>NC_087394.1:33578138-34188085 GCF_031307605.1 Tribolium castaneum
TCACGTGAGCAAATTGAACCAATTTGATTGGTCTATTCGCTTTGTCAACTTTTAACAACGAATTAAAATTTAATGAAGCTTTCTATAAATTGGCCCATCAAGTGTTAACAATCTATACAAGACATACGTTCTGAAATTCTTTCTTTTCAGTTTTATTTAAAGTCTTTAAATATTAAGACTATTTTAATGTTTATAAAATTTTTAATTTTTTTTTAATGAGTGTACTTGTGGTTTGTCGAATTGAACAGTCTTTACAAGTGTAGATATCTATTAGGTGAGGAGATAGATAATGGGAATTGAAACAGAAATCAATAAAGAACAAAATGCACATTCCGAGCCTAAACATTTTGCTGCATAATATGAATGTTATCATCTTATTTAGTACGTTATCTCTGTTACGTTTCCGTTTGGTATCTACATTACATTGTTATTATCACTTGCTACTTCGGTAGCTTTAAGTTTTAATAAGAAGTAATGCATTTAGCTGACTTTTGTGTACCTATTAAATATTATTTAAATATTAAAGTGAAAGAAAAAAATTCTCTGACATTTCTTTCGCTATTTGTTAAAAAACTAATACATTTGAATTTCTTTGCAGACCCTCTTCAATGTCTCTCTGATATATAAAACTTTTTTCCCATTTTGTGGCAAGTGTTTTAAATATGTATGTTTTATAAAATTTGCCACATTTTATTACGTCTATAATCTTACATACCAATTGTTTATTATTATTATTATTATCATCATGTCTCGAATTGGGAAATTAAAATTATCATATCTTATAATCACTTTGAAATGCTATTTTTTTTTTCGAAATGGATATCTAATAACACATCTATCGACTTTGAATTATTGCATCTGACACTAGCAAATAGCTACCCAACATAACAGTGATATTAATTACAATATGTCACTGTACCGTACCTTTAGCCGTGGGCAAACCTCTGAAATGCAAGCTCAAGGAGAACTTCATTGTCTCAAATAGTGATGAAGAAAATTCAGGTTAGGTTAGGTCAAACACCTCAAATGTTACGTGTGTTGTAATGGAAAAGTTGCGTAACCACGCCGCCAGATTTTGCCGATGGGACCAAATTACCTGAAATTAAAATAACAAGTTTTTTATTCAAAAAACACAGACGAATAATTATCCTTGAAATTTTATACTTTTGGGTCAGAGTTTTGATTTATCTCGGCCCACTTTCGGCTTAATGAAAATAAATTGCAATAATTCCCATGCAGGAAAAAGTGCGAAAGCAGGATTTCCACGTCGTTCGTACATATTGATTTAGTGGATACGTACGGTTTCATGAATGTCAATAGAGATTATTCTGTATTTCACGTCGAAAATATTCGTTTCATTTTTATTGCCACTTTTTAAAAGACACGAGATTTACTTATGAAAACGTATAATAAAAATTATTAGAGCTGAGAGATTGTTTACAGTACAAAACCTTACCTGCCATCAATTAAAATCGTATATAGTGCCTATTAGCTACACGTTAGTATCATAAAATTATATGGATAGTGATAATAGATAAGTCTGTTAAGTAATAAGTAATAACATATAAGTCATAGCTTCTTAGTTTAAATAAAAATATTATACAGGCAGATTCTTCGAAACTTTTTAATTTTTAATATAGCTAGCGAGCTTTGGAATTTGGAATACAATTCAAATCGACCATTTTAAATATTAACCACCTATTTTTTTTACATACCAAAGGTTCGAAGGGTCTTCTAAAATCTTCAGAATTTTCAACTGTCAAATTGCAAGACTACTATGATTTCTTGAAAAGGATAATAAATTATACTAAGCGATTTTTTAATGTTATGATCGAGTTATCCATGACAGTTACGTCAGCATCGCTTTATCTGTCAATATGTCCAAAATGTTTACCGAGAACATAAAAAAATTATGTTGGAATTTTATTTCCGTAAAGGACATTGAGTTAGCTTAACTATCATGGATAACTAGATCAAAATTTTTTAAAATCGCACGATATACACTTTTTAGTCAATAATCAAGTGAAAAATTACTAACGCGATTAGAGTAGCACTAGACCAAATTTTTGTTTTTCTTTTAAAATGTTTTATCTCGTGATGATGAGACAGATTGTTTAGAATTAAGTTCGTATTAATAGTCAACTATTTGCATTTACCTGACGAGAATTGTATTTTTTTTTAAATATTCGACGTGTAAATGTCTTCAAATATCCAAAAACAAATCCAATATTAAGAGTAAATAATTATCAGATCACAAACTAAAAACAATTTTTAACACTTTACAAACGTCGTTAAACAAAAATAATCTCAATTCTGTAGCAAAAGACGTTTTGAAAGCGAATTTGTCAGGACGACATGTTCAGGTTCGTTCCATTTAAAAAAACTAAGTTATAGGCGTTTTTTGATAACCATTAAAAAAAAATCATACTAGCCTTGAATTTTGACAGCTGACAATTTAAAAAATTCTAGAAGGCTTCTCGGTTATCGAATGCAAAAAAATATTTACGTTTCAAGGATTGTAATTTTTTAAATAAACTCATGCAAATGAAAATAAAAAAACTGTAAGAGTCAAAAACTGTAAGAGATAAGGCGTGTTGATAAAAGGCACCATAATTTTCGATGTTCTTTTGATTTCCGTTAAGAAAATAGGTTCGTTCCCTTTTGAGTTTTAGCCGTTTTTTGATAACCATTTTGAAAAAATCATACTAGCCTTGAATTTTGACAGTTGACAATTTAAAAACTTCTAGAAGGCTCCTCAGTTACCGAATGCAAAAAAAATTATTCACGTATCTTAAAGGGTTAAAGGATTGTAATTTTTTAAATAAACTCCTGCAAATAAAAATTAAAAAAATGTAAGAGTCAAAAACTGTACGAGATAAGAACGTGTTGATAAAAGGCACCATAAATGCCGATGTTCTTTCGACTGTCGTTAAGAAAATAGGTTCGTTCCATTTGAAAAAAACTGAGTTACAGCCGTTTTTTAATAACCATTTTGAAAAAATCATATTAGCTTTGAATTTTGACAATTGATAATTTTAAAAATTCTAGAAGGCTCCTCGAACTTTCGTTTAAAAAAATTATTCACTTATCTCAAGGGCTTCAAAGGCTGTGATATCTTAAGTAAACCCTTGCATATGAAAATTTTAACAAAAAAAAACTATGACAGATAAGTACCAACAACTTGGGTAAATGTTACTCAATTTGAGAACATAAATTCAAAAATGCAATAACAATATGTAGTTACTATTAAAAATAAAAATTTCAAATTTGGCACCAATTAATTTTTCGGAAGTTTTGAAATTTTGAAATTAATCTAGTTGTACTCAGAATGGACGATTAGAAGTTAAAAAGTTTCTAAAGTAGGCCATAAAAGAATAACCCTGTATAATACAGGCCTGACCTGACCCGTTAAGTAAAGTTTCTGAAATCCCTTAATCTACTTATTACAATTACTAATTTTGACTTAGTTTACCAGATAATCGCTTTTTTACGTAAACTTAGTAAAGTTTCTCCAAATAATTTACAATAATTTTGTAGTATTTGAATGTGATGTATTCCGCTAATTTTAATGCTTAATCGACTGTAATTAATTCGGTATTTGTAAACAAATTTCATACCTATCGTACCTTGAATACCGAACGATAATTTGAATACATATAATTTAATTTTATCTCTTAACACAATCAATCGAAAACAATAAAACGTGAAAGTTGATTTTGAAAGTGTTGTTTACTGCCGTCTTGATAGCAGAGCAATAAATCATCAATAATTTTATTGGTACGTTTAATTCAATGTAGCATATACGCCAACTATAAATAGTCCACGTCTGTGTTAACTCATTTTTCTCCAGTTCGTTTTGAGCAAAGTTTCCAAAAACTCGTAGTCGTAAAGAGACAGGTATTAGGTGTTGTGTACTGACCAGTTCAGTATACCTTCACCGGTGAAATAAGCGACACGTGCTTTTACAAATACCGGAGTATTCACCTGATATTTCCTCACATGCTGCCCCGGTGTTTCAAGTTTTTAATCAAATAAAGAGCTTTACGGAAAGGCTTTACGTGTGCTTAGTATGTATTGATTGGTGGCACATCGAACACCACCATAATTGGTAAGTTTTCGATTTACACACTATTCTTTTAAATAATTTAACGAGATAGGTTCGGAACACCGTGGCGCAAAATTAGAAGTAGTGTTTGGAATGCATCGATTATAAAAGCTCGTCAAGCTGTAGGAATGTTTACGACCGATATCATGCTGGTCATGTGTTTTTTAATTAGAATTAAGGCACTAATGGCTCATAAGCCTAACATGTCACGCGATATAAAAATTTCGTAATCGCAACGGTGTTTAAGAAGTGGAATTATTTATTAGCACAAAATTAAGGAAAGTAATTGCTACCTGTCGCCAACAACAATAACAATTACCGCTTGATCAAGTGTTTTAATTGTGCTCTTCGACAAGGCAAAAACAGCCATTCCAGTAAACAAATGTATTATTTATTGCCATTTGAAAATTTAATTTAGGTTTAAAAGTCCATGTTTGATTTTAATTAAACTGGTTGGTTTTGGCAGAAATTCCACAGACGAAACACTGGAGCCTAATAATATACCTCGAAATTAATAGATAACACGTGTCGGTTTCGCAATTGATACAGCAATAATAGTTTTGTTCAAACCTGTCATTAGCTAATTTTTGCAAAGATTTGCGAAATAGCCAATTGGTGCTTTTAGATGTAAATTTGCGAAAATAGTGAAGCTACTACGCAGACGTCGCCCCATTTTTATTTTAATTGTTAGCCCTTCATTTTAATTTAAGTATAACAGTCGACCAGTTTTCGATTCAAATTTTAGAGCTCTGGACTCGTGACAACATCAAACATGGTTAGTTGCTCGATTTTTTGTGCCTTTTTAATAACAATTCTAGTCGTAATTTAAGTGGTGAACTGTGAATAATTAACACTAATGTGAATTTCCTGCTGTGCCAATTCCAAAAATTTTCGGAAAAAGCTGGTTTGTTAATAAAAACATTTATTGCTGAGAGCTTTTCGCACATAGTGAGTTTATGGTAAAAAACTAAAAAACGACCCGTTGTTATAACTTTGACACGTGTTTTGTCAACGAAGTGTGATTTCATTCTTATGATGCCAACTTTGTTGGGGAAACGTGTGTCGAAGTTTTAAATAAACTGCTTTAGTGTCTGGGGGTTTTAAATTTATAAATACAGCCAAGGAACTTTTCAGGTAAAAGTACAAAACGCTAGAGGGCTAATTAGATAAAATTTATTTTTATCTACAATTCTAAAATTACAAATTTTTGTACTATGCACTGAACGTGTTATTTTATTGTCATCATTTATCGTGATTGATTGCGTCTATTCGTTAAATTTTTTCACTTGATAGGGAGTTCAATTTGTACAGATTTATTTACGCAAGAGTATTTTTCTCATCGAGACAGGAAATCAGGAAAGATTCTTATCGTTGTGTATCAAATGACGTTAATAATAATGTAACATACATTTCGGTATCGTTGAGCTTTCGACAACTTTTTCGTTTCAGGATGAAGTGCACGCACTTAAGAATTGTGTACTAATTATCAGTATCTAAAAATAATATCTAAAAAAGGAAGATTAACAATTAGAATTATTATGGGATTCTATTACTTAATTTTATTGTTTGTTGAAATTTTGAGATAATTTTAGTCACATGTTAGCATGCTGTCAAAATGTAGCATTTGCAAAAATAAAATCGACCTGTTCGATGATGTTTTTGAAAAATAACCCACAACAGAAATATAATTTTTTTTGTTACTTTGAACTCACCCTATATATAATTGTTAATCATAATATTTTTTACTAGGCGATTTTGCTAAGTTTTTGGATATCATTGACAAAAATATCATATTCCTTTTAAAAATGAAAAAATACAACATTAATAGTTATTTATTCGACGAGTTTGAGTGTAAATCGGACGTTTTATTTCACGAGTGGTTTTTTAAACCTCGAGTGATAACGAGAGGTTTACCATCCACGAGGTGAAATAAATGAACCGATTTACACGAAAACAAGTTGAATACAACATTTTATTCTTCGAGTTAGACTCAATAAGGCTTAAAATTGCTTAAAATCTGTTAAAAATAATCTGACGTTTTGTATTGAGAAATGCCAAACAGTTGTCAAAACTGTCTTACACAGGAGAAAAATCCGAAATTTTGACAGTGTCGAAGAATAAATACAATTTATTTATTATAATTTATTAATAAATGTGCATTAGAAAAACTTATGTTAGGGTAATTATGAATAAAAAAATATTCAGAACGCTTTACTTGTAATTAATTAAATACATAATTAAGTACTGTGGACTGTAGAGCAAAAAAATAAAGACAGAAATCGTAGTTTTTCTAGATTATTGTCAGTTTTTCAAATCACAGGTCATTTTCTTTTGAAGCACATTTTTTTAAATAATTATTTATTTTCAACCCTACAACTCGCTTATAGTTAAAAAAAACGTATGCATGTATTTTTTCAATGCGTACAATTATTCCAACTTCAGTCAAGTGCATAATTCAATTTTCCGGAGTTTCAGTTACACACTAGTCTTGAACGTGACAAGGTAGCAAAATCTAAAAACTTTGCTAAATCAATTATGTAAATATGAGGCACTTTACAAGTTCAAATAATTTTGCATCTACTTGAATTTCACAAAAGGTGAACTTGAACTAAATTGGTAAAAAAATTTTTAGTTGCCTTTAAATTAATTTAGAAGATTTTTGTTATTAAAGACACAATTAAATAGAATGAGAGATATCGTGCACATCTCCATTTTCGTGTCTCTTAACCGTAAATAGCGTAATTGTTTCGGATGATGTATCGGAAAAATTTATGCTCAGAAAATTACATTGGAGGAAATTTATTACCGGGGCAATTTTATTGTCTGTACTACTTATCTAATCTCAAACTCGCGATTACAATTCTCAAACTCTCATTTAAAGCGTTTTTTGCATCTGGATTTAGTCAGTTCTCGCTTAATTCTGGAAGAGATATTAATTGAATTTATTTAAGTCGCTGTCTGAAAAAATTAAAAGATTTTGTCAAGCTTCCAATGGGAAATCCAGTAAGTACAATAAAAATACATTTAGAATTTTACAAACAAAAAATACCAGCAACTAATTACTCAAATATTTTTATGACTTGCTTAATATATTTTTTCGCAACTACCTACAAATTTCTATTTGTGTCTACAACAATTAATTTTTTCTAAAAGACTTGTCGCCAAAATTAAAATTCAATGTCTTTGCCACATTTATTTTAGTCTATGGCCCAGTTTTATTCCACAAATTCATTGATCGTGCCAGAAATACAGTTAGCTAAGAGCTAATTTACGTGACAACTGCTTTGCGAACGTTTCCTGAAAAATTTTCCGTCTCTAATTTACTACAATTTTTTGTTAAAATTAAATTAAGTTGCAACTTTTCTGCATACATAATTTCCATTGTTGCAACAATAGTTTCCGTAACTATTAACCTTTGCAGATTGGAAATGTTGATTTGCCTTTAAACAATAATAAATGAATCGTGATAAGATTTCGCATTTAAAAGTATAATCACTCGAGACAGTTTGGTGTGCGTTCAAGTGTGGAAATCACAAATTAATATCGTCATGAAATCGTGCATAAATGTGATTTTCATATAAGTTTAAGCATGCGGAAGATGACATCGGAGAATTCAATTTACTTGCGGGGAAGAATCTAACTGCAGCTGTCGGCGGCTCTTTAATGATTATTATCGTAAAACTGTATTTTTAAATTCACCATGACAAAATTACGGTCACAAGATATCAATTAGCAAGGCCTTCAAAACATTTTCTTCAATTTGTTTGCTTTATTAATATGTTAAATTCAAGAGGTAAAGTTCTGCAAGGTTAATTAACTCTTTTCATTAAGTAAGCAACTGCGGTCGCCTTCATGCAATAATCGGAGGACCTTTTATTAAATTACTTGTTTCAGCAGATAACCGCAATATGAGAAAGAAACGAAACGTGTCTGTACTTTTATTAAGCAAGGTTTTTATTATCTTACAAGTTTGGATTATTTTTCTATGTTTTACCAAAAGTTATTTTAAGTGACTTGATGTTATCTGTTACGTGTACGTAAATGTTTGGCTAAGTTTAGATGGAAATCGCCGATAATTCGGTGCCGACTTTTTTACGGATTTTTATCTTTAAATGCTACAAGTAAAACTGTGATTTTATCTCAATTAATAAAACTGACACCTAGCCTTTGTGCTTTTTCATTCTGTACATTTATTTGTTTGGTTTTACGTCAGATAAGTTAAAAATAACGTTTGAGGAACAATTCTCAAGAATTATGACCAAAGTTCAACAATGAAAATTCCCGCAAACGTAATTTTAACCTTTGAACAATGAAAAACTAGAATAAAATACGTGCGTGGTTAAATAGATTGCTGCTTCCGGATGACGAACGGAATTTAATAAAAGTAAATGTTGACTGGGGCAAAGGTTCCCCTTTTTTAGATTTTATCCTCGAACTTCACCCCGATTGATTTACTTCTGATTTTACAATATTAAAAAATTGCACTTTGCGCCATTTGAACAGTTTATAACGCTCCACAGTTTTTTATTATTTTTATACACACTCGAGCTTTTATGACAAATTGCATCAGTTTAGATTGGTTTTCAGGACAGAAAATGTGTCTGAAATTTTTAACACAATATTTTCATTTAATAAGTGTGGCCAAATCATTATTGTGATTTATGTGGCAGCTGTTGTCCATTAATTTATGAAATGAAAGGGCAGTTAATGCTGCTGTTGCATTGGTTACTAATAAAAATGACCACATTTAACAAGTCATGAACAGACAACCAACATTTTCTATTGCTCTATTTGATAAATCAGTTAGTGGATAATAAAAAACGCCAGTATTTTTAGTTACCACTTTTAAAAATTTTACGTCAGATTATGAAATTAATAAACTGAAACAATAAAAACTACATGGTTGTGTTTTATTAACTTTCGTTTTCCTAGGAAATTACAGCAAAAAATTGGATAACAAAATTTAAAACACAGAGTTAAAGTCATTTTTTAAGAATAAATTTTTCCGAAACTGCTTTTATTTTTCGAGTTATTAAAAAAAAATTTTAATAACCTCTAAAAATGAGTTCTAATATTGTTTTTTTAGACTAGTGGTTTTTTAAAATAAGTGATTAAAGTTGCATTCCAAGTTTATTACGACGATTTTTCGAATTTAAAATTTTTATTCGAGTAATTTGATTAGTCAAATTTTTCGCAAATATAAATTTTAATTTTAATTTAATTTTTAATTAATTTAATTTTAATAATCTATTTAAAAAAATCCACTTGCTTAAAAACAGTATTATTGAGTTAGAAGTCATTTTAGAGCGTAATCTGTTACCAAAAAAACTGCCGTAGTTGAATAACTCGAAAAAAATAATTCTCTACATTTTCAAAGTACATAGTTGATGATGTACTAATTAGTTTTTTTGTAAGGTACTTAGTTTAGACACAAAACGCTCAAGTCAAATAGTTTTATATTTAGGTAATTTCGGTTACATTTCCATAAACAATAAAGATTATTTTACTATTTTCTTCATAATTTTTATTTCTCTTTATTTTTCGTTTTACTTTTATTTGCAGTGGTTTTCTCCAAAAACATGTCCTATTTATATAATAAAAAAGTATAAATTAAAAAAACTGTAAGGTTTAGCTAAATCTGTAATCAATAATCAATCATATTCAAAAGAAACAATTAAGAGTAAAATTCAATAAACTAAAAAATAACCATCGTTATAAGCTTATAAGTTATAACGGCACTTTTATCACTTTAGTTCAAAACTCTGTTTAATACAAAAAAGCAAAGTCCTATTTACCGATTTATTTATTAATAAAAACGCTAGAAGTATTTTTATCAGAGCGAGTATAAAGGATATAAGTACCTAATAGTTTTTTGTACAGCAACTTAATAGTAATTAATTACTTAATTAATTAATTTAAATTACGTCTAAGAAATTGTTAAAAAATTCTGAAAAAATATTTATAGGGAAAAATATAAAGTATTTAGTACCAAACTTTTTTTTGTGATATAGCATTTAATCTTACAAGTGGACTTAGGCACTTTAGTCCCGAGGTATATACGCTATTTTTTGCACTTCCGAGACTAAAATAGATACCTTAGTTTCTGTCTACAGGGACTAAAGTGGGTCATTTATTCCCTAAGGATTAAATATGGACTGAACACCCTAGGGAGTTCATTTATTCCCTATGGGAAAAAATACTTTTAGCAGACTCAGCTCTTGTATTACTTAAGCTAGCTTTATTATAGTTTTTATTTTTACAAATGGTAACAATTCTCAAAAGTTTTAAGAATTGCCTATAAATTAGAAACGCTATGAAAATGAAGTATTTTGAGTAGGAGTTTTTATTGAGTCTCCTCTTCCGTTCTCTGGTTACAAATTTATAGATAATAGTCAGGAACTTTCCAAATATCGATTATATCTTCTAGTGCGAGACTTGATAAGGATGTAGTGGTTTATTTTAGAATGAAACAATGTGCCGTCGAAAGCATGATCTACAACGCGGCGTTTCAATTCAATAGAATATTATTCCATTACTTTAAGAGAACTTGCTCTGACTAAACAATGAAAACAACAATAAATTACGCATCTTCATTTAGTAATGGTATCAGTTTATTGTATGGTATTTATTGGGGCTCAGCAGTATTATATGCAGTTATTTTTCTGTAGGTGCATGAATTCGCCTCTTTCATGGCAAGTTTCAACTTTCACGCGCTAAAGGTTAAGTAATAGCGATCTAGATTTTGTCTTTTAGAACCGAATAAAATTTATAGAACATGTCACATAGCATTTAAAATCCAGTCAAAATCGGAATAACTCACCGGAAACAAACGTTCCTGAATAAAGTCAGTAACAATATCCAATCACGAATTCACATATGGTCAATTAGCCAAACACGGCGTGCTTGAATCACATGACGGCTTACGTCGTCTCATCCCGACGTGTTATGATTTAATCGTTTACTTTCACCTATAGTTCGTATAATAATGTCTTGTTGTTTTTGCAGGACCAGTTGGCGGTTTTTGACACAAGACGGGGACGAAAAATACGGCGCGTTTCTCTTACTGCGGAGTCCTCAAGGACGTCGAAACGTCGGATTTAGGATACCCCATGTTTTTTCAAGTTCTTTTTGCAATTACTCGGCTTGGACGATCACCTAGAAAAAAAATCGCTCTTGCAGCGTTTGTGTAAATTAAGTGCGCGATCTTGACACAATTGTGATTTAAATTTGTCCCAATTGTTCGACACTGCTTACGGATTTTTCTGTTTCTGGTGCTTGGTTTTAGTGCTTTGCTATGAATAACGCCGCCAGAACGAATCTACGAAAGTTGTCCTTCTTGGGATTTTCGCCCAAGGTAAGTTGCACACAAAGACACTTTCTCCATTTTTATTCATTTAATTTATTGGGACGGAAATTTTTTACTTCGCATTTTGGTGGACACCTACACTTGTAAACCGGTCCACTGTGAAATTTGTGACAGAATAAAAACGCCACAAACTAATAATTAACTACAATGCGTTCAAAAATCAAGTCACCTTTGAATTTTGAACGTAATATGCCGCTTTATTTAAACAGTGAATGCCGTCAAAGTGACACATTTGTCAAAATAATACTACAATGCTTCGAATTAAAAAACAAAAGAATACACAACAACAAAATTCACAGAAATATAAAACACAAATCAAAAATAACTTTACCAAAAAGTGAGTAAAAAGCCAATTCAAAAACTTGACAGAAAAATTGCGATAGTCATTTGAACTCAACGCCACATTAATTTTGAATTCCATAGTCAACTTGATGAACAACCATTTTTGAAGACAGACCCAGAAACAATCGTTTTAACCCAAATTTGCAAAACATGACTGATTTATTGTTAGTTGTTTTCCTCCAAAATGCTATCCTAGATCCGCCCAAGCTGGTCAAGTGCATATTATTTAAGTTCACCAACAATTAAATTTTTTCTTTGAAGAAATAAAAAAAAATTGATTTTTTAGCGAAACCTGGAAAAATGAGACGTTTTATTTTGTCCAGAGTCGTTTTTTTACCCATTTTTTTTATATTTTGTGTAGTTATACGCGCAATATTTAACACTAATTCAATCACAAACACTTAATTCGAGTAGAATTTGTTACGCCTGGAATTAAGTGGCATCAACGCCAAGCACAGATAGCAATTTGTCAATTATTAAAGTGGTTTTATTGGTGGTTGATGGCGTATTGAATTATTGGACTTCATTCGAACTATTTTGGTTTATTGATTTGTGTACATTATTTAGGAGTAATTCTGAGCTTATTTTTAGATAAAAAAAATGTTGCTCCAATAACATGCATGAATAACACACTGAATTTATAAGGAATAACAATAAATGTGGCAAGCGGGTTATAGTACTTTTAAATCTCCAGGCATTAAAAGCTTACTTATTGATTATAGATTCTGCATATTTAGTCATAATTTAAACCGTATTTCGATTAAACCTACACCTGAATTAAAAAGAAATTTTCTTGATTTTTTTGTCCCAAAATCCCAAAGCGTGCGACCTCAGTGTGTTGAATATTTAAATAACTTCTTAAAATTTCAGCAAGGGATTTTGAAATTCCCGTATTTTTGCTTTATCTGCGTAAAATTCTAATAACTTCCTGCCGGGCGTAAAATTTCCTAATTACACAAAGACAGTAATTCAGCAAGAGGGTATTGTGAGTAGATAGTGATTTGACTTATCTCAAGCACTTTCATACTTTAAAACATCTTAAGTAATGATTAATTAGATTGTTTTCCCAGTTATTTTCCACACTAAAGAATAAAATAAAATGAAATCATACAGTGTGATTGATTATGGCTTAACAAATAGTTATGTAATACTTGCAAATACAGTTTAACATTCAAGAGCCTGCCAACACGAGATAATTTAGATTTGAATTTTCCAGAGAGTACACACATATGAGAACGCCTCCGTTAGACTTGATAGCAATTGAATTATTAATCAGATGTTACTAAAGTTCCAGCAACTTATTAAACATTAGTACAGGAGGTAAAATAACCAAGCAGGTGTCGTATTTAATTAAGAAAACGCGAACGTGCTGTGAAAAGAATTCTTATAAAGAAAAACTTCCTAGTCGTGTCATTGTGTTAGGAGGGAAACTCACAACAGATTAGATTTTGAGCTGTCATGATCCCAGCTCCCAGCTATTATGTTAAGGAAGACCAAAACTTAAAAGCTTATTGGCTTTAGCTGAAATTTTAATATGTGTCATGTGGATAATTGGATGTGTTTGCTTGTTATGTTTATGGAAGTACGTGTTGAACTAATGTGACCGGAAGCTCCTAGTGTTAATTAGAATATTAAGTTCTGTAAGCCGTATCGATTTCTGCCGACATCGGACATTAATTAAACTTGCTTATGGCTGTTAAGGTGTTTATATTATTCTGTTTACGTGTTTACATTCAAGCTGATAAAACTAGTGCATCACTATTTGTCGTAAATAATAATGCAGGTCATGCTTCATGCCGCCATACTTACATACATCCTTAAAGTGAGCGAAATTTTATCATGCTTTAAAAGCGACGACTTCACAATTTAATCTCGAGAAATCGAGATCATATTTTGCGAGCTTTTAGGATTCGACTGTACAATCTCTTAAATAAGATTAATGTTAGGCAATTAGCAGACCAGTTGGGAACACTAGAATAACCCAGTTATAGTCGGCAAATTGTTCAGGTGTGTTGAAAGAATTAGTTCGTTCACCTGCGATTGAGAACTTGAGGATTTAATTAAATCACCGAATTAATGCTCTAATTTGATTTAAACTCTTGTATTCGTCTGGTACGTTACAAATCGCTTTTATTTATAAAGCAAACAAGCTGAAAGTGAAATATATGATACGGGGGTTGGTTTCTGTGACTCAACCCTGACCTATTTCGAGTAAATGTTTATCGTGTTTTTCAACATGGTTAGATTTTATGTGACTGTAGTTGGTGGACATTTCTAGGTCTCAATGAAAAATTCCAAGTCACTGCAAGCAATTTAAGTAATTGTAATTACATGCGTCCTTTTTTTTGCTTTTGACTAGGTTTAGTTAACGATACAAATCTGTAACATTTTGCTATTTATGGCCTAAATAAATTTTATTATAGCCATTATTTATGTTTTTGTAAAGGTAAGTATTGAATTGATTGACTTGATTTCTTAAGTAAAAATCACTAAACGTTAAGGAGTTCATAGAAAATTTCGTCACAGCATTAACCATGAAACAGTTGTATAATCGATGAATAATACAGTTCACAGTTTTTAAGCTATTTAATATTTAATAACTTTTTTGCAAATAAGCCAAATAAATACATTTCCATTTGAGATTTTTTTTTAATTCGATCAAAAAAATACTGAACAAGCCTTATATTTTTGTCGACGTTTTTTCTAATCTCACTTTTTCAACAATTTGTTTATTCCTTTCGGATTCATTTTTTATTCGCTCCAATTTTAATTTATTATAACACCAAATGAGAGGTGAAAGCCCATTTTGTTCAGTATTTATGATAAGCGATAACACCTCCAAAGTAATTTAGATTCTGACAAGGTAAAACCATTTCGAAAGCACCGAAAAATTGAAAAATGAATAATATACTTAATGTAATAGAAAGAACGTGTGAAGTTTCTTTTGAAGAATGTAGATAACGTGTTAAATGAAAATAAGATCTATTGCATGTTGCATTCAAAGAGCGGCTTTTACAATTTTTAGATACATTACATTCATTTGTGTTACACTTTTTTTAACAATGCAAATTTAAAAATATGGAGGGATGGGGATAAATATAAAAAAATTGTTATACTTTTTTACTGAATATGGATTTTTTTGCTGAAAATTTACTAATTATCACACGTCACTATCCGTTATTATTAATAATAAATGTATAAATAATCATTTTATTCTGAATTTTTGCATACCGTAATTATAGTAAACCCAGAAAACACATGCAGAAAAAACATGATCTTTCTTGTCTTAATAAAATTTCCTTTTCGTTTCCGACTCTTCGGTAGAGAAAATCAATCAGCAACCGACGAAAATTCTTCAGAGGTTAGCCACTTCGCTGATTTTCTTTAAAATTTACAGCGAAGGATTAGAGATTAAAGTTACGACTGGTGCATTTTCTAGTGGTAGATAAAAAATTTAATTTGCTTTCATTGAACGTTTATCTACCACACCATTCAACATTTTGGAATCAAACTGTATGTATAATTGTAGCTTTTCATTCAAATCCAGAGAACAAAAAAATTATTTTCTATACAGGGTGAATTTAACAGTTGCGTATAGGTATAATATATTTTACGGCGTGATAGTGAAGTCCAAAAAAAGTCAAAATAACTTAGCTTAGCCAAATTTTTATAATTTCTGAAACTATAAACTTCACTAAATCGTAATGAAATGTGATCTCTGAGATAAGTTTTTCCAAAGCTATGGCACCGCTCTAAAAAATTGAAAAAATTAAAAAATGATGTTGCTTTACTGGGTTTTCCGGGCATTTTTTCTGCATGTCTTTGTGCATTGTATAGTGAAATTATTTTTGACACACTGTATTTGCACAAAACAAATTGTTTAGAATTTTTTTATCTTTTATCTATTTTAATAAATATATTGGTTTGCCTTTTGAAATATTTATTTCTCCAAATAACTTTGCGAATAAACGTAACAAATCTATCAACAGTATTTTTTTAATTTACCTTAATTGAAGATTTTTTTACGCTAAGTGAAAAAGTTGCTTTACTTTTGTTGCGCTAATAGGAGCACTGTCTATATAAACTATTAAACTAATTTATTTGGTATTTAAAATTAATGCTTATAACTTATAACAGCAGCCTATTACGGGGTTTTGAAATAAAAGATTTTTGGATTCTGTGATTACCACTGGGATTTTAGATTCTAAAAAAATTAATTTTATACTAAAAGTTGCTTACTTTTGTCCTATAGTGTATATTACCCATCTAAACGTGTGAATAAAATATTTAAAACTTCATTTAAATTGCAATTTTTTTGACAAATTTTCCAATATCCAACGCTGAAGTGGAGGTTGCATTCTTTATATCTCAGAGAAACTATTAACATTCAGATAAGGCAAGCTGAGTTATTCTGATTTTTTGCTTTTTCCACATTTTTGTTAATTTATTTTATGAGTATTCGGAAGTAAAATTACCGTTGGGGGCGCCACTGAGCTAGGTCGAAAACAGTAACCATAAATGGCGGGAAAATGTTTATTCGGATATTTTGAGCGTTGTACGAATTTTGGGGATTCACAATTATTACATTGCCTATGCGGAATGATTATTTCATCTTTGATGCAAGAAACTTATGTTGACAAATAAGAGATGACGAGGAAAACACGAATAACGAATGACTGTTTGGTTCACTTTCTTTATTGGAAAATTATTACAAAGACATTGAAAAGCCTACCTTTTGGAATAATTTGCGTTTAAATGTATCAGCAGTTGTTAATCTTTATTGTAGTTTTGTAGATTTACCGCAGCATTTCATGATTTTTTCAGTGGAAAATTCTAACCTAAAATTCATAACACTTCACTAATTTATTGGTTTCTTGAGCCAAACTTTGTGTTCGCTGTGATCCATTACTTATAATCTTTAATTAGACAACTGTTTGATAACACTTTGTAATCAAAATTTAAATATTTTTCACTTTTTATCCACTTCCAAGTTCCAACAATAAACACATTATACCATGAAAAACTACAGAACCAAAGTCAACGCTAGTATTTACCACCACGTACTTTTAAAGTAATTCTTTCTATTGTAAGTAATTAACACTATACACGCAAAATTATTGAACATTAAATGTCAGTTAAATGTGGAATTACGAAAATTTCTTTACTGTTTTCGACATAGTTCAAAAGTCATCACCAGAGGGCGTCTAGTTAATTTTATTTCCGAATAGTCAGAATACACTGTTCAATACTTAAGTACTCGTAATCAGTTTCCATAAATAGAAATTTGGAACATTTTCATTCGTCCACAAACTGATTGCAAGAAGTATTACGTTAATGTAAAAACTTAAACAATGTGGACAGAGTTCCCTCAATAATAAAAATTGAGAGAAACAACACACTAAGGAGATTTAACACCGTATTTTAAAATTGTTTATTTGTGAAAAATTATTTATTAAAAGCAATCACAAACTAAAACTTTCAAACACAATTTTTGTGAAATACATAAAATCGGAAAAATGTGATAAAATCGTTGATTATCGTGGGCAGGCTTGCACTTCCCATAAAAAACCGCACCAAAGTGCAAGTTTAGCAAATCACATTTTGTGAACAGTAAATTGATATTTGCATATCTCTTTAACCGGATACTAAAATTAGCATGATGAAAGAGTCTGCAGCGCGTACTATTTATTGAACGAACTCTTTTGTGTACATTTTGCAAATAGTAAAGTTTATAAACCTTTGACTCACGTGACAATTTGCAATAAAGTAATTATCTCTATTCAATTTTTACTAAATCCTGCTAACTGCCGGTAAGCTCGACATTCACGCTGTAAATTAGTAATCGAATTGTTGTCACGGAATCTATCGCTTGTCCATTGAATCTTGCAAATGTCACCCGGTGATGTGTGCTCTTGAACCTTGATGAGGCATGTCTTTGTGCCAATTAAAAATGCAGGAGGAAATGTCACTGGTAATGACCTTGACTGTGAGGCGGTTAGAGGAACACTGCATGCGCAACGGGCTCGTATCGACCCATCCTGAGACTAGGATCGGAAGGATTCCTGCCGCACTAGGTCCGCTAGGTCAGTGCTCGGCGGATTTTGCCGGCCGCGGTGCTCGCTCCATTCACTGCCGTTATCGCGTGACCAACTTTTCGATGGATTGCCACAAATCGCGATGTCCTAGCAGTGTATGAGCATTCCACTCCCACCCAACTCCAGTTCCGTTACCGTTTTGTAACGCAAAAAGCAAATAATATTTTTCGCATCTCGCTTGCCCAAAACCCACACAAAGTACAAAAAGCGAATATCACACTGCGAGCCTTCGAATTTGCAAGACATCAGCTGATTTTTACTTTCCATGACTGGCCTTGACTCGACGCTTCACTTTCGCGACCCGGCGCATCCACCAAAATTGCACCTTGGCATCGGCTCTCTTAATCGAGTTAGATCGCATCGATGGCGTTTTAATAAAGCTTAGTGTGCCCCTAAATATTTAAAATTCCCGAAGGCACTTAAATTTATTAAACAAAGTGGCTTGTTTGACTCGATTATAAATTTCATTTAAATAAAACGTACCTGTTTGTCGAACGTCCCGGTTCCATAAAAGATTTTCTATTTCTGCTCAAAATAGAACGCACATGAAACACTTCATTGCGCTGAAATATTATTTGCTGGGCTCTTTTCAGTGATTTCATTCCTCCAGCAATAAGACAAGACGTTTAACTCAATTGTAAATTAAGATTTTATAATGCAACATTTGTTATGCCTACTGAGAAAACCGCAACAGTGCAGAAGTCTTTGTTACAAAGGGCGCGCGAAAAGTTGTTGAAGTTGTTTCGCAATTTCGGACACCAGGTAAGGTTTTCGCTGATTTATAGTGTGATTGCGATTATGTTGTGACTAGGAGATTAAACGGTTAAGTGATGCGATCATACCGGCTTATGATAATCGCATCGATATTTAATAAGGGGAAAGTGATGAAACAAAGTCGTTCAGAATTTAATATCGTGTTTAACGCTTCATCCATTCGGAATAATTTCACTTTTTTCGCTCAACTTAAAAAATTAAGCCTATTTAGTAAGGCTTTATAAAATATTGAAAAATACAACAAATGTTTTTGCATTGAGACGCATGATTACAAGGCAATTTTCAACCACGACCTAAATAATTGTATATTATTAGATGCTTTATAACATAACAATTGCTTACCATGACATAGTTATTACAAAGATTGTGCTTACTGTCTTGGAAAAAGTTAATGAACTTAAATCGACTACCGCTCAAAAAGTAATTGGTAATAAATGACCTAGGTAATGGCAATGCGATTCTTGGTTTTTGTTCCAGAAACGGAAATAAAAGTTTTTCGAAATGTTCCTACCACTAGCCTGTTCCGTCTAAACATTAAAAATATTGAAAGTTCTAATAAAGATAAAAAAGTTGGTTCTCAACCATAATCTGTTGATTTCTGCTCAATAAAAATATTTTCAAAGTGATGGCATTTCCGGTTATACCGGAAATCGCTACAACTTGCTTGTTTTAAATGGAAAGCTACATTTTTCACTGCGTTTTTGGATCAGTTGAGGTATTTTAAGGCGGTTTTTATCAGCTTTCCCTTTGCCTAACTTTAACCGTTTTCGAGATATTTTAGATTTTTTGAAAATTTTTGGATTTGCACCTGACACTTAAAAAATCGGTAACTCTCTTAGTTTTAGAGATTTCGAAGTCATATTTGGAGAATTAAAAGAGAAAGCCACTGTTCTACAGTGTGTTCAAAATTGGAAAAGAAGTTAATAAACCCAAAACTTTTAAGGTTAAATTTAGACAACTTCAAGTACCCATAACTTAATTTTTTCAAATGGGATGTTCCAATTTTTATTTTACTGGTCTGAGGAGAATTTTTTTCTGTATCGATCTGTATTAGCATTCCCTATACCTATCTGTGATAATTTTCAAGTTATGTTTTTTTTGACATTGTAAAAAATTTCTTACTAACCACAGCTCTTTTTGCATAATTTACCATAAAAACATTTCTGATTAAACAAACGACAACCTCTGTTCAAAATTGTGTTGTCCGTTCTGTGAAAACAAAATAAAATCATTGAATGTTGGTTTAAAAAAATTTCATTTCTCACAATTTTTTTTTCGTTTCCACGAGAAAAGAAAAGGCTTATAACTAATGAATTTCTTCATCCCAACAAAAAGTTATTGTAACTTAAAAACTATTAAACATAAGTATAGGGGAATGCTAATACAGATCTATGCAGAATTAAATTACCTACCATTTAATGAAATAAAACTTGTGGCATTTTATTTGAAAAAATTGAGTTATGGGTGCTTAAAGTTCTAAAAACTTAAAACTTTAAAGTTAAAAAACTTTAACTTTAAACATTTGGGGTTTGTTATCCTTTTTTAGAAATTTGAAAGCATTAAATGAGATAAAAAATATTCCCAAATTTTTAAAAACGCTTTTACGTTTAAACTTTTGTCATGTTTCGGACAATCAGCACTCTCCCGTAAATATCGATCATTGCGTTTTAAAAGTTTGAATTGCTGAAAACACTCTGGAAACAGCACTTGCCACAACACTATTGTCATTTTCCGAGCGTAATAAGGACGAAGATTAGCTTCCCGATTGTTTGTCCAATCGATTTTCGCCCAATTTTGCAATTAATTTCTTGCTAACGTTGTGAATTATCGCGAAATCGGAAATTCCGTTAACGTATCCAAATTATTTTTTGCGACCAGATTCAATTTTAGAATTTAAATGAAGTTGGACGGAATTATTAATATTTATGAGTGTGATTTTTATTTGCATAAAAAATGTCTAATGTTCGGGAACACGCGACGAAATTTACGCCTCACTTTTGGCAAATGTGTAACAGTTTCCAACAAGTCTCAATACTGCTACTGTCTGGCATTTCATTCCACGTAAACAGGTGCATTCTAATGTAATGACAAGGGTGTTACACCAATCAACACCTCCAGTGATCCATCTTTGTTACCAAGCTGACAAGCTCCCCGACTTATTTGATATTCTTGGCAAATATTTATTGGCTTTTTCTTTATTTTTCTAATTCTCTTTGTCCATGACAAGAAGACAGAAAATCGCAATAAAGCATCTTGTCGTTTAATTTCTCTTCATTGCCGCCGATCGTGACATATTAGATCATTGTCTTTAAGCCCACGTGTAACACCTGGAATTTCCTTTCCAGCACGAACCGCAAAAAATATCTCAACTCAAATATAAATTTTTCCTTTCTAGCGTGAGAAATATTGTTGGCATAACGCAAGAATTATTGGCACACTGAACGAAAATATTTGAAAGGCCTTAACATTCCCGTAAAATATTACCAGTCTGATTTGATCGAATGTAAGATACATAAAAATGGGCACCAAGTGCTAGCCCAATTTCTAACACTTTCGTACAAGTGTTAAATAAAATTCAAGGATTTTGTGCTCACTTCTGGAAGTAATAATTGCGGGCATTTTTTTTTGGTTACCTCCAGGCGTTCAAATAATGTTGCAGTTTGTAACATCTTATTTACGAAAGATTGTTTCCAGGAACTTGTACGTTTTTTTTTTAATGCGTGGATGTTGCCCAGTGTTCTGTATTTGACGTAAATTTACTCACTCGCTTCAGAAAGTTTTTACTCGCTTTGCCGCCGACTAACGTAAACAAATTCGTTAAATAGAGGAAGGAGAAAGTATGCCTTTGAAGCTTCTATGTTAATTAACAAAACTCCAATATTTTATGCGCTATAACGAAAGGATAAAGAGCATTGATTCGGCACTTTCATCGGAAATTTTGCTGCTATGAAAGTTTTCTACATTTCCGAATATAAATCATTGTAGTCGACACATTTGGAATATAATCCCGCACGTAAGAAGCACTTGTAGTGTTTTAATCAGATTATGTAGGTAGGAGCACATGCAGGAGTCAGTAAGAGGGTTAGATAAGTTTCTTTCAGTACAATGCAAATTTAATTAGGCATTAGCGCTTGCACAAAGACAGGTGTTTGAAGTTGGTGAAGTTGTAACTTAATTGCGATCGACAGTTCTGTTAACATTGCCAGAAACTCCACATATCTGTATACCTTTACAAAAAGGGATTATGTTTTGAATTTAAACAATAGTGCTTTGGGCGCTTAAAGATAAGTCAAACAAAGGTAAAGCGAATTCAAGAGACAAGTCCAGACTATGAGTGATGTCTTTATTCGAAAAGCTCATTAAATACAAAAGCGTTAAGCTCATTCGAAACTTCATTACTGATACAATCCGGTAAGAAATACACCACTTGTGTTGTTGTGGCAGCTGCTTTTGTTACTCTTGTTTTGGTGTCATCATTACGGTAAGCTCTAAGCTCTTTTTTTGTTTCTGTTAATTGTTGTAAAGATTCAACTGTTCCGGTAGAGAACGAATCAGAAAGTATAAAAAGTTGGCGAGTTATTTTTAGCTTGTTTGCTTTAAGGATTTTAATTTCATTTACTACTCAAGTTTGAATCCTTGGACTTGATGATTGTCATTAATGAGCGTCAAAGTGTGAATAAATCCCTAATTAGCAATCCTCGAGCTTTGTGAGTGTCGTTACTGCAGAAAAAAACGACTCGTTTTCAAGTTTTATGAAACTAATGATCTTCGTGTGTTAAACTGTGTATTTTTAAATGGTAATTTTGTGAATTAGGAAATCGGGGTTCGATTATTTCTTTGTAGTCAATTTATTTATGTACGGCGTTAATAATGTAGAACTTAAACTTTTACCAAGTAGGGAAAGCCATTAGCTGTGCTTGATATTTCGGGCACAAAGTGAGCCATTTTATGAAAGGAATAAAAGTATTGAATAAAATAAGATGTGCAAGCAAGTGGAAATCAGAAAGATATTAACTTCCACCGGCGTATTTTCAATTTTTACGTGGATATGAGAACGTCTGGGTATATTTATTGTCAATTTCGCATGTTGTGGCTTAATTGCAATTTTGTTAAATGTTGTTACAGAACGATGGCAGCAGTCATGACGGAGATGTCGTCCAACTGGATGAAGAATGTGCGAAAGTGTTCGCAATGGACACTGATAACAATGGTTTTGACATTAACAAATTTCACGATTCCGCTCCAGGTATTCCAAGACAGTATGGAGAAAAAGATTACATACGTAAGTAGTTTTATTCATACTTCGAAACTAATAATGGGACCTTCTTTGCGCTATTAAAGTAACGCATTTTTTAGTAGTTGTGTAATTCCATTCGTCACTGTAAATTTTGTAAACAATGACCAACAACAATCTACGGCTTTGACTCTTTGACAGAGTATTGTTGTATTTTGCCTCAAAATTTTTGGAGTGAAGTTTAATAAAAATATTTCTTTGAACTACCACAAATGTTCACTGTCACTGATGTGCAAATAACTCGCAGTAAGTCATTTTTTATTGGTGAAATTTCGCTAATTTTTTAAATACTGAATTGAGCAACAATATGAGAACGTTTCGACTTCAAGTTTCAGTGTGGAGCAGATAATGAGATTCTAATGATACATAAGCTGTAAAATTTATCAGCTTGTAATAATGGATACCCTGAAACTATAAAATCTATTGATTTTACATTCAGGCAGCAGTTTAGAAAACGCGTGCAAAAATATTGTATCACGTAAATGGATTTTGTGCAAAACATGTTTTAAAACCATTTTCGAGGCAAAAAAGTGTCTTAGCAGATAATAAGGTAACAAACCCTGATTTGTAGAATTAATTAAAATTATTACAACACTGTAGACACCGGGAAAATAATTACGAAGGCACTAAATTGAATCTTTTGTGTCTATTTTTTCGCCCCAGCTCAGCGTTAATGAATCAAGGGGTACATTACATGAAGCTTGCTAAAAATATTCAAAGGATAGAAAAACCTTCCGTGTTCACATGCCTGTAAACAATTTATTTTTTACTTTCAATAAACGTGCAGTGACTTTTAATCCCGACATTACGACTTTGCATGTCTTGTCTTTTGACTACCAATAGTTTAATAATTTTGCCTCGTCTATTTTATGTTGCATAGATTTTATCATTTCGACGGAGCAATTTAGAGTTTCATTTAATCTGGCACGAAGGATGGTACAACAAATAAACGTAAAACGAATCGAATTTGTAAGTCAAAAATAATTCCAACAGAATAGAGCTCAGTTCAATAACAGATAACCGTGCAATATGACACACACCGGTGTTTTATCACTTTTTCGAACATTGGGAATAACAACTACATGGTAAACCTGATTTCTATTTAGAACAACAAAAAAGACACGCCAAGTTATAAGAGCCTATTTAAAAATGTTAAACATAATGTTACATTTTAATTATTCAAAAAAAACTTTGAAATATATTTGCAGTCATGATTAGGCAGATTATTATAATTATTATCGATTAACTAACGTGATAGTACCTAGATAAATGATAAATGTTTTTTTTGCATAAAATCGTTTATTTATAAATCTTCTTGTATTCAAAAACTGAATATTAAGAAAGTAATTAAAAATAAAAGCAAAAATTGCCAATGTTTTTTGATTGTTTATTTTTATAACACTGGTACTGCTTAAGTACTGCTCTAAAAGTTTTTAACATAATTTTCAAATCTGTAACAATAAATTATTTTCAACGACCTACTATCCTTTAAAAAATTTTTTTCAAATAAGAAAATTGGTCTAAAACAACCAAAGTATGTACGTATAAATACATACAGGATGTTTCGTTTAAACCCCACATTAGAAGTATTGGTAGTTCTAATAATGATAGTCATCTGCAAATTTTTAGACAACTATAATCTCGCAGGTCCTGCTTATGAAAATATTTTCAGGATGGTGACACCAGAAGTCACTATGGACTTCCTTATTGTAAATGGAAAGCTAAATTTTTAATGCGTTTTTGGATTACTGGAGTTATTTTAAGGTAGTTTTCATAAGCTTTCCCTATACCTAAATTTAGCCGTTTGCAAAATATTTAGGGTTTTTATTTTTTTTAAATTTGCACCTTACAGTTCAAAAAACGATAACTCGGTCATTTTTAAAAATTTGGAAATATTTTGTATCTCATTTGAAAGAGAAAGCCTGGTGTTTTCAAATTCTCAAAAAAAGGATAACAAACCCCAAATGTTTAAACTTATGTTTTAGGAAGTTTAAGGACCCATTACAAAATTTTTTGAAATGAAAATTTTCTACAATGTCAAAAAAACCAACATAACTTGAAAATTATCACAGGTATAGAGAATGCTAATCGATCGATGCAGAAAAAAAATTCTCCTCCAACTAGTAAAATAAAAATTGAGACATCCCATTTGAAAAAAATAAGTTATGGGTACTTGAAAATGTTTAAACTTAAGTTTAAAATTTTTGGGTTTATTAACATTTTTTCTCAATTTTGAACCCACTGGAGAACAGATATAGGCTTTCTCTTTTAATTCTCCAAATACGATTTTAAAATCTTTAAAACTAAGAGAGTTACCAATTTTTTAAGTGACTGGTGCAAATCCAAAAATTTTCAAAAAATCTTAAATATTTCGATAACGGTTAAACTTAGGTGTAGAGAAAGCTGATAAAAACCGTCTTAAAATAACACAATTAATCCAAAAACGCAGTGAAAAACAGCCTTTCATTTAAAATAAGACAGTTGATAGCGACTTCCGGTATAATCGGAAGTGCCGCCATCGTGAAAATATTTTCATTAAGCAGAACTACCAACTTTCAAATAAATATCTTTATTAGACCTTTCAGTAATTGTAATGTGGGGTTTAGTAGGAACAGGCTGTATAAAACGGAAATTTCCTGATGTTTTTATTTGGTTTTGGGGATTTTTTCAGCGACCGTTCTGTTTCTCGGTAAACTTATCAAGGCTTAACTCTCTGAGATTACTTATCGATCTCTATAAATGGACAATAATAAACATTTCTATTACTACTCGTAGCCAATTATTTTTGCTGGTTTGTTGACCATTCAAGTACCTCCTAGGCCGAACACCGGTGTTTTTACTCAAACAACTTGCCATGACATATAATAAAATAGAGCGAGTTTTTTCCAATGCATGAAAACCGAGCTGAAGAACCATTTCAATGAAAGACTGTTCAAAACGCCAATGACTTATTTCCCCACTATGGCTTCTTTTTCTTATTAATAAAATCATGGTCATTTTGCGTTTTAAAATCTTAATTGTATCTAGACCATTAATTGAATCTCGCGTTTCGCAATCGCCTCGTCAAAAATGGTGGTCACCGCAGTGTACGAATTGTTAAAATCTGCAGGTGAAGAGTTTCAATTAACGATCGTTTTGGCAATGAATTAATTGCAGAACATCGCAAGAAGAGCTACCCGCACATGCACGCGCCCATCAAAATCGGCTCAAAGTCGATGAGACGTCGCACTTCCTCGCACCAAATCACGCCAAATTCGACTCCGCCTTATGGGACGCCGCCAAAGGAAGCCGTCACATCTCCGGTTTCCACCTCCGAGCAGCCGTCGGTGCCCACACCCGTCCCCAGCATCAAGTCTCCAAACGTCGATTCGGACACGGGGCCGCTGAGCTCCTTCACGCTGCCGGAGGAATGTGACACTGCGGCCAACAGCTCGGAATCAGAGTGCGTCCTGTCGGAGCCTTGCGGGTACCACAGTCCTAATGAATTTTCGCCCGAACGCAAAGTACAGTTTATCAACAGCGAAACGAGGGACACGTTTGACGTCGATGGGCTTAAGGACAAGAAGAAGAAGTAAGTTTCAATTTTGTTACGGCTAATTAGGGTTCTTTCTAAAGGGGGATTTACAATTTAATTTACAGAGAAAATGTTTACTTTCATTATAGGAGGTGAGTTGAGGCTTAGTTGGTTTGTAAAGTCGTGGTAGATTTCCTGAAACACTTTAAAAGTTTGGACAAAACCAAACGAGTTACTTAATTTTGTGTTTTTTTTTTTAATTTTGAATTAACAGAGATTGGTGAAGATTTAAAAAGTTGGACGCAACCGAAACAATGACATTTTAATTCTCAGTCATTTAATTTAACTTAGATATAGGTATTCCTTTGGAAAGGTAAAGATTGAAAATAGAGGGAGTGTCTTTTATATAAAAAAAATTAAAAAAACATTGCATTTTTTCCATTGTTTGTTGTTTTATACTGCAGGCTGTCTAAAGCCCACCTGAGAAGTATTGGAAGTTCTAATAAAATTTATATTTATCTGAAATTTTGGACAAAATCCTGCTCAAAAAAGTTCCTGCTTAATGAAAAGTCGGTATCTACTTTGTTATTTTGCATTACTTCCCTATTTCTACACTTTTTCGAAATATTTAGGGTTTTTTGCAAATTTAAAAATCGGTAACTTTACTATTCTTAAAGATTTTGAAATAGTATTTGGGCGTTTGGGTTTTTATGTCTGCTTTTTGGTGTTTTCGAAAGTCAAAAATGTTAGCCGAATTTTCAAGGTGATGTTTGCAGAACTTTAGTTAGTTACTTAATTTTTTTCAAATGAAATGCCTCGAAAGTCGAGAGAATTTAGCCAAACCGAAATTTTTAAGGTAATATGTGCAAAACTACATAATATTTTTTTTAAATGAAATACCTGATTTTTTTTTTAACTAAATCGAAGAATTACATTTTTCAAAGCTAATTTAATAAATTTCTTTTGAAGTAACGCTAAATATAACAAAATTTTAGAGAGAATTTGTCGTTTGTTTCTTTGGAAAACTATTATGCAAAAATAGCTGTGGCTAGAAAAGAATATTCTTCCATTTAAAAAAAACTCAAAACAAACATAACTTCAGAAAATGATAATACAGATCGATACAGAATTAAATTCTGTTCTATTCAGTCACATCTAAATATGATATACGGATACTTGAACATTTCCAAACTTAGAGAACTTTAAAATTTTGGAGTATGTTCTTTTCTTCCCATTTTTGAATTCAATAAAGGAAGGATATAGGTTTTCTCTTTTATCTGTCCAAAATAGCAGAGTTACCGATTTATCGAAATGAAAGATTCAAATAAAAAAAAAACTATTTTATTTCGAAAACGGATAATTTGAGTGATTCAAAAAGATTTTTATTTAGCAGAATTAAGGCTGAATAGCTAAAAATTATCAGATCTATATCATTAAGAGGACAGAACTTTCAACACTTCTAATGTGCTTCTCCATTAACTTTGGTAATATTTTTTTACACCTTGATGCTTTAATATTCTCAAATGAAACACAACAACCAATAAATAAAGGTACAAATCAAGGGACAGAACTTTCAACACTTCTAATGTGCTTCTCCATTAACTTTGGTAATATTTTTTTACACCTTGATGCTTTAATATTCTCAAATGAAACACAACAACCAATAAATAAAGGTACAAATCAAGGGTACGTTAACGTAACTTTAACGTTAATTAAAAAAATGTGTACAACCAAAAAAAAACACACGGAAAATTCAGTGACTCCAATAATAATCCATGGTATAATTCAAGGTAGGTATCTTCTAATAATTCAGAATTAATTTCTGCTATTCCAAGTTAATTTATAAAACTCTAACTTAATCTACTAATTACTACTAATTACTAATCTAATAAATTCAACGTACCTTAAATTTCTAAAATTCTAGTAACTCCATTAGTTTTAATGGAATTAATGTACAATTAATACAGAACTAACGGCCCCTCGGACAATCTTTGTATAAGAGGCCCTTGCCAGCTTATTTATTTGACAATTAGTTTCCTTTTAAACCACCAAGACGTGTTTCCAAGTCTATTACCATCAAACTGAGCATTACGGATGGATTTTTTAAACGCTTGACACTGCTTTACAAGTGCATGCAACAAGTAACTATTGATTTTAGTCGTGACTTTTGTAATTTAAGAGTAAAGAGATGATTCCACTTGGATGATTTTAATTTACACAACGGCTTAGAATAGTTAAAACGAAGCAGAACCAGATAATTTGCTTAGTGAAATGGCAAGTAAAAGCCGCTTCTTTTGTTAGAAATGAAAATTTGTTATTTCGATAGCGTTGAAAAAACTAATCAATCTTTTGGGCCATTTGTCAACGAAAGCTCATTGTTAGACAGTTCATAAACATTTATTGTGTTTACAACTTGACCAAAATACTTTTGTGATTTTCCGAAACATTATTTATCATCAGGGTTCAACTTTGACAACGGTGACACGTAGAATGCATAATAAGGCGTAAGGAAGAATAGCTTTCCGGGTCATAAAGGAATATTACATTTTTTAGGGAAACTTGGGTCACGATGTGTTTTCCGAAAGTGTTGAAGGGGAATAATAATTAATATAAGTTGTGAGGTGTTGTATCATTTATTACAACTTGTCACCACATTATTAAACAGTTTCAAAGCTGGTTATGTACTGCATTTTCTATTGTACAAATTGTTTTAGTATCAACTTACATGAATGAATAACCTGTTGTTGCTGTTGTAATTTTGTTATCTTGTGACAGGCGTAACAATACATTGCGACTTGCTTTCAGGAAACACAAAAATCCTATTATGGCTTTTTCCGAACGAGCTTTTTATTTAATTAATTTAATAACTCAAATATACATTACCGCCAGTGGGTCTTTTAATTAATTTTTTTTTAATCTTGTAAGGTTCCTAATGAAAATTAATTCCACTTTTCTCATTCTGACTTCTTTTAAACTCAAACAAATTACATCGCTGATTTTTTTTATTTTGGTCTAATTATTGGTGTGATACGTTTCAAAACTAATTACAATTCTTTTATTTCAAGCGTTTGTGTTTCTTTTGATACCTCAACAACCTGTTGGG
This sequence comes from Tribolium castaneum, assembly GCF_031307605.1. Classification (NCBI taxonomy): domain Eukaryota; kingdom Metazoa; phylum Arthropoda; class Insecta; order Coleoptera; family Tenebrionidae; genus Tribolium; species Tribolium castaneum. Next base: position 33,607,732 of record NC_087394.1, read on the forward strand.
AACAAAAACATCATAATAGGAGTGCTAAGGTTTTGCACAGCGTGGTTTCGGAGCAAATAAATCAACGAAATCGGTAAACAACATTAACTGAAACAGAAGGTGGAAATCTATTTTTTTCGTTTAGTGGAAGCTCGGAATATGTGTTTACTATACGTTTTGTTCTGTTATTAAGCAGATAAAACGAACTTATTACGAAACAGTCGCAATAATCACCGTTTGATACAAAAAATGCAAAGCTTCTGAAAGCTCAGATAATAGCACAGCAAACTTTCAGTGTTTCGGAGCTTTGCACATAACAGTGATTACTTCTATCGAAATCGTTCCACACAATCACTAATCTGTTTACAAAACACTCCTGTCAATAATCTTTATGCTTTTTAATCTTTATTTGAACACAAAATAATTAATTGTAGCTTGGCCTTAAAGTATTTGCTTGGTTAAGTTTATTTTGCATCGGACTACGCTGTTATTTTTGCTTTTAGAATAACGAGCCCAATAATTTAATGTGGATTACGTAGGCATTACATTAGATAACAATGTAACTTTCTCAGTAAAACATTTCAAATATTAAGGAGCGAAAAGGCTAAAATTTTAACATGTTTTTCGAATGCTGAAGCCCAACTACTTTTCTATCTATAATCAAGTTTAACTCTTGTTTGCCGTGTGAATGCTAAATTGAATTTTGCACAAACGCATGTAACATCTAATCAAATATTGCTCTAACTTTGTAGAAGTGTTTAGTAGAAAACATCTTTTACTTTTCAATTTTAAAGTGAAAAAGAAGTAGTGAAAGCACGGATTAATAATTGCATTAGACGCAAATATTTTTCCGGGAATTATTAATGAGTTCGTGTTAAAGTTATATCATTAATCTTACGTTAAAATTACTTTGTTCGAGTTCAGCCTCTCAACAGTACCTAAATTCCTGCCTTTGTATAAAAACGTTTTTTCTCCCTGACGTCAGGGAATAAGAAAATAACGTAAGTGGGACAGTGTCTTTAAGTCACTGGAGTTTAGAGGTATTTTAGAGAATTTTCCATGATTCAATTCAAAGGAGAGTTACAAGGTTTGTTCCGTTTAAATTGGGTAGAAAGTAATGATACCTCCGAGACTCCAGACTGCTGAACAAGAGCATCAATACCTATCCTTGTTCCATCAAGCTCCTATAAAATTTTCATTCCGATATGTTCTCCTTAACGATTCTATTTTTATTTTATTGCGATATGAATCCCAGGAAAACATGAAGCCATTCAAGAAAATATAATACACAGTGCAGTTCTATTTTTGGGTTTGATACAAGAATTCTCGTGAGAATCGTAAAAGTTTTCCTAATCGACGTTTAAACGCTATCTCTAGGCTAGTTATGGGAACCAGAAACGTAAAAACCAAATTTTATCGGTCATAGGAGTGACTAAGACATTGTTGAACGCTGACTATGAGCACAATATGTTTTGATAGAATTCGGGCGAAATTACAGGATTAGATTACGGTGCAAATTTTGGTGGATACAATGCAAATGGAAATTTGGTTCCTCCATATTCAATACTAATCGTGTCAGTAGTTATCCGGCGAATGTGTTCAGATTTGCGAAAACAGAAGGAAATTGAAAAGGTATGCTTATGCAGGAAAGTAGTATTAAATAAAAGTAGTAACAATCAATCAATCAATGTCAGGAATTTGTTTTGAAAGTGGTTTTTCCAAATACAGTGATTTTTCATGAAAAATATCTAGTGCAGTTCTAGGATTTTCTAAATATAACATACGAAAAAAATAAATCGATTTTTCGTGTTTATTCTTACGTGTATTACCGAACATTTAATTTCATGCTCGACTATAATGCTGTACTTCTTACAGTCTTATTAAAAGATTATATTAATAACTCGTTAAAATGAACGTGACCGAAACATGACAGGCATTGTTTTTAAGAATTATCATTACTCATTATTAGAATCCTTCGGGGAATCCTTTTTTCCTCTTCATTTTGACAAAAATGTTACACGCATTTTTGCTTTTTTAATATTTCTAAGTACTATTACCGGTATAGTAGTGTACGTGTTTACACAAAGTTGATAAAAATTGCAATAAAAATTACAGTATTATTGAAAATTTGGTGTCCATTTTTTGAAGCCTCCTTTAAAGGGGCCAGACTAAAAATTTTAGAAAACTACAAAAAAACACATTTTTTACGACAATTAAGTTAAAATTCTTGAAAATATACATAGTACCTTCTTAAAAAAAAGGCCTCAAATTGAGCTAAATTTTGAACTAACTTTTCTAGTTTCTGACCCTAACAACTTACCACCACTTTTTATAACTTATCAATCTTATCATCATTTTCAATTTTCAAAGTTTCTTATTTTTAACCATTGGAGATCTAATTTCACGTCAGGTAATAACTTTATTTTAAGTCCTAATTTTTTATTTTTTTTTGTCTCTTTGAAAATCATTTCTTTAAAAGTTGAGAGAAAACGATAGCAGTGATAATATGCAAATTATGCGATGATCCCTAATACTGTTTCCTTAATCAACTAAAGTGGTTTTAATATAATTATCGTAAAATTAAGCCGATCAAATTAATATCATACTTACTGTAAAAATATTTTTACTTGAATTACTTTCTAAATACATACCTACAGTTCATGTAAATTTCCTTCACATCTTTTCTACAACTAAAACTTAAAAAAACGTGTTTCATTGCTTCAGTAATAATCAAAATGTTATTTACAGCAAATTTTATATAAAATATTGGCTATTTAAACATCTAATAAGAATAAAAAAAAATCGGATAACGTATACTTTTCTACTACGAGTAAAAAATTATCTTTAATTCTTGTGTTTGTTTTTCTATAAAATAGTGGAGATTCTTAGTTGTTTTGTATTATTCTTGAATTATACTATAACTTATAAGTCTTATATAACAGAAATTATTTTCTAGCCAGTTTATAAAAGCGTCATTAATTTAATCCGCAATTAAATGCGTGATTAACTGTCACGTGACCAAATTAACAGATTTGATTGATCCATTTGCGTTGTTAACTTTTAACAGCGCAATTAACTCTAATTGAGCTTTCTATAAACCCCGTTATTAACACTTCATTATGAAAAATTCAAAAACTGAACCATTTAATTAAAACAATAAAGTAAAAACATAATTTTATATAAGGCAGTGAAAAATAGAAAAAAAATAAATTAATCAAAAATGATTTCGAACAACAAATAAATCAACCGTCAAACAATACTTAAGGACCAAAGCGATTTCAAAAAGACAGCTCTTATTAGCACTTATTTAGAAAAATGCACAAAGCTTTTTTTAGGCAATTACTTCTCTTTGGCCTCAGATTTTTTTGCTGTTGTTGCTGTTTTGCTGGGTTTATCCTAGCCAAAAATTTCTCCTCAAGGATGTTATTTGCCTAAGAAACTTTATTCTTAGTACACACTGCAAAAAAGTCCACAGAAAAATGGAAAATAGGAACAAATCGCAACTACTTTTAGAAAAAAAATTAATATGTCTCTACAGAAGTCCAAAACAATAATAAGTTTATTAAAGATTATAGTTTTAGACAAATAATAATACTTAATAAATGCTAGAATCTTTAAACATACAAAAATATTCTCAAAAAAAAACTAACTAACAAGTCACTCTCCTCCTCACTGTTACTATCGTCATTAATTATAATTTAAGGATAAATTCTATTAGATAAAAAGCTGCTGTCAATATATATCACATGTTTTATACAGTTTTTCGACAATATGTGGTTAACATTTTCTGTTTTTTTCGTGTATACGTAATATTATAATAACAGAGGAACTTAAATAAGGGGTATTATTTGCTTTTCGAATGTTATACTTTAATTGACTCTAGACCATTTAGTTTAATAATAATAATAATAATAAACGCAAAACTTAGTGACCTTTTACTTTCGCAAAAAAATCAACAATGTAATTTTTTTCAAAGTCAGTATGTTATCATTAATGTTTTTCTGGTACACTCAGATTGTTTTGTAAAATAAATTAAATAGTTTCGTTCTTTTCGAACTACTTGTGGGGATTTTATTAATTTAAAAATGATGGTAGGAGAACAATAAATTATAAAACACTTCTGACGATCAGCGTATTTTTGAACCATTCCCTAATATTATTATATTCGTATCTTGGTGGTAATCTGCGGAAGAATCTTAGACATTTTTATCCGAGATTGCTAGACACCCTAGGACCCGGTCGTGTGTAGAAACAAAGTGATTACTTTAAGAGTCATTGGATAGGGGACTTGATCACTCATTGAAACGACCATTTGCGGGTTTTGCAGACGTCACCACCAGGGCCACCACCCGAAATTCCGTAAGTATTCCCTTCCCGACGACTCCAATGCCCGCAAACGGCACTTCCACTTCGACAAAACCGACGCGTCTGGAAGTAACAAGGGGCGTCGGGTCTCCACTCAGCCTGAAGATCTGCCCCTGATTGCGGCCGATCGGGACCAACTGGACAGCCATCGATCCGACGATGCTCGCGGCCTCAGAAGACACAAGACTTCACGACCAAGCAATGCATCGATGGTCCACATCGGCCGGAAGGAGGGCGGCGATCTGCATCCCTCCCTCAAGAAGATGTACGATCACAGCCCCCATGCCGTAAGATGATGCCATGCCGTAAATCTCACTCGTCGAATAAATTTCACTTTTTATAAACAGATATTTGTCGAGCTGGATGAGCTGTTCTCGACCAACGAGGAGCGAGAGTGGAAGGAAACCGCCCGCTGGATCAAATACGAGGAGGATGTGGAGGAAGGTGTTGACAGATGGGGAAAGCCACATGTTGCGTCGTTGAGCTTTCACTCGTTGCTGAATCTGAGGAAGTGTCTTGAGGATGGACTTGTTATTCTGGATATGGAGGAGCGGGATTTGCCCGCGATCGCCTACAGAATTTCCGAAGAGTTGTATAAAGAAGATTTGATCAGGGAGGACGACAAGGCTAAAATTATGAGGGCTTTGCTGTTGAGGCACAGACATGTTAACGACCATCACGAGAGAGGGTTTAAGTTTACAAGGAAACACAGTTATGCGTCTTTACAGGTAAGAGTGTTTTTCAGTCGCTCTAATTATTTCAGTGCGTTTAAAAATGGTTTAAGCAAACTGTCGTATTTGTACCGTGAACAAGATTATTTTTAGCATAACTTATTTAGTCGATTATTACTTTAGTAAGGTATATTTAGCCTCGTTAATACAGAAAATGTGTTCTATTAAAATAATATTTGCTTCATCACGAACAAAATGTAATAACTGGAAGGCAAATTATAAATAAAGTGTATCTATTGATTCTCGAGGAAATACTATTTCTGTCATCCGTTAAAGCACAAGAATAGAATTTTGCGTATAAATAAAGAAATCACTCAGATTATATCCTCATATAATCTATCAATTTTGTATTTAATCTCGTACGAGAGGAAACGTGTTTTTTAATATCTAATAAACGAAAAATTGAGAACTAATACAAAAACTCACTTGAACGCTCGAAAAATGCGAAGTATTTACACGTTCACTTGAGAAAACATAGTTAAATACTCGAAAAAATGAATAAACAACACTATTTTCGAATTTTCGAGCGAGCTTTTGGCTTGTAAAATTTCGCACAACTTTAGATTTAATGAAAAAAGTTATAAAAGATGCTTGAAATTTGCCATTTTCGGCCCAATTTAGTGATTTTTCAGATCTGATTTAGTGATATTTTGGGAGGATTTGTCTCCGAAACAACGTAATAAACACTTGAAGAGTGCAAAAATGCACCATTTCCAAACGAATTTTTTTCCTTTTTCTGCCTTATTTTGTACGAAAGTGTTTGATATTTTGTTATCTTTTTATTTGAGACGAAATTTTTCGCAACAATTTTTTGAGTGAAAAACATGCTAAACAATGCATGAAAACCTCAAAATAATGTTATTTTCAGTTCTTTGTCAAACTGGTTTAAAGAAATTTTTGGCAGCATTTATTTCAAAAAGGTGCATAAACCCTTCAAAAATGCACCATTTGTAAACGAATTTTCCATTTTTGTTGAATTTTTTTGCAATAATACGTTTCCATATGAGGAAACAAATTTACTAAATACTCGAAAAAAGAATAAACAACACTAATTTAATAAAAAACATCTAAAAAAAAATCTTAAAATTTTCGAAATAATGCCATCTTCGACTGAATCTAGTGATTTTTCAGGCTCGTTTAAAGAGATTTTGGAAGCATTTATGTCGAAAACGTGCATGAACGCTCGAAAAATATTGATATTTGTATTATTTAGAAACGAATATTTGTTTTTTGGCGTGATTTTGACGAAATTTTTGAACTTTATTGATTAGAAAGCGCTCAAAAAAGGTATAAAATACACTGTTTTTGACAAATTTAGTAATCTTTCGACTTATTTGTGAGGAAATTTTGCGCAACTGTTTCTGAGTAAAAAATGTGCAGAAAACACTTGAAAATTTCAAAATGTGAATTTACTGATTTATCAGTCTGGTTTAATGAAATGTTTTTCTTCAAAAAGTAATCAGCGCTCGAAAATGTCAAAAAATTTTATTCTTTCTGACCTATTTTGGAATTCTTTTTCCAAATAATTGCGATTCTAGCTGAGACAACTTTTTTAATTTTACTTTCTGCACATTTGGTAATCTTTCGAACTATTTTTATCACAAAATAACTGCTTGCCATTTTCAACCCAATTTAGCAATTTTTTGGTCTGACTTAGCAAAACTTCGCAAAAATTTTGTAGATTAAAAAAATATTTATTTGTGTGAACGTAACGTAACGTATAACGAAAAATTATCATTTGAGGTATTGTAGTTGGTTTCATAAAATTAAAAAAAAAAGATCCTTAAAAGTACGAACCCATGCAAGAAATTAATTGAAAATTATTATTTTTATCTGAGTTTTTATCTAAATACTTTATCTAAATACTAAACACATTGTTAAACTAAAAACTCATTTTTCTCGTGTAATTTGCGCAAACTATTTTAACTAATTTTATTATGTTTGTGACCGAAAAACTCATATACATATTTCGTAAAAAAACAGTGAAGTCCGCGATAAATAATAAAGTTTCCGTTTTGCTCCAACACGTTTGATCCAGTTTAATTAAAACAAATCGCACTGTTAGTGAAATTTCGATAATAAAATCGTATCGTAACATTTCAGTTATTACTTTATTTCGTAATGAAATGCACAAAAACCGCTTGAACCTTTGAAGGCGGATTGTGCAAATACCGAATTTAAATGTAACAAAGGCAGCGAAATAGCTGCTGGATCGCAAGTGAAGACGTACACATACTTTTGCAAGTATTTATCTTGAAGAAAATATCGAGGCAAAAGTGCTTCCGTGTATCAAATCAGATGCCCCACAAAGGAATCTTTTGTGTTGATTTTTAATCAAAAAGTAACTGACTTTGCAGTTCACTGTCTTAACTTTTATGTTTTCTTGGGCTCGAATGTTATTTAATTAAATTGAGCTTTTTGTCCGCTTCAACTTTGTCACAAAATGTAGTTTACTGCCAACAAAAGGTCAGTTCCGGTGATTACAACTCGTTGTGAAATTGTGGATTAAAGAGTTGCTCGATAAACTGTATTAAAATGGATCTATTTTGAATCTGATGAATTATTCAGTCTTCTGGAATCCTGAAAGGAAGCAGTAATAACTACGCTGTAGTTTTTAATGACAATGTGTGTATGCGCGTGTGATTGTTTTCCAAAAGCTGGTTTTTCTTTTTCAAATTGCAATCATCCAGCTATGCAAGCAATTCTTATTTTGTTGCAATCAAACGCCCGGCTTTGTGCAAGGCAAATAAAGGACGGACAGTGGGAGTTATCCTTTAATTAGCGCTGTGATGTCAAGGGGTGTATGTGACATTTATTTTCACATACTGCACCAATGCAACCGAAGCTCGTCTATTTCTGTGTTTTAAAGCACTAACTAATGAGATGACTTGACACAGAAAGCTGCAAAAAATTTCGGAGACTAATATAAAGACCGTACGTTTATGGGAATTCAAAGAAAATTATTCTTTCAGTTCCACAGATTGCCCGTGGGCATGAAATATGTCGCCACAAAGTTCTGGAGAAAAATTTATGTCACATAAAAGAGATTTCATAAAATTCGGTCTTACGCCAGTCGCACAATGTTTCTTATATTTATTTATACATAATAAGTGACCATTTTTTTGTATATTTGGTCACCCGATAAGAAATTTCTCGCAGTCAGTGACTTCATTTGTGTTCCAAAACGGAAAGATTACAAAATCGATTTTATCGCGAGTTATCCGATTACGACAAAGTAAGTCATTTAAAAAAGAAGGGCTGTCTTGCATGTTTAGACTTGTTAAACGAAGCTATGCGACTGAATGAATTCACGAGTTAAAACCCTGCCTACCTGTTTAGGGCGCAAGCTCTTACCTGTTATACAATATGCAGTCAAACAATGACAGTGGGAACAGTTATTTAGAAATAAATCAAATCACATAGAAATTGGTTTAATGACTTTTTGTGTTTATGGTTTTAACTTTTATAGTTTCCTCCTACTAAGATCTCAAAAATTATTTTTCTTACGTAGGTATTACTTTGAAATTTTTCTTGGTCCCCTAATAAGTGAAACATAATTTAACTCTTTTAATTTCAAGTATGTTCCCAGCTTTCATCACGTCACGTTTGTAAATAATGTCAATAAAAATTGCAAAGGTTTTAATTAATGTCTACAAAAAATATTTTTTTGAAGTTTTTGCAATTTATTTCTATGTGATTTTCATTTTTCTAATGTGTTTACAAACAATGAAACAACTTTAGCAGTAAATTAATTAGCAATAACAACGCTCAAAAATTATTTTTTTTTACAAAATTTGCTTTTATTTTACTTTTAAGGAACTAACAAAAGACAAACGTTTAAAAAAAGTTATAGAAATAAAAATATCGTAATTTCATGAGTGATAAAATGATAAACAAACAATTTATTTCACAAAAATGTGATGTGATATGACAAAAATTTTATCAAATTCGGGGCCAAAACGTATCAAATTTTACTAAAATTATTCAAAGGACAAAACTTGGGTTAAGTGGTATAACAGATTTATTTGAATGCTTTATTACAGTAAGTGAAAAAATAATCAAAGGGATAATTATTATCGTACTCACTACACTTGTGTTCAATTAAAAATTAAATTAGACATATGCCGTACTTTTTTGATATCTATTTCTGTTGTCTGTAAAATTAATCAATTAAATATTAATGTTTGTGTAATTTATTATTAAAGATTCTGCTCTAAAATACATTATGATAACAAAGTTATTGACAGTGGTGATTGTTTTTTTAGTTTTTTTTTGTACATATGTATAGATCTCATATTAAGTGATTTTATCCTCATTATTGAAAAAATATATTAATAATTGTATTGCTTCCGATTTTCATCTAACGCATTATTATTAGAGGAGAAGGGGCTTTTCTTTCTTGTTTAGACTTGTTAGAGCGAACCCATATAAAAATTAAATCACCACGTCTTCCTAACCCAGTACTATTTGGTAGGTTCTCGGGCCACCCAGTTTATTACTTCTTGCCCAGTGTGTATGTGAGTTTACAGTCAGTTCAAAAGTGAAAATGTTTTTGTTAAGATTGTTACGCTCATCATCAAGTCAACGAATCGATGTTGAAAATGGTTTACCACCAATAAAAGTAACTGTTTTATTAACTTTATTGCATGAAATTATTGCTGACTTTAATTAGTGACCTGACCTGACCTGGCCAAAGCTATGTATAACCGAGCGGTTTTTTGCGCATGGATTGAAATGGATTATCAAAGGTGTATATTTGTTTTGTATTATGCGAACTCAGCAATGAGTGTGATCAAATTTTAGTAGTGAACCCGAGGCAAAACCACTTGTTATGGATTAGAGAATTCGTGGAAATTCATGTGTTGCAATTTTGGTTCGCATTTCAACAAACAAACAAACAAAATTTCAGTCAAGTACATATTACAATTTTTTCTGAAATGTTGGAAAAATGAAAATACGACAGTTTGCCGAGAGTGTCCACCTGGGGCCATTGTTGATAAGGGTAATGCTTGCAGTCTTTATGGCTGGAGGATGGCGTGAGCTACGATGCTGTGATGATGGCCCGCTGCTCCGTGTGTTCTTCACAGGGACAGCTGTGTCTTCCGCACGCTATGACTCGCGGTCCTTCTTACCCACACGTAATGTCCACGTGTGTCTCTTTTTTCCAACTTGAATGTGTTTTTTATATTTTTATTTTGACACAAAATTTTGTTATTTTTTTAATTATTATTATTATTATTATTATTTATCGCTGGTTGTTTTGCTCTAATACCTTTTCGCTTTTGCTGTTTTTAAAGCCGGTTGTTGGCAATGATTAGTTTTGAATTATTTCGTGTGGTTATGACGAACCCTGCATGCAGCTTCCGAATTCTAAAATTTGTTACCAAAACACGTTCGTTATGCTGGATGTGATACATTTTTTATGCTAGTTCCTTTAGTAACGTTAACTCGTCGGCACAAAATTAGGTAAATAGATGCACCTACGGATAGTGTAAACAGTTTCAAATATTGCTGATATGTCGGCGAAATTGATAAACGGAATGCTATTATTTGAATTGAGATAATTGAACTGAGTAGAGAATTTAAATGGATCTGTGTGCACATTTATTATTAGGCATTTGATATTTAAAAACGAATACGATTGAAATTATCAACCATTATTTAATAATGTAATAATGAGAAACAGATTTTTTTTCAATTTTTTAACTTGCAAAATATCAAATATCGATTCTAACTGAAACGAATTTAGTGTTTACGTATTGCGAGTATTTACCGTGGATTACAACACAACCGATTTGCATTATTTGTAAATGGAAAATCGCAATGTATTTAAAACAAATGTGTATTGCAAATTGTGTTATTTATTTTTATTTATGCTCTTTTAGAGTGGATTTTGATCCTATTTGAAATCCATTAGTATAACAATTATTAGATGAAAAAACAGGTAAAGTGAAGAACGAATTCATAAGTGTTTCTTTGAGATAAATCTTTATAAATCTTCGTGTTAAATTATCTGCATATAATTGATTTATAAAGCGCCCAAGAAAAAGTAAATAAGTACTCGTAAATAATTTTTTGCAAAAAACCTTTATGACCAGTTTAACAAGCTCCTTGACTGGGAACAACTTATTTTTTCTTAGTATCTCCCTGATAAAAGAAAAAGTAAAAAAGTAAACCTGCGTTTGTTATTTAATAATACTTAATTTTTTCTCTGCCTATGAATTTTTTCAAAATTTTTATAATTCTTATTTTAAAATTTTATTGTGGTTTTAAATATGAGCTGCAAAATGTGAACTACATAATAATAATTTTTTTTGAGCTAGCGCCAATTTTTTTTCACGTAGTTTTAGCAACAACAACATGAATACTCGTAAATTAAGTAAAAAATCTGCAAAAATTCACATGCACAGATAAAAAAAGTATTTAACATAATAGTAAATGCACAGATTTCTGTATGCAGAAAGTATACTGTTAGGAGAATCATCCTCTATAACAGTGGTCTTCAAACTTTTTACGAGTGTAGAATCCTACAGTTTAAATTAAATTTTCTTACTAATGTTATCTGTGCTTAATAAAGCTGTTTTACAACTGTTGATTTACTCTGATATGCAAATTCTTTTTCTTTTAATGGCAATCATGATCTTCTAAATTTAAATTCTTAAATTTCGAAACGAAGTACGTCCATAATTCTTTGGACAAACATTTGTATTTTCTACGGATTTTCATTCATGTTATCTTTTAATAAAATTACCTATATTATTTAGCACATTTCTTAATTATTTGGACGTAAGTTTTTTGTGAGACTTAATTTTTTCAAACCAAGACTTATTCATACAATTAAACGTAACGGAATAACGGTTGAAATTAAATCATACATTTCCCAAAGTTTTTCCGAGTTTTTTTACTTTAAATTAAATTTGATACCTAACTTGAATTTTAATTTGTAAAGAAACTGTACTAATTCAAATTGTACCCGTGAAAATGTATAGAGAAAAAGCTCAAACACGCTAGCTTTAGCGCTAAACTCGTAAAAGTTTCGAACGGAATGTATTGTATTGGTGGTGATGCCAATTTCTTGTAGCTTTATTATGTTTTAAAAGTAGCATTTATAAAATACATTTGCATTGAATAACTTCATTTTCAATTTGCACTAATATTTTTACCTACTCGTAACCAGATAGAAGTGCTTGATTTTACTCCCCCCACCCTTATTTTCACGCAATTTTCACTTTGTATTTTCCCATTTAGAACCTGCACGACGCCGAAAAGAAAAAAGTCAGCATTTCGAGCGACGCTTACAAAAACGGCGGTGCTCCAGACGCCAACACCCGGCTGATGGGCCCCGACCAAACCGTCATCGACATAAAAGAAGAAACATATTCGGCAAGCTCAGAAGACGTCCGCCGTGCCCGCAACGACGCCATCCTCAAACGCATTCCTCCAGGTGCCCAAAGCTCCAGCATCCTGGTCGGAGAAGTGGACTTCCTGGAGCAACCGGCCATCGCATTCATGCGCCTCGCCGAAGGCGTCATGATCCCCTCCCTCATCGAAGTAAACATCCCGGTGCGCTTCATTTTCATCCTCCTAGGTCCCAAGAAAGCCAATTTGGACTACCATGAAGTTGGCCGTTCGATTTCCACACTTATGGCCAACCAGCAGTTCCATAACATTGCCTACGGTGCCAGCAACCGCAAGGCGTTGCTTTCGGCTATTAACGAGTTCCTGGACGACAGCATCGTGCTGCCACCTGGTGATTGGGAGCGCCAGGCGCTGCTCCCCATCGAGGAGATCAAGGCAAAGAGCGAGCTGATTAAGCGGCGGAAGGAGAACGCGTTGAAATCGGCCGAGGAGGCACAAGGGGTTACTAAAGCGCTGCTGGCGGCTGAGGAGGAGAAAAAGCCCCCGTACTCCAACCCCTTGGAGCGGACCCGGCGCCCCTTCGGGGGGCTCATCAACGATTTAAAACGCCGGTATCCATACTTCAAAAGCGACGTCACCGACGGTATAAACGCCCAGTGTTTCGCTGCGGCGATTTTCATGTATTTCGCGGCGGTTTCGGGGGCGATAGCCTTCGGGGGGCTCCTGGGGGCCAAAACCAACGGCTTCATCGGAATTTCCGAAACCCTGCTCTCGACCTCAGCCGCAGGAGTGATTTTCGCGATCTTGTCAGGACAGCCGTTGGTGATAGTCGGAAGTACGGGCCCTTTGCTCTTGTTCGACGAGAGTTTGTACGAGTTTTGCAAAGCCAACGATTTCGAAGATTTGTTTTTGACCACGCGGGTGTACATCGGGCTTTGGTTGGGCGTGATTGGACTTGTGGTGGCGTGCTTGGAAGGCAGCGTTCTCGTTAAGTTGTTCACGCGCTTCACTGAGGATATTTTCTCGGCGCTTATCGTTTTACTTTACATAATTGAGAGTGTTATGAAATTGTTTTTCCTCTACGATCGGCATCCACTTCTTGCCGATTATTGCGAGTCGGGGGATGCCATTAATAAGTCATATCTTGAGGATTTTTCGGACGGGCATTATTTATCAAATGATGGGAACAATGCAAGTAATGATTCCTATCAGGCGATGGGGCATGTGGTGAGGAGGCTGCCAACACACGATATGCTGGGGCCGATCAATCAACCCAATACGGCCCTGTTTTGCACCATTTTGGCGCTGGGGACCTTTGCTATCGCGTATTATCTCAAGTTGTTCCGGAACAGCCAGTTTTTAGGAAGAAGTGTAAGTAGGGTAAAACTGCATACATCTGCATGGTGATTTTTTATTTGCACAGAAAGCCAGTTTTTTAGGTTTATCATGAGCTTCCTTACACAGAGTCCTTCAAAAATATGAAAGGACAATAACTTGGATGCATTTTTAATTATTGTTAAATTACTAACAATAATGGTGCGAGTATAATATGTTTATTCTTGAAATTTTTCACGAGAATTAGTATTTTTTCAACTTTTTGAATACGCACTAGGATCAGGAATGAATTAATGATTAAATAAACAATTTGTTTTCTTTAATAATTATCTCACTCTTAAAAAATGCATCAAAATTTGTAATTTGTAAGATATACACACCTGCCTATAATTATTGTGATTTTCTAATGTTTTATTAACTAACTAATATGTACTGAAAGAATAGTAGTTGGTACTAACGCGTACCAGTTTTTTCCACCCAGCTCAGGTAAGTCTGAAGAAAAAAAAAGAGTGACACAATCACATAATACATTTAGGGTCAAGTCAAATGTTACCCTGAATAATACTATTTAATTATAAAGCCTACTAAATAGAGGATTACGTAGAACTAAATACTAGGAAGCTAAATGAGATACAAAATAATTCGATTTTCTACCTAAAAGTTTGTTCGGTGGGAATGAGCGCGCTTCGAGCGTTAGGCCGTCTCGGTTTCAATTAGTATTAAATTAATTTAAATTCAACTAATTCACTCAAGTGTGGAAAAAAGGAGGAACATAAAAAAATCTTAAAAAATTTTTATTTGCGATCCGTCATATTTTTCAAAACACTATTTATACGGTTAAGAATTCAAGAAAAATAAGAAAAATGTTAAAATTCCATCAAAATGATCTGCGACATTTTATCTCGGTCTTTAACGGTCTAGAGAAGAAAATAATTTATATGTCTACAACTTCAATTTTTGCATTTCAACCAGTGTTTCTTTTGAAAATTGTTTTCAATTACATAAGTGTATATACAAGGTTTCAAAATTCGTTGTCAATCATTTTTCAAAAAAATCCTCGGAACAGGTCGATTTTATTTTTAAAAATACTACATTTTGACACCACTGTAACATTTGTGACTTCATTGGGTTTAAGTAATGACGTGATATTTAATTTTTTTAAACGGCAACCGAGATTTTTGTTTACTGTTTTCTAATAAAGATACAAAACTGAAAAAATAAATTAAAACCATATTAAAAAAGAAGAAAATTAAGTAAAACAGTTAAAAAGCTTATTGATAATTACACATAAAAGG
This sequence comes from Tribolium castaneum, assembly GCF_031307605.1. Classification (NCBI taxonomy): domain Eukaryota; kingdom Metazoa; phylum Arthropoda; class Insecta; order Coleoptera; family Tenebrionidae; genus Tribolium; species Tribolium castaneum. Next base: position 33,622,796 of record NC_087394.1, read on the forward strand.
CTTTATCTTTTTAATTTGGCTTTTATTTTATAAAGTACGACTGTTTTTTTGCTTTTTTAAAAAATTATAATAATAAAAATATGAATTTTATGCGATACTTTAAATTCACTCTGTATATATTTTTGGTTATCTTTCCAATGATTGAGAAAAACCATCTTGTCACTTAAAATTACCTAAAAAATGTGTGTACGTAGGGATTTTTTATACAGATTTTTCGATGAAGTTCTAAGTATTGCTGACATTATTATTGTATAGTTTTAACATTTTTTATTGAAAAAACACATTTTTTTAAACTTTATGAATCCTACTTTATAAATGTTTCTTTTTTAATGAAATGCTCAACGAAAAATACGGTTTTAAAAAGTTAATTCAAATATTCCGTCCACATCATGAAAGTAACAACGTAACAAGTATACCTAATTTACAATTAAATTAGTTTTCTCGGAAATTTTAGCTTTAATTGTCCCGAAGCAATTAAAACAGAGTTATTGCAAAAACCGAGTACAAGGCAAGGGTCATAAAAGTTTATTAGGTCATAATTTTAATGTAAATTTGCGTATAATTTACAAACACCCGTATTTGATGCTATCAAAATAAATAAAAATCTAAACAAACTGTAGTAGCACAAAAATATTACACACAAAAGAGGAAATACAACCAATTTCAAGTGAAAAACTTTGTCCAAAATTAGCCTTCTAGCCAGCGACAAGCCACAAATCATGTGCGGTTAATAGAGTTGCCATTACCGTGATAGTAAGCAGGCAATTAATTCGGTCATAGATAATGAGTATAAATGGATTATAAACAGCACTCAGGGTAGTTCACTTGTACAGCTTTGTACCCTTTACCTGCGGGACTTTACTAAATGTATCCAAAATATTCTGTCACTACAAGATTATCTCATAAATTTGTAACTCAACCGTGATACTCGATCGCCGATATTTAGTAGCTATTACATTTCAAATACAATTTCCTGAAAGTGTATCGATTTTCCTTGCTCAACTGTTGATTTCTCAGATTCATTTCTAGAGTGTTTGAAAATTATTAATGCATCTGGTGCTTAACTGGTTGCATCACAGTTTGTGTTCGAGCAAGAGTTGCTAATTAAACGTCTAGCTGTGCATATAAAATAAACACCATAGCAAATATTTTGTTTTGTAACACATTTTACGAGCCGCTAAAAGTTGAATAAGCACAAAGTGCTGTTTGCATCCATCAAAAGTCAAATAAGCCGATTTCCAGGCAAGGCGAGCGCTCGGGGATTTCGGCGTCCCGATCGCCATCATAACCATGGTTTTCGTGGACTACATGAATCCGGCGACATACACCGAGAAGCTCAACGTGCCCGAGGGCTTATCTCCCACAAAATCGGAAAAACGCGGCTGGTTTATCCCGCCCCACAGCCCCGACCCAGCCTTTCCTGTCTGGATCATGTTTGCGTCAGGCATACCGGCAATGCTCGTCTACATTCTCCTCTTCATGGAGACTCACATTGCCGAGTAATTAAAACGCTTATTACATAACTAGCAGCGAGCTCACGCCCGCCTTTCAGACTCATCATCGACAAGAAGGAGCGCAAGCTGAAAAAAGGCAGCGGATTCCATTTAGATATAGTGCTCATCTGTCTGATCAACATCTTGTGCGGCTTTTTCGGCTTGCCCTGGATTTGCGCCGCCACCGTGCGATCTATTGCTCACGTCTCGGCGTTGACTGTTATGTCGAGAACACACGCTCCCGGAGAAAAACCGCACCTGATCGAAGTCAAGGAACAAAGGATTTCTGCTTTGGCGGTGTCTATTCTGGTCGGACTTTCGGTGCTTATGTCGCCGTTATTGAAGAGGGTACCGATGGCTGTACTTTTTGGGGTGTTTCTCTACATGGGGGCGGCGTCCATCGACGGGATTCAGTTCTTCGATCGCATTAAACTACTCTTTATGCCGGTCAAACATCATCCGCAAGCGTCCTACGTCAGGAAGGTGAGTCCCTTTTCGTTAAATTACTCCACATTATGTAATTCATTTCATTGACGATTGCTTGGAGTTGTGTGACCAATTATTTAAGGTATAAAATTGCGATTGTAATAATTATATCTACTTGGTGGATCGAATGAGATAGGAAGGTAAGAAAAATCTTCAAGTAATTGAATGACAATTACTTTTGAAATTTAACTTATTAATTTACAATAGCCGTACTATTGTTATTTTTTCCTTTATCGAACGTTTAAACACGTCAAAAGTTCAAAAGTGAGTCTTTTGGCGAAACTTTGATCGAGTAGAATGAGAAACTGCTAAATTAAGTTGAAAACTATGGGAGTATTATTACGGCTTATCTTTTTTTTAAGCGTCATCAAATGTACAATCAGAAATCAGAAAGACAACTATTTCGCGAAATTAGTCAAAAATACACCGAAGTACGTTTTTTGGCGAAATATTGTTAGAATGGAATGAGAAACTTAGGTAAAAAATTATAAGATTTCTCCTTTTTTAAACATTTCTGGACATTGTTCAACCAGAAATCTGAAATGAAATTATTTCCCCAAAGTAACAAATAAGCCAAAAATTCGCACAATTGTATCATACTTTTTGAGTCTTAGAATATTTATTTGCAGCATAACTATGTCTACAGTGTCAAATTACCAGTATTTTTTCGTTGAAAAATAGTTTTTTTTGTATACTGCATATTAAAACATAATATTCTATATGTTAATAATATACCATTTGCATTTAGTTTCTTTTTTTTTTCAGTTTTCAATAAATGATAACACAAATATTCGATAACTCTGGAACTATAACTATTTTGCTACTAATAACTGCTAATTCGAGTTATCGAAGCTAGACTGTATTGTGGTGCTTTTTTGCTTGGGCGAGATTTTGTAAAAATCGAACAAAAAGTTACTAAACTAAGTAAAAACGCTATTATTTTAAGGAATTCCATGCAAATTAAGCCAAAAGTCAAAAGAAACGCTGTTATTTGTCAAAATTTCTCAAAAATCTGTCGAAAAATCATTAAGCTCTGGATCCTTGACTGGATGATCTAAAAGTAGTATACTTTGCCTTTACGGGTGATTTAGCACATTTTCAATTAGAAGGGCAATTTGGCCAAAAACTAACCGAAAAGTCTCAAAATTACAAAAAAGTAAAGTCAATTTTGTATTTTTCGGGCGTTTAGATGCACATTATTTTGCTAAACCGGACTGAAAAATCTATGAACTTACCATTTGTGCCTTTTCTTATCATGTTTTTTAAATCAAAACGTAATTATTCAGGAAAATTTCGTCAAAAAATACCAGAAAATCACCGAATTAGGTCGAAAATATTTTGATGCCTTGACACCTGAAAACTCAGTTTTCTGCTAAAAATGTGCACTTTTGAGAAAAAAGAAACCAAAAAATTGCCGAATCGGGTCGAAATGTTATAGTTTGCATATTTTAAAGCGAGACAATCGATTATTGTTTTACGAAATTAACGTCAAAAATTATCAAAGAAAAAACCCTTGAATCGAATTTTCAAGCCCTTAAACACTGAAGAGAAATCAGTAAATTAAGTAAAAAAAAATACTCTTTTTTCTCAGTTTTATTGTTTGTATTGCACATTGTTGAGCTAAAAAGGTAATTATTTATTTTCAAAATGAAAATATCATTTTACACGAATTTGGAACTGTTCTCCCTACGATCTCCTGAGGCGTATTTTACTATTCATTGATAATAAACATTTATCTGTATTTTTGTGTTCCGCTTAAATGATAATTGTTGCATTTACTAACACAATTTTTGATAAAAACTATGCAGTCCGGGTATAATTGTTCAAAGCAAACCGATTATTTCCATATATGCACAGCTGTCAACAATATTTGTGTGGCATAGATATTGATAAAAAGCATAAGACAAAGTTCACAGTGTTGGAGAAAGATTACCCAGTCAAAACAAGCGCACATTGCAATGTTTAGATTATGTAAAAGGGGGGTTTCGAGTTAAATTTACATTTGTTGCACTGTTGGACGTTTAAGAGAACATTAACATATTCACAGTTTACACTTTGATTCTCGTAAGATACACGAGATGCGAGGATCAACAAACTTTAGATTGATCCTGGGAAACTCGATTGGAAATTAATGAGAAAAATATTGCACCTTTTTTCGGTATCACGGAAGTTTGTAACTATTTTTAACCTCTTGATTAAATTTTCATCTCATAAGGCGGGCCATTTCTGCGCTAATTTATCATAATTTAATTACGTGCACAATTTTCAAATCTAATTACTCACTTCATCAAACATTGTTTTTGAAGTTTAATCGCCAATACTGCCAGGTACAGAAATAGGCAGTTAGCAATTAGCTGTTCTAACGCAGCTGACATCATTTTCTCTATTCTATAATACTACTAATAAGGCCCCCAAAGCACACAGCCATTTTTTAAGGAAAACGCCCTGGTGTTCAAGGGTAAACAGAAAAGCAAAAAAATCGTGGGTCCATAGTGCACACAGGCATTTTTTTAAGTAAAACACCCTGATTTTCAAGGACAAACAGAAAAGCAGAAAAAATCATTAGCCGCTTGAGCACACTGCTACTTTTTTAAGGAAATCACCCTGTTTTTCAACATGTCTTTTATATTTTAAAATCGCTGTGCACACAGCCATTTTTAAGGAAAACACCCTGATTTTCAAGGGTAAACAGAAAAAATTGTGAAAACACCCCCGTTTTTAAGGTTTATTTTAAAATTAACATTTTTCAAAAGATTTTATCCTGTTTTTCTGTTGGGCCACTTCAGCACACATATGAATACGATTTCGGCCTAACAAATTCGGTGTGTAAAGGCCCCCATAGCACACAGCCATTTTTTAAGGAAAACGCCCTGGTGTTCAAGGGTAAACAGAAAAGCAAAAAAAATCGTGGGTCCATAGTGCACACAGGCATTTTTTTAAGTAAAACACCCTGATTTTCAAGGACAAACAGAAAAGCAGAAAAAATCATGGGTTCATAGTGCACACAGCCATTTTTTAGTAAATATACCCTGTTTTTCATAGTATGTTTTAAAAAGCAAATATTTCAAGGATTTTCATAATATATTTAAAAAAGCAATTATTTCAAGTATTTTACCCTGTTTTTAAAGGTATATTTAAAGAGCAAATCTTTCAAGGATTTTGTCCTGTTTTTCATAGTATATTTAAAATTAACATTTTTCAAGGATTAATATCCGAACGGTATTGTATCAAAGTTTTCTAGAATAACTCTCTTGTCATAAACAAAACCAAATTCTTTTGTTTCTATTTTATTTAAAAGTTCTTTAGTTTTGGTATCTCTGGTAATTCGATTATATTGTGTACTGATTTTTTTGTCTTTGTATTCTAAAATATTATTTATACTATCGGAATTAATCTTTTTGGACGTTTCATAATTTAACGTAAATCCTTTTATTCTACAAACAACTTTACCTGTATTAGTCTTATAACAATAACTTTTTGGGCCTGTTGATATCCAGTCTATTATCCATACGCCTTTACCTAATTCGTCTGTCCAATCTCCCAATAGACAGCCTGTTTTAACAGTCATCTATATATACAATGCTATCTGTATCATAATATACTACACTTTCTCCTAATATGTCTAACATTTCGTACAATCTTAGTCTAGCATTTGCAGTTGTAAAAGCAGCTATGAATATATTGGTATTGAAATTATTTTCTACATAGCAATCTTTATATTTGTAATCAATTTGTAACATATTTTCATTTATATCGTTTATACGTATATTATCAAGTTTCTCGTCTAATAAAATTTCATAAAACCTTTTAACATCTGTAACATATTCTGTTGCACCCATATTTTGTCTTTGTCCAAATTTACCCCATAAGGAATTTAAGCATATTTTAGCAACAGCCCTCTTTCCAGGGTTATTTTCTATTTTACCCAATTCAATACCTAGATTTTCTTTTACAGCTTTTCTATATTCTTCTTCTGATTCAAAATCATCCTGCCAAGGGCTTGTTTCTAATTTAATTTTCATAAACGCTTTCACATATCCTTTAAATAAATTTGATGATTTTTCGTAAAAATGCCAAACCTCATCAATAGTTATTATTTTGTAACCCTTTTCAATTGCTTTTTTTACTTCGTTGGTACACCAGGTTCCTCTGATAATTCTTTGAGATTCCGTATGAGAACATTTATCTTTTTGATTATTTAATTTTGCGCACAATTAGTTTTTCATCACCAGATTTGGTTTTATTCTTAACAGGTAAAACGGGGTGATACAATCCTCTTGGCGGTAAAATTGCACATTTTATTAAACCATACCAATCTGTATTATACGTACGAGGTTTGGATATTTTAGTAGGATTTCCAACTGGATAATCATCGTAACATTGTACTGTTGGATATAAACTGCAAATATCTATATATTTCATTTTCTTCCCCTTAACGCGCAATTTTGTTGCATTCGTTCTTCCTCCAAAGAATGCGTTTCTAGGATTAAGTTCTTCCAATTCCTTAATTTCTTCTTCAATTTCGCTTCGCTCATGAGGGCTTCGCCCGATTTGTTTCATTTCTTTCTTATATTTTTTTGACTTCGTCCACTCACATTCCCACATTTCTATCAAGTTATAACCAGCTTTTTTTAGTTGCTCGCTTCTTTCTATTGTTTTTTCATAAAGATCTTCCATAGTTGTTTTATTCTTATTATTAATAAAATCTGAACTATAGCATTTAGTACAACCATGCCAAAAACACCCGTGATATTGGTAAACAGTATTGGATTTTTTATCAAACCCGTCAACTTTTGATCCACATATTTTCACTTTGCCTTTGGCTCTGGAGTGGCGAGAATATTGATCTTTTTTCAGATTATCAATTTAAATGTGGTCTTATCGATCAAATAATAAAACTAATTAATCGTTTGTGATCATTTTCATATAATTGTTTTCTAATAAATCACGGAAATAATTAACTGTAATTATGATAACTCTTATTTTTAACTGTTGAAGAAAAATTTTGTTTATACTTATATGTAGGTACCTGCTTTGGAACAACCGAAAATTTTATTAAATGAATTGGTTTAACATCGTTTCTTAATTAATTCATTTCCCACAAAAATTTGACCAAAATATTATTTGAATAATAAAATAACCCACTGAACAAAATAACCAGTGTGCCCCTCTTTCTATCCGTTCTATTGCGTGCGCGTCTACGCTTCTGCGCGTAGCTGCCCATCATGCCTCACATCCGCCGTTATGTCTTTAGATAGAATATCAGTAAAATATCCGAATTATAGGAACAGTAAGTTTTAATACATATGTCTGTTTGTTTTTTAATGTATAAATAAATTAGATGAATTGCCCATGGTCATTGGGTGTTCTTTTGAAACGACCATCGACGATGCCAAGAACTACTTTTTACGTTATTGCTACAAGGATGTGGTTATTAATGACATCGTGCCATGGAAACGGAATTGTCAACCGTCGTGTGCATGGAGGGTCATATACAAATTAAAAGATCGAACTCCCGATTATGTCGAACCAGGTAAAACTGTGGAGGATTTCTGCATTCCTTTACTAGAGGGCGATGGAGAATTAAACAAATTATTTGCTAATATAACCGCAATGAGCGTTGGACTGATAGTAGCCACCAAAGGATATACTTATGATAAAACCTATGCTTTAGTGGATTATGTGCCAATTAGTTGCCCTTGTCCTGCACAGGATTTTAGTGAGACTGCAAAGCTGATGATACCTCGTATGCAGTCAGTTTCAGAGGTATCCCTTACTTTCGGCAATATGACATTGTAATACTCTATGATTGTAATTTAATTATTTTTTGTTATTAGAATAATTTATTTTGAATAAAGTATTATATGTTTGATGTATAGGTACTTGGCAAAATAATTGATTTTCAATTTTAGTAGTCTAATATGTCTAACTTTTTAACTCTTATTATGCCTAGTTTTCTTGGTCATTTTTTTTTCTTTCAACAAAAACCATAGATCCAGTTGTTACGTCTGGCTCACATTTTAAAGAAATCATAAAAAAAGGGTTTTCACGATTTTTACGCTTTTCTGTTTACCCTTGAAAATCGGGGTGTTTTTCTTAAAAAATGGCTGTGTGCTATGGGGGCCTTTACACACCGAATTTGTTAGGCCGAAATCGTATTCATATGTGTGCTGAAGTGGCCCAACAGAAAAACAGGATAAAATCTTTTGAAAAATGTTAATTTTAAAATAAACCTTAAAAACGGGGGTGTTTTCACAATTTTTTCTGTTTACCCTTGAAAATCAGGGTGTTTTCCTTAAAAATGGCTGTGTGCACAGCGATTTTAAAATATAAAAGACATGTTGAAAAACAGGGTGATTTCCTTAAAAAAGTAGCAGTGTGCTCAAGCGGCTCATGATTTTTCTGCTTTTCTGTTTGTCCTTGAAAATCAGGGTGTTTTACTTAAAAAAATGCCTGTGTGCACTATGGACCCACGATTTTTTTTGCTTTTCTGTTTACCCTTGAACACCAGGGCGTTTTCCTTAAAAAATCGCTGTGTGCTATGGGGGCCTTATTAGTAGTTATAATAAACTGGATCGTTTGAATGAAGCTCCTTTAATTATCTACAACCTACCGTCAATTGTAAGACAATTCAATCCGTTTTAGACAACATGATGATACATTGAAACCTACTCATTTAAAACGGGTCACCGCAACTTCGTTTTAAATGTTCAATCACCATTCTTCCACACCTTTTCCTACTTTGAGATTTGAAAATCAGTCGAGCGTTACTTTGGAATTACTGTCTGCCAGTACGGCTTATTAAAAGTTAGTGCTATGCCAGCTTCATAATTGAAACACTCCGAGCAAGTACAAAAGCAAGCGGATTTGTTGTAAAATTTACGTTTATACACTTCAACTTTAATTAAGACCAGAGTTTTGCAAAGTTTTTTGTTTAACAATCGGGTAAGCACTGCTTTAAATCTCAGCCGTTTGCTAATTTTCGACTAGAAGTTTGTTTTTATTTCAGAAACAGGCCTTTGTTTTAATCAACTGAAATTTCATAACTTCGCCACCGAGTTTTTCAATTAAATAAGATAAATTTTTGGAAATTCCTGTTTATTTTTCCTATAAAAAATTTGAGCAGTTGAAATAAATAATTAAAGTTAGCATCCACTGTAATCGCTATTTAGTGAGATATAAGGACTGTATTTGAACTTATAAAAAATTCAAATGCCAAATTTTTAATAAACAGGTAAACTATTGTTTTTATTTGAAAATTATACAAATAAGCCACAATTAAATCAAATAAAAATGTCAACATTAACACATAAAAACTTTCAGATTCATGTAGTTGTAGTTTACTATTTGTGATGGTTTAAAAGATCGTAAGCATATGTAATGTTGGCAAATTGACTGACCACCGCTTTCAGTGAGAAACCTGCTTGTGAAAAAGGGGACAATTGACGGCTCAAACATGCAATTACGTGAAAGTACGATAACCCGAAGTACCTGCTGTTTCACTTTTTTTCAAGTACTAAAACCGAGCAAACAATTGATTACAACAGTTACGAAAGAATGCGCATTTTTATTTATAAATTCTATGTTTGCAGCAGTTTTTAATTCTGTTTGAACAACGAAACGAATTAAATTTTTAAGATAAAAGGTTTGCAAACCCAATTTAAGAACTGGTAACATCCTAATCTGCATCGTACAATTTCCCTCTGTACATTTTTTAGCAGCTCTGAATTAATTTATGAGCCAGTTTAACCAAAATTGGTGATGACCTCGCTGCAATTTGTGTGGGCACGGTTTAATACGTTAAAGAACTTGAACGGTGTCGTTACGAATTGTTAAATTAAACGTACATTTATAGTCAAAATTGAAACGTTATACTCAATAATGCAAACCTGTGGGGAAATCTCGACAAAAATCAATACAACAAACATGTAATAGAAACTGGTTACGCTATTAAATTTCATATTTTTTCAAACTGCACTATTACGTAAAATTTTATCGCTCCTGTCGGATGGATTTGTTGAAATTAAAAACCTCTGTCAGAAAAGAATTTATTTTTACAGTTAATACAAGTAAATAAAAATAAAAAAAAATAATGGCACATTGCTTCCAAGCAAGATGTCACGAAAAGACACTTCTGTTCAAATAATTGATTTTATTTATATAAGTTAAATAATTCCCATTCATTATCTCTTAATGTACGATCTAAACAGCTCACAAGTAATCATGGTAAAAAATAGTAAATCGGCACGTAGACAATTACGCTATTTTAATGGCAGTTGTGTATTTGAAAACATAATTTCTCAATCTATTGCGGGAGTCTCACTAGACGAAACTATCTCTGCCGTTAAAGTCACTTAATTAAAGAAATTACCATGAAGTTAAGAAGGTACCACACCAAAACTATACATTCAGTGTTAGAAAAGTCCCTTTTTCTTCTTCTCCTTCTTGCCATCGACGGCCTCCCTGCTCCCTTCGAGCGACCTCCGACGCAGCTCCTCCACCGTGATTTGGTTCTCCTTCTCCCACTGCTCCTTCTCCATCTCGAACTGCCTCCTCTTCTCCTCCAACTCCTTGGCTTGCTGCTCCAGCTGCTTCTTCGTCGCCTCGTGTCTCCTCGTCAGTTCCGCCTCACTATCCTTCAGCTTTTGCTTCTTCTCACGAACCTTCATTTCAAACACTTGCTCCATCTCCGCCTCCATCTTCTTCATCTTGAGATCGTGCTCGCGCTTCTCCTCGTCCATCTGCGCCAGTGGATTTTTGTTCGAAATCCGGGACGGCTTCCCATCCACCCCTAAACCGGCCAACTTGCGGCAACGGTAATTCTCGTAGTGCACATTATTGGTGACGTCCTTCAAGTCCTGGAGATGTGTGCGTATGATCATGTTGCGAAGTGCGATAAAATCACAGTGTTCCAAGTTCTCGACTTCGGCGATCCCCCAGGGGTACTTCCGGCCGCGCACCTTCTTCCCGTCCACTTCTATGACCGTGTTCGAGCCCACCACAGCGAACGGCACGCGCTCCTTCAGCGACTTGTTCAGCTTGTGCTCCTCGTCGTCTTCGGACGTGTCGGGGAACTCGTAGATTTTGATCTTGTTCTGGGCGATCTCGTTCAGGATTTGCTTCTTGAAGAGGGCGCATTCGTCGGATGTGAGCGTGTCGGCCTTTGCTATTATGGGAATAATGTTCACTTTATCACACAAACGCTTCATAAACTCTATATCGAGGGATTTTAAGCCGTGTCCCGACGGTTGGATGAAGTACAAGCAGCAGTGGACCCGCTGGTCGGGGATTTGTTTCCGGGTGACGCGGGCCTCAGAGTTCAGGTAGTCCTCGTATTTGGACTCGATGTATTCGATGATGGGGGCCCAGCAGTTGCTGTTGTCGACGGCGTCGCCGAAGCCGGGAGTGTCCACCATGGTGAGGAGGAGGTTTACGCCGTTTTCCTTGAGCATGACTCGGGTGGTCTCCACGGCGACTGTCTTCTTGAGGCGCTGGGTGGGCCCAGGGTAGTCGGTGGCGTTGTAGATTTCTGTTAGAAACATCGAGTTGATTAGGGTGGATTTGCCCAAGCCTGACTCCCCCACCACCATGAGGGTGAACTCGAAGCCCTTCTTCACGGCCTTTCGGTACACCTGGTTCGGTAGATTGGCAAAGCCGACGTAACCGTCCAGTTCTTTGAGTTTAGGCCGTTCCTTGACAATCTCAGGGGTGGATTCCTTGCTGTCTTCTTTGGCCGGTTGTTCTGGGGGTGTCTTGGCCGGGGGTTCTGGCGGTTTAACCCTGTTGGAGTCCTTCGTGTCGGTGGTTGAAGTGAAGAACATCTCTCGTTTGGTTTGGATTGAAGTGGCTTCACTGCCATTTGTTTGGGTGGTGATGGTGCCATTTGTGGGGCTTTGCTGGTCCATGAATTTCTGCCTCATGGCTAGTCGGTCCAGGCTTGAGAGGCGGTAGGAACCCCCGATGCTGTCCTTGTCCCTGTCCCGGTTGAGACCGCTCCCGGCATTGAAGCTGGAGGTGTACTTGGGGAGGGTGGGCGGCGGCGTGGGTTTGTTCTCAGCGTTGCGGTTGAGAAGGGCACTGCTAGAAGTGTACAAGTAGCTGCTGGGCATGATGTTGGGTCTGGACTTGATGGTGGCGGTGGCTTGGGTGGTAGGGGCAGGTTGAGCATTCACATTGTTGGCACTCATTGTGGTAAAACACCTAGTGGACCTACACTGCCATTGTTATTCACTTCGCGATTTGTGATGTCAAATTGACAGTTGGATGCCGGGTATGAGTAATGTTTGCTTGGTCAGCCACGCCCGTGGCGTCTCTTCCGCTCCACCTAAAACAGCCCCAATCAGGCCCTGATAGCCAAGATAAGCGGGATTATTACCGATAACGTACAACTTTCCACCGTTTTATCACTATTATCAGTAGCAGCACATGCGGGTCACCGTCACTCCGAAACGAGTTGAATTCAACTTTGGTTTGCTTGTTGTTGAAGCCAGATGGCGAGGCTTGGCGGGGCTGTGGGGGGGCGAGCGAGTCGCCGTAGTGGGAAAAAGGTGCAATCGACCAGAGGAGTTGTGGAGCGTTTGGGGCGAATTGTCGTTCTGCGCACAGCTCGGCAAGGGACAGAAATCGATAATGAAGGCACACATCACGCACATTTCGCAAAACCAATGGCGATATTTTTCTAATGAGACACGTTTTGAATCATAATCGGTTTTGTTGCACGTGCAACGTAATTCCACAGGAAAAATAAACCGGTCCTTATTTCGAATAATACAGTGTGTTCGGCTTTGATTTGAGCACTGGGACCCCTTTGTGGGTTTATTTTTAAACCGGGGCTTGTACGTTGTCGACGGACACGATGTTTCATTCAAAAAAACACATTTTTTACGAATTCAAAGTCTGATGATCATTTTGTTGTCCCACTGTTTTGAGTGTGGTCAAGATCCTAATTTCGGATGAGTGCGCAAAATCATCTTCAATTTAAATGTTTCAAAAAATACGTTAAACGGTAATCATGTAACTTTAAAATTATTAACAATTTTTTCAGGTTTTTATTGAACAATTTTACTGAAAAGGTGACAATCATTGTTTTCCTGTTGTTTTATCGTAGTTAGCACCAAAAGATATCACGAATTTAACAATTACACATTTTAATAACAATAATGATAATTGATTGTGTAATTTATATGATAGATAGCATAGATTAAATTAAATTCGCAGTTATTCTCATTCCTCAGTGATATTCAATGCGGAAAACGAACACATATTGCACGTGTGCGGAAACCTGTACCTGGTGCCTTAAACGTAGTGAAATTTATTCCTTTTCACTGGAGTCATCTTCACACTTTTTTATTTATAATACGTTTAGTTACCCAAATTTTGTAATCCTTACAATAAGAATCATTAATTAGTAAAGTCCGGATTTTAGGTCGAAAGAAACTAAAAAAGGCCAATGTTTAGGTTTACAAAAATGCAATTTACCTTAATTTTGTTAAAACTTTAAAAACCTTCTCGTACATACAATATTTTATGCAAGGAAGTGATCTCGATTTCTGAGTCGTAAAAAAAGTTATCTAAAATGAAAATTATTTGATCACTTGCTTAGCAACAGAAATTTACTTCATTATAATTGTTATTGAAAGGACCTATATATATATTTTTTTTGTATATTGGAAGTTTAAAAACGTACATTTTTAAATAAATAATAATAGCTTTTGAGAAACTTATCCTAGGAAGGATGTTTATTTTGATAACCCAAGTGTTTACCTAACATTTTTCGATCTAATAAGTTACCTGCTATGGTTTTCTAAAATTTCTACCAACTATTATTAAAATCATCCCGTATGTTCTACGTTCATTGGCATACTATTTGGTTATTATCAGTCAAAAAAAGGACATTTCAGGTAGCATGAGGGTATGATATAATAGATATAATGGGCACATATGTTCGCATTCTTAAAAAAGTATTTCAGCAACGTTTTCTTTGTACACCATTAAATTTTTATTATGATTACCCCAATCCGCAAGGACCCTTCAAGCTAATCAGGCAAGCATATTGTGTGATTTATTGCAGACAGGCTGTACTTTTTCAGAAGAACCGATCGGTATCGTAAATATTTTCGGTTTATCTTTTGTAAAACTCTATTGTGTACAAAGAATTTGCTACAACATACATGCAGTCGCTTCAATTTCTTCACCATACTTTGTTTTCTTTATAAATTTCATAAACTCTTACCTCGGATAATTTTTTAACAACTTTCTCGCCAAAAAGTGTTTCCAGAACCATCTTAATAATTAAAGTCTAACAGTTTCTGATCATTCTTCGACCTTGAACGCCATCAAAAATCTTCTTGAATTCGCAATTTGCCTACAGGAGTTCAAGATTACCATGGTCGAATGCAACTAAAACAATTACGCTTTAAAATCATGAATCATTGCTTATTGCATTTATTGGTTTTATTTTAATAAAAAACAATACATAACGAAACAGGAAATATGAGAGCAGGTGATTGTAATAATTTTCTTGGTAAAAAAGAGAATAGCTGAAACTTTAATGGATGTGGTAAATGACATCAAATTATTATTTCACTCGCGACTTGTTCACTTGGAGCTAATATGTTTACATTTTGTATCATTTCATATTATTGTGTTACATTTTGCAGCAAAAACAATGTTAACACAGCAAGTTGCATTAATTTATTACTGTTTTACATGCCGAAATCACCCGCCTTTGAGTCATGTTTTGCTATTTAGTTTGCAGTGAGTTATGAAAGGAGGGTTACTCATTTTGTCAACATTTGGAATTACATACATTATGTTTTGTAGCTTGGCTGTATTCGCTCGAAACAAGTAAACATAAACCTACAAGTAATAACAATAAACACGTTATATTACATTGCAAACTTATTAATTAAATCCAAGCCATAATTCTGAGCTTCCTGGCGGTAATTGAGTAATTTATTTTAAGGAACAGAACACTCCTATAAGCAGCAGAGATTGAATCAGAGAACATAATGACAAAATTAAAGATTTGGTTTCGTAATTTTATACAACAACTGTCCGCAGTCGTCGAGTTATTTCTGATTGTGTTATTTTTGTTCCAGGTGAAGACAGCGAAAATGCATTTGTTTACGTTTATCCAGCTGATGTGCTTGGTTGTGCTTTGGACGGTAAAATCAACAGAAGCATCATTGGCTTTTCCCTTCTTTTTGATTTTAATGGTGCCATTAAGGAGCTACTTAACTCGTATATTTTCACCAAGGGAGCTACGAGCGGTGAGTTTGTTTTCCAACACGCGCTTGAATGCATTTCTGATAGCTTATCATTCGTTGAGAACAAATTCTGACTTATCACAAATTCCACAAACGTCCGGTTGATTGACTGCTGGGGTTGTACACACGAGTGACTCAACCACAAATAAAAACACCTCTGAAAACTTACAAAGTCGGAATCCGACAATTTTACGAAACTTGAGTAAGGAACGTAAAAAATTACAGAGTAATTTATTTAAATTACCCCCTGCGTTTTTATGAATAATTCATTATTTTTTCAATAAAAGACAGACCGCAAACGCTTGAAATTTCACAGATTTAATTACAGAAAATTTCCAGTGATACTGTCTGGGATGGTGCCTTGAAAGACAAATTTCATTTGTTACGGAACATCGAACTCGACGTATCCAAGGTTCTCTTTTGTCCTTCGTTTTATTTTACTTTGAGACATGCGATACGTTTACGTTAAGATTATGTTTCGCATTGTTTCTTATTGTAATTAGTAGAACTGCAGAAAAACACGGAAGTATTGGGACAACAATAAAAAGGACAAATAAGTCAATATAATCTCTGTTGGTTTAACACAAATTGATTGCGTGTAAAGCATAATTAAGCGGTAGGAAAATATTAAAATCAGCACATCTGCATACAAAAGGTTGTGTAAATCATTAATAGTTGACACACACAAGTGCATCTCCGATTTTTTCCGCTTGGACATTCTTTCGTTATTGACTAATTAATTCGCAGCATGGTGATTTGTGGTCCTTAATTAATAATTAATCGCAACACAGATTATGTAGTGATAAACAAAAACAAAAATAACATACCGATGTGGCTAATTATGATAACTTAAATTCAGTTCGCCAGACATTCCTATTGCTTTAAATAATAAGCGCATTAATCATTTCTTCCAAATACAGTGATTACAGTTAGGTGCGTGCAGACATGCACTTTAATTAGCATAATAATTGTCATTTCAGTTTGGTTTATTTTTTTTGTTCTATTTCTATTGATCACGGTTTTCCAGCGGTTACGTTCCAAAGAATAAAAATAGCGAGACACACGTTTTACTTCTTTTGTTGGTACCTGCACCAAAATACTCCAGTTTGTTTCAAAACCGCATTTTGATCTAAAAATAGGCCCCTACGGAACCTTTTACACAAACCCTTTAAATTGCCTCGAATGTAATGTTTATGATATCGCTACATGTGGAAAAACAAATGTTTGCTTCCACGACTATCGGAAACGGCAATTTTACACTTGTTTTAATTTTTTGTGATATTTTATCATTGATTATTGTCATCACGTAATTGTCTATTTATATTTTGAGATAACAACTGGATGATTTATTAGAAGTGAAACTATTGATTGAGCGCTGATTTTTACTATTTCGAACAGACGCTCTTTGTTAATCAATAACTGATAAGTTGTTTAATTATTTCAGCTTGATGGAGACCAACCGGATGCCGATGACGACGAACCCGACTTCTATGCGGAGGCACCACTTCCTGGATAGGAACTAAGTTACTTAATGAGTACATTTCCTTTATTAAAGGTATACTTCCTAATTCTGACGATAACACTTAAAGAATCGAGCGGAACTTGATATTTTGTGATCTATTTACTGCAAACGGAATTTTTTCCACGACCTCTGATATCGTTTTAAATGTTTTAGTCTAGATATTTTCTCAAGACATGTTAATTTAGCCTTAGTTATTTAATTATGTATAGTGGTGGATACGTAAATATCGATTTCTATATCTTAAAATTATTATAAAACAGTATTAGTACTTGTGCCCATATCGTTTAATGAAGTGGAACATTCGTCATTTCAATATCCATTATATCGTATTTATTGAATTGTGAATTTGTTGCACGATAAGTGCTTGTTTTGTTATGGTTTGTTTTGTTACGTAGACATTTTTAACACAATTTTCTTGTTACGTTGGGTAAATTTGGTAGTAGTTCATACAAGGTTTGTATGTTCTGGTTCCAAACTTCCCGGGAGAAGTAAAATTAAAGATACAAAATTGTAAGAATAGGTACAAAATTAGCCAACTAGGATAAATGAACCACGGAGTGTGTCGTGGTGTTTTTCCAAGTTTTTCCTGATAGAGTTAGTTTGTGTAAAGGTTAACTAGGTATTACTAGACGACTGTGATTGGAACATGGCTCACTAAGGTGCGGTTTAAGAAATTAGTTGCCTTTGTAGTACTTATTATATTCATTAGTTACATCGAAATTAGCTTCTACGTTAGTTGAAAATTGTACAAATGAGGAATTACACTCAGGGTGACTACATGATACAGTCGGCTTTAATTTCAACAGACTTTAACGGGGATTAGTGCACAAGGGATTATGTTTATCCATATTTCGGAATAATAGGCATAATTTATGTATCGTGCAGTCAACCTTTTTAAATCAAAATAGATATTACAAATTGTGGTTGATGAATAATGAGTTTACGATTCGTTGACTATAAGAGATGTTTAATGCAAACCCTGAATACAGTATTTTCTGAGATTAAACTTAACAAAGTTTCAAAATTCTGTAGAGTAGTTTAATCAGAAACTTAAACTTGAATAGTATTCTAACTGTGATTAAAAATGTCTATTCTATTTCTATAAATGAATAACAGTACAACGGTGTTTTATTTCACCCCCACCTTAGTTTAGTGATTCGTAGAATGCGCTGGAACAAACCATTTTGCTTTACGACTTTTTTGAGTTACGACTTTTTTTAGTGAAAAAAAAATGCTGCTGGCCGGCTCTCTTCAAATTATGGAACTATTTTGGTCCAAACCTATATAAATGTTCCGGGTACCGGAAATCGAGACAAAAAATTGGATAAAAAAAATCGAACATATGGACTTTTAGCAACTCCAGTGGGTTCTAAATTGCGTAAAAAGCTGATATATGGTAAAATGAGCCGCAAAATTCACTGGAACGAACCGTTTTTACGACTTTTAGTTATTTTCTAACGTCGTTCCATTCCTTTTTTCATTGTAAAGGCCTGGAGTAGTTGGCAACACATTATACAACAAGATAAGGTGGTTGCCTAACCCGCGATTACAAAGTAATGTTCTGAACAACTTATTTTTTTGTGTTAAAAGGCCCAGTTAGGACAAATTTGACACAAACACATCTCTCCTTAAATGTACAGTGTTGTTTTCATCAAAAATAAGAGCTTTTTATGATACAAAAAAGGGTATTAAACAAACACAAAAATGCCCTTATTTTATACTTTATTCAAATGACTTACTCTGGCATCTCTCCACCTGGAACAAGCTAAAATTTTGAATTAGTTTCAAGAATTAATTAGATACAGTATGGCATATTAAACATAAAAACGAAGCACAAAATAAAGTACCATTGTTATATTGTTCCCATTAAGCAGAATTTGGTCCAATTTAGTAATTCTCCTTCCTTCAGGCGTTGTTTCATATTCCGTTACATCCTCCAGTAACATATTGACAAAATCATCAAAGCCTAATAACGTCCCCACGATTTCCTTATCATTTTTCATAATAATATGGATCCTTGACCCTATACACTTATCCACAAGTTCTACAATAGCAAAAACAACGTTAATAAATTAATGATTATTATTGAATGCTCAAACACCGGCAGATAACCAAAAAAACACGTTACGTTTTTTTGCTTTACTCACCTAACGGAAGCAAGGTGGAAGAAGACACAGGCATGGAAGTCATTCTGACCGTTTAATAATACGTTCAAATAATTATAAATTCTTAAATTAGCAATAAATATTTGAAACAACTGTTTACATTTACAAACAGCAAAAAGTAATCAATTTGACAGTAAAAAGGATTTTGACAGGAGCTTAATGGCGCTAGTGTCGCAACTACAGCAAAAAGCTCAAGCTAGGACTTACGTTACGGAACCGAACAATTTAATAAACGATCAAAATACGGCTTAAGACAATTACAAAAAGTAGTGGCACACGTTTGTTAAGACTTTACCGCCTTATGGTTACATTTTTACGGCGTGGAATGCATGAATTGTTTTTATTTTTTATTTCTTTTGGAGCGCGTATGTGCGAGCTTGGAGCTCTTGCAGTGTAACAGGTCATGCGCTTTGCGGCTTTCTTCGGTATTTCAGTCGTTTGTCGTTTTCGTCAAATGCCGACCGAGGTGGGAGTTGAGTGTGTTGTAGTTGTAGGTTTTGTGTTTTTTGTAATAAATAATCGTATTTTTAAGTGAACTTGTGTCTAAAATCGTGACAATAATGTTCGTGGAGTAAATTTTGGAATTTAAAATCATCAATTTGTAATAAAAGGTCAGTATACTCCAGTTAATTGAAACAATGGTGTTATTTTGGTTTAGCCTATATTTACGTTCTCTAAGAGCTTTATACCCCTACACATTGATTTATTCCTCTTTAATATGATTTATAACGCTCTATTTTTATAACACGACAGCTCGAGAGCGTATAATTTATATCGGGGAATAAATGGTAATTGTAGCAGAATGTGAATGCTTAGCTATTTTTATTTCTCAGGAGTTTTTCTTTTATTTATATTCGTGTTACAGTTATCTTGGAAGAGTTCAGTTGCCCTGTCCATGCTGTTTAAATAAACACATTAAAATGCTACTTGCAGCAAACAATATTCTATTATGATAACTTGACCACTGTGGTTGACATTATCATTATGTGGATTATTATAATGAAATTGTGATTAGACACGACCGATATACCTATGGGAATAATAAACATTCTTTGGATATACCGCTAACAAGGAATGTGGCCAGGAAATTCCTGAACGAATTTGTATTAATCATATTCTATTTTTCCCAACGTTCCTCACACAAAGTGTTTGTTTCCACAGATTTTTATAAAGTTCACGTTAGTTCTAATGTATTCCAATATTTGTGGCGAAAGAAAGTAAACTCATCTCCATTTCCCTGAAAGCTATTAAGAAAATGTCAAGTGGATTTCCACATTTTTACTTTCAGCATATTACAGGTACACAGGAGGAAAGCAACCAAAAGACATGCAAACGACAGGATATGCCGTTGAAATGGGCATTTTTAGATAAAAGACAAGTTATTTACTCATGTCAAACGCAAATTGTTTTGATTTTAAGCACAAAAAGTGTACAAAGTAATGATTACTTCCAACACCAAACATAGGAACTTAGACACTTTGCTAAGCAGTAGTGTTTATAAATCATGACGTTGTTTACCTAAATATCAACGCGGAACATAAATCTATAAGTGGGGAATATCAACACTGATGTAGAACTATGAATAAAATTTGAATAATTTTGATGTATCGATTTCAGCATTGTGCATTATTACCGATGCCAGAACGCATATCATGAGCATGAAAAGCAGGAGTGGTGAAAGTAATAACTTTGACAATAACTGTAGAACGCATAATAGGATGGACTTAACGGACCATCGCGTATAAAAACGCCATGATATGTTTATACAAAAAATACGCTTAATGCTTTATTGTATTCTAAATTCAAAGAACAAAGCGCCAAAATACTTTCAAATTTTTACATGATAAGCTTCTCGTGACTTCCTCAAGGTGAGTCTAAAATATAAACTAATTACTACACAAAATTCAGCGTTTGCTATTAAATATTCTCTGTGCATGTGATTTTTTGTGACTAATTATTATAGTCGCTGCACAGAAAAACTATTACTCCTTATGTCATTCATAAAATAACCGATGCTCAAATGGTGTTTTGGGCAAAAATTCACGTAAATTAACAAATAAACGTATTTTTTACGTACAGAATCAGTCGTGTGGTGGACTTTCAGTGCTTCGTAAAATTTGCTTGAGACTGATGTCTGGAAAACCAAACATAGAATTCAAATGCAAAATAGCTGAACACATTTGTGTTTTAACTAATAAAAAAAGAAGAGACAAAAAATTACGACTTTGAAAGTCGTAACTGTGAAAGACTAACAATAATAAATAAATCATTGTGTAATTGTCTAATATTTAAAAGGACATAGCATTTAAGGATTAAATACATAATCTAACTTTTTTTAAATAAAATACTGATTCAATGGGCTATATTAAGGAATTAAGAATAATTAAAAAAATGTAACCACGAATAGATTCCTTGCTTTCAAACCGTAAATTAAAGAGCAGAGACATAAAGGTAAATAAGGGTTATACATGTTTAGGATTAGCTCTGAGCTAGGTAATCCTAGTCTGGCTAATCGTTAATAAAAAAATGAGATTCTGTTATTCTTATAACTTGACTGTAGAGGTGCTGAAACTCTTTTCTGGAACTAGTGAGCTCAAATCTAATAAGGAAATAAGCAAAATAAGTGCATACTTGTATTGAAACTTTGGGTACCTTTGGACTGGAAATAACTAGAAAAAAATCTTATCGTCTTACGTATTTTACCGCATGAATTTGCCTAATGCGAGCCTTTTCTATTTCTTCATAAAGGCCTGAGGTCGATCAAAGTGTCTAATACAGTCCTTCAGTAAGAATAACTCAAAAAATTCTTTGAGTTCATGGTCATGCGAAGCTAACCAGTTGGGTTGATATACCTACCTACTTATTTGTTTAAAAATTTTATTCCCAAGATTTTTTCGGGGGCATTCATGTGCAAAAAACTGAATATGTTGCAAATTAATTAAAGCCAGAAAAAACGCAAACCTATAATTTATGATTAAAAGAATGTACAATGTCATCTTTATCATTCAACACCCATTCGCATACTCTCCGTGAGAAAGTTTCCCAGAATTGGCACTAACGTATTGTTGGAATGTTCGATGTGCCAATAATTATTTTTATTGTTCTGTGTGTTATGCCACATGGTAGTTATGGCCGTTTCTGTTAAGCACTCAACAATTAATGTAATTGTTTGGCATGCAGTTTCCTTGAAATAGTAATGAACTTGTAATTGAAAATCTGCCACCCTTGTCTGTTCATTGACCTTTCAGCAACCCTTTCAGGAACTCCAGCTTTTCCATCACCTGCTGCATAAGCTTGCCGCTGATTTGGCCATTAGATTGCGATCGATGTTTGCCGATATTAATTTGATTCGTTTTGTTACTACAACGTTGCTAATTTATTTTAATTTGCATTCATTGGCTGAAATGGTCCTGTTTAAGTTTAACTCGCTACATTCACATAAATACGATCTAAATAATTTAATACTTTGTGGAAAATTAGCTCGTTAAAATCGACCAGTAAGAGCTGCACCTCATTTACTTTCATCATAATAAACGGATTAAAAAATGGAACGCGGACAAATTATGTAAAAACAATGATGGGTTTGTTCACCTTTTCGCACAGTTTCATTCTCAACTATCCGCGGTTTATTCCCACTTTTCATAAATTGCCAAAAGTTGCAAACTGACCGTTGTTTAACTTTCTCCAGGGGTTGACCCTACAGATGTGCAAAATAATCAGTCTGACCACAGCCATTTAATCATAAGTTTTATTAAAAGATCGATTTTAATAGTTGGGGGAATCGGTTAACTTGCTCGTGTTTCAGCCCTTATCAGTATGATAAAGCTTTATGTTCACATGGGACTCTCTGATCTGCAATAACAAACTATGAACACAATTTCCTTTTGAGATTCTCTGGCATCAGCGTATTTTGTAGTTACATGTCTGGATTTGCATATGCAAAGTGATAGTGAATCCAATCTTCCAGGCTTTTAGTTTTTGTCGCGCTATTAATTGGAACACTAAGGCAAAAGACCCGGATTTACACTGCTTAACACTTCTTTGTTGATTAAGAAGACTGAGAAAAAGGTAGCAAATAAACAGGAGCAATAATTCTCGTCTCTGCGATGACAAATTGGAAACACCACAATGGACAAAACCATTAACCAACACCTTTTGCAATTTATGGTGTTGCGATTATTAATCTGCTGACACAATAAGTTCGATAAATCTCTGGCAAATGATCTGCATTTGTTGGTTTATTGTAGCGTTAAATATTACGTTCAACAGATTGTAGATCGGAGCGTTCTGAAAGATGTTAGATAAAAGCGTAATTACCCTATCGATCGTAGATGCTTTTTGACAAATCGCGGCTTTCAAAGAACTTGACTGATAACGTAATTTGTCTGTTCCCGGTCTGTGATTCATTCCTCAAAATTAGGTGGAATGGAACAAGAGAAACGTGATAAAATGCACATGGGGTTTTCTTAGAAAAAAATTATTTACCTTGTATCGGTTTGTGTCGGAAATGTCATGCACGTTATTATTGAAATCATACTCGTTTTTTCAACCACGTCCCATTCAGAATATTGATAGCTTCTTCGGAATATTCCCTTTCATCTAGTCTAGTGCTGACCTAATTAAGAGCAATAACGACGAAGCTTCAAGCTTTTGTAGCATTTTCCTACTTTCACATAATTCAATGAAACACTTACAAAGGCGTCCAATTAAGTTTAGTCCTTAGCAAGGCAACCACTTCTGCCGATATCTAAGTTTATTTTTGCATTGTGCTGGAAACTCTTGGGATTTGAATTATTATTTTTGGCTTGCAGCCATCTCAAGAGCATAAACAAAGGCCCTCACAAAGCACATGCAATCTTGAAAATATTGCAAATATAATTTTTAACTCGGATTAAAGCAACCACATTTGTTTTTACTACAAGCTTTGAAAACCTATTAATACTTTGTGAAATTGCAACCCCTCATTTTTCAAACTTTAAATAGCTTTACGGCTTGCATTGCAACACCAATACGCAGTTTTATTTGATTTAGATGTAAACTGTGATGCTGTTATCTTTTCAAGGAAACTGTTCCAGTGGAACAGTAAATATTAAATTTTGTTAAAAATGTATCCAAACAACGGTACAAGTGTGATTTATTTACGTATTTGTTTACAAGCGTAAATTAATGTGGTATGTATGTTTGCTGACAGAAAAAGTCTAATTGCAAGATAACATTCAATTGGCATGAGAAAGTAAAATGATACTTTTGTTCGTGTCTTGAGAGACGTATTCAATCATATTTAGCAAAGAATGAGACATTGTATCACCGGAGCTCCTTTTAAATTAGAGCTTTTAGTATCTCCTGATCAAATTGCCGAGAGCTTTTCTTTTTCTTCCGTGATTGAGTTGGGCTAATAAATTGACTTTATAACAGATGCGACTTCGGAAATACAATTGCTAGGTTTAATTATAGTTCTTAGTAACACCATTCAGACGTCCTTCCAATCGTTTGAAAATGTAGGAAAGAACTCTATTTTTAATTAAAGCCATAATAGTCCGATAAATCAAACCAAGCAAGCTATAAGTCAATTAATTTTTCTATCTGATTTCAAAAAGTCGGTCTATATCGGACAGGAAGACATGACATGCATTGTGAAGCTGTCTCTTCTTTTCACGCGGCTGCCAATCGATGCCACTATTCCGGTTAGAATAGAAATAAGGTTTTAATTAAAAGTACTTAGGGTAAGATACGTCGCATATGTTCATTAAGGAGGTATTTCCCTTTCCGGTGTGTACGCGACTGCGCTTCACAAATTCCGATAGTGAAGACGACAGGCGTCACGACGCAGCAGTTCCTTTTTGTCCAAAGTGCGGATCTGCCGGAAAACAACCACAACGGTCGCAATCGCGAGATGTGAATGTTTTTATTTTACAACAACAGCCAATAAATTTACCTAATCTTGTTATTTGTTATTTTGTGAAACATTCTCGAGCAGCTCTGCAGCATAGTAATGTTACGTGCAGCTGAATTGTCACACGTGGTTACTCCTTGCAGTTTCTTTGTTTATCCTTTCTAAATGCAAAGGAAGTTTTTGTGCAACTCTTGAACAAATTTGTTAATGATTGTTATTGGAAACATGTTACATATGAATATAAAAATTTACATGTTTATGGAATGCATTATTGTAGGAAAAAGAGTGTGAGGCTTCCTTTTGGTATGTACTTTGTTGTGCAAGCAAACCATTAACATAAACCCGTTTAATTCATTATTCTATGATGAAAACTTTTCGTTTTCCATGACTTGGTTAGGATTTGTCACTTCTGGGGCTTAAGTAATTAATAATTACTTCAGCTGGCAATTAAGGTAATGAGAGCGTTTAATCTTTTGTCAAAAACTAGGTCGATTTTAAGTGAGCTTGCAAGAATGCAATTTCCGGTTCCTATTTTTGGCCGAAGAATTTTTTGCAGTTATTGATTTTAAGTGTCTTTAATCGCCTAATAATAAAGTCGCAATTTTCATTTGCGTGCTGAACTCCGCATTATCATATCTGAGGGCGTAAATAACCGTTATGAAAACTCATCATTTTGGTAATCTGCTTAACTTGGAGGCTGAACAAGGAATAGTACCCATAAGCGAATGGGAGTATCGATTCCGCATTTCTGCTGTATTCTTTGATATGGCATTCCTGGGTAACGTCAGACAAGGAGAGCCTTCGCCCCTGTGTTCGTATTCTTCAAAACTCCGAACACGTGCCTCGCCAAGTTGCGAGTTTCTACAAATTTGACGCTTGGAAACTAACCCAAGTTTCAACAACTTTATTGCATTTTGATCAGTGGCTGTTAGGTGGATAATTTGTTTTTACCCAAACCGAGATTCAAAGGGAATATTAAATCTAATTGAAATAAGATTGCCTTTTAATTTGAACGCCATGGGCGATTTATCGAATTACTGTGATCAGAAATGTTTTCATCATATTCTAATTGTTGAACAATTATTGGAAGGAGGCGCTTATTAATACCACTTATCAATTTTTGCTTGTTGTTGCAGTAAAATTACGAACTGATTTGTTATTTTATTCGGGTAAATGCTACCGAGAACTGAAAATATGAATAACAGAGTGTATTTCCAAAAACTCTCAAAATAAGTTCGCAAAAATAAATACACGTTGGCTGATTTAAATAAAATCAAGTTAGAAGTGCAGTGGATCATCACATTTTTGATGGTATCCATGGCTAGTTCAAGCAGAACAGCGTCCGCCTTCAGGACGAAGGCTGAAACTTCAGTAGGTTCCAGACGTCGCCCTCACAGTTGGCACAGTTCCATTGGGTCACCCAATACAGTCCACCGAACAAGACGGCTTGTTGGTAATTTACTGGTTTCTTTTTGTAAATCTGTTCAAATTAATCGTTTACTTAACTGTCGTGTTAACTGCTTTTCCAACAAAAACACAGCACAATGAAAATTCGAAGACGTGGAAATAAAACACAAATGTGAATGTTTGCTCAAGGAATGCATTTACGAAAGAAACAAACTGTTGAAACGGGGGAACAGAATGTTTAGTAAATATTTCTGCACTTCTATTTTATGATAAATAAACGTACACTACACAATGTTGGGCGGCCTGGAAAAGGGCCCACTTTTATGGATCAAAAATATTATACCCACTTTGTCAATAGAAGTGTGATCAGGATTAGATAATGTATAGAGAATTTTACCAAATTCTGTTGAAAACATTGAACAATCGGACTGCAAACAATGGCAACTTTCCGTGATAGATTTTTCGCACAGTTCGGGGAACGTGTCAAACTTTGTTACTTTTACATTTTATTTAGGTTTTACCAGAATATGAATGAATTCACGTGTCATTTATGAGCGAGAAAAACCACTTCAATAAAAAATTGTTCACTCGTGACAGATTTATTCTTCAGAACACTGTCCCTAATTTAAGACATTGCACCTTTTTGCGCAACCTGTGCATATTATTTTTAGCATAAACGTCAGCCGGAATGATTTATGATTAATCTACAACACACGAAGAGAAATTGGGAAGCGCTGACAGTCTATTTTTGGGGCGTAGATGATGTTTTGAAATCTTGTTATCGGAGGCGCAACATTTAATTGAGCTTAAACAAATTAGTTTAATTTGCAGTCTCATTACTCCGAAAATCGTGAGTTTTACCACAAGTAATCTGACGTTGAACATCTAATCCGCTTTGCCTGTTTCGAGTTCACGATATGACAGAAATCGGGAAGCAATAATGTACGGAAAAAGTTTTTTAATTTGGTGGAAAACAATTTGGGATGGGAGTGGAAATTAATTCAATTTTTCCGTAGTGAATCTCGACTTTCATTTTTATTACGTAAAATTTGAATGTGAAATGATGTGATGTGACTCGTTTATTTTATGTTTCGCTTTATGCAGACTGGATGCGACAATTTTCCCAGAGATAAATTTTATTTAGTTCATTATGTAGCATCAAAGACCTTCGCTTAATGCGAAATAATTTTATTTACCAACCGAGTATTTACTGTACAATTTCTAAAATCACTTAACAATTGATCGGAAATCCCTTAATGAAATATCTTTCATCCCTTGATTAAAAATTCCCGACTTTAATTAGTTTCGCGATCGTGAATCTTAAAGTTCCAAGGACGTTTAAAGTGTTCAACATCTGTGGCAAAACAAAACCTTCCTTATTTTCTATTCAACCCACATGTTACGTTCATTTGTGTCGAGTGTTCGATCTTGGAGAAGATAATTTTTGCTGGATTTACATTTGCATTTCCTCTTTTCTCTCTAAAGACTGCGACCTTTATGAAGAAAGGAAAATTAAAGACGTAAGTCTCGGAATCTTTATGACACGGAGAATAAAACATTAAGCTCCTCTGAAACCCACTGAATATTATAATCCTGTCCCAAAACGTGCGACATTTGAATGAAATGAAATTTTTTGTTTATTCAACCCATACATAATTTACCATTATTCGGGAATTAAATAACACGTTTCACTTTTGGTTAGTATTGATCATTTTCCGGTTCAAATTGCGCCTCACTTTTATTTTTACCCAGGACGTTCGGCGGTAAATGAACTGGAAAAGGTTCGTTATTACTGTAAAGGCCTACATAAAAATCGGACTGATCGCAAAATAAATACTCCATAAGCAATTTAATCACATTTGACATCGATCGCTTTAAGCGGTGTGAAACGAGGTGTGAGGGTTATTAAACCTGCTAAGTAGTTGAGAGTGCTTCATCAATCGATTAAGTCTTTTAGTGACGTGAATTGGCGCTAATTTCGTTTTTCTTTCCAGCTCAAAACATGGACGGACAACGTGCTTTGGAACTGATGCCTCTATTGCAGGAACGGCTTGTGATTTTGACCGGTGGCCGTGACAGGCGTGGAGGTCCTGTGCTATCATTTCCTGCCAGTCCTCGCAGAGAACGTGCTAAACCGGAGGATTACAAACGCCTTTTGCAATATCTTATGTCCATTCCCAAGCAAGTATTTTTTCTCCAACTTCACGTAAATTATGCAAGCGCGAGTTATAGCTTAACCACTCAATGGTCATTTTTTGATCAGTGGAAGTTTAAATTTTCCGCATTTTCCGCCATTGTTCAATTGGATCTAGTGTAACAAATCCTGTTACACTTTCTAAGCTATCTGCGAATAAATAACGGACATTATAATACGGTCTGTTTCCACTCAGCGTTCTATAAAATGGTGATTAAATTATGCACTAAAATGATGTTTTCTCACGCAAAAAAGCAACGAGGAGAAAAGTTTATTTATTGTAACGTTAATATCGAGTCGGGGAGTGTGTTATTAAATTTACCAAGAATATTGCGCATATGGTGCCCATATTTTAAATAACTAACAACACAATTAGAAGAAATTACGTCGAAAGCGTACAATCTAGATAAACGTTTTAAGATTGCGAATCCGAGTGGAAATCGATAACTTGGGCACACATTTTGCCCATTTATTTTAGCCCAAGCCGCTAAATAAAAATTTATTTACCAGAACTTTGGCAAAATGAACGCTTCTCTCACGAGGAGCTTGAAAAATATTAACTACACAGAAAGATGGCTTTTTTGTGTATTGATGCTTTTGTTTATAACAGAAAAAAATAAAAACCCTTGTATTGATTGTGAAATGTGACAGCATTTGTTATTTCAACTTTCATCCTGGGATTCGAAAGCAATTTTTCTAGTACAATGGTAGGAAAAATCCAGCTGTAGCAAATCTTTTCGAGTGCTTGCCCGCATATATCACGACGAATGGTAATATTTTTACCCTTTCAAGTCGAAGAATATTCCCATCATACTGTACACAAGGGAAAAAACCTTTTAGCTTCCACCTTTAATGAATAAACACTACTGCACTTGGATTATAAAATTTTCAAATCGCTGCGTACACAAGTGTATTGACTGATTTTATTGGCAACATTGTAGGAGCGTTCCTTGTGTTTGAACCATCAAGGACCTTTCGACCTCACGCCGTTGGAAAGTGCCGAAGATAAAAAACATTACTCTTGTGTAAACTGTTCACGTCTCGTACATTAGTGGTGAAAGAAAGTACAATCGTTGAAATTGAATATACGTTTGTTTTTGCTCACATGTAATGCTGGCATTTTTGCCGATTTGGCAGAAATCGTTGCAATAATTAACGACGTTTATTTTTGCAACTGTTGTACAGTGGTCACGCACGTCGCTTGAATATTTTATTGATCTACAACAAATGGTTCTTACGACCGTTGTGGGCTAATTGTGTATTGATTTCGTCTGTGAAAAACAATCTCGGTTTAGTCTTAATATTTTATTCCCAACGCCCACCCACAAAATGATTGATAGATAAACGAGCGACTACTATTAAGTGCTCGTGTGTGGATCAAAGGAGAATTTTTATGATCCTTCCAGAAGATGCCGACAGAGTTTTGGTTACGGAACACGTGGGTCTATGAATAAAGAACGCTTTTTTTTAATTATTATTCTTAGATTTTTTTTATAATTATTCGTATTCATAACCATGCCCAACAGCAGACAATGTGCGATTGCTCATTAGCCGGAAAGCCTATATATTTCGTCGATTTTCCAGTTGACGGTGCACAAAATAAGCCCACTTTTAGTTCCTCCTTAAAGCATTATTTTAGTTTGATTACAATCAACTTTTACTGGCCAATTGTTTTGGTTATGCTTCATACACTTTCTCGTCTTTTACTTCGACTGTTACGCAACTTTGGAATGTAATTTTTATTTGCATGCAACCTTTGCATTGTATGTAAAGCAGGGCCACGACAGGTGTTGGACCATTTTTAATCAAACAACTGCACTGCTTTTATTTTGTAATATTTGTTACCGTGTGGTATTGAAATTTTAATTTTCCGGTCTGTTTTTTAGAAAAAATACAACAGGCACGTATCGCTCAATGAATAACGTTAGAGTAATTTATTATTTATTATTTACACAATAAAATTCTTTTCTGAATTTGAGAACTTTTTTACAATTCGCGGCCAATAATATAGCGAATTTAAACAATCTGTTCAAATATAAATAAGTAGTAGCGTGAAAGATTTTTATTGGGTATTTTTACATTGTGGGCAAAAAGGCGAAAAGGAACTTTTAAGCAAAAAAATGAGCTGACTGACGCAAATACTGTTATTTATATCCATGACCAAAGGCCTAACATAACTTTACTTACAATAATTCTAAAAAAATGCAAGACAAGAATTTGGAGTAAAACTGAACAAAAAATCAGTACAGGGTGCTGCATTTTAGATGTCCGAATAGGGGATCTTCGAAACTAAGAGGTTTAGAGAAAAACGAATGACACATTCTCGGGTCCTTTTTTTGAGAGAATAATTTTGGTCAAAACCGCATTTCGCTATCGTCTTTTGTTTTCGACTTATATACAAAAGTTGACATTTTAGAGGAATCTTAAAAAATTCATATCTTTCTTATTATAAAAGATATACATTTGAAACACAGACATTATACAAGCATTTTTCTACAGAGAATTTAATAGTGTTATCAGCGATTTTTTTAATCATTCATTTAGCTGTAATAACATAAAGTTGTATTTTTTTAAATAAGAATCATAGTTGCTATGACATTTTCGAAAAGCTTATTTTTTTTTCTGAACTCAAAACAATATAAATATAGTTTGATATTTTTATATATTTTTGATAAAAATATATTTAAAATATTTGAAAGCATACTGAAAATAGAATGACAACGTAAGCTTGCCATTTTAAATATAAAAACAATTAATTTTTATTAATTGCAAAAATTTGATGTAATAAAAATTTATTGTGCTGTTTTTTAATTAATTAGGGTTTAAAAAATAATTAAATTATAAATACTTGTTGGGTAATACAAGTTTCATAGTTTTATAAAAATCCAAAAATTTTTCACGATCTACTATACAGAAAAAACGAAATGTTTTATTTTTTTTAAATATTTAAAATTAATGTATTACACAAATAGATATATCAAATCAGAAAAAAATAAGCTTTTTGAAAATGTCATAGCCAACTATGATTCCTATTAAAAAAATACAATTTTATGTTATTACAGTTAAACGAATAGTTGAAAAAAAATCTCTGATAACATTATTAGATTCTCTGAACTAAACTAAACTAAACTAAACTGAACGACATCCACCGAAATTTTTGTCGAAATTTGATAGTTTTTAGTCTTTTATTAGAATTTGTTTTAAAAAATGTCACGCTATCGTCGCCCACAAGATTCAGAGTAAACTTTGGCGGTATCTGGTTAAAATATGATGAAATAATCCTAATTAATGTACTCCCCGAAGAATCGTTTTCCCGCAGTTTGCCGCGAAATTTTTATCTTGCGCTCATTTTTCGTAAAAACGTTGAAACAAAAGTAACAGTGTTTCTTTGAATTCCTGGATTTATACCAATCTGCAATATCACAAGTTTGCAGCTTGCGAAATTTAAAAGTCTGATGGCTTGGCAACAACACAAACAAGTTGCGGAAATCCACACAACTTGCTGAAGATGGCTAGTGTTTTTCAAATGTAGCAGCTTTCTCATTTGAAACAATGCAACTTGCAGGTGAATATCTCACGTTCGGGGATGTCGCTCGATTTTTCTTTAGAAATACCCCCAAGCTGCCGCATTTATTGCTCACAAAGCGTTTTCGTTAAAATTTTACCACCACTAACGATTTACTTTCCTGCTCTCGCTGAAACATGCATTCTGGGTTTCAGTGGCTGGAAGTCATTTACCACGACATTAATCAAAG
Source organism: Tribolium castaneum (assembly GCF_031307605.1). Taxonomy (NCBI): domain Eukaryota; kingdom Metazoa; phylum Arthropoda; class Insecta; order Coleoptera; family Tenebrionidae; genus Tribolium; species Tribolium castaneum. The sequence continues at coordinate 33,654,979 of NC_087394.1, forward strand.
CGTCTATTTCTCTGTGACATCTTGATGCTACCGGCTATTGTTCGGTTAGTTAATCATAGCTAGTGCTTAATTAAGCGCTTGGGTTAATCGTTGTTGGGCAACTAACTTTGTAATTTGTTATCGATTAATTATTGTACGACTGGTATTTCCTGTAAAATTTTATTGCTGAAGAACCATATGGTTCTATGCGAGGATGGGCTATTTCATAATAAAGCTATCACAAATCGTTGGCTATTATTACAGGGCACCTGCAGCGAACATTGTTAAATATTTACACATTAAATACCCACGTCGGTGGTAAATTTTTTGTTGTTTTCTGTTGTGAAAAACAGTTCCGGAATTTTAAATTAGCACATTGTTCATCAGCTAGTGGTGAATTGCTAAAAAATAAAAATATATTTTAAAACATATTTTGTCACAAAAGGGACGTGCTATTTGACACAATGACGTCAATGCTTTGTAAATTAGTTCACGTATGAGTGCCCCTTTTTGGCGAACTTCGGTTATGAATTTAATTTGTTTCATTTTAGGCTTTTGGGTTACGACATTTTCCATACCACAGCCTGAATTTCAATAGAATCTGAATTTTTTGTCGGATTAATTAAATTTTGTGCCAGTTTAATTGGACCATTAAGATTTTATAATACTTTGTTACAATAAAATTTGCATCAAGTTTTAATAAATGTGAAATTGAGACTAAATTTTACATATTCTCTAATTAGCAGCGCTTCATTTCAAGTGCATTAATTATAGCGGAAGCAGCCAATTTTGTCAAGTTGTCCTTTTTGGAGAAACGTTGAACTGGCGTTTTACAACGTTGTTATGCAAAAAACTGATTGATTTATTTAAAGCCTTTCGGTGAATTTGGAACGGTTGTGGGCAGACGAATAGTCTCCTCAACGCAAAAGGACGATTTTATCATCGTCTAGACATGAACTTTCAACTACCGAGTTGTGTGTTTTGAATTTTTGCCATTTTCTCAGATAAGTTCATAAATAATGAATTCGTATGACATGGCACGTTTTTCGCTCTTTGGCAGGTATTTCCGAACGCATTTTAATAAACATCAGAGGAGAAAAGTGCGCATTAATGAATATTATTCACGGGCATTATAAACTGGGTTTATTAGGTTGTTAAATTTTATTCACTTTTTCCACGGATCGAAAATAACTGGATGATAAAATAAGGCGTGATTTAATTTCATTTCATTTCGCGTATTCTTGAAACGTTTGTGATATTTTTTCTGGATATTTGTATGTAATTTAATTTCAACTTCCGGCGGTGTTGTTTTTGAATTTTTGGCCCAAGCAATTAGGATATGATGCCACACACCCTGTTTAAGTCCATCTACGTGATAAAACTCCAAAAGTGAAACCAAACAAGCTTTTAATGAACGTAATTTCAAACAAAAGATGAAGTTATTGTTAAGCCATCAAAATTCAAGTCTGGTAAGAATAATAACATTTCCGGATGGCTACTGACATCAATACCGCGCGCTAAGTACAATGGTGGTCTTCAACGTGAGTAAAAGTTATTACGTTCTCGATGCCATAAAAGGCTTAGAATTGCATACTGGGATAAGTGAAACAATGCCATATAATCATACAAATTGGTTAATAAATTACTCGAAAACATACAAATTAGCCGCTCATTGTGCAACGTCGTTACCAGAATTAAAACCGTTTGTGAATAATCCCTAATTTGGAAAAATTGTTACAGTGATGAAGCGAGGGCTTTAGGTTTCACAGTTCTGGTCGATATGCGAGGAGCCACTTGGTCTACAGTCAAGCCTATTTTAAAGGCATTACATGAGCACTTTCCACCTGGAGTCGTTCACCAGGCACTCATTGTCAAACCGGACAACTTCTGGCAGAAGCAACGGACCTCACTTGGTTCCCATAAGTACAAATTCGAGGTGTGTAAGTTTTTGTCTAGTGTAATTACTCGAAAATTACAGGTTTTTATTTTAACCGTTAGCAGTGTTAAATATGTTTAATAACTGGATCGTGACAATTAGTTAAAGATTAGTTGTATTGGTTAAATGTCAAGTCGGGTTTAAAAATTAATGAAGGAGAGGCAGATCGTGTTAGAGGAGCAATGTGGAGTTTAACTTAACGTCAGCGTCAATCACGCACAAAATTGTAGAGCAAAATTGCGGCTTTTTATATTTTTTGTTAGCTTGTATTTTTTAATAACTACAATCTGGCGCAAGTGAGTTTAATGATAGTTTCCGTGTGAGCTTGCGCGTGTTATTAATGATTGCAGAGCAACTAGCATTTTGCTTTCTTTTCAGACAAATATGATAAGTATAGAGGCCTTGTCGAAAATAATAGACACTTCGCAGTTAACGGCAGATCTGGACGGAACGCTGAGTTATGATCATTCAACGTGGCTGGAAATTAGACTTGCCGTGGAAGAATTTGCGTGGCAAGCCGCCGACCTCTTGGACCGTTTAGATGATCTCCAGGAAGATCTCGCACGAAATGATTTCGCAGACGATGTGAGTGGAGCCAAGCACAAAATCGACCTCCACAACGAGATGAAGAAAAAGATCATGAAAGCTCCAGTGGAGGATATTGACGTGTTAGGTATGGTTTTTTTATCTAGGAAAATACAGGATTATGTTAATCCTCCAAGTGTACTGCTTTACATAATTATCAGAGGGGCGATATAAGGCATAAATAAAATTAAAACTTGAGGAGATTTCCGAGTTATTTACATACCGTCTTGTCAAAGTAAGTAGCTACCTCATGTTTGAAAGTTTGGAAGTTTTTCGTCGTATTAAAAAAGTTTAATGTGTTGGAGTCTTGCAATTTAATTTTCATATTCGAAGTTTCTGTGTCGATAAAGTAAATTTGGAGAGAATTTAATGAACTAGTTCCAACACGGACTGTTTTAATAAGCCAGTGTGAGGACCTGCTAACCTATAATTTTAGTTTTTTGCAACATATTTTGCCAGTGAAAAGTAACGAGCCAAAAGTTATAATTGGTGTAATAACCAATTTGTTTGCGTTAATTAGTTGAACGCAGACTGTTATAACCACAACGTGTTAATTAGTTTTGTTCTAATGAAAACATAGTCTTTATTGGTTGCCAGTTTAACAAAACTAGTAAAAATGTTGCCTTGAAAATAAAAAATTCATTTTAATAAAAATAATGTTCCGATATTTCTATTTAACCGTGTTGGACATAATAAGCGTTCATCTTTATGTGTACGTTATCCAAGACAATAACGATAGATTGGCATAAATTTTATCACACAAATAATGATAAAAAATAATAGTAAAATACAGTTTTGTTTTGCACATGATTTTTTGTGTGTGAATTATGGAGATATTTTGAAACAAAGGCAAAGTCTAATCTCGACGCAATTTTATTTTCAAGTTGCATTGGTGTCACTCTAAGACACAAAATAGCATAGAAAAATGGAACAACACTTTTTGAAAAACTTAGTTCAGACGCGCAATTATTTTCAAAATTTCCTCAACAATAAGCTGAAAAATCATTAGATCTTGTTAAGTATGTCATTATTTCTTGTTTTTTTTTAGAGATTAACACGTTTTTGAGCTAAAAAGTCAAAGTTTCTCGTGAAACTTTGTTAAACTGGAACAAAAAAATATAATTAAAAATATGATATTTTGTTATTTTTTGGTCTAGGAAGTAGAAATTCAATTGTTGCGCGAAATTGCAATAAAACTATGTCAAAAAATTACCACACTGGTTTGAAAATGGTGAATTTTTTTTCTTGTTCGGGCGTTTTTAAATAAAAAAATCAATAACATTTAATAAGTAAGTGAAAATTAGTAGTATATAAAATGTTACTTCTGGGCCAGAACATTTGGCGTCTTCAAAAAACAAGGCAGAATCTTGCTGTTTCAAAAGTACAAACCAAGTTCTTAATAAATTATTACCCAGCTAATGGTTAAATTGTTGGTTTTACTTTATTTCTTTCATCAACATTTTCAGGATTTTTGGTGAAACTGGGAGTATTATTTGCAGAACTAATTAAATTAAAATCTGAATATGTAATATGTTACCACTTTCGCTGCCAAAAATTAACACTGAGATATTTTGCAACAGCGAATGAGTCTGCGGCTACTGCCTGCTAACTGTAAAGTTAATTAGTTCGTAAATTGCCGGTTTCTCACGTGAAATACGCTATATCCACACAAGTTATTATTGTCTCATAAAAATTAAGAAATAACAGGCCCGGCGCTGCCGAAATCAGCTTCCAAAGTAATCATAATAATTACAAAAACAAACTTCTGAAAATTGTGATAAACGGAAGTTTAAAAACGTACACTTAACTTGTTTACTTAAATTTTGTCTTCCTCATTGCTCTGTACGTAACTTCATCTAAATTTTCTCTCCGTTCTTTTTTAAATAATGTCCTTTTTTCATATTTTTTCTTATTAAAGCATAGTTACTAGTCAAATCGTAAATAAAGGTTTATTATTATTATTATTATTGCACCCGCCAGTTGGAGGTTGTTTCCAGTGATTATATTTGAATGTTTAGGTCAGCGTTTGCTCCAGAAAATTTGCGGCGACACGGGCCAGGGAGGCGGCGGCGGCGGTGGAGGCGGCGGTGGCGGGGGCAGTGTCAGAGAGCCCGAATCTCCAAATAGCGCCAACTCAGATACGACTGACATAAAAAATCTAGTTTTGCAAAATTTGGAGGCGGTGCACACCTCCCAGCAACACCTACTGCAGCTCTGGCATCAAAAGAAATTAAAATTAGATCAGTGTTTTCAACTCAGGTTGTTTGAACAGGACTGCGAGAAGGTGAGAGTGAGTTTGAGCTAATTTCGCGATTGGTGAATATTTTCTTGCAGATGTTTGACTGGATCTGCCACAACCGCGATGTGTTCCTTTTAAACTACGTTGAAATCGGCCATACCTACCAGTTAGCTAAGCAATTACAAGAAGAACACCAACATTTTACAATGAGTTCGATGAATGTATACGTTAATATTAATAGGATTCTGTCGGTGGCTAGTCGTTTGATCGAGGGCGGACACTATGCCGCCACACATATTAGGTCTGTGGCGAGCAGGCTGGACAGGACATGGAAGGACTTTGCCGCAGGGTTAGATGAAAGGACAGCAGTGTTAGCGTTATCAGTGATTTTTCACCATAAAGCCGAACAGTATGTGGATAACGTGCCTAATTGGAAATCCGCCTGTGAAAATGTTAATATTCCTTCGGAAATCATGATGCTGGAGAATTCTATTCACCAACATCAAAATTTATACGAATCGATGTGCCAAGCTTATACAGAGGTATTTCCTTACGTTCCTACTCTATTTTGCGGATGAATTTGTTTACCACGTGAAAAATGCTGTTTGGGGTCTAATTGAAATACATATTTCATTTTATAGATCGTTAGGAAGTCTGTAAACGGTTCTCTATTCTAAAAATAAAAGTCAGGGAAAGGAAATTACACAATTTCCGTTTTATTGTCATAATGTGACTATGCTCAGTTACGGGGTGTCAATATATTCATTTAGTCCAATCAATCATTAATATTAAGTATTACGCAGGTCGCTGTAAAGGCAAGACAAGGTGAAATTTTTAATAACTGAATACTTAGATGTAATATCCAAGTATAAATCTTTGATTTGAATGAATACAAAAAAAGGGAATGAAAACATAATACGAGCCCTGGCTGTAAGAAAAATAGAAACATTTCATTTATGGAATCTTCCGTTCATATCAGTGAAAGTTTGTCCGTACTTACAAAAGCTTCAAAGTCGGGATAAATTGATTTTTTTATTGGAAATGTCGTTCAATAACCTGAAAGAGGAACTGATACTAAAAATATTCCATTATCCGATCCACAGAACTTGACACGTTGATTTTATTTCGATAGGGTTTGCTTAAAATAATTATTATTTGCAAAGAAACGTGTATGAAGATAATGTTTGCCTACAATTAATTCAGCTAACTGATCGGTTTTTTTATAAATCTAGATATAGGGATGTCCGTTCAACGGCTGCTGTCAGCTTTAAAAATTAAGAGCTGCTTCGGGAATATAAATATAGGGTATATCAAGTGATGTCAAAAACAGGTCTCTTTTGGCTCTTTATTGAGATAAATTGATTAAACTTTTCACGAGTAATTATTGGAAAATTCCAAAGCTGCTTTTGGTTTTACTTTTTAGGAAACTCAACTGTGACTTTCTGAGGACTTGAAAAGATCTTTTATCAAATTACTTTTACACTAAATAAACTAAATAAAATACAAGGAAGTTCAAAGATTTTAACCATAGGTAAATAATACATTGATTTATGTTTTTATATTTTTTTCTAAAAACGTTTTCTTAAACTGCTACGTCTGTTGAAATCAACTGCATTTTTTTCACATTTAATTTTATTTATTTTGTTATTAAAAAAAATCTTAGATAATTTATTTCAAGTGGGTCTTCGTAGGTCTATTAAATTTAATAATGCTTTACAACTTCTAATAAAAGACGCCGATTTTTTCTTTGCGTCGATTTTTGTAAACCTTTTACCACAGTATTTTTAATACCTACGTACTACCTATAGGATGATCAAAGGATTTATTTATTAAATAAAATTAATATTAATAAATTAATTTAATAAAAGGTAGTTCTTTAAGCAATTTTTTAGTTGGCCTTTAATAAATTAATAAATTATTTGCGTATTTCCAAATATTTTTTTTATTTGCTGTTTGTAAAAAAAGCAAGTGCTTCGAATTTTTAATCTCGTTCGTTTATCGCAAACACGTGAAAGACATAGCCTGGTTATGACTTTATAGTTACACCTTTTACTACTTTCACGGTAGAGTAATTTCTTGCTATTGCAGCAAAAAGGCGATACTTTAATGTTATTATAATAAAAACAGACATTGTAACATAGTTTTTACGTAAATTGTGTTTACTTATTTCATTGTGTTTTTGTACTCAGATTTGTCAAGCGCTCTTCAGTTGGCAAACTAGTAAAACTGTTTAATGTCTTAGGTTTATAACTCGTACCAATCACTTTTAAACGGATTGGATGTGATGTTACAAGTGTGCCATAATGTACCAACCGCTACAGATGGAGAAGGGAATCATAGTACAAATTTAATCAACGTATGATTTACTTTTTTTATCGGGATTTTGGTGATGTTCTTCTCTATACTTCCCTTCTTCTTATTCTGAACAAGTTGTTTCTATTTCTGTTTAATTTCATGTAGTTAGACTCAATTCACATTTTAATGGTGTTGGTTGGTGACAGGTTCATAGTACCAGTAAGAAACTTCTGTATCAATTGGATCACTTGGTGCAAGTCTGCAACCAGCCAGGAAGTGACAAGAAACATGTAAATATATCTCTTTATTACTAATTTACTAAAACTTTGGTCTTGAATCTAATCAGTCTTAAACTAACATGACTGTGATTCAAGCGTTTAAGCACTGAAGGCAATTTTTATTTATTTAGGGTGATGGAAGCAATTACGAAAATAGATCCGGAGGAAACCCAGCTGCTGATTATAGTGAAGGTGCTAGTCATGTCTTAGCCGTAATTCATCAAATTCTAAATCACCACAGAGCACTTGAACAAAAGTGGCATGCAAAGAAAATCAAATTACACCAACGCTTAGCCTTAAGATTATTTCAGGAAGATGTTAAACAAGTAAGTGTTCAAAAAATTACAAAACGTTGTTTAAACTTTCCTGTTATAGGTTTTAGACTGGCTTTCTAACCACGGGGAGGTTTTCATTAGAAAAAACACTGGAATAGGGAGGAACCTCCAGAAGGCCAGAGTGTATCAAAAAAGTCACGAACACTTCGAAAATGTAGCACAGGTAAGTTCAAATAAAATCGAGCGTTCAAGTTTATCTGAGCAAAAAAGTGGAATACTTAATCAAAGTCGGAATGATAAAATAAATCAGCAAAGAAGAAACTTGAATTTGCATAATATTACTAGTTGTGGGAATTTTTTCAACAACTAATGGGTAATTAGCCAATAATATATTGCCGGTTTGAGTGAAAACTGTTCTGAATGCGACAATTCCGCCCATTAACATAACTGTGTTTCCTATATTTTACAAAATTGCTAAAATGCGAGCACCTATAATAAAGTTGCTCGTAATAGCCGCATTTCTCTTTATTATTGATTGGGTCAGTCATGTCGGCAATAATTAATTTCATGTTGCTTGCATCCTTTCCACATCTCACCAACTCAGCTAGACTTTTAAACATTATCTTGTTCCACGAACCGTGCTTCCCTGACGGGATTCAAGTCACCTATGTAATGGTTACGGTTCGTGTCTTTCGCTCACATTGTACTTTTATCGCTCGAGCAATACAATTCTCGTTTTATTATTTTGTTTGTCGGTAAAATTCGTTCGAGATTGATGATTGCCACGAGTTTATATCACCAGAAAAAGTCAAACGTCCCACTTTGATGTTTTATCGGAGATTAATCATAAAGAGGCAGTTTTCCGTTAATGGAGACTGGAAATGTGACAAAAACGACAGACTATTAACTGTTTTTGCGGAATTGTACTCTTTTTACGTAACTCGAGGAAGTTTAGCAAGCGATTTTGTGCGCCTTTGCCACTAAATACCTAATGATTTATTCAGGATCTTTTTGCTGCATGATTTACGAATTATTTATGGATTCGTAATAACTTGAAATACTGGTTTACGCCTCGACGTACAATAATCTCACCTGGAAATATATTTTGTTTCAACCGATAGGTTGTAAGGTTTTTGCAAAATTAACGTACGATAAATTATTATTAAATGATCAAAATTTGAATTTGTATGTTTGATTTTGCTCTGCTCTGGTTTATTGACTTTTCAGGATACATGAACCGTTTGCCTGTTAAAAAACATTATCATCGAAAGATATTTTAGAACTTTTAAAGTAAAAACAGTGTTTTGTGTGAAAACTATTTGCAAAATTTATTTGGAATTTTTGCAGTTTGAAATTAAACCTATGTAGAATGTTTAAATATTTTGTTTATAACTCAACTCAATGAACACTGGTCTCTGTGCTTTATTAAAACCATAACAAAGAACGAGCTTTTCTAGTTGCAAAATAAAAACAAAAAAATTTGATGTAGTTATGTGCCAAACGAATGTTTCTCACTTTGAAAGTTTAATTTTACTCTGTATTTCGTATGCCTTGAAGATTGAACATTTTGTTTTAATTAGTAATTTAGAAGTTTGTTCGCTTTGAAACTAGTGTGTTAAAGGAAAATATACACTTTGAAATTGGACCCCTCATATACAGAACTTAGTTTTATTATAAAGGTATTGCTATTGATGTTATACAACAAAATTTAAATCAGAGACTGTAATTGATAGAAGAAGTAAAAGATGGAAAACAAATTTTAACTATTAATAAAGTGATATTAAATAAATGATAAGACAATTTATTTTAAAAATATGAACTTATAATATCCATTTGAACCAATTCATAACATTTTGGCGTATTTTGACATTTCTCAAAATAATTGAGTGCTGAGCGGTTTAAAAACATAAAAAGTAACCGTTTTCGACTAAATTTGTCGATATTTTGGCGTAACTTCGCAAAATAGTTGAATACTTAACCTACTTAAACGGCCAAAAAAAGCAAAAACAGAAAAAAAACTGACAGAATTCGGCGATTTCTTATTATTTTTGAGGCAATTGGATTCTAATATAACGCAGAAATCGCAAGATAGTCATTTCCAACCTAATTTCGTAATTTTTCAGTCAAGTTTAACATTTTTTTTATTTCAAATACATGCTTATAACTGTGTAAAACATTAGTGATTTTCGATTTAATTTTTGATAAGGCAAAAAAATCGACGGTTAATCGAAGACTAATAGTTTTGTGCCCTCGTACTATTTTTGACTTGATTTAGTGATGGTCTATTTTTGGAGAAATTTGCCGAAATAATGCGTTTCTTAGGAAAAATTAAATTTATGACTTGTATATTTTATAACAATGTCTTGAAATGAAATATGGTTCCAACAGTTTGCTCTACTTATATACCCTGAGCACACTAAACTATCTCGGATTTTTTACTTTAATTTAACATTTAAGTTATAATAATATTTACCAACATGTTGGAAAAATTTTACCCATTTCTGTTGGTGAAATTGTCTTTAAATAACTATTAAAAAGCAATTTGTTACTACATGTTTTGTTAAAATGTAATAGGAAGTCACAAAAACAATAAAATACCTTATCATGGTGCGCATAATTATTTCAGTGTTATTTGGGCTAAAGTGATACTTTTTGCCATCTGCTACGGGTACCGGCAGGTCATTTAATTAATAACGTTTCCTAATTTAGTGTCACAATTTGCGGAAGTTTAGCATAAAATTATTATCATCAAAGGCTCGGACAAAGCCTTCTCTCACATGAGATGAACTCCAACTACAAAAATGATTTTGCACGATTTAAGTATAGTATTTATGGTTCTTTTGTTAAAATTTGCTGCATTATATATTTTGCACAAATGTCTGGATTATTGTGAAACCACATAATGGATGTTGATGTTTCGTGTTGTACTCCTTGAAACGGACAGTAGCGTGAGGAGTTTGGTTTTTTTTTTCGTACTGAGAGAGGAAGATCTCAGTATAAATCATAGACAGTTGCAATCATAGACGTTTTATTGAAAAGTATTGTCAGAATAAGAGAAATTGATTACATGAATATTAAAATCACGTTTTCGCTTGGTTTATGATCTATTTAACAGTGTTGAAAATGCAATGAAAATACCTCACAGTTTTTTTAATAACAAGTTGGAAGTAATTAAATTTTCTTCGTAAATTATCTATTTTTTTAGTGTATTAATATTTTATAAATGCATCTCGGGTCCTAAAAAAATGCCTTAAACATTCATTAACAGCGTTATTCATTAATCTTCTTTTTATTCTCACGTATATTCATCAAAGGGTCTGTTCCATATTCATTTTGAAAATTTGAAATTATTCATAGCTCTACTAATACAACAGAACGGCGAAATATTCCGGAAAAAATTTCAGAATTCATAATTTAATAAGTACTGCTTTCCAAATGTTGTGAAAAACCTTTTAGTAAGCACCTAATGTCTAACTAGATTAGTCGATTCTAAATTTAGGAGCCGATAAAAAATTCAGAGGGCGTATTAAATTTAATAGAATTATAATTTGTCCAAAGCGCCGTGTACCTGAAAGTTTTTACATTATATACGAGCCCAATTTATTATTCAAAGCCGAATTTTCTTCCACAAGTCCCCAAACTATTCAAATCCGATTAAAAGCTTCCCAACACAACTAGTAAATAAAAAGCCTAATCAGAAATAATTCCAAATTAGTTTTTCCTGCGGTGCGACATAATCAGCAGGAGTTACGTTCCTGCGTCTCGTCTGCCTCCTTTATTCACATTGGCATTGTTTGCGACTTAATAATAGGGACGTCAAAATTGTGTTTTTGAATTCCGTGCATGAATCCGTCCCTCCTGCCGGAAACCTGCTGAAAGGAAGACCGCGGGAACGAGACGAAGTAATGTGTCTGACGGGCATCTCGGCAACCTCCTGCTGGAGTTTGCGCGCGCGCGCCTCCATCCGGCGTTTCTTTCGCTTTGGCCACCAACGGCTTCTTCCAGTCAACAGTTACGGAATGACGTTCCTGCAAATGTAACGCTGGTTGTACACCGAACGTTTTCACGTGCTTGCAGGAGCTTTGAGTAACGCCGGCTTTTTGTGCTAACGTTTACAGTTACGCACTGTGGTCGATTGCGTGTGCCCGGTTGATGTGTTGATATGCTTCTGCGTGATTTCAAACAATCTAGTTTTTTCGTAAAAATTTAAAACGCTGGATTATGCTAGGACGGGGGTTTTCGGCGGTGGTTTAGTGCGGGAATTCCGTAAGTTGTAGTTTTACAAATCATTTCCAGGCGGACTGTGGTGCTTTTTGCATGACCCAGTTTGTTGCAAAATAATACAATAAAAGTCAGAATTTAATTAAATAACAATAAATCAAAATGTTGTTTGGGTTTGATTCCTTTTGTATTGTTTTTAATTTACTTTACGGTTTTAATTACAACTCTGTTGCTATTCAAATTTGATTTTATGGTTTATTGATTTCTTTTACATTAATTTTTGTTGTACAAAACTAAGCAATTCTAGTCGTTTGTATCAGGTGTCACCGGATGTAATTGCAACCCCTTTTTGTCGTTATTTTCCAGGTGCACATATAATTTTTTTAAATTCGTATCTCTTATTATTCAGAATCAACATAATATTAAAGCTTAAAAGCTGAGCAAACAATTCCAGAATTGTCTTTTTTTATTATATGAACATATCAAAATCTTACTCGTGTCCTCATGGGCTCTTGTGAATTAATTTTTCAAAATTAACTTTGCTACCGTTCCTTTTTGATTTGGCAAAAACAAAAAATCTAATTTCTGTTTCTGTTAACGTTCAGAGAACAGCTTAAATTAATCTCAATTTTTTGCGTTTCACTTCTTAAGCAGTCGCACTTGTTTAAAAAACTTGTATTGTTCTCAAAAATTATGCAATTTAAATACTGGGTAAGTCTGCAAAAAATTTTGCTGTATTTCAAAATTTGTGTGTCTTTTTCGTTTTTCTACAATGTCTTATCATAATTTATAACAAATTAAATGTTTATTAATCGAAATTTTATGGTTAAAACAAAAAATGCTTATTAAATAATTTTTTGTGCAAAAAATACATGGAACTAGTCACACTTTTTACATATTCTTTACACAAAACATCATACTAAGTATCGTCTGGTAACATTAATTAATAAAATAATTACTAACTATAACGAACTGTAAAAAATGAAAAATGAAGAAATTTACATGTCTAGAGAAAAAATAAATAAATAAGGATTTAGCTTCGAACACTGAATTTTGTAGGATTATTAGTTTTTGAGATATTTCAGTAAAAAAAACTTTTAGCAGGCTCAGCCTGTATGTGACTCCAAATGTCTTCTTCAGACAAGATAATTTTGCTGCTAAAAGATTTTTTTGCTGTATCTCAAAAACGAATAATCGCACTGAAATCAGAGCTTTTTATTAAATATTTCATATTTTTTCTATGTACGTAAATTTTTGTAAAATCTGTCCACAACTCTTTATAATAAAGATTGATTATTAAAAATATTAATATCGAAATTAATATTAATAAGTAAAATAAAAATTATGAGAATATTTAGCTATTAAAAGTTTAGAATTTCTACTATATCATTTTAAAACAAACGATGTTTAAGTGATGTTTTGGGCAAAAAAACCGTAAAAGATTGTTGCTAGCTCAAAATTACGTGTTTTAAAATTAAAAAATTGCAACGACTAAACAATAAATAAATAATTAATTATTGACTAATCTGAAAAATTCACATACATAGAGAAAAAAATTAAAATTTAATAATAAACTCTGAATTCTGTATGATTATTATTTTATGTATATCTTTAGCAGACTCACCTTTTATGTAATTAAAAAAAAATAAACGTATTTGTCCTGTCCAGATTAAAAAAAGTTGAATATTTTTAAATCCACATATTTTTTGTTCAAAGACCGACTTGCTAACTTTTTTATTTTCCAACAAATTGCAAAAATCGAGGCCAAATTAACAGAGCCACCGTGTTTAGTCATCTATGCAAATTTCTTTCACCGGTGGGCAGTTTCTCACATGCAAATAGAGAAAGTCCGTGACAGTTCTAAAACTTTTAAATGATACACATTTAAAAGCGTTACAATTTTTTTTCTTGTTAGACACCGTAATTTCAGTTTGCTTTAGAAAAGCCTTCATTATCCGACTTTGAATACCTCTTGTTAATAAAAGGAATACCAATTACGCTCCAATAAGCGGTACTTTCGGTTAAATATCCGTTTGGAGTGAACAAAATTCGCACGAACGCATGTCCAGGTACAAAATTCGGGGCTGCCTTCTACGGAGGTGACCTCTGCGAGTCCAGGAGCGGATGATATCACATACCATCAGAATGTAAAGTGGTTTTATTATGTAACGACAAAGGCTTAAATTATTGTTATACGGCTTTTTTACGGCAGGGCTATAAAGGCAAAATATAAAATGCATGATTTATAATCTTACGTACGGCAGCGTGTCATTTGGGTAATGTCAGGGTGTATAGTTACCTCCTTAAAACAAAATACCAAAGGGGTGAACGGACGCATATTTTCTCACATATCGGCGTGTTTTTGTTTGTTCCCCAAGGAAAGAGATTTATAATATTGATATTGCGCTGATATCGGCTCTTACAAACACTGAACCAAAGGGTTCAGATTCAAACTAAGTTGTAAGCTGAGATAAATTGAATCAATCAATTTTATGATCTATGGTAATTGATTTTAATCTCGCTGCTGGTATTTCTGGCGTTGAGTGAAGTTGATGAATTGAACCAATCGTATTTGGGTTTTTATAATCGTTTCCAGACTTTTAATTTATGGGGATGTTCCCTTGCACATCCGGTGCTGGGGTTCATTATTTTGCTCGATACCATATGTGTTAACGCTAATAGCAGAGGCGTGGAAATCAACGGTTTCCAGCAGCTAATGGCCCAGAAAATTAAAATTTTTGCTTCACACAAAACTAAAACATTTTACTCAAAATAACTGTTTTGCGCATTATTTGAGTTTAATTAAAAAATGTTTCTCCTTTTTGTTGACTTTATGGCTAAGGTACAATAAAAAGTAACGGATTTTTCGCTCGTATCAAACGACCAATCTGCGATTTTGCAAAAGATTACTGTGAAGTATCTCCTGCACTGGCAGATAGATCCGCTCAAAGTTCTTTTGATAAACAGCAATTCCTCTGTTGTTGAAGCAAACTCGTCTCAAAGGCCTCGCATGCGTAAGTGGAGTTATTCTTGGGGTAAAGCTTGAATGTCGGAAATGCACCCTCTAATTAGTTCTGTATCGTACAAACAGACTCAGACAGTCTTTCATCATCGGTTTCGTTCTTCACATGCGAATAATTTCGCGTCTCATTCGAAAATTGGACGCTTTTTTCGTATTCCCCTCAACAGAAACGCGAGCTTTTAAAAGTTGTTTCGCTTCGCCGGTTTAAGGGATTTGCTAATTTGGTTTTCTACTTAAGATTCACTTCCAACCTCAACGCGAGATCTCTTTTAGAAGAATCATTTTCTGGCCAAGAAGCACGAAACATAATTCTGAGAGAAAGTAGATAAAGTTTCAATGAGAAGTGCATTCTCATGATGTGGCGATAATTCAATTTACTGCAACTTCTTGTTGATCTAGACGATTCGATTGGAGGGTTTTTGATCGGATTATCGTAATTGTATTGAGATGATTCATCCCGAGTGATTTTTTATGCCTGTATTTATTTCTCGCCTTTTACAAGAGTGTGTTGCTGGCGGTCCGATAATTATATTTTAATTAGCTTCTTACTCCAATTAGGAGATAATTGTTCCCAACTTTATTAGCGAGTTTTTGCGTTCGATAAAGTTTTAACTCAATTCTGAAAGATTAATTACACTTTGTAGCTTTATCTTTTCGAGATTAGCAACAATTAATTTTGGATTAGGCAATACTGCAGCTTGCTTTCGAATTGTTACTCGATTTTCTTGGAAACATGATTTCAAATGTCATGTCCAAAAACATGAAGTTGCTTTTTGTCCTATTATGTAAATACAGGAGCACACATGCGTCCACTATTGCGTAATTTAATGTAGCGGTATTGTTTTAATTCAGTTCGAGATGTGTCAACACTTGTTAAGCCAAACAACATAGGATTTACACAATTTACAGCTCGATGTTGCAGCGAAAATTGTCAATTTAATTCATCAACAGAGTTGTACAAAAATGTCTAATTTGATAAGAGAAATGAGCGAGGGCAGTGGCCGTTGACCTTGGACAACAGTTCTCATCCAGATCTAACTCTCCTGGGGGAACCGACGCTCTCCTACCCAGCGAGCACAATCAATATTGCTAACTGCTGTGTATATTTCACTCCCGTTTCCGTAACATTTTCGCGCTTGATAATCCTCGGCATTTTAAGATTATTCATTCCGACAGCAACAATCCGAAAAATAAATCATTCGGGCAATCCGTAAATATCAATTTTAATTGTGCACTTTGGGAGCTTTTAAATCTCAAAAATGTAGCAATCTCGCTGAGGTTCTCAAAGGGTAAAGGAAGTATTTCCACAATAAATTCATATTTTCTAGAGATATGAACATAAAAGCAAATTTTTGATTTTGTCTTGGGTTATTATTAAAATAAGTTTTGATTGTGATGCTTTATTTTCACAGTTTTTGTAAAAAGCATTATTTACGATGTATCTAAGAGAGTCAAAGAGGCAGTTCAAAAGTAAGATTGTCTAAAAAAAAAGTACTTACTACATTTTGCAAAGCACTTGAAATGCCTGCTTGTGATTTACTTATATTTTTGGGGTGATAATTGCATCTGGTACATTTTAGCTCAAAAGATGAAGAAATGTTGTGTTTCCAGCATGATGAGGTTTTTTTGAATTAACCAATGAGTTTCTTGTAGGTATAAACGTATGTTGTAAAATTACCTTAATAACAAAAATCCTAACACAACAAGAAAACATTTTATTGTTAATATATTTCCAGAAGATTCTAAGACCTTTACAGTTATTTTTTTATCAATGTGTGGGAGTCCAGAAACAACAGAATAAATGAAATGTAAGATTAGTAGCACAAGAAATAATTTATCGTTTCTTCTACTTTTCTACTTTTATCACAATTTATTTAATTTAGCATAATTTGGTGTAAACAAATCCAAATCTTCTTGAGATCAAAACAAGGCAAATACCAAATACCTTTAGTAACTTTAGTAAATATAAAAAGATACGGCACAAGTTTGTATTCTTTAATTTGGAAGGTAATTATCTGATGTGATCACTTAAAAAACATTTAATAAACAAAAAAGTCGCAATAACGATTTAAAACTAGAAAACTATTGTAAACTAAATTTCACAACTTTAATAAATTTCTTTTAATAAAATTTAGTTTGGTTAATGTTTTTTATTTTTTTTTTAATATTTAAGCATGATAGTTCAAAATGTTTCTCTTTATTAAAATGTGTTGCATTAATGGCTGTGCTTTGGAGTAAAGAAGCTTTGATAAAAAATTTAAAACATAATGAAAGGAGTAAACAAATCTAGATGCGAAAATCTATTAATTTTTTTTCTTTTACAATATGTGAATTTAATGAAGTATTTACATATCTAGTTAGTAGTTTATTAATTCTTTAAAAAGAACGTGTAAATGCGGACAGTTTTAATTGTCTTAACATTTATTTTTTTCTACTGGAAAATTTTTAAATTACACTAAGCCTTACAAAGATATTAATGAAGGTGTTAATCTGGGACAGTATAAAAATTCAGGCTAATGCATGTAACATTAATATTGAATGTAATGTAGTAGTAGTAGTACTAGTAATAATTGTTGCAGTTATGGAAGATCAGACATTTATTTTATTTTATTTAGAATTTTTTGCTCCGCTCATTGCATTCTCTCAACATTCAGAGCTGTTGTGGGACAATTTCATTAACTTAATGTGTAAAATGATGTTGACTAATTTCCAAGAATTTATAATGGGTCTTAATAAGTTCTTGTGTAGCGGTAGAATTACGCTTCCTGCGCGTAATTGAACAGCTTAGAGTCCTCTCACATGTTTTTTTACATCCAATTTTATAAAACTTCAAGATAATACGATTAGACGTGATTTATTACGTAACAAATGTGCAAATTCATGTTTTTGTAATTTTGTTTTGGGATATTCTCACATGATAATGACGTGACAAATTGTAATCAATTACTGCATTCTTTTGCATATAATAGAAGCGAGTCTCTTGTGGAGTCGTTACGAATATTGGCTATAGAAATTCTTAATCTAATTGAATATTTTAAAAATAAAATTATGGCTCAAATTCGCGTATTATGCTGATGAGGATGAATATTCTCAAGAGAGTGAAGAAGGTAATAAGACGCTTAAGTCTACTTCCCTATTTTTATCGATCAAGATGTTTGCTGTTCATATCGTCTTTCTCTGTGCTAACGTTCGCTCGTCAAGCCCGCATTGTTCCGAAGCCGTAGCAATTAATTAGGGATGCGAATAATAAGAAAATTAATGAGAGTTGTCGCAACTCGCTTTTTATCAATCGGTTATGGTTATGCCGATTTATGGAAACTTAAATTTCTTCGTTTTAATGCATTCTGAGACAATCGCTGCTCTTCAAACTATTCCAATTAATTTGTCACGGTCGGAGTCTTTGAAAGTTACAAATAATCGCTCATTATTTTAAATCACAGACAATGTCACTAACATGATCCGGGAAAATACGTCCGTAAATAGCTTCAAATCTCGCTTAATAGGCTGTAAAAACCTTTCAACTTTTCCAAAATTGAATCAACGTTGGTATGGTCGCTACGGATGATTTATCTCACTTTACTACACAGTTTGTGCCGAACGATGTCGTGTGTGTTTTAGTACGCCTCCTTCTAATCTAAATTCACCCTTATGGAAGAGTTGCACATGAAAAGTTGCTTGTTCTATGCAATATTTTTAAAATGGGGTTGCTTGTGGTTAAATCCATCTCATAAATCCTCAACTCGTCTAAGCCATATGCGACCGTTCAGATATATGGCGGTATCAGTTTCATAGACTGGGATAAGTAGATAAACGATTGCTGACGATTGAATGTGAAGGGTGCTACTAACCGGCAAAGAGCAAGTGCTCTCAAAAAGGAGCTTTCAGCGCTTGCGATAATGAACTTCTAATTTCTTACACCGTTTACTACTTCCAAATCAATTACTAATTAAAACACTGAGCTTCTAGTACAAAAAGTATGTACGAGGTGGGGCAACCTTATCGCGCACCTAAGAAAATCGCGATTTCTAATTAAATAAAAAAATATTGCATTTTACACGCCTGACTGTACGTTCGCAAAATATCTTCCCTAATTTTTTGGTAATTTTTCACTTACAGATAAAAATGATAATTAAAAAAATGTAATTTTTGACCAAAAAATCAAATTCTAAATTTTATACTAAACCACGCTTATTCACTTCAGATAATTGTTTACGAAATTAGCGAAGAAAAATAGCAATCAGATTTTGAATTAAACGCACTTTTACATTTTAACTTTAAAAAATATTTTTATTTATGAGTTGCTACTTGTGGCGTCGTAAATTTAGGTGACAATGTAAACTGTAATTGTGGTAAGATTGTAAAAGATTTCGTTGGGATATTTCAATGCAGGCATCAGTTTTCTTACAAGACTGTAAATAAGGGGCTTCAAAAAGGTCGGCTACTGGTAACAGATCCCTTTGTTGGCAAATTATCATTTTCTAATAAATCACGCGTCTAGTTTGCGTCTAAATAAAAAAGACCGGTTATTTCACCAACCAAGTAAAAATTTATAATTCTGATAACAGCGTTCGATGAGCTAGCAGGTAAGGATTCATTTGGTCTAAAAACTTTTTAGTTAAATTAACAGTTAGTGCCCAAAAACTCACAAAACTGCTACGACTTTATTTATTAACAAAAAAATTAATAAAAATCGAAAATGGTCCTTATCAATGTACAGGCTGGTGTGTAAAATTTCAGGATTTTTATTTCATTAGAAGTCGCAATTTTCTTGGGTCCGCGATAAGGTTGCCACCCAGTGTCAAGTTTTTCACTCAGGCACTTTACACCTCTTATAAGAGAGAAAAAAATATGAAATAAATATTTGCCACTGCACTGATATCCAATCTCGCTAGGGAAAAAAACTTTTTTCTATTAATTTATTTGTCCAATAAAAAAGAAAAAACCATTTGACCAAAAAATCACTTTGGCTATTTTTTTCATCAATGGATCGAAAATACGAAATAAAATTATTCTGCAGTGATTTAATTTAAAAAAATCGTTACAATTTGATTGAAAGCCATTTTGATATCATCGGGAATTTCGGTCTAATTTATGAGGGATTGAAAATTTCTTATCAGCTGCCTCAACCTTCAGGCTCAACAATGACCGCGTGCCAATTTTACGACAAATGCTATAAATTTTTGAAAACCGCCACCCTGATAGAGACCTTTTGTGGAAGTGATTTGCAATTCAACCAAAATTCATGGGAAAAAGGCTGCCCCTATATCTAAACGCAAATTAAAAATCAACGACACATTTTCTCGAAAATTTAATTAGGCACTTTGATACACTACCTCAAAACACACCTATAGACAAAAAATCGTTGAGATTAGACTATAGTTAACTAAGCGAAAGTGAAAAAACACACTATACAAGTAAACATTTTAAAAATTGGTCAAAACGTTCTTCTATACAATAAAATCATATACGATTTTTTTAGAATTGTAGATAAATTATAGAGGTGTAAAGTGCCTGAGTGTAAAACTTGACTCACCCGGTAGTTGCATAATTTGGCTAACTTTGCTAGACGTCTTACCAAAGGTCTAAGCTCATTAGACAAGAGAGATTTTTTATAATATTTGTAACGAAGAGCAAAGAGTCCTAAAATTAATAACAATTAAAATATGATTCTTGTTACCTGACAACAAGAACAAACAAATGTAAGGACTACTATTTTATTCAGAAAAAAATATCAAGATATTTTTCAAATGGATTTTTTGTATCACACTGAAAATCCACAATTTAGAACAAAGTGGAGAGAGAATAGAAAATCGGGTTGAGATTTGGAGTCGAATTCATACTCGTCCAAAGATTTTTTGCAAAAATAATAATTTTAAATTTCTGAGAAAGCTTTTGCTACTGACGTGTATTACATTTTAGAAAACTTCACGCTTCATAAATCACTCACTCTTGTAGTGATAAGCCACCTGTGGGTGTAGTATAAATTTCTCCTCTTCGGTGAATCGAAGTCGCGGTGATATCGCCTTTGATAGAGCTTTTTGTTTGGCGTGGAAAGCTTATAGGCGTTTTATTTTGTTTCAGAACACCTACACTAACGCCGATAAACTCCTCGCAGCCGCAGAAGAATTGGCTCATACTGGCGAATGTGATCCGGACGAAATCTATTCCGTAGCTCACGAGCTGGAGGCCCACGTTACTTCGTTCGCCACAAGGGTCGAACAGCGACGTCGCCGATTAGACCTAGCTGTGCTCTTCTACACCCACGAAAAGGAGCTCAGCAATTGGGTCGACGACCTCAGACAAGAACTGCAAAGTGATGAAAGCATCGCCGAAAGTCTAGAAGCCACCGAGAGGCTCTTGGAGCAAACCGCCCAGCACAGGGATCAAAGCTTGGATGCTTGCGCCTCCACCATCGCCCAGGGAGAAGCCTTGCTCCAGGAGTTAAGGTACGTGTGATTTATTACAGAAGCCTTAGAATCGCTCTCGGACACGGTTCTGCTAACGAACTTTTGCATAATAACCTTTGAAGCCCATAAAAGTGAGCCACCCAGTTGGGCATTTTTAATGGATTCTTGTCTCGGTCGCTGTCAATGTTGTAATATTAAAGGCAATTTCGCTAAATTGAATTTAATCTGCATGAAACCGTCCTTACTTTATGTAAATGTGTTCAAGCACGACGAATTTTTAACCGTAAAGAAAACAATAACAAGTTTCTTTCGTAAATGGGTTTTCGCGATATATCGATAAGTACTGAATATGTTCTCATCGCAATTTTTCGTCAATATTCGAAACACGTAGATGCAACAAAGCATTCTGATTGATGTATCCTTAAAAATGCAAATTGTGTTTGGCGCTTGTGATCGGCGTTGCGTGTCTCCTTCAAATTTATTCATGGTATACGGGAAAAAAACTGGGATAATCGGATACCGGCTGTGGTAAATTATTAGGCCTAATCTGGACAGATCTTTAATTGTTTTTTTCGTAATAGGCGCAGCCTGTTTTCGGACCGATTGTTTTGTGGGCCTGATAAGGCTTGATAAATCGAAAATCGAATACAAAACTAATTCTGATTGTTGTTTAAAACATTGGTCAAATTTCACGTGTGATATTAAGATTAAGTACATAATGGTGTGTTCAAAATTATAATAAATGATGATTACGGAAAATTGGGCGTAATCACAGGTGGGTGAGGTTTTGTGACCAGAAAATTAATGACATTAATATTTTTTTGCCCGACAATTTATCCAGAATTTGGTACCAAAATAATCTGTATATGTTACCATAAGGAGTCAAAATACTAAACCCACTGGCGGCATAGATATTCAGCTCTTGTCTGTTTATAAAATGAGACATGAATATTAATGCATTTTTCTGCCAAAATCGTAAAACCCGGCGATTTATTTTCCCGAATGTAGGTTAACTTCCACTTGGAAAAATGAATTTGTTTCTTGCAGTTTAGAGTAATTATTGGTGAATACGAAAGAAGTGGAGTCGATGCTGAAGCTGAACGGATTTACCGAGCGGAAATTAAAGCGGTTTCCTGTGAAAATATGCGCTGCATTATCCTGTTTTCATTCCATTTTCCATATTAAATTTAATTTAGATTTTAACAATCAAACATGTGGACACAGATAGAGTTTGTAAGCTGAATATGTAAACAACATTCGCTTTGTCTGTGGATACGGATATTGTCTCAGGATAATTGAGATGTCTCGGGGCGACGTATTTAACGGTACTTTATTATTTTATTGCCTCAACATTTGCTCATTAGTTTACGCCTCTAATTAAGTACCGATTTATTTGCATATCAACTTTCTTCGTTCTGAATTTGAAGCCATTAAAGTGGGTTACAAGATCAGGTAAACAAACTGATCTCAAGAATTAAGCGTTCGTGCTGTTCATTAAAAACAGCGTTGTTTTTAATCAAATTAATACAGCGTGGCGGTGGGTTTCTGGCTGTTATTAAATGTTAATTTGAATTTGTCGTTTTAATTAAACTGGTAATGATTCGTGATTTAGGAAGCCGCTATTAAAAGCCGTCACAAAAGGAGATTTACTTTTTATTTTATTAAAAGTGCAATTTGTGCAGCTTTTCCACTTTACACTCTTACACGTAGACCATAAATCCTGAGCTATTTTAATGTGTATTGTAAAAAAGTAATGCTCAAAACGTGTTATCATCTCTTAACGAAATTACCGTGTAACTCTTGTTCACTGTGCGAATTAACGACTGCTAATCGACGACTTTCAATTAAAATTGTACGAGTGTCTGTGGGAATCGGTGCGCTGGCTGTGTTATTAATTGATTGAACAAAGACTTGATCTTTCACCGCTGAACTTGCAGGATAAAAGTGAATGACTTTAATACAACAAGTTGCATTTTTTGCACTGGTGGAACGCTATAATTCAAATACCGTTCATTGCCGCATGATTTGGTTTTAATAGAAATTTTGCAAATTATATCCCGCCGGAATTATTTTCTCTTTCCGTTCATTGATGAAACAAATATATTTATTTACGTCGAGATTAACGGAATCACCGTTATTATCTTACAAGCGTTGAATCCTGATTTCTTTGTGTTGTAACACCCGAGTAACTAAGAGGAGAAGATGAACTGTGTCGACACTTCCTACTTCATTCTCATTCATCAAGTGTCCAAGGTATTAGAAGCGGTAAATCCCAATTAGGTTTGTCATAACGTTTGTCGTCTCGTTTCATAACAATTATTATTCATGATTTGAAATTTTACAGCTTTTTATTGCCAACTAATTCATAACTAATTCAAAATGTACTGTTAAGTTTGCTTTTCCGCCACATCAGTTAAGCAGACAATGGATAATAACAATTTTTTATCAACAGACATACTTACATACTGAAATCAGATTTGGTTATGCTCTCGGCACACTTCACAATCCGGCACAAAAAGTTTCCTAAATTAAACTGTTCTAAAGTTAGGAAGCACGGGAAAATTAAACATTTAATTATTTTCTAGAAGGTGAAACAAAATAATATTTACGTCTATTTTTCATTTTGTATTTTTCTTAAGTTTTAAACTGTGTTGCATAACGAGAAAAAAATCAGTATAACATAATTTACCTGCCATTTGGAACAAAACCAGTTGAAATTATTTAGTAATAAGGATTTTTT
Source organism: Tribolium castaneum (assembly GCF_031307605.1). NCBI lineage: Eukaryota > Metazoa > Arthropoda > Insecta > Coleoptera > Tenebrionidae > Tribolium > Tribolium castaneum. Next base: position 33,678,956 of record NC_087394.1, read on the forward strand.
CTTATTATTGCCGCCGTCATTATTTCGAATAAAATTGTTAGTTTTATTTTAGTTTAATTTATAATGGTTTGCATTTCTTGTTGATGGGTTGTTTTTTTTAAATAATTTTGTAATACCAACATCTGTCACTGTCTAATAATCTTAACTTTACTAATTGCAAGACAATGTAATTTTTAAGAGCAATACAATAAAAAATGACTATATATTTAAATAAAGAGCACAAGACAAACAGAAAGTTTACAGAAAAATAGAGCATTAAAGTTTCATTAATAAGATTTAAGGGAGAAACAAACATTTTTTTGAGAAATGTTAGAAAAAATGTCTTACTTCTATCAGTTTGCATACACAGCCTCCAAATATACATAAAGAAATGTAAAGAACAGAGTTGTATTATTTTTTTACAATAAAGACCATATTATTATGTTTATCTTCAAAAAATTGGTTTGAAGTGTGTTTCTTCAGCACTTCATCCTTGTTAAAAACGTCTTTGGGGATTAAACATATGATCTTACAGACTTTTTTGAGAGAAATTTAATTCTCTGCAATTTTCAACCATTTATTTATTATTGTTTTCAGTTCTCTGTTTTATAAATATCAAAAAATAGGTTTCGTACTAATCTGGCATAAAATTATTACGATTATTAAAACACAACAATTTTTATATTTGCAAAAATGAAAAAATGCTTGTATTTTAATTAACGTGATCACAAGGCAAATAAAAAATGAAAGGCGCACAAAACGTACTTTTTTTATCGAAAGGAGTAATTTAAAACATGCAAACAATTAGAAAATCTTGTTATATTTCGTTACTGTTAAGTATTTGCCTGTACTTTTTCTATAATGTAAAATGTAAGCACACTAATTGTTCAAGATAGTGCTATTACAAAAACTTACTCACAGGTATTACAGCATTTGAATAAAATTAAACTTAATTCTAGGTTCAGTGTGAGATCTTCCCACTCGTTTTCGCCCCATGAATTATTTCTTTGTTTGTTTTTTACTTTTTGATTTGTTTACATCTATCGGAGAACCTACGATTTAGAAGCATAGAAATAAAAGAACAGAATGATTCATCTGACCAGTCGACTGGTTCTGGTATATTAAAAAAAGTAGCGGATTAAAGTCACTCAGCTCGTGGGATGCACGTTTTATTTTGTCTGGTCAACAGAATGCACTCATCGGAATTTAATCGCCGGTTTTTCGTACGAACAGCGTTAAAATTGCATAAATTGACCCCAGTCAACTTATTTAAATTAAAACCGAGTCTTGATCAATATTTTCCTTTATTGTTTCAGGTCAATCGGTGAAATGGACTCAACCGGTTCAATATCAGCGGTCGAATCAGCTCTTGATAGATTAGCGAAACAACGGAGCGATCTCGAGGAGCTGTGGGCCGCTCGCAAACTGCGCTTAGATCTCTGCCTAAGATTGCGGCTCTTCGAGCGCGATGCTCTCGAGGTAAGAAAATCAGAGGCTCATTCCAATTCACAGTTTTTCGTCCAGGTCTCGTCACAACTCGAAATGTGGTCCGAAGAGCTCCAACACAGCGAGCTGACCCGAGACATTGCGAAAGCCGAACAATTCCTGCGTCTGCACAACGAAAGCGTCAGTCAAATGCAAAACACCACCTATCAGGTGCTGCAACAAGGCCAAGACTTGATCCAAGTTTTCGAAAATTCGGGCATTTGTGTGATGGCCGACGCCCAGTACAATGCCCAGACACGTGTCCAGGTCTTGTTGGAGTTTTTGCATGATCGGGAGGTCGATCTGGAGGACTTGGCCGAAGTGAAGCGGGTTAAGCTGGAGCAGTGTATACAGTTGGGGCAGTTCCAGAACGATGCCAACCAGGTGATCAGCTGGATACGGAATGGGGAGTCGATGCTGATGGCCAGTTTTACAATTCCGAACAGTTTGGCCGATGCTGAGTTACTCAAAAAAGAGCATGAGCAGTTTCAGGTTGCGATTGAAAAAACGCACACTTCGGCCGTGCAAGTCAAGTACCGAGCTGATGCGCTTATCAATGCTAATCACTATGACCCCCAAAGCATCAGAGAGATATCAGAAGAAGTGACAAAGAGGTGGCAACAATTGGTCACTTGTGCCGAAGAGAGACACAAACTGGTCACTGCTAGTCTCAATTTCTACAAAACGGCCGAACAAGTTTGCTCCGTTCTGGATAGTCTTGAGAGGGAGTACCGACGGGACGAAGACTGGTGTGCTACAGGCCAACCAAACGTGGACAAAGCCACCTCAATTTCCCAACTAATCAACAAGCACCAGGAACAAAAGGAAGCCTTCCTCAAAGCTTGCACTTTGGCTCGAAGAACAGCCGAGACTTTTCTAAAATACACAACTCGAAGTCTCCAATTCTACAACTACTCCAACACCACGAGCAATCACGAGACCAGAGTTAAGGGCATTTTGGAGAAGCTCCTCAGCCAGGAGAACAAAGTCCTGGAGCACTGGACGCAGAGGAAGAAACGGCTGGACCAATGCCAGCAGTTTGTGCTCTTCGAGCGTTCGGCAAAGCAGGCGATTGAGTGGATTCATGACACTGGGGAGTGCTACTTGACTACGCATGCAACGAATTTGGGGAACAATATCGAAGAAACGGAGAGTTTGCTTCGGGAACACAACGAATTTAAGGGAACGGCCAAAGAGACACGGGAGAGGGTTAAGTTGTTGATACAGTTGGCGGATAGTTTGGTGGAGAAGGGACATGCACATGCGAGCTCGATTAAGCAATGGGTGGCGGCGGTGGATAATAGGTATAAGGACTTTAGTTCGAGGATGGAGCAGTATAGACAGCAGTTGGAGGACACGTTGGGGATTCAAGCGGAGGAGAGCGAGAAGAAGGAGCTGTCGATTGATAGGAATTCGGATCCGAGTTTGGAGGCGAAGGTGAAGGAGGCGGCGGCTAAGGATTTGAAGGAGTTGAATGAGGAGAAAAGGAGGTCTGCACGCAGGAAAGAGTAAGTTAGAAGTTGGCGAAAATTCGACGTTTTAAGCAGCGTAGTTTCACTCATTTGACTCAGAAAAACAATCTCTTATTTGAACTTAATTCCCAGGAAAAACTAGATTTGTGGAACTTGAATAAAAGAATAAATAAGTTAATTTAAGGAAGAAAATTTCAGAATCTCAAAAATAACAAAACAAGGAAGTGTGTCTAAAAAAAGTAGTAAGTAATTATAACTGGACACAAAGTTTTTTAAGTTATTAAACTTAGATCAATTGCTAAATTTCCTAATAAGGTTATTGGGGTATTAGCTGTTTTTTGTTTCCAGAAATTCGTAATGAAGAAACGTTTTTCATATCTTCATTTAGTTAAGAGCGTTTAGTTTTAAGATAGAAGTATACTGAGCATAAAAGGGAACTGTTCAACTGATAGAGTTCGAATTAAAAAAATATTAAAATTGTTAAATTTTTAACAAAAATTTAAAGCAAAATACAACTGAATGCTCTTAAATTAACTCATTGTGATTGTGACTCTATGTTTACATAATCATTGCTTTATTCATAACATTTATTTGCTTAATTTTCGCAGACACGGTGAATAAACACAAATAAAGTACATTATGTTTTTTAGTAAACAATCACACATACTGGTACCGCTATCAAGAGTATCAAGTAATAAAGTTTATAATATTTTAACACCCCTCTGTCGTTCCATATATTACTTACCATTTTGTTGTGTGAAATTTTCACTCAATTAAAACATGAAAACTTTTCCATTTTCCAGACTGAATTAAATTGTTATATTTTTATTTTTTGGATATATTTTTTTATGGACAACCAAAATTCTTTTTTATAAACAAACAGAAACAAAATTGCGTCTAATTTACGTAATTTTATAAATTAACTTAATAGTTCATTCTAGGGTCCTTTAAAAGTTAAAACAAAAATGTAAGTGCTTTATCCAAAAGAAATTATTAAATAAATACACTTCGCATAATATCCGCAAAATAAAGTTTTCTTTTTTAGTTATAAAACAAATAATAAATAATTACGAATAGATTCAAGGTTCAGAATAACAAAAATTAAAAATTCTTATCCCAACACCCAAAGAGAATAAGAGAATAAGAAGTTCTTTCTCTAAACATTTTTACTGCCATAAAGGTGAGATTTTTTCAAAAGAATATTCTCAATTATTATCGATATTTCAACATCAATGATACCTTTAACAATTTTTTCGAAATCAAAGAAATTTTTATGTTTCTTTCAAATAAATAAAATAAAATTTGACAGTATTTTCGTAATTTAAAATAACGGAAAATTGCAAAAAATCGTTTAGAAAGTATTTTAGGCAGCTAGCAGAGGGTTTATGATACGAATTTTTTTAAATTAAATTTTTATTTTGTAAATATTGACAGAATAATTGAAATTTGGTCTGTAGTGGTCTAATGTAAAAATATTTTAAGAACCAAAAAGACCAACTGGTAGCTAAATTCTAATAATGAAACCACATTTGCAGCATTTTGAACAGTTAAAGATGGAAAAGATGGAATTTCAAAATTTTAAATTTTGTGTAAGGTTAATAATTAGTATAATTTGTAGATAGACCCCAGAATTCACTGGAATAAACCGCTTTGCTCTGCGACTTCTAGTTTTTGAGTAATTAGTGTTTTAATAAATAACTCGGCGCATCCACCATTTTTCAAATTGAAATAAGCTTTTAAATAAGTTTGCGACTAAGCTAATGTTGAAAAAATGATGGTATAATGCGCAAAATGAGCCGCTGAATTCACTGGAATAAACCGTTTTGTTCTACAACGTGTAGTTTTTGAGTTATGAATTTTTTGTTGAATAAAATTTTCCACTATTCCACTAAATTGGGGTACCCCAAAATTTTAAGCAAAAATTTTTCAGTTTTCAAACGCCGATTATGGCCAAACTAGAAGAGCTAGGAGAAACGCTTTCTATCGTAAAGAGCACATCAAAATCTATAAAATAGGGTCAGTTTTATTTGATTTTGAGACACTTAAAATTGGTGTTAACTTTTTTTATTTTCTCAATTACGGCTAAACTATTCGAAAAAGTGGAACTATTTTAATCTTAACCTATGCAAAATGATCCAGGGAATCGATTAGCATCGAGAAAATTGCCAAATTCCCAATAGTTTTTTAGTTTGGCAATATTTTTGGAGTTTAAAATGACGGAAAAACTACAAAAAATCGTTTAGAAAGTAGTTTAGGCAGCTACCAGAGGGTTTATGATACGAATTTTTTTAAATTAAATTTTAATTTTGTAAATATTGACAGAATAATTGAAATTTGGTCTGTAGTGATCTAATGTAAAAATATTTTAAGAACCAAAATGACCAACTGGTAGCTAAATTCTAATAATGAAACCACATTTGCAGCATTTTGAACAGTTAAAGATGGAAAAGATGGAATTTCAAAATTTTAAATTTTGTGTAAGGTTAATAATTAGTATAATTCGTAGAAAGACCCCAGAATTCAGTGGAATAAACCGGTTTGCTCTACGACTTCTAGTTTTTGAGTAATTAGTGTTTTAATAAATAACTCGGCGCATCCACCATTTTTCAAATTGAAATAAGCTTTTAATTAAGTTTGCAACTGAGCTAATGTTGAAAAAATGATGGTATAATGCGCAAAATGAGCCGCTGAATTCACTGGAATAAACCGTTTTGTTCTACAACGTGTAGTTTTTGAGTTATGAATTTTTTGTTGAATAAAATTTTCCACTATTCCACTAAATTGGGGTACCCCAAAATTTTAAGCAAAAATTTTTCAGTTTCCAAACGCCGATTATGGCCAAACTAGAAGAGCTAGGAGAAATGCTTTCTATCGTAAAGAGCACATCAAAATCTATAAAATAGGGTCAGTTTTATTTGATTTTGAGACACTTAAAATTGGTGTTAACTTTTTTTATTTTCTCAATTACGGCTAAACTATTCGAAAAAGTGGAACTATTTTAATCCTAACCTATGCAAAATGATCCAGGGAATCGATTAGCATCGAGAAAGTTGCCAAATTCCCAATAGTTTTTTAGTTTGGCAATATTTTTGGAGTTTAAAATGACGGAAAAACTACAAAAAATCGTTTAGACAGTAGTTTAGGCAGCTAGCAGAGGGTTTATGATACGAATTTTTTTAAATTAAATTTTAATTTTGAAATTATTGACAGAATAATTGAAATTTGGTCTGTAGTCATCGTCACTTTTTCTCACTTAAGAAGTTGATGGTGAACGTTCCTTTTTTTCAAGCAATTAGTTGAACTAGTAGTTGTATTAAAATTAATTTAAACAATTCAAAGCCGAGGTGCTCTAATAACATTTAGTTTTTTATCGCTAAAACTACTTGAATCATTGTAAAAATAAAATACAATATATTGATTGGGATATTTTCGTGAAATCCAGATTCATCATGGCCGAGCTCCTCCAAACCGAGCGCACTTACGTGAAAGACCTCGAAACGTGCATCAAATGCTTCCTGAATGACATGCGACAAGGCAACAATTGCCCGGCTGCCATTCACGGAAAAGACGAGATTATTTTCGGCAACATCGAGGAAATATACAATTTCCACAACTCGATATTTCTCAAGGAATTGGAAAAATACGAAACGATGCCCGAAGACGTGGGCCATTGCTTTGTGACATGGGCCCAAAAGTTCGACATTTACGTGCACTATTGCAAAAACAAGCCGGAATCGAACAGTCTTCTGGTCCAACACGGAGGTGGCTATTTCGAAGAATTGCAAAAGAAACACAAGGTGGAGCATCCAATTGCTGCTTACTTGATCAAACCCGTGCAGCGAATTACCAAATACCAACTGTTGTTGAAAGACCTCCAGTCGTGTTGCAACGAGGGACAGGGGGAAATTAAAGTACGTTTGGGTAATTTAGCTGGGGTTGTTTTAATTGTGGCGGTTGCAGGACGGTTTAGAGGTGATGCTTAATGTACCAAAGAAAGCAAACGACGCCATGCACCTGTCTCTCGTCGAGGGCTGTGATGTCTCTGCGAATAAGTTGGGCGAAGTGGTTTTGCAAGACGCCTTCAGCGTCTGGGACCCCAAGCAGTTAATTAGAAAAGGGAGAGAGCGGCATATTTTCCTATTTGAATTGTACCTGTTATTCACAAAGGAAGTCAAAGATTCTGCAGGGAAAGTCAAATATATTTATAAGAATAAGCTAATGGTGAGTAAACAGCAGCCCGAGACGGCAATTTCCAACTATTTGCTTCCAGACTTCGGAGTTGGGAGTCACCGAACACATGGAGGGTGACGAGTGCAAGTTTGCCGTCTGGACTGGGAGAGCTCCAATTTCTGACTACCGCATTGTTTTGCGGGCTTCCTCGCTGGAAACGAAACAACTCTGGGTGAAGAAACTTCGGGAAGTTATCCAGGAAACTTATTTCAGTGGCGCTTTGCCGCTGTCTTTGCCCAAGAGTCCGGCCAAGTTGAAGCCGCACAGTCAGAGGTCGAGCCGGTAATTTCGCCAATAATTGGTTGTGGTTATGAAATTATTTTACGTCTTTTTGTAGGGACTTGGAGGAGTGTAATTCGCTAGATGAAAGCGTTGAGAATTTGGACAGGAATTCCCTCACGTCGTTTGGTTCAGGCAATACGACTGACTCTGATAAGGTAAGTGGTGAGAAGGTGAAAGTGTCCTTTTCAGTCTCATTGAATATTAATGGAAAAAATTTACAAAATGACTGACATTTGGGGCGCTCTTTAATTGACAATTTTTAATAATTGATCGTAAGAAAAGGTGAGGACAAAAACTAAATTTGAGAAAGGTAAACGGTTAAAACATTTATTTGTTTTTAAAAACTGAAATTAATTTTGGTGAGACACTAACTGGGAATTTCCACATATTTATCGGCAGATTAAGTTATTAGGTAATGCAAAACCACATCCTGTCAGGTTTATCTACTTAATTTCGTTGTGCAATTTTTTCTTTTATTTTTTCTGCGTATTTAGAATCCAATATGTTTATGTTGAGCAAATTCATTTTTTAATTAAACAATGCTAAATATGAAGGTATTATTTTTATTATTGATAAAAGGATTTATTAAAAATGTTCGCCTTATTTAGGAATTTTAATGTTATGTGCAATGTGTTGGCGTTATTACAAAAATGACTACTATATCTTTTAATAAAAAATTGTTTGAATTTTTTTAATGAACTTTATCATCAATAACTATGTAGGGTTATTGCGTATTAAAATTGGAAATTCTCTAGAAATAATGGCAAACATAAAAAAAACGATTCAAGTGTTTGTTTGATATCGAATATTTGGGTTTCTCGACAACTATTCTATTTTATTATTTTTTTAATAAAAATCTGACTTTTTTGCACTTTTATAAGGGGTTGTAAAGCCATAAGCCATAGAAAAGTTCATTAAACTTTGCTTGAACGAAGTTAAATTTTTTTTTTGTGTTTAAGGGAAAATTTTTGGCAAAAAATTTAGTGTAAGGCTAATTAGTATAATTCGTAGAAAAAGCTCAGAATTCACTGGAATAAACCGGTATGCTCTACGACTTCTAGTTTTTGAGTAATTAATGTTTTAATAAATAACTCGGCGCATCCACCATTTTTCAAATTGAAATAAGTTTTTAAATAAGTTTGCGACAAAGCTAGTGTCGAAAAAGTGATGCTATAATACGCAAAATGAGCTGCTGAATTCACTGGAACAAACCGTTTTGTTCTACGACTTGTAGTTTTTGAGTTACGAATTTTTTTGTTGAATAATAAAGTATTCGACTATGAACTGGCTATCCTAATTTTAAGCAAGAAATTTTAAATCTTGTGAAAGGTCGATACAGTATGTGAAATTAGCCTCTGAATTCACTGGAATAAACCGTTTTGCTCTACGACTTTTAGTTTTTGAGTTATGAATTTTTTTTGTTGAATAAAATTTTCCACTATGTTGGGGTACCCCAATTTTAAACAAAAATTTTTTTAATTTTCAAACGCCGATTACGGCCAAACTAAAAGAGCTAGGAGAAACGCTTTCTATCATAAAGAGCACATCAAAATCTATAAAAAAAGGGTCAGTTTTATGTGATTTTGAGACACTTTTAAAATTGGTGTTAACTTTTTTAAATTTTTTTTATTTTCTCAATTTCGGCTAAACTATTCGAAAAAATGGAACTATTTTAATCCTTACAAATGCAAAATGACCCAGGGAATCGATGGACATCGAGAAAATTGCCAAATTCCCAATAGTTTTTTAGTTATGAATTTTTTTAAATTTTACTTATTTTTGCTTTTATCTGCAATTTTCTCGAAAACTAATTGTCGAAGATCAATGATCTTTTTTGAAAAAGATAGATAATTTAAAGAGCTTTCCAGAGATAATAAACTTCATAGGGTTATCTCGAATAGTTCGGAAGTTATTGTTCGATAAATGTTCCGAGAACCCGGATCGACCAAAATCGCGACAAAAATTGAAAAAAATCAAACATATAAAAAAATCGAACAAATGGACTTTTTTGGGACTTTTAACAACTTTAGTAGCTTGTTAAAACATATAAAAGTCCACAAAACTTTGCTAGAGTGAGTTAAAAAAAAATATTTTTATGAAGGTATTTGCCTTGACCATTAAAATTGTAAACAAAAAGATCAAAATTTTAAATCTTACGAAAAGCTAGTATAATACAGAAATAGAGCCGCTGAATTCACTGGAACAAACCGTTTTGCTCTACGACTTTAAATTTTTGAGTTACGATTTTTTAATGTAAAACTAATGTAATGTAATGTAAAGGCATAGAAGAATCCTTTGCCAAAGCGGCCAATTTTAAAAATTAGTTCATTTGATTTTTTTAAGGTAAGTGTGTTACAAATCTATACATGTTGCTAAAACTAAAATACACTTACCCTATGGCATCATAAAACGAACCCACTGTAATTAAAAAATATACAAAATTAATACAGTGTGTGATTATTTGATTAAATTACATATTTTAGTTAAAATGAAAATATTATAAATATAATGTAAAAGTTATTGCAGACTAACCCTTTAATCCGGATTTTTTGTATTACAATAATGAATTCTCTTCACTGGTACACACACACACACACTATCACTCAAAATTTTAACAATCACAAACTACTAAATGTTTATTATGCAGTCGAAAATTCACAACACGCATTCAAAATTATTTATTTAATGTGGTTCACAAACCGTCATTTACCGACATCGGCGAGAAACTAAATAAATTAAACGGCACATCACTTGTGTAAGAATATCGATAAATCATTAACAAAAAATGCGGGCTGTTTAGGCACTTAATTGCGACGAAATGTGCGAAATCAGTAGTGTCTGATTCATTGTTTTTTGTTACATTGCTTTTTTGTGACTTTTATATCCATACACCTGCATCGCTTTCACGCATTTCAAGGTCATTTTCTGAGGAAATAATCTTGTCAAAGCCACATCCTGCTATCGTCTTTTACTAAAACTCAATATCTAATAATAATAATAATTAATAATAAATTAATAATAATTTCGGACTTTGTTTAGAAAACAAAATAAATACTCGTACGTCGAAAAATTGATCTCGGCTGCATAAAGAAGAAAGAATTCAACAGATAAGTGAAATAATTATGCAGTAGTTTGGCGAAATTAACTCACAGAGTCAACAAATTAATAGAACTCTATTTTATTTCACTTACAAAGAAAATTGAAAACGGACATTTAGTTATTGTCTTACCCACTTTCTTAAATTCTGTAGTTACTTGATTTTCTCATGAGTTAAATTTTTTTTTAATTTAAGGTGATTTTAATAAACCGTTTCTACATTAAACTAAAAGCGTAATTCTGCTAAACCCATCGGAGCGATGACAAGCCGGTATTGATTTTGCATTATAAATTTAATTGGCAAGTACAAATCTGAATTTTCCGAAACAATGCTTATTTATGTGGCTGATTCGAAATAACCATAACATTTCTTCATAAAATAATTCATCAAAATAGCGACTTTGATTACGTTCCGAATTCTCATTGGTCGGAACATAACATTAATTAATCCGATGGAAATAACTCGGGATTTCACATAGGAGTACATTATTCAGGAACTCCAATACTAACAGAGCATTAAACGATTTTCGGAATGCGAGAGCTCTGGCATGACTTTGATATGCACGCTGCATTTTGTTCAAATATGCAGAGGATCGGAAGCTGCCGCCGGACGTGCATTGTGCCTCTAATAACGTCATTTTCGTTCTCATATCAAATTGGCGATATGGCTTTAGCGGAGGAACTTGAGCAGGTCACGACCCGGTGACATTAAACCCCAGTTTCAACGCCCTTCTGTATCCCACACCTAGCGACCTAGCCAGTTTGCCGCCACCGCAACTGCTCATATTCCACCTCCTATGTTTACTTTGAACACGCCAATTAATTTATAGGCGCTTTTGGGATGCAACATAAATGAACGCCCATTACGCATTACTCCAATACAACTTCGTTAAACTCTAAATATGGATGGGTCCGCAAATTCATCAAAACCACTTGACTTCAAACGGATCTCACTTTTACAAATTCAACGAAAGTATACCGAGCGACATTAAAATTGCAACGGCCTAAAACGTTCGCCATCTTTTTTATTGTTTTTCTAATTGAGACTCACTAACTATGCAAAAGCTAAACTTGAAAAAATGTGGCTTTCGCCATTTAACTGGAGATTTTTGCGCAAATTCATTAAGATATTATCTGACCCGAATTTCCCACCGCCTCTGAAATAACTTTTATTTGCAGTGGAAGCTTTTTAAGTTTGCCTTACAGATGTGCAGTGAAAATATTTTCGTTCCATTCTCTTTCGCCTTGCGAACTAAACTTAATTACACTTTTTAGCGTCTTTATCATAATTTGTTCTTCAATTAGGCTGCTGGTCGTTCAGTGCGTGTTATTCGGCAGTTAGTTTGTGATTGGTAGATGTCTTAATCCAAATGACGGTCGTTATTTTAACGTTTGTGACTGTTAAAGATCGTTGATGCTTATCCGTTTAACCTTCGGCGAAATAAGCAAATTGTCTATAAACCGGAAATGTACAACAAGGATCAGTTAAAGCCCTACTTTTAATCAATGTTTCCTTTCATGTTCTAACGAAATTAATTTCGTTGTGTAATGTGATTAGCAAACGATGTAATTTACAGGCAAAAGGAATGGAAAGCGGAATTTTTAACGAATTATGTCATTGTGGCTGAAAGATTTTTTCCGGAATTTTATTGACTCGAGTTTGAGTTATTTTTCAAATGGGGGGCCTTTGATTTGCTTCACTTCAAAGAGAAACGCATAAATATTTTCGCGCTTGCCAATTCTGTTTGTTTTAAATTTTGATCAAATTGAAAGTAAAGTTGTATTAAATAAAGAACGGCGGCCAACCCGTCAATACATAACAAAGAATCCGCAAAATTTTAGCTATTTTTATTACTAAACACTTTCAACTCAGCAAGTTTGCATACATTGTTCTCAAGACAGTCTATTGAGGTAAAACACCCGTGTCCCGTTTGTTTGTTACAGAATTTCCAAAATGAAACGAAAAATAAATAAATTATTGGCTTACTCTTTATGAAATTTTGCGCAATAATTGAGTTTTTGTTGAATAAACGCTTAGAAAATGTTACTATTTTGTCATTTTTGACAAAAATTTCGTAATTTTTTTCGTTCTAGTTACAAAATCTGGTAGGAAAACTTGATTTTTGATCTTAAAATGTGTTTAAATCCTCAGAACTTGCAAAAATAATCTCATTTTTGACATAATTCTGTGATTTATTGTGAAGAAAAAAGTGAAATTGGTTTTGATTTGGTATTAATTTAAAATTTTAGCGCTACAATAAAACAGAAAAAATGTCGTAATCCACTCGCTTGTTTTTCACAAATTTTCTACGATGAAAAACAAGCGAGATAATTGCTTCGAAAAGACGAAATTCTGACGTCACAACCGCCTTTCATCATGAGAGTTCCTCTTATCACCAAAAACCTGACAGATCTTTGAACATTTTTCTTTAATCTTCGACAAAATCAAAAAATAACTATTTCTTTGACTTGTTTTATTCTAAATTTTGTCTTAAACTTCTCTAGAATACCAGAGAAATTTTGTCAAGTTTTGATAAACTTTGGCAATGTCATTTATAAATCTAACTTTAAATCGAAATAACTTGAGTTAGAGAGTAGATACAGAGAAACGGTTTTAAAAAAAAGTTGTTTTTTAAGTTGCTAATGCCTTTAATTAACTATTATTCAATTATGTTGCATTGCTGAGTTAATATAAACGCACTAAAAATGTGAATTTTGACCCTCGTTGAATGTTTTGTATCTTCAAAAATGATAGACTTAGATGATTTGAAAATTTTTATCTGATAGAAATTAAATAAGCAGAGTCTGGTTAAATATTTGCACAGTTATTAACATTACCCTGTATACAGGGTTATTTACATAGGACTCCGAGCTGGAACAGTAAAAATAAAACATTTTTCAAAGCATATACGTGTGAATTCTAGATTTAAAAAGCGAATCGTAAATTCAAGCAAATAATTGTCTATGACATAATAACAGAAATTCAGTTAGCTTTATAATCTGTATTTGTGTTGCAGCTATTGCTTGGTCAGATTTAGTGTTTTCTGTGAATAACCCTCTATCTTGCTGTTTCGCAAAGGATTTATGTTTTTTTTACAATACTTATTTATTTCGTCATATTTCATATGGAAAGTAAGAATATTTGCTAAAGAGACACTTTTTTAATTTTTTTATTTACAAAACGTTTTTAACAAATATTTAGCTGTGTCTACGTTTAATTGGAATAGTGGTACATGTTGTGACTTTGTGTTCAAAAAAATCAGTGGCGATCATTTCATTTTGCAGATTTATACTTCTTTTATTCTCACTTTTCATTCTTTAACATATATTTCTCGTTTAGATGTGTTTCATTACTTTCTAATTATCTGTTAAGCGATTCTAATTAATTTTGGCACGATTTTTGTCCAGACAAGCGGTTGAAGTTTTTTTAAACTTCAGCTTACATTTTTCGAAAATACCGGTCTTTATTAAATGCCAGCGTAATAATTTAGACATCAGACGTGTTTTCGTAGCTTTGTTGGAGTCTGAGCGAGCAATTTCGTGTTTTTTTGCGAATTTTCGATTCTTTCGGTCAATACGCGAGTTGTTTGTCGAGATCTTACAATCCATTTGAGTGCGGTCGGTTCCCAAGCCGAAAGCTCAATTCCGGGCGTTCGTCTTGCATATTCCGGTAAGCGGTAATGCGTTTACGGGTATTAATTTTAAAAACCTCCCCCATTGTGTTATCGGTAGAGCGAGTTTTGATCATGCGTATCGAATTTTTCGATGGTAAACTGATACACCTTATCTAGTTAATAACAGATGATTGAGTTCCGCTCTCCTGCATGTGTGTCCTGCAGTATTCCGGACCGGCGCTTTCCTCTCCCGGGCTGGCTGCCGGAGCTACGCTGATGTCAGTTCGCTGCCGGGACCGTCCCCGAGCGCAGACTGTCATTGCTCAAACCGTATTTTGAAGAGGACAGTTTCAATATACAGCACAATGTAATTGTGGCAAACATTCCGTCTCGTTAAGTGCGCCGGACTCCTTCCGGAAAAGTCCGGGATTTTTTCGGTTTATGGCCACCTCCGGAGTGGTGCAGTATGTTTGCGGGTCGAGAGTCGGCTTTGATTAATCTGTCGGGCTTTTAGTGCTTCGGTGTGATGGCTTTCCATGTGATTTCTGTTGTCGGCTAATGATTGTGTTTCGGACGAAATGATCACTTTGTATTCGTTATATCCGTATCAGCCTTGGCGGAAAAAAAACACCGGACCTTTCCACGTTTTTAACTAAGTCCAACGCTACTCAGTGTATGAATCCAGCAATGCAAAACGCTAACGCAATTAAAATGTCTTTCGTATGTCGCTCTGTGATTCGAAGTTAAATTGAGTAGATTAGTAACCACTTCCATCGGATTAGCTTGCAGGAAATTTATTGGTGCTTAGTAATGCACTTACATAGTATATCGCACGTCTTTACGGGTATTTAAACTATATATTTATAGAGGATAAATTATAAAAGTTTTTTGATACATCATTTAACTTGCGTTTTGTAGAAGCTTTCGTGTTTTTGAACTTGAACTGACAGACTCTGCGCTGTGTTTCAAAACTGTTAACACCGTAAGTGTGCCAATGTTGAACAGTGTTTGACATCAAATCATTCAACATGTCCAATCCGAGCGGCAGCTCCACCGGAGTCGTCCCCAAGAGCCAGAAGGCTAAGCGAAAGATCTCATTACCCTGGTTTAGACAGGGGTCGGTAGCCCAGCCGCATCCCACGCTCACCAGGCAGCATACTATCGATACTCCTAGCTCCTTCCAAGCCCGGCTTCTCAGGAGGCAACCCAGCCAATCAGCTCTGGTCAATATGCTTGAATTTTTATTTTTTACACACAACATTTTGTACTTTAACCCCAAAACATACAAAACTAAAACGTTTTCGCATACACTATAAGGAACAAGTGATTTCAACGAGGCATTAAAACAGAATTCTATTTTTGTTTTTATTTCAATTTCAAGTGTGCTATTAACTAATTCAATCTACATTTGCAATGAAACATATTCTTAATACTTCCAGTTAAATTTAGTTTGCCTAAAGATTCTCTTCGCAAGTGTATTATTAATAATAAAAAAATACTCCATTTGTGTTTTTTTTTGTATTATCATATTTGTAAGCTCCATTAACCAGTGCCGTTGTTTTTTGTGTTTTCTCTAAATTATTGGCAATTGAATAATGTTTTCGTGGCTCTGCGCAGGTCGAATTGTAAAAAGCAGGGACGTATCTTTACAATTTTATAGGGCTAATGGAATTCATTTTCGAGCTCTTTAAGCTATTTAACAATTTGAAAAATTATAATTTTAATTTTCTTACTTCGTTTGATACAACAGAGGCATTTGCCAAATTGATGAAGAATAACATTTAATGAAAAAAAAAATAAACACCATTTTTAACTAGTCTGTGACCTCAATTAATCATTGATAAAATATTTAAAAAAATACGTTTCCATTGAACTACATCCTAAAAAAATTATCATTCATTCTCAGCCTTAAATGTTGAATTCTTTGATAGAAACACTTTAGTTTTAGATAAGTTTATGAGTACAAAATCATACCTTATGTCACATTTATTTTATGTAAAATTATTTGTCTTGTAAAAGCCAAAAAATGTTATCTGGTGGATATCTACTTTTACTTGATAACTGCCCATAATCCCTGGTATATATTTAGACCACGAATAACTATCTTATCATATCATGCATTGTAAAAGCAGGATCCGGTTTAATAACACAAACTAAGTTTTTAGCTTAAGAACTTTAAAACTTGTCTTTTATAACTTAAATAAGACTATTTTCCACCCAATGCAGTTATTTTTTGAGAAATAACTGACTTTTTAGATCAAAAACTGCGTAAACGACCGAAAAATGAGAAAATAACTTTATCTCCAGTTGAGTTCCACAATTTGTCGCTTCATTTTCGTCGAGCTTTTGCAAAATATTCCAGTTTTGAATGATAAATGTGCCAATCAATAAACGCAAAAACAGTTACATTTTTTTATTTTTGACCCAATTTAATGAATTTCGTGGTTGGTTTAGCAAAAGTTTGCAAAAAAACTGTGCTTTTCTCTTAAAAACGTGATGTTAAATGTTGAAAATGCAGAAATGGACCTATTTTTGTAACTTGCCCGTTTATTTATAAAAAAAAATTCCTCAGGGACACAAGAACATTTCTTTTATTGAGTGAACACTGTGATATATTTAATTATAATAATTTGAACATACCTACAATAAAGCTTCATCCTTTTGATAACTTATCTCTAAACATAGTATCCTAGCTTTCGGGATTGTTATCTTTATTAACGCACAAAGAGCTACATTATGTTGCATTCCTACAGTTACAAAATTAGCTTTGAATACTCTGTATGTCGATACATACTTTACTTTTGTGTCTTTTACTGAACGTGGTTTCTGGTGAAGTGAAAGAAAACAGTGGAAAGGTCAGAGAAGATATCTTCTAATTATGGTAGAGCTTCTGTTCCACCTTTTGCTCTTTCAAGTTCTGCACGTCACAGTTTAAAAAATAGATAATTAGGGAAATTTACTGTCTTCAATAATTTTTAATTTTACTCTTTGGCTGATTAATGGATCTATTGGATGTTTCGGAACAATTTATTTTTGAAAAAATGTTTATTATGTTTTAATATTAAATATATTAATAATATTAAAATAACCTTCCGCCGCACGAATTCAGGATTAACCGCAACCATGAAGTCATATTTAATTTCGCACATTTTCTTTCGTAAACCAAGCGTTTTAATTATAAAAATAGATTAATTATTTTTGTGGAAACGAAATCACAAAGCAATAAAGCGCGAAGCTGCTTTTAATCTATTAATAACTGTTTGCAAAATGTTGGACTTTTAATTTTTCTAATTTCCTTAATCATTATTCATACATGAACTCTCCTCCACCCCAGAGATTGCTATTTCGTGGAAAATTGTATTTCTTTTGTCGGTTGAAACTAATTAATCCAATCGATTAATTTTATGAAAATGCGCTGATCAAACACGTTTTAATTGATGTTGCACAACAACATTATTACCAAAATGGAGTTTTTACAGTTTCAGGAAATCGTGGCTAAAAATATCTAATTGCTGGATTAATTAATCTCTACGCCCATGAAATTAGCTAGTGATATTTCATCTAGGCTAAAAACCTTTATCGTATTAGTTATTTCATGGATCAATAAATTCCGTATCTACTTTTTTGTTTACTTTGCGTACCCACCCTTGTGTAATGGAGGAAAAAGCCTAGAAGCTAATACTCTAATTCGCTATCAGTGGCTGTGCTCATGATTAAAGCGCAAATATTAATTTTTTACCATTTGTGCCGACTTGTTATTATTTAGCGACTCCATTAGCGCCCGGTCTAATTGCAAATGTGCATATTTCAAATTATAATAAACAGAATTGATTTTATTTATTTAAATCCATTCCCAGTGTGGATGGCACAATAATTTCATTATTCAATCAAGATATGAAATAAATTTCTACACCTTTGGAATTGCTGTTAACTACAGTAGCTGCTTCACGACTAACCATAATGGTAATTAGGAAACCCAATCATACTCGTGAACAAGCGATCTAAGTCTGAAGCCTCCTCCACCCGTCAATATTGAATGTGTCAATGGACGGTGCGATATTTATAGCGAATCGATGGCCTGTGTCGCCTTCATAAGCGCCATCGACATAATTCCTACAAAATTGACATCTTCCTATGACCACATTGCCAATCGTCTGTGTGTTCTATTGATTACTTGCAGTACCAGCCAGTCAAAAAGTTTTACTTTCCGTAACTTGCTAGTGCCCAGATTTTGAAAAAATAAATGAAAATCAATAGACGCTAATAATTTTAAGGGTCTGAACAATTTACTCATTAACAAGTTAAAACTTGGAGCAGGTCGCTGTTTTTAAGGAAAGTCCTCTTAATGATAGTACGTTGTTATACGAAGAACTTTAAAGATCGTGTCGTGAAAACAATGATCTTTTTTCGTGATTTATTTTTATCTAATGCTATTTGATAAATTTTAGTTTAATGACACTATCCAGCACCAAAATCCTTCTTTACTAGGATGTGATACGACTCAGTGAAATAAAAATACCTGTAATTAAATAACAAGTACAAAATACATAATTATAAGCAGATGAAGTATTAAATTATCAAAACCTAAATTTTCGAAACATTCACCTTTGTATTTTTCAAAAATTTGGATACAGAAAAAAATAAATGACAAAGTTGTTGAGTATTAAATTTTCTTAAAAAAATGTAATCTAATTAACATTTACTAAGAAAAAAAAAATGATAAAACCACCTATATAACGCTATACCTACTTAGGTATATTTAAGAACCACTTGCTAAGCTAAATATCTAGAATACTACACTTTTTTCAACTGTATTTCAGAAAGGATAATGTTTATTTCAGAAAATATTAGTTCTAATTCAGATTAGCAAATCGTGAACTATAACTCAGAGTGCGTAGATTGTAATTGAAAAATAAAATTTTTACACGTATTTTGGATTTAAAATTTTGAATTACAAAATACCACAGAAAAAATACAAGTTGACTTTTTCCAAAATACATGTTACTGAAAACTAAAAAGCTGTAGACATGAACAATTTTTGAAATATCCGACTTTAGTTTTTTTTAAGATAAACATAAAGGGGACTAAAAAGTGTAGTTTTCCTTATTAAAAATTAAAAATTTAAACTGCGCACATTTTTTTTTTTGGGCCAAATATTGCCTGTGATTCCGTGTGATTTGTGTTACATTGGGCTTAAGAAAACCCACAAAAGAGAAACAGATATTACTGTTTTTAAATAGCGTTTACAATTTTTACCTATTGTTTACGATTTTTTACCTAGAATTTACAGTTTTCACCTCGCATTTACCATTATACTTTATTTATTTATTGTTTATTGAAATAACCTAGTGTTTAATTTTTTTCTTATATTCTTTTTATCCTTAACCGTATTTGCAGCTTTTGAAAAATACAGAATATACTGCTTTTTACTTTTTATTATTATTTTTTTATTTGTTAAAATCTTTGTTGGCAGTTTTCCTTAGCTTATTAAGAATGTGAAGCTCAACGTTCTTGCCTTTTTCCCAAACAATTCGTGAACTAGTTGCATTTATTTTTCTACTTCAGTGCACTAAACTTTTGGATATAAAAAAATTCTGTTATTTTGTATCTCATATTTAGTTCTTTATATTTTTTGGGGTGCTGAATATTTGTATGAAATTTGGAACCAAAAATATTATGTATATCGGAAATTCTGTTTCATTATTGAATTTAGTTCCATAATGATGTCATCTTGCAGCCAAGATAGGAAATAGTTATTAGCTCAACAGGTGATGGGAGTGATTTTCCCCACTTGCATAAAACCTAAACCTTTAGAGGAAAACTTTTGGATAGGCATTTGAAAGTAAAACGAAAAAATATTTTGATTTTGAAGAAAAATTTGCGTTTTACAGTTACCTACTGTTTTAATTAAAACCGAACTTTGAATTTGCCATTTTGAACACTCTTACTCGTATTACGTTAAATGCTTCCCTTTCTCCAAAGTTTTATAGCTTGTACTACCTTGTACACTTAATACTAATCAATAATACGACTAAAACAAGTCTCTTTTGATTCCTTAATAGAGCTTTACAACACACGCATCGTATTTACACGATTTGTGATGTTTGCTTTATATTTTTTAACCACAAGTGATAACTGCACAGTTCTTGAGATCATTTGAATGCCAATGAGGCCACTTTCTATTTTTGGAAATTATGCCGATTTCTTATTAGTCTTAAGCATCGTACATGATTTGTGGGTTACATATCGCTATGCAAATTTTCTTTCATCCGGTCTAATTATAGCCGCTGTTTGAGATTATTCAAAATAAAACTTTGCGATCCGGTGAAGTCCATAAATTGCAAATGCTTAAATTAATATCCTGTTTACTAAGCGGCACATCATGCAAGAATTTTAAAACGCAAATACCGCTCTTTGCCGTCCGGCTATGAAATAATTGTGCTTTCATTTCAGGCCGGTGTGCTAGAAATGACATGGGTAGTCAGCGATTTCACAGCAACTTGTCCTCAAGAATTGAGTGTGACGAAGGGCCAGCAAGTTGAAGTGGTAGAAGTATGTTCATCGAAGCCGGATTATTGTTTAGTTCGGATGCCCACTCGAGGAACTGATCATGATTCATCGGTTCCCGAAGGACTCGTACCATTAGCCGTTCTCAAACAGCCACCAGCTCCTAGGAGTTCGCCGTCCAGGCGCGCGCCGCTGGACCACGAACTCGGTGAGTTCTAAAAAACACCCCCTTATCCCGAAAATTCGCTAATCAATGTAGTTACGGCCACCACATATGGAATTTGTCTTTTCAAGGTTAAATTAATCCAAAATTTGTTGCTCAAAACCCGTAAAGTTTGCTTGAAGTTTGAGGGTTTTGGACATTTTTTTACAAAATTTAGCGAAATAATTTAGTTTCTAGCTGGAAAATGGACAACCATACATGAAAATAAGCCTGAATGTTGATGTTGGACAAAAACTAGGGGAACAAATTTAAATTTTTTTACTCAATTTGTTATTTTTGATTTCGAATTAATTTTGCGAAATGAGTGAGTTACTGATTGAAAACTATAGTGAATCCTTAAAAAAGTTGGTAAATAATGCAATGGTGGGCTTAATTTAGTAGTTTTTGTGCAAAAATGCTTTAAAAACGGTGCAAATTTTACGATAGTTGTTATTATTTTTGACTCTAAAAATTAAAAAAAATTGTGATTTTTGCGAGATTTATGATAAAATTTGGAAAAAATTTTCATTATTGGAGTCAAAAACGTGCCGAAAGTTACAGAAAGGATAAAAACAAAATGTTTTTTTTTAATTGAGGTTTTTTGATTCAGAATTTCTCGAGATATGATATTTAGGAATTAACTTACACGCTTGGAAAATTTTAAAACATTGTCTCCTGTACCTTAATTTGGTGTTTTTTGATGAAATTTGATGATAAATTAGAGTCTAAAATTGAGAAAAGTGCATGGAAATGTTTTTTTTCTGACCTAATTTGCCAACTTTTCTTAAAAAAAGTAGAAATAAGTAAAATATGACATAAACACAAACAAAAAGTTGTAAGAACACAAACATAAACCTGTCAGAAATAAGAAAATGCAGCAAAAGGTAAGCACATAAAGGCGCTGAATTGTAAACATAAGACCACAACGTAATAAAAGAGTAAATATAAGAAAAAGGAGGACCATAAACGTTTACCATAGGATAACAGTTAAATTAAAAAATATTTGGAGCCAAATGACCTAACTATTTCATTCTGAGAAAGAACTGATTTGAACTGAAAAAAGAGAACTCTTATTTTTTAGAGAATAGCGATACAAGATACTAACAAATTTGTCCTTTTACAGTATTTCACAAAATTTTCAAGAAAAAAAATCTAACTTAAAACATGTAACATATAACAAATTTGTACAGACTGAACCAAAAGTAACGTACACAATTTATATAATTTTTCAAAAAAATTCTCGAATTCTGTTTTAATTTTTAAATGCTACATTTTGACATCATAGTGGTATTTATGATGTTATTCGCTTTTGACATCATTCATATTTTTTTTAAATGGCAACCGACTTTTTTGTTCTGTTTTAGATAGCAGACATTTTATCTTTCTGATAATAAAAAAAGAAATTAAAATCTAAAGATTAAAAAAATAAATTTAATAAAATATAAAAAATATTGCCACTTTTTCTTTTTGTTCCTGACTTACTTTATTGTTGGTTTTTATACATTTTTTTGTATAGTTAACATGGAAACACGTAATATGACATTTAAACACAAAAAAGATAACAAAAAACAATCACTTCTTATAAAATAAAGCAATATCGAAAATATAATGCTCTGTGTAATACTCTTTATAATTTTTTTGTTTTAATATTTTTATTCTTACTATTTGGCATTTAAAAAATGACATTATTACCCAAAAACGAATAACGTTATTTAAAATAATGTTCAAACATTAACTAGAACATCCTACATCTTTTGCATTTTTTTATGTTTTTAACTAATTTAATTGGAGTGTTCGGATTATCCAAACATTACTGTATATAAAAGCAATTTTCTGTGAGTGAAACCTCGATATCTCGAATGTGGCAACAGGTACTTGGACTTGTTGGGGTTGTACTGTATCTGGCAATACAGAGCGCATTGTCCGCTCAATGCAAGCAGCACAAAGGGCTTTATCCATAGTCTCACGTAATTGTGGGAAACGGCGCAATTTCCTTTGCATTTTACTGTTTGTTAATAAAATCTGATATAAATACAATGCGGCCGGGTGGCTGTAATTGATGGCCGTCTATTAGTGGCCGACTACATTAGATTTTGTCGATGAATGGCATTTGTGCCAAAATGGAATTAGTCGCTGGAAATAGACGGGATCCCAGCGTTTACACATAATTTTTTCGCTGATTTTTTCCTTTTGTCTCATTTAACCGATGCGTCTCGTGGCTTAATTACTACCACTACCTGACGAATCTCAACCACGTGAGTACGCTGTGTGCTGGAACACCGCGGCGGCGGTTGGCGTCGTCGCCAGGGATCAATAGATTGGCCGTTGTCGACCTTGACCCGACCTTCCGCAGCATCCGCTCCTTTCCCCTGAACACCAAACCAACCCGGTCTTGCCGAAACTTTCCTGCTGGAAGATGTGTTCGTTTTTCAAATCCTGCTGGGAATTTTCAGATGTACAGAAAGTCACAAGTGAACTATTTTCAACGCAAATTTTACTACACTCGCCATATCACTTTTCTAACAAAAATTTTAATGCGAAGACACTTCCTGTTTATCTGATTTCAGCGCCAACGATTCTAAACGAGCGAACCTTGGAATTATCCAATAATTTTTCAAACACTCGGTAAATATGTAGTGAAAATGACTTTAATCTAGTCTGGAGCACCAAATTATTAAAATAAATTTATCTCAGTTTCTTTAACTCGTAAGAAAAAAATAAATATACAGTGAGCATTCATTTTAAAAACTGCATCATTCTCAACGAAATTTAAAGTCTTTAATTTTTTGGTTTCTGAGCAATAACATCGCTGACTTTTTTAATGGGAACCCTAATTTTTTTGACTATTTGCTAGATCTTTTAATTGCCTAAATGGCAATTACGTAACAATGTAAATTTTTAATACTAACACAAAAACATACATTATTTCGTCAGAATATCACGGAAGTAACACTCAATTATTTTTGCTAAAGGTATTTTTATGACAAAACAATTGAATATTTTTTCAGTTTAAAACAGAAACCAAAAAAATTAGGGGTGACCAACCAGAAGGTAAAAAATTTTAAGTTTGGGGATGGTGTACTTGTCTGAGCATTTTTGGCACAGAAAAATATTTTCAGTTTTAATAAGATTATTTCATAATTTTGCTGCCCACTGAATAATTTGGACTTTATTTAACTCAATTGTAGCTGTTTTTATTGCACTTTATATTTGCAAGTGGCAATGACGTCTTCAGCTTCAGCATATGGTCAAGAGTTAAAATATTTTTAAGCACCACCAGTATTTATTTTGGAACCATCTAAGATTTTAATTAGGGACATAGTGTTTAAATTTATCAAAAAGCTGCTTTGCTTATATCAGCTATCTAGAGGCTGAATAATTTTATTTTAAACACTGATTTCATTTTCATTAGATAAGTTTTGGAAAAAATCCAAATAATTATTACAATGCTAGAATTTTTGGTGTAGGTGCGTGCTCTCTATTAAGCAACCGTAAAAATTTCTCTCGATATTTTTTTATTGTTATTGTTCTACATTTTAGAAAGTTTATACGTAGAGTACATACTGTATGTATATTAATATTCTTCGAGTCTTACGAAGTTTAAAAATATTACCCAATTAAATAGTATCAACTTTTATTATTATGTGGACAAGTATAAGATAAATCACACCCATTCGCTAACTTTCCAATTTTTTATTTCAACATAAAGCGTGTGTTTTTTATACATTATATCATACGCAAAATATGGTTAAAAAATGCGGAACATTTAAACAATCGTTACTTGATATTTCCAAATTTGTAATTTTACAATAACGTATATTTGTTAAACTATTTATTTTACAGGATATTTTTTGAGGGGGTCATAGGAATTTATTTTAAATACAATCAGTTTCAGTCTTATTTATACAAGTGAGCCGCTGCTAAAAGTATTTTTTACTATGATCTCAAAAAAATAATACACAGAAGTCGGCGTTTGCTATTAAATAATTAGTTTTCTCTTTGTGATTTTTTTACAGAATTTTTCTACACTTTCTTAAATAAAGATTAATTAATTTAAAATATTAAAATATCAACTAGAGTATTAATTCTTGGAAACCATCGCAAATTTTTTACATATTTTTGCATTTATTGCTGTAGAAACTTTATGAAAAATGTTAGTATTTTAATAATTCCAAAGGCGATAATTTTTTAGTGGAAGATACAGAAATGGTACAATTCTAAACGATAAAATAGAAATTCATAGAAAACAAAATATATGGCGCATATTATCTTTCTTGCTTGGAAAGATTTACGAATAGACATTTTCATTAAAGTGTACTAAAAATTATTCTTAATATGTTTTAATCAGTTTATTGACAAAGTGTCGCTTATAATTAAAAATTGAATTAGCTTTCAGATAATTTGTATTTGAAATTTCCGTTACAAAGTTAATATTTGTGTCGATTCCACGTTTCTAAGAAATCATTTTTTCTGTCATTTGCAACCGCTTCACACCGTATCAGTCCAGGTATTTACATTGATATCTGCGTTACTGCCTTATTGATTAGATGATAGCGCTTTAATCTAATCAAACATGATTGGGCTGGTTCAAGTTACATCCACCTTATTAACGTATTAATGTGATTGTCAATTAATTTCAACAATGTTCAAGCTGTTCAGAGCCGGTAAGTCAATTGTACTATTTGTATTTTCTTCCAAAATTCGGTATTTTCTTTAAAACGTGTCCCAACAAAGTGACTCACACCCCAGATATGGCGTCCCAGTTTTGATAAATTTTTATAGCAATTTCCACACTTTACTTTTATCCCGGT
Organism: Tribolium castaneum; assembly: GCF_031307605.1. NCBI lineage: Eukaryota > Metazoa > Arthropoda > Insecta > Coleoptera > Tenebrionidae > Tribolium > Tribolium castaneum. Next base: position 33,704,634 of record NC_087394.1, read on the forward strand.
GTCGTACATATTACCTCGAAAATTACTCACTCGGGATTCAGCTATTTAAACTGTTCATGTAAGTGCTTCCTTTGGGAATCGCAAGTGTTCCGGGATGTTGTGTAAAATTAAGTGATGTCAAAGCACAAGCAATTCTAACTCGAGGAAATAATTGTAGGCACTATTTAACGTGTTGTGGGTGGGGACTTTCACGCACAAATTGGTGAATGCGCCAGGTTTTTATTAATGTCGAACGAATTGCTACCGAAAGTAATTTGTAGCTGGAGCCAATTTGGCTGGAACTAAATCATAAATAACCGTCATTTACGATATTAAAAATAAAAATTCAAACACAGGAAGTGGATTTGCAGTACAGACTTTTTCAGCAAGCAACTAACGCTTGCGACACGTGTTTACGATAAAACAAGTTGACTAATATGGTAAGGCGTCCAGAAAGGTAATAGATCAATGAGCAAACTAATAACTTGAATGCGAGCCGATGCATTTCTAAAGTTTTCTCTTCGGACCAAGTGTCGCAATTTGTAGTTAATTCTTTTGTCGGCTATTCGTCTTGTGCATGTCCTTGGCTTCCTTACGTTCCATCAAAATATTTTCATATTTAGTCCATCACAACTAAAATTACTTCTTTCGGGCCTTTTAGAGCTTTTGTCTATTTTGGGGCAGACATTGCTAATAAATAATAAGGCGGTATGTGGCGGTGGTTGGATGGGCTCCAAAAAGACAAAACAAACAGAATGTAGTAAGTTTAATTATGAAGTTTATTAATGAAACGGTCTAAAATTAACCATTTTACGTATAGATCCGACGTCAAATGGTGGACGTAAAGCTCGCCACCACGTAATTTGTACATAAATCATAAACTCGACCACACAGCGACATCTTCAATGAAAAATGATACTAAATTATTGCCAGTACGTTGATTTCTGTAACTATTGCATAATTTTTTTCGGATTACGATAATTCAGAAAATTGAGTTACTTTTGCTGGAAAAATGTGCTTTTGGGAAAACACCTAAGATGGCCTATTAATTATGATGGTTTTGTTGATAAAGCGGTGAATAAGACAAAATCCACCGATCTGGCACGCTGATTTGGCCGAGGCAATTCCCCCCAGTTGTTTCGCCAAGTTTGATGCCACTTCTAGGACACACAAGTTAGTTACTGTTTGAATGTTATACATAAGTGCACTTGACTCGAATTCAGTGTGGTACCAAAACGGGAGTTAACACATTGCTTTCAGTATTTACAAGCAGTAAGTAGCAACAATACGTTGCCTGCTCGCGATTCAATACTTTTCCCTAATGTCTTCAAATTGTACGTAGGAGCCTATTTATAAAACGAAAATAAACAAACAAGAACCGGGATTACTTACTTAATTAACATTCTTGACATTACAACTGTTAACGCGTGTTTTATTAACCACCAAATTTAAAAATCCGCTTTGATGTCGCATTTTTCGAAAAATTACGACATTTTCATTGCCAAGAGACATTTTTCGCGCTTTATTATAATTCATGCGTGCTTGGAGCAGCATATGGTTTGTTTTCAAAACAGATGATAGTTGGGATGGAAGGACATTTCATCAACAATTTTATTAAAATAAATTTAGCCGAGGCTGGCTTGTTTTTGGACAGTATGACTCAGGCACTATGGCAGAAATTTCTTCACAACTTTTGATTATTTATTTCACACTATGATGGTACCCAGTAGGTGCATTAATTAGCAGAATCAAATGCCCCAACAATGAGGTAATTAAGCCGGACTTGAACATCTTATATTGTTAACATTAAATGTGGCGGAACCGCAATAACACTTAATTGGGTGTTGTGATAACGCATAATAAACATATCAGATCTAGTGAATGTAACCGTAACGTTAGGTAAAATTCAGTGGTTTTCCATAAAAGGAGTTGTTTTTATCGTAGCGATCTGGCAAAGGTTGTCGCATTTTCCAGAAGGAAGTTGGAAAAGTTGCGAAACGTTCCACTTGATTTTGAAGGTTGTCATCAATTTTGATTACGAGATTGCACATTTCCTTTTGTATCGCTACATCAATAAAGCCATGATTGTTAATATCCCATGATCTACTTGGCTGCAATTTAATCACGTTCAAAATTCTAGAAAACAAATAACTTTTCAATCATACATCCGCTGTTCAATTCAAGGGAATCTAACATAAATAAACGCGACCCATTTAAAATATGACTGTTTAAACAAACACGGGCAAGAAGGATTTCCCTCGTAGTTTTACGGAAAAGTATGAATCAAGTGTAAAACTGAAGTCATTGTGTTCCAAGTGTCGGGGTTTAGTGGCGTTAAGTAATCGGATGTATGGATGTGAGAATACATTGTTCTATGGAATCCCCGGCCGCTCCGAAACGGAAATCGAGTTTTCGGCGTGTTTACGAAGTTTGCGACCGAGTGGTTCAGCTGTACTTTGCTGAAGGTATTTTTATTAATTGTGCAAATGCCTAACATGTGTGTGAAGACATTACGAGATTTTATGTCTTTTTCGAAAGTGTGTTAATGGGCTTCTTATTTATTTATTGGCACGCGTATAAATTGTTAATTACCCCGGGGTGTGTTTGTGGCTCGCCGAAAAAATCTATTTAAACGGGGCATTTCGTGGAAGTATTTTATTTTCGTTTCATGCAAAAATACGCGACATTTGTACTAAAAACGGTCATAAAACATTCATAATGTAGGCTAATTCTTGACCTACGATAACCTGAGACCATATGGCGTTTATGCACCGCCTACGAATCACAAATACCACCTAAGGGTAAAATTTTATGCGCTGGTCCTTGATTAACATATGGTTGGTGCAATTTATATTATATTTACATCTTAACAATAATCGTGAAAGTCACTTTTGTGTGAGGTTTTAAATCCAAATTGCTGATTCCACACTTGTTCTTGAGCGCTCTTTGTGCGAATCTCTTTTGTGATTTATTATTGCATAAATCGAATTGTATTGAGGTGACATTGTTATATCACACGTTCCCAAGATTACTTTTATGTCATCGTTTTGTGGTACGCTTTTCAGGCTTAACCCACAAAATATATTTTATTTCATTCTAGCATTCGGAATTCGCCAACTGTTACTTATTGTTTTCTTCTTTAAAAATGAAAATGTTTCAAAACAAACAAGGAAATATCAAGTCGGATGTTTGAAGTAAAAAAGCAAACTGTCTTAATTACAAACAACACAATGTGTACTTATTCCAACTATCTTATGGCGTTTCTGTGTCTAAAATCTATTTTTTTTCAATTTTTTTGTCAGAATTTCAAGCCAAACATTTAATTAATTAGGGCTGTTAAGGGTTTTATAGTTCTTGCACAAAATTAGAAATAATAAAATTAGCAGAAATAAACAAAAAGTATGGATTTTCAGGTGATTCAGCATCATTGTTTCAGTTTTTTGTATGTAGTGATTTAATCGGAAAACTTTTGCACTGACTTTCTAGAATAATCTGGAATTTTATTGATCTCGAAGGCTAAATTAGGTTAATTAAATGCTTAAACCATGTACATTTTTACTGTGGAGATTAGAGGGTTTAAGTTCATTCTTACACTTATTTAATTGTGTTGTTATTATCCTTCTGTCATGCATTTCCTTGTTGCATTATTCATTTTAAATAAATCAAATCTTAATTAACACTCACTTATGCCTACAGTCGTCCTTAATTTAATTTTTCTAGGACAGGGATGTTCAACATTTTTACATACTGCATAATCAATTATAGCAATGGGTGGTTAAAAAAATCCTTCTCTAGGACGCTCTGAGATTTTTTTGCATTCCAAGAGATAAAGAATTGAAAATTATTCGCCACGAATCATTTTGATCTATTGTTTTATCATTTTAAATCATTCATTTGAAAATAATACCTACATACAGGGTGTCCATTTTTCAAACTCTACATGCTGATTTTAGTTATTATAAGATATACGTTAAATTAAAGCAAAGTTGCGTATTTTAATGCTGAATTATTATCCGAAAAAAAATTTTATGTCACTTTTAGTTTTTGTATTATTAAGACAAATAAAAAATTTGTATTTTTTGTTTTTATTTTTTAAGCGAGAACCAAAAGGACTAGACGTTGTTAAGTAGGCCATTCTTCAGGCACTTTTTTACGAGAAATCTAAATTTGTTATCACCTTTTCCAAGGCGTTCTTAGATAATAAAATTAACTTTTTTTTATGGACGCCATATTTAATATTTGTATTTTTCAAAAGTCTTTTTGTTCCTGATTACATGATATGATCGAATTTAACATGCTGATTAAAATTAAGAAAAAAAAACGTTTAGTCAAGGAGAGCTTTGGAAAAAAATACCAAAAATTTTGTTTAGCAAACCAAATTTTCACAGTTCTCTAGGTATGCGAGTAGAATTTTTGACTTGTGTTGTTTTGCGAAGAATAAACTTCTAGCTTATAATGTCGTTTAGTTCTTAAATAAGTAAGCTAGGCGAAAAATTTAAATTCAATTAAACTTCCATAATCTAGGTTGTTTAAAAACAAAATTGTTGGCGTTTTTTTCAAAGCACTCTTGCAATTTTTTTCCATTTTGATCAGCATGTAATATTCGATCATGTCGTTGTAATCAGAAATAAAAACATGTTTCAAAAATTCAAAAAGCAAATGTGGTTTCTATAACAAAAATTCAAAAAGCAAATGTGGTTTCTATAAGAAAAACCAAAGTAGAGTGTTGTAACATCAACATCAAGAACACCTTGGAAAATATGATGACAGATTTAAATGCCTTGGAAAGAATGCCTGAAGAACGTCCTAGTTAAAAACGTGTAGTTTTTTTATTTTTGCATAAAAAAATAAAAACGAAAATTTCAAATTTCTGTCTAATCTAACCGATTTTTTTTTGTAACCGTTGGAAATAACTATCAAAGTAGCTCCAAAATCGACGTCAAATAGTTTGATTATATTTTTATTTTATAAGTTGACCCGACTTTACATGCAGTTATTATTATGACAGTGAATAATAATTTATAATAGCAGTGTTTATTTGTAATCATTTTTAATTATAAAACAAACATTAATAAATTAACAGTTGACAAGGTAATTACGTTTTATGCCATCGATTTTCCTTTATTTGGTTCAAAGAATCATTCTGGTTATAGCCTAATCTGAAAATGTGTTTTTTAAAGTCAATAGAGGATTTATTTACCCTCCATTAAATGTTTAGTATTTTCACCTATCCTTTTATCGATTAGCGCGACAAGTCGCTTAAATATTGCAATTGATTTAGGCCAAAAGCGTCCTTTTCTGAATTCGTAAGTCTGTTAGAATTGGCAGAGTTCTCATGAACCTGACTCACTACGAGATTAAAACAAGGAAATTTTAATAGACTTGTCAAAAGTAACGCGTTAGCTCGTTGCCAAAACGAACATTACTAGACACAAATACACGGATATGCATATTGTAAAGAAACCATGTGGGTGCGCCATTGTTATGTGTATCGTTTTCTATTTGGAAAAACCGCATTATAAATAAAAAACTGTGGGCTCATGTAATGCCGGAGTGTGTGCGGTTCACTGTAATATAAAAATAACAACATTTCATACTTTATCGGAAAAATGGCACACTCGTCTCATTTCCTATTCTCTTTTCCTACAAAAATAACACAACATTCCAAGGCCAAGTCGAGGCGCATATAAAATATTTTTTACTAGTTGGTACGTCTGCGGGATTCCGACGCAGCAAAATATAAAAATACATCATCGAGAGCGGATACTTATTTTAAAACAACGAGCTTTGATGTGAAACTATTAGCTTTATTTTCAACTGCACTCCACCAATAATTAACCTTGACTGTGACACACAAGAAATTAGACTTTTTCGGCAAACACTCACTCAAATTAAAAATTGCGGAGCATCTCCTCGTTATAACGAACCTACACATCTGCAAAGGTATTCGAGTGGGTACAATACCTCCTATCATATAAAACCCGAAATCGTAACTTTATTCAGTTCAAACCTGTGCTTTCGCCTGACCCTGGACAGGTATCCAATATTGTTGAAGTGATTCCCCCTATTTGATCCACTCTATAATTTCTAGTTTAATTCAACTCGGTGCCTTGGCTGCTGCGTAATCCGCGTTTTCTTCGAAAAAATCAGTTCCAAGTGCCGGGTTAAAGTCGCACAAAATTTAACGACTGATAAATTGACTCGAATAAGTAAGTACACAGATCAGCAACTTTATTATCGCATAAAGCGCACATTTATTGCTAGTTTTATTATTTCTGAAACGTGTAGTCGTACATACGGTTTTACCTTGGAACTTTTGATATTATGTTACGCTCTCATTTTTTCGTTAAGCCATATATGGGAATAATTTGTCAGATGAGATCGCTATTAATTTATGACATAATTTTGTCGAATTATGCTCCAGCGGGGGATTAGCGTCAACTTAATGCGCTCTATTAGCATAAATGAGATTACAAATTATCTTGGAACATCCAATAGCAGTTTAATAAAATTGTGTGTGTGTGAATTGTCTCGAAAGGTGGTTCGGTAATATTTTGGGTTATCAATATGGAACGCCAATTAATACAAGCGATAACCGGGAATAAATTATCACAAAACAGATGCAAATTTTTGCAATGGGGTCAAATTTAATTGGTTGTTATCGCGGCTTATACCGGTACCATCTACAACCGAAAAACTACTCTTGTTTTCACTCAAAAAATCCTTGTGTTTATGTTCATCCGAGATTTTAATACAGGTGGTAACGTCAGAGTTTCGTTTTTATGGACATCTTCATTGGTATGCTTTATTGTTTCAGACGCCACTTCCAACGACACCACAGGAACGGTCAACACATCCTCGCCAGTGAACAAACGTCGAGGATTCAGTGGGTGAGTACCGATTCATTCGCATTTAAATCTTCGTCGTGAAAAAGATTAGAGAATGTTTTATTTCACGCATTCAGCAATTTCAATGTTAGCTCAAACAAACGCCAGCCTTGAAACTGTCCTGAAATAACAGATCGGCAACGCAAAAAAGGTAAAAGTAATTCGTCCTGGATTGTTTATGCTTGATGAGAATTAATGGACTTTAGGTCTTCTTTACCAGATCGTATATTTTACCTGTGGCTCGCTTTATCGCGTAATGATCATAATTCGTGTCTAGATATGCAAAAGAGGGTGGTGTTCGAGCACGCGAACTGGCGATGACCTTTTTGTCGTACTTCCATAAGAAGGAAGCTTTAAATTGCCACCTTGTGGTTCTGGTGTTATTTGTGATGAAGACATGAAGCAGTGTTGACACTAAAACCGGTACTTTTTCCGATTTTATGGCAACGATCAATTTTTCCTCTCATGTAAATTTCAGCTTTGTCTTACTCAGATATAATGGGTTTCGAAATGTTTCTATACTTTCCGGGGCTTATCTTATCACTATCAACAAAGTTAATATCATGCAGTCATTCAGTTGGTTTTAAGGTGTTGACAGGTATTTCTTAGTTTGGTGCTGTGATGGGAAAAATTAAATGTTATTTGAAATGCTGCTGTCCTTGTTATCGGTAAGACCTTTGGGTTTGCGGATTTGGATATCAGATAATGTGGGTCAACTACCTTTGAACTGTAAATTCATTTTCCTGGTAAACGAAAGATAATAACCACTTTTTCCATTTTTTATTTTATTGTACAGCTGTTATGTGAGCTAACTTATTTTATACTTTATGCTATAACGTATGTCTAAATCCAAAAATATTTTTTAAATAAAATATGTTTAGTCCTAAAGATCGCATTCATTTTTTGATTTTACCTGCTCAAGTAGTACATATTTCGTTTGATGACTCCTTTATAAATTACGGAAACTGGAGGTGCAATAAAAGTATGACTAAATTATCAACTTTAGTTATTATTGACTTGACATGATTAAAAAAAAGTTTCATATTTGTATTCTTATTTTACGTGACATCATTTTTCTTTTAATGCACTTGACCTAGAGATGACAAGGAACAATACTTTTTAAGTAAAGCTTGTTCCTAATTGTCATTTCCTATCTATTTGAGATTAATATTTTTATTGAAAGTTTTCTAGAACTGTTGTTTGCGTTTTTCTGATATCAATGTGATTCACTCGTATTTATGCTTCGTCTTCCAAATTGTTTATTGTTCAAAAAGTCCTGATTAACATTTTTTCGTTTAATATTATTATAATTCAAATTAAAACATTAAAAATTTGTATTTATCAATTTTTTGCCTGTGACTAAACCATATTTATGTAATAATAATAGTAATAATAATAATAGTAATAATGATAAGAAGAAGAAGTACGGACAGGAATGAGCTCCAATGTAGTAATACTAATTAACCGAATCAATTTTTCTATTACAATTTTAAAAATTTCGAAAAATAAAAATTCTGTTAAAATGCTATAGCGCTTAAATCTCCACGTGGTTTAACTATTTTTTTTTGTTTAAACCACGCGGAGATTTAAAGCGCAATAGCATAATAAAGACAATTTAAACGCACATTCCAAATGTGTAACTACACTAGGAATGTGTCTTTAAAAAAAAAACAGATTATATTTTAAAGCAAACTTACCCCAACTAATTCAAAAATTTTCCGAGTACACTTTAATAAAGTTACGAGATGTTATAGTTATAACAATAGGTACTACAGAGAAACCTCTCTTAATGGACACCTCCCGATAACGGACATCTCTTCACAACGGACATTTTTGTAGGAACGGAACATATGCATTAGAAAATAATGTAAAATAACCTCTGTATAACGGATAAGAACAAAAAAATATTCTCAATTACTATAATATCATATATAAATTTACCTCCTACAACGGACAGATGGATGTAAACATTTATACCAAAAATCCAGATGAATGTATGCAAAAAAATTTCGAAAAATTAGATGAAAAAATTTATTAAGACCATAGTAAAGATTCATCATCGGTGTCCGTTGTTGCGAGTTTTTACTGTATAATGCAAATGCTCTAAGAATAAAACAACGCTGATGAATTAGAATACATAATAAAAATAATCGCCACTACAATTTTTAAAATGATTTTTGTGCCTTTTAAAACGTTGGCACCACAGGGAACTCGCAATAGTCAAAAAATAACACTAATTTTAAATTAAATATTAACAATTAAACAAGTGAAAACTGTAACTGTTACAATAGATTTCCTCTAACTTTTTTCATGTTCTCATAGGAGTGTCTATTTTTTCCTGTCTTACAGTCGATAGAATAAAATAAATTATTCTAATTTTCATTCAATTTTTTGGAGTTTTCAGAACCAAAATTTTTACTTTCAGATTGGTCTTCAATTGCTTATTTAAAATTGCACAGATAGTATTAATTTATGCAAGACGAGTTCTTAAAATCTGAAAAAATGGTGGTTTTAAATTAAACAATAAGTAATTAGGAGCATATTCCCTTTATTATTTGTTTGTTTAATAACATATAACACAAAATCTGCCACAATAAGAGAGAAAACTTTTAACATAATAAGTCCAAATCAACTTATAATCTTGCTGTTCCTAAAAATAGGACAAATTTCAAAAAACAAACAAACGCAGTAAACGTTACACTCAACTTTATGTTAAATATCCCACCGTTAGCGCTGCAATCACTACGCTAAATTAATTTATTATAATGATAAGAATATGTGGAAAAGATTTAATTAAAACTAAAGCAACAAGGACATATTATTTATGCACCATAATTTTAAACAATGAGACAGCATTTTGATTCGCAATTGTAGTGATTTTACGATGTTTTCCATTGGTTCATGAAAGCTAGCCGTAATCAAAGTAATTATTCAGAGAGCGCAGCTGCTGAATTTTTCAAATGCAACCTATAAAACTATTACCCTTTGTTTTTCCAGGCGGAAATGGTTGCCACCACCACTTCGAAAGTTGTCACAGGGAAAAGTGGATAAAACACAATCTACAGCATTGGAACGACCACCACTCAAGAAGACTGGCTCTGATAAAAGAATTAAGGTAAGTGTGTCACTCTGTATCTTGTAACTCGAATCGAAGGGCAGATAAGCCGGAATGCGGTTTTCGCAAGATTTATTGATAAAAATTCTTAAACAATTCGCTTCCGAATATTTGCGAAAAAACCGATCTTTTCGCGGCGTTTTGGGAATTACCTTATCGGCGAATTTCCGTTCTGTGAATCATTAAAAGTTTATCGTTTTTTCGCTCGTATATATTTGCCGACCGCATAATGACGGAGTTATTTCATAGTTTACGTTGCAATGAAGAGAAAATTTCTTCGCCGCTTGTCATCCCTTATGGGGAGTGTGAGTTCCAGTGCGTGTTTGAACTTGAATTTGGAATTTTGTGTGTCTCAGGTGCCGTCTGAAATGGGCAACAAGCCCTCGGTGTCTGAAGGAGAAGACGATGAAGACAGGCTACCCTTATCCATAAAGAACACGAAATCGCTCGCTTCCGAACTGACAAACGGAGGCGGGGAAGATGCCGATGAGGAAGTGGAGTTACCACCGCCCATGAAACCGATCCAGGAGCCCATTGTGGTCACTTCCACGCCACCTGGAGTTCCCGACATCGAGGAAAACCCATGCAAACGGGTGAGAGTTTAAGCCGTTCCGGCGGTTAAATCATCACGTCCTCATTAATAACCTCCATACTTCATTGTAACTTTTCTCTTACCTCTGCAGGTTTCTAGTCTAACTTTAAAATCACTAGAGGGTGCGACGTCTGCAGATTTGGCTGAAATTGAACAGATTGTTAAGGAGAGAATGGTGCGGATCTAGTTTTTCAAAATGCACATTCTTTATGTTGAGTTTTGCATGCTCATATTCTTCTTTCTGTGTTCTTTCACATCTAGTCACTAACATTTACCAGTGGGTCTAGTCATAATCGCATCCTTACTGACTTAGGAACTGTTACGTGATTGAACATTTGAAACTTGCACAACGTCTTTGCATCACCGATTGATTTTTTTAATCATTGGCTAGTTGTAAATACGACTATTTTGTTTTGTTCTTTTCTTTTAGAGTGACACCCGCAATAATTAATAAACATTGAATGAGTTTTCCACTTTATCCAGTTTTACCAACTAATTTTTTTAGCCATTCCATTTTAACGGACGGGACATTTTATTTTCAGTTTTGGCGAAGAGTATCAATGGAAGTTAACTTTTCTTTATAGGACCTTAGTACCAGTCAACCTGCATAATTTTAAAATTTGTAACAAGAACAGAAAAAAGAAATACAAATTGATGACGGACGGGACACTAAAAGTACCTCACATTTTTATCGTTGAACAATCGTTGCACAATTCTGTTAATGTAAAAGGCACTTCTGATTAATTTTCTTTTAGCTTACACATGACGGACGGGACAAAAAATTTTGTGTGTGAAAATAGCTCTAAAAATTTATTCAGACAGGTTTTACTTATTATTAAAATTAGACAGTGGATATTAAAAATTCTTGATTTTGTTTAACAGTGTAAGAAATAAAAACATTTTATGTTGGCGATAACGGACGGGACAGCAAAAGTATTACTAATATTACTTACCGATTTTCGTTTTCTAAACTACCAGAAACTAGAAAAATAGGCATAGTATGTAAATTTTAGTAAATTTAGACATAATTTTTGAATTATTTCAATTTAAACGATTATCTTTTCTCAGAAACTCTTGTCGCAAAATACATTAAATATAAACCGAAGAAAATGAAAATTGGGGTGTATTCCTGGAATGGCTGATTAGTATTTAATCCCTACAAAGTTATTTTTTGGGCAGTTATGTTTGCCTTAACTTGGAATAGTGGTCTTTTGTCGCAGTTGTTGGGTAAATGGGTAAACTGCCCGACTTATTTCAGTCATTATTGTGGGTGTCGATAAAATTATTCTAACTTTATTTTTAGTTTGTTTTTGTTTTAGTCGGTTTCGAAAATACTGCTTAACGTTTTTTTGCATCTTGTTTTAAAACATGGAGGGTAGGTTAGCGGAGCTTTGCTGAAGGAAATGGCATTTTCAGGAACAACACTCTGAAAACCAAGAACGCAATTCAGGTTTGCGCGATACGAAGTCAGCTGATGCAATTTCCGATTGCGGTGACCAGCCAAATACTCATCGCGAGTTGTCGGCTCGATGCTCCTCAAACGAGGCAACGGCTTCGGCTTTTAGCGGTGATGAAAGTGACAAACCGTCCGAAGACAACGTTGACAGTGCGAAAAAGACCGAAAGTTTGTTGAGGAAAAGACAGTTTGTGTTGCAAGAGCTGGTCGATACTGAGGAGGCGTATGTCAGGGACTTGTCGCTGATTGTTGATGGGTATATGGCTACGATGAAGGATCCCGAATGCGAGATTCCAATGCCGGAGGATCTCAGGGATGGGAAGGATAAGATGGTCTTTGGCAATATCGAAGCCATTTACGACTGGCATAAAGAGTAAGTTCATTATGTGCAATTTAAGGCGCAACATCTAGACAAAATAAACTGAAATTAAATATTACAAACAAATTATTAATTATTATTATGTACTTTCTAAATACTGAAAAACTGTCTTTCTTTTACGATTCTTCACACAGTAACTTATTGTGCAATATAGCTGCTTTTAAAATCAATAATTCTAAATAACATGTATGTAAGCCACAAAAAATATATTTTTTTGAAATATTGAGTACGTACTAAAAAAATATTCTAATTTAATTAAGGGGAATTTTCAAATAAAGACTTCCCAAAAAATGTATTATTTGACTCAGCTTTGGAAAACTCTTTGGCCGAAGAATTAAAATATTAACATGTTATCATCGTGGTTTAATTTTATTAAGACAAAAATGTGAACATACAATGAGATGTTATCTTAAGTGTACATCCAAACAAAGTGTACAATTAAGAGTTATTATCTTTCCAGGAAACGAAAAACACATTTATCTTTTAAAAAAATTTAAGTTAACATTATCATCTATAGAAATTTTATAAATTCAAAAGTATTTGCAAAAATTTGTTAAAGTTTTTTATAGTTTGTTTAGAACTAAATTAAGTTTTATTTCTAATTCAACTCAATGAATTCAGATCACTGTTTTACCAAAAGTAAAAAACGTTTTTCTAATAATAAACATTGTGAAAAAAGTTTTATACAATAATTTATAAAAATCGTAAATTCTGGCACTTTTTATAGCAATAAAAATATACTCCAACTCGTAGGATTACTCATTTAAAACCGAAAGTTTCAGAAAGAAAAAATCATAAAAATAGATATATCGACTTTTTTTCCTTTTGAGTCTTTATAGTCACTACTCAGAAAATAATATAATTAAGGAAAAAGAACAAGATTGTTATGAAGGATTATTTAGTTGTAAAGAACAACTAGTTTTATAGACCTCATAGTAATGGAAATTGGAAAGACAAGAACAGAAACAGAACTTTTAACAACGAATTAAATTTAACAAAGCTTTTTATAAAACGGTTAAATTATTTAATAATTAATATATGATAGCAAATTATTTGCTGCAATTGAAAAACGACTTTTATTACTAAATTAAAACGTAATTTTTCCTCACTTATTGGTATGTCATTTCGAGAATAAATCTAGCATTTAAAGAAATTAAAAAAAAATTGTCACGGAAAATAAAAAATAATAATAATAATGGTGTTTTGTACGAATATTTACGTTCGCTTTGCTGACAGTTTATCATGAAGTGTAAATGTTACGGCTAATGTGTAACTTGGATGGTTTTTTCTAACGTAGTGTTGTTAGACCAGACAAAATATTTGAAAATGTTGGCCAAAATTGGTTTGTATTTAGTTATAAAAATACACCGTAGACAAAAATTAGAAAACTGCAATCCTAATCCTAAAATAATTGATTAAAAAATTGTTTGTAGATGTTGCGTTTTAACTTAACTTGGTGAAATAATAAGATATTTGATTATGTAATGATTGCAGCATTTTCTTGAAATCGCTCAAGAAGGCGATTGAGAATCCGACGGAATTGGCACAGTTGTTCAGAAGATACGAACGCAAGCTGCATATGTATGTGGTTTATTGCAAGAACAAGCCGGTTTCTGAATACATCGTATCGGAGTATTTAGAATCTTACTTTGAGGAACTTAGAGTCAAATTAGGTCATAAACTCCAGCTCTGTGATCTGTTGATCAAACCGGTACAAAGGATTATGAAATATCAGTTAATGTTGAAAGATATATTGAAGTATACGGAGAGGGCGGGCTTGACGGCTGAAGCTGAACCACTTAGGACTGCCTACCAGATTATGGTTGATTTGCCCAAAGCTGCCAACGATATGATGGACGTCGGACGATTACAAGGGTTCGATGTAAGTTGCCTGCAAACTTTGACTTTGGATAAATTTTAGAGGTTCATTTTAAGGCTAAAGGGAACGTGTTCTAGTGTGCTTTTTTTCTGCTTTTTAACCATTTACATTTTTTAAAAAGGGTAAACAGCTACATAATACTTTTTGACGTATTTTTGAAAAAAAAAGGATTCAAAAAACCAACGTTAGGCCATTTTTGGCTGAACACTATTGTACTTTTGTTATAACAAAAAATTTTGTAAAAATTAACAGTAGATTACAAAAAAAATGTTAGTACCTACTTGAATTAAATTTAATAGATCAATTAAAAGATTTAAAAGATCGATTAATCCTGATATCTAGAAATTATGTATTAATTGTTTCATCTTTCTTATACACTTTTAGTTTACATATATTAAAAAGCTGTATTTTTATTTTTAATATAATTTTCAGAATTAATCTACATGTACAAAATGACTGCTAAAAGTATTACTCATAGTCACACAGAAATCTACGTTGGCTGGTTAATGAGTTATTATTTTTCCATTAATAAATAAAAAATTGGAATGGAATTTTTAGAAGCAAATTTTTCTACTTGGCGGTAAATATTGAAAAAATAAAATGCACTTCTTCTCCAACACTTCTTAAAATCATATTTTTATAAATTTTTTAGCGGAAAATCTCAAATTTAGATTTTTCTTCTATACTTAGCTTCTAAGTATAAAAGAAAAATCTAAATTTCTTTAGCTTCTAATACAGTTAAAATTAAATAAACTCTGTCGCCTCCTTTAGCCTTAAAATAGCAATAGCAATATTTTTTATCTTCAAACTTGTTTGAAGCTAGTTTAAAAATATTCTTTGTTAGGGTAAAATAACGGCACAAGGGAAGTTACTCCTCCATGGCCCCCTCACATGCACTGACGTCCAGGGAACGGTCGTTGGCAAAAACAAAGACTTGCAAGTGTTTTTATTCGAACAGAGTATAATTTTATCGGATGTTGTCGGCAAGAAAACTCAATTCACCAGTCCCCAGTACATCTACAAGACTCACATCCAAGTAAGACAGTTATTTTTGTAGCAAAATTCCTTTGAATTATTGTTATGATAATTAGGTGAACAAAATGAACTTGCATCCGGAGGAAGACGGTTTCGTGTTGACATCCACCGACCCCCACAAGCCCGCTTTGGCGATCTGCTGCCAGGCGGCAACGCAAGAGCTGCAAGAGCAGTGGTTTTCAACAATTAAGAACATCCTGCAAACGCAAAGAGACTTTCTTAAGGCCATCCAAAGCCCGATCGCTTACCAAAAAGAGCTTACCAAGGAAGCGTGAGTATACCAGCTTGCCTATTTGGACTTGGGCTCGATCAGTTTGAACTAACATTGGTTGTGATTTTTCGTTGAGAAACTACGAATAAATTGTAAAATAAATGTTGGCACGTCTGGGGCGTTTTTCGTAGACGTGTCGCATGCTTGTGATGGTGACGGGACTAAGTTTGGTTCATTCAAATTGAATGGATTTTATGATTTCGAAGTGTTGTGACTTGCTTTGATAATCATGTGACCCTTCTTTCGATTCGATCAATTGTAAATGTACAATAACACTTATGAATCTTGCAAACTTCAAGTAGGCACTTATCTATCTTCTCGGGTAATAATAATCACCGCGCTCTGCTCCGGTCGAGTTAGACTAGGTTTCCAGCTCTTCTGTTTCGGTTGACTTCTGAATTCTCTTGCTCAAGCGATGCTCATCAATAATCTTGGTGTACCTACATGTTCTTTGCATACTTAGAGCTTCTGTTATTGATGGGCGAGATGTTGAAATCAAAATGTGTTAAACTGTACAAATTGTGTTGTTGGGAGCACGAGCATTTTCGTTACATGTCACGCCATGGATATTTCAAAAATGCAACCTACTTTATAAGGATGAAAACCAATAATACTCTCTTCAAATCTACACATAAAAGTGAGATATGTGTTATGTTTATTGTATTATTGATTGTATTAATTATAAGTTGGACATGTACATAGAATGTATGTTTGTACATAAATATATTCATTGAAGTGCGATGATGGATACAAATTTTCAATAGAATAAAATATGAAATTATGACGACAGGCGTTTTGTTTTATTTGAACCCAGACAACGTCTTCTTTTTATTTCATTTTGCTTTTCTTAACCATTTATTTTACAATTTTTTAGTTTGTTTGCTAACCCATCATCAGAGAAATCATAACGCTCGAGTGTTTGCAAAATTATAGTCATCTAGAAACCTGAATAATTCGAACTAACAGCGAAGGGGTTGTGTGTAGAGAATTCATAAAATAAACGTCAACTGTTTAAGACTTAATAAACGTTTAACAAATCAGATCCCATTTGTATTACAAATATTACGGCAAAATGACATACTGGTGATAAATTTTCTATTTAATAATAACAAATTGGACGAGCTTTTTTCTATGATCTGCAAACTTGATAATGTTGTAGGTTGAAATTTGCCTATTACTTTTTTTATATTTATTGTTATAAGTTATAACAGATTGTGGCATGAACATTACGTACATTAAAAAAAACTCTTTGATTTAAAGGTTGTGAGAAAGAAAGTAACAATGGCAGATTTTGTTACACTAGCTCAAATAATGTTTGATGAATGCATTAGCAAGAACTTTACGTATTCTAGTTTTATACTTCTATTGTTAGTCCAGAATTGTTAGAGTTAACAATAATAGATTAAAAATACATAGATAGGTAATAATAGTCGCACCATGTCAACTTTCATAGAAAAGTGCACTTAATATTTTGATATTAAATATTTAGCAATTGCAGATCGTAATTTTTTTCTTTTTTTTTTTTTTTTTTTTTTTTCATTAAAACACCAGCCCATCGAAAATATTCGTAACATTTTAAACACACTTCAGTCGCTCACGAATTGTTTTATTTTTATTGCAGTCGTAAAATAAGCTTGATAACATTTTTCAAACAGCTGGGAAATTGTTTTTTTATTACTTTTAGGTGTGAATTGACCACAAACAGCCAAATAAATTAAAAGTAATTTTAAGATTTTGACGATTTTTGTAAAAAAAGTAAAAGAAATGTTTGTGTAACTGAAATCTTTAAACACGTGCGTAAAGTAAATAAAACACTAATTACCTAAAATTTCTGATGTGATCACAATAAAATCTTTTCAGAATATTTACTAAAATAAAATTTTCTTCTGAAATACGTATTACTAATCTGAATTGTTGTGACCTGAAATACAACTGAAAAAGGTGGTCATAATTACAAATTTTGAAAGAAAAATCCCTAGTTTTAAGTTTTAATGTCACAACAAACGCTCATACTGTTTGAAAAAAAAAAGGTTTTTATGATTGTTAACTCTTCTATGAATTAATGCTATTTGAAATGAACTTAGTCTGTTTGTGATTATTCTATTCATTTTTTGAGTGATTTTATTTTGAAAACTGTTTAACTTCTAATATTTTGGTATTGAAGGATCTACTGAAATGGCTAGAAAATAATTTCCATTTAAAATACATTTTTATGGAGCTCAATAATCAATGAATACAAAATTTTCTTATTGTTAAATCAAAGAAAGATTCTAAAATTAGCTAAGAGTTTCGGAAATTTTACAATAGCAGCATTAATTACATCTCTAAATATTCTGAATTTGAAGCCAGCCCTTTTTAATATTTTGACCAATTTTCTTAAAAAAAATCTGGGGAAGAATTAAAAAAAATTGGCATACAATTCCTAAAATAATGTTAAGGTACTGTCAATAATAATTTTTGAAATACAACTTCCACTACTTGATTTTCATTGATTTTCCGTAATTATCTTTACAATATACAAGGTGAGTCTACTAGAAGCATATTTTTCTGTATCTCAATAACTAATAATAATACAGAAATTAGTTTTTTCTATTAAACACTTTATCTCTTTCTCTAAGCTTCTGATTTTTTTTCAAAGTAAATGGCAACTAAATGAATTAGCTACTAATTAAACAAATGTGAATTAAGTACCAGTTGCTGGGAGAAGGTCAAATTAATCGCGAATTACAATTACACAACGAACTTTTTTTGCGTTTTTTTATGTTAACGACATTTTTTATTTAATTCATGCTTAAAACAACATTCAAGCATCATTTGTTTAAGAATGTCGTTGAAATAATTTAAAAAAAATCAGCGACTAAGTATTGATGAATTAATTTTTATTACAAGAAGTTATAGAAAAATCAATACCCCTGAAAAAAAACAATTCATATCAACAGACAAAATTCATTATTGATATAAAAACAGCAAATGCAAATTCTATTAATAGAATTTTTTTAACTTTTTTAAATAGTGGCTGAAAACAATAAATTGAATTAATTGTGAGATGTAACAAAGAAAGAATTTGTTGTTATTAAATCGGAAACGTAAGTATTATTTCTTCAGATAATCTAAACAGTTGATGATAAAAAGCACATCCAAACCCCTATGTTTGTAATTATTTTTTACAGTATTATCTCGAGCGTCATGATTCCACCAGTGATCACTCCTATGCCTATTGTCCAGCTTTAACCCGTAGTTCTAGTTTTGCTTAGTTTGCTTTTGATTTTGTTTTGTTATGATTTACTAAGTTGCTTTATTTTCGTGCCCCCTCACAGTTCCGTGTCTGACGCGTCCACACTATGGGATCCTAGCCCTCTTCGGAAAACCGTTTCCATTCCAATAACGCCAGATTCCAGTAAACACCGAAAAAACATCCATTACATTCACAAAGCCAATACCATTGGCATACCCTCTGAGAGCGACCTTAGTGACGCAAGCGACAGTAAAGTCCCGAACCACTCAAAGACGAGAGTGAATTTTTTTGAAGGATTTAGAAACACGTTGCGGTCGAAGCATAAAAGCGACCCGACCACCTTAGAGATACAGAAAGACAGTGACAAGAACGATATGCAGAGGAGATGGTCTGAGGCTAACCAACCCACGGTAAATACATTTGCGAACTTGTAAAATTTGCATGAAATTTTCGAATTTGGCAAACTTGGAAATTGAGCGAAATCGATGACTGCAGTCGTCCTTTCGCCTTTGAGGATGTAGATTAGGCTGGCAGCTGGTGCATGTCCTTATTTTCTTTCTCTTGTCTCTAGGTATCATAACTGAGAGCTTGACCAATAACTAACCATAGATGAAGGCTGTGATACCACTTAGTTTTTAGTTATTTATCGACAGTTGTATTAGTCTTATTATGGAAACTTTGGATTCCGACTTAAATATGGTGAGAGCATGTTTGCAAGCTAGTGCAATAAATCATTTTAAACCCGTTCATTGTTTTCTTCATGCACATTTGCATTCGTTTTGTTTGGTCCACTCACACAATGTTACTAACGCTTGCAAGTTTGAAAAATAACTTACAAATCATTGTGTAATTAAATTATGAAAAGTGGAGGTAAGTTACAGTTATTGATTCAAATCCGCTCCTCTTCCTGCTCCATTCAAATAAATGAATTCGTCCTTTTTCCCGTCGTAAGCCTTGGATTTGCAAAATAGAGGCACTTGGTTGATCGCCCATGCAATTACGATGAAAGCAGATTTAACGTGCGATGTCCCACACATGTGCCGGTGCTATTTTTATGACTTAACGTAGGGGGAAATTTGCTATTCATTGACTTTTTGCTTGGACTTGAATTATTAACCCAAATCGGCGATGTGTGACGATATTTCGCTAAAAATATTTTCTAATTTTGTGCTACACCTATTAGTTTAAAAATAGTGGGGACTGTTTGAGGCTTTTTATCAAAATAAACACTAGCATCTAATTTTATAAAGCAGTGATTTTGCTGCCGGGTTTTATTTATAACTGTCCACTTACTGTGGGGCCCAATTTTTTATAATTTTACGCAAATACTTGACTATTGACATACCAGATCAAAAAGTTGACCTAGTTTACTCTCCCCTATCTTGTATTTGAGCGGAATTGGGTTAGGGTGAGGTAAGTTATTGAACGCACAAAATTCAACTCTCATTAATTCATAACTCATCAAAGATTCAAGGTTGCATCAGTCGTTAAAAAGAATTTCACCTCATCAAATAATGACGAAGCAGTAACGAAGTTTTTGATTCCTGCAACGGATACAACCGTATGAAAGTTTTAGCAAACGAAATTAGGTTTAAAAAAATTTTAACATTACTATGGAATCTTTGTTCTTATCAAGCAATGAAAAGATAACGGCTTCTAAACCTGGAGACTTGCGTAAATTTTCTAGTCAGAATTTACGAATAAATCATAGGTAAATAACAGTTGAAGCAATTTTCTCTGAAAATTGATAAACCTGGAGAGTGGTAAACACTGTAAACACAATTTTTTATTTTAATTACGTAATGTTATTTTTGAACCATTTTTTTGACAAATTAGGTACAAGGTTTTTTGTGTTTAGTTATTTGTAACTCTTACAAAATAAGAACGTTCACGACATCTTTATAGAGGATCCTCTATAACTAGACTCCGTTTAATAAGAACTTAATATAAAGATGTGTTTTTACAAAAGTGTTTTAACATTATTTCTTAAAACTTTACCTATTGTTACCTAAAAAAAACTTACAAGTGAGTTGAAAATGCTGTTGTGAATAATGATTTACTCGTTTTACAAGTTGTCATACATTAAAACTCTAATAAACTGGTAAAATGTGGAACGATTTTTATTAAATTTTTAGGAAATCATCACAATTTTTTAATCACAGTCGTTTGTTCATAAGTTTTTTTTTATTTTCTCATAAAAGTATTTCTTTTAGGACAAACTTATCACATCAGCTTCTAGAATATTTTTCTTCGTAATTTATAATGTTTTGTACAATTTAATTGTCTCGAATTTGTTCTTTTTTGGTATATTGTATCGTTACTTGTCCACTTTAGACTGTCTTAAGTCTGTTGGAAATAAATTGTATTATTATTTTTATTATTATTATTAAAATGAAACTGGATATTTTACTTTAATTAACTCTCAAAATTTAAACATAAAATTTCTAAAAATTAATGAGACTTGGGAGAAAACCCACAATCCAAACATATGCCAGATTTCCTTTTTATGGTGATTTCCCCTATTTCCTCAATTTTTTACACCGATTTCCTGTGCGGTTATCCCTCTGATAAAATCCGAAAAAATCGGGGAAAATTAGGAAATTTTCCTTTCACTTTACAATTTCAACGAATCTACAAAAATGGTTTTTGGTGGCAGGTAGGTAAATAAATTTATAATTTTGTAGATTTTTCGCACTTTACTGCTATCATAATCAAATTCATAAAAGTGAAGCGGAGAGAATTAACTACAACTGCTTACCTTCTCCGAAAATATCGTATAACAATAATTAGTAATTAATGGTTTGTTAGAATAACTAAATTGAGAAATGCTTGAAAAAAAACAAAAAAAATTGTTAGAATAAAAACTCAACGTATATCATTATTATCATTAAAATTTGTTGATAAATATCCTTCATTAGGGTTTAAACATTTCTGTATTTTTTTGTAGAAAATTAATACTATAGTTAAATTTTAAAGAAAACCATACTAATAAACTGTGAATGTGAAAAAGTTTTTCACCTTCCAACCGTTTCAATTAACTGTCTTATTCATGGTTGAATGTTTACGTAGGTTCCAATAACACTAAATTTACCGAAGAACTTTTAATCCATTGGAAAATTTAAATAAAATACTCCACTTTCACACATAGCAAAATAATTAAATTTTAATTTGACTTGCACAGATTTTTACGAAAAAAAAAGAAATATTTACTTATAAATTAAATCTAACACAAAATATAAATGTTACGAATACGTATACAAGTAGGAATATTATATAAAAAAAATTTCCATCATTCAGTAAGTACTTTAGACTCTGCAATCTGTATTTTTGTCATGACTAATGTTCGGATTTTGATTTTTTTTTAATTAGAATGTATGTAAATGTATTGTAACGCAAAATTTGTTTTTGCAAAAAAAATATTTTTGGAAGGGAGTAGGAACATTCAAATCACTATAAACTGAAAAGGACAACAAATCACTCGCTACATATTACACATCAAACATTACAGTAATGCTTTTGTGCACGGAGTTTGTAGAAAATCTAACAAATATTCATTTAAATAAAAAAGTTTTGCATCACCAGATTTTAAGTGAGGAAGCACCCCTTTAAACAAGCCTGCTTGTACTCTCGTTTCTGTTCTTCCAGAGCTCTTAGAAATTAAAAAAAAAACTTTAGGGGCTCATCATTTCGGCTGAAAAAAGGGCAATATCCATCTTTTTAACAGCATGCGGTGGCGTTCTTAATTTGTACTGATGCTAGAGAGTACTATTACCAAATTTTTCATCAGAATACAATTTTCATTGTTTAAAATTGCTCTAGAAGAAAAAAAATGATTGAAACGTTCGACAAGTGATGCAAAACTTTCGTACCCATGAGTTATATAAGTTGGGAAAATGCTTTTCCAGTGCGACACTCACGTCATGGCCCCCGGCACCCAAGCCCGCCTAATAACCGAATGGCCCGACTTATCCCTCGGCGAGGTCGTTACCATAATCCGCTACGACACAAGCCAAGGCTACTTGGTCCACACTCAGACCCACTCTGAGGAGCTGTGGCTCCCAGCCCACGCCCTATCCAACTACAACCGCAAACCTTGGCCCTTCCGCTTCAAAAAACCCGCCATCATCCCCGAACTCGCGCCCCCGGAATTCCGGGACTCGCTCCGGGACGTCACCGTGCAAAGCGGCGCCAAGATCGTGCTGAAATGCCGCGTGAAAAACTGCGGCCGAAGCCCCAAGATCAGCTGGAAGAAGCTCGAGCCCAACATGTGCGTGCTACGAAACGGACGCTTCATGCTGGGTGAAGAGGACGAAGGCGTCGCCATGCTGATCATAGACAACGTGAAGTTATCAGACTCAGGGACGTATTCGGTCACAATTTCAAACGAAGGTGGAATATGTCAAAGCTCGGCGCTTTTGACCGTCACGGACCCCTATCCAGCCCTGCAGGAGCCCCAGATCCAGGTCCTGTCCTGCTCCAGCGTGCTGCTGGAGTGGGAGAGCGAGTTTTATCACCAATTCTGGATCGAGTATTGCCAGTTGGGCACTGGCGAATGGCTCTCCCCGAATAATAACCGTGTAATCAATTCCCAGAGGTACACGGTGGAAAATTTGATTCCTGGCGAAACGTACAGTTTCCGGATAATTGCCGTGCAAAATAAATTAGTTAGTCTGCCCAGTGTTGCCATTACGTTGCCGGTCGCTGATAATCTCAAATGGCAGCAGGAGCAGTTCAAGAACAGGTATTTGGAGTTGGAGGAGATTAGCAGGGGGCGATTCTCCATTGTGCGGAGAGCCAAGGACAGGGGGACGAACCTGGAGGTCGCCCTCAAGCAGGTCACCAGACGGAGGCAATCGCATCATGTCACCCAGGCTGAATACGGACTGCTTGCAGGAATGCAGCATGTTAACGTTATTCGGGCAATGGCGTTGTTTGATAACGCGCCACAGCCCGGAATTGATACAATTGTGTTAGAACTGTAAGTTTTTTCTTTGATTATAATCATAATCCTTCTTAGTGAGTGTACTTTTTTATTTTATTTTTAAGTGCAAAACTCGTTTTAGTTTTCATTGAAAATGGACTGTTTTCGATTGTTTTTATTGGTATTTTGTCTTTCCAAATTTGAAGTCCGTTTCTTTTTATCGATCCTACTTTTTCGTATCGTCACGTTTTTCAAGAACTATTTAAAAAATATCTGTTTATCTGTACAACAATATGCCTATAATTATTTAACAAACTTGTTCATATACAACGTTAGTCTGATATAAGTATATTTTCACGATGTCTTAAAAGTTCAGCGTTTGCTATTAAATACCGTGTGAATTGTTTTTTTAACTTGTATGACAATTTTTTCAGAATTTTTCTACAGTTTCTTACAATTAAAATTACTTAAAAGTCCTTAATACTTAATACAAAACTTATTAAGTATTTCTTATGTTATTCTAAACCAACCACTGTCATGTGCAAAAATTTGTCAAAGAAAATTTCCTTTTCTTCAAAATAATGTAGATTAAATGAAAATAATATCTTCAAATAAACGTAATTCTAGGACTAGCAACTTTTTTTAAGTACTCTTCACAAATATCAGCCCTTAAACACCATTATTGGCTTTGGTTTCGATTTATTAATTAATTATGAATTTAAAAAATTTTTGAAAAAATTATATGCGTAGAAAAAAAATTAACTATTTAGTGCTGGTTTAAGTATAATTAATTATTAGTGGTTTTTGAGATATAGTAGACTCACTTTGTATACACGGTGTCCCAACAATTTAATAAGATTTTTGAATAAAACATTTTTAAAATTTATGTACAAAACTCATAGATATTAACCATCTATCTGTACATTCTGAAATTATTTTTAACCATGCAGTATGTTGTAAATAAATAAAATTTTCACCACTAAATTATAGTTTAAAGTTAAAGCACTCTGGTAGTTTTTTAGAGCATTGATTGCAATTTTAAGGACGTACCGAAATGAAAAAGTTTGTAAAAAGATGATTAACTTAGAGATTATTTAAAAGATAAAGTTTTATAATGACCTAAGCATAAATAAATTTGTAGAAACTTTACTTCTGACTACTGAAACAGTACAATTGCTTATAATTTGAAATTAATTTTTGTATTCAGAGTAAGAGATACCTAAATGTTTTCCATTGGAAAGGACAATTTTAAAGCATAATAGATAAAAAAAATTCTATTTAAACATTTTAAGTTATTCAACTTTTAATAATCTCTCGACTGCAACTCACTACATTTCATATATTATTTTTAATGAATCATTTTTTATTTTTTAACATTCTTACTTTTGTTATAATACATACATTTTTAAAAAGAGTGTGTTTTTGTCAAGCTAATCTATTTATTTCAAAAACTAAGCAAAACAATATTGGGTGTTTTTCACTTATAAAAAAACAAGTTTTGCTTTCTAATTCTATTAAT
This sequence comes from Tribolium castaneum, assembly GCF_031307605.1. Taxonomy (NCBI): domain Eukaryota; kingdom Metazoa; phylum Arthropoda; class Insecta; order Coleoptera; family Tenebrionidae; genus Tribolium; species Tribolium castaneum. Next base: position 33,729,902 of record NC_087394.1, read on the forward strand.
TTTGTACATATATATTTAATAAAATACGAATAATAAACAATTGTTTAGATGCTCTTTCAGAACCGTTCCATCCTTTTGTTCGTAAAGAGTTAAAACATATTTTTTTTAATAAAAAATAATAAAAACATTATTAACAAAATAGTTTTTGATCATTTATTTGGGACATCACTTTAGAAAAAATGTAGGTGGTTTCACGTTTTGAAAACTCTTTAGTAAATTCTTACATTCCCATCCTTTGGTCTGCTATTATTCAAAAATACTAATTATATGTTATAATTTTCGTCAGAAAAAAAGAGTACACTTTTAACTGCAAATACGAGATTGAAAAAAAAATTCAAAAGGGTAATAAAACTGACAGAAACAAATAAATTCCAAATTTGGATTTGGCTTAATAGAAGATATTTTCCTTGAGGAAAGTGCTAATAGGAACATTCAAACACAACCAAGTTAAAACATTTCCAATTTTCAGGGGCGATTTTCTAAAAATTAGAAAGGATAAGTTACAAATTGGAAATGATCACTATGCTCTACAGCTCTCGTTTGGAACATTTTTTAAGTTAAAAATCTATTTTTGAGGAAAAAACAGAATTCATTGTTACTTGTCTCTTTCAATTCCCACAAACATAAAGTACACCATTTTTTTCTAAAAATAGTCGTCAGAAATAAAAAAAAATCACAGCGTAAACGAGTAGGCAGTCTTTTATAAAATGTATTTTTGTATTTGCTAGAGTCAGAGGGCCGTTACTATTTACCTATCTTTGTGAGAAGGAAGAGTACACGGAGGCAACAGTAAAAACCTACAGTCGGCAGTTAATGTCCGCTCTATTGTGGCTCCATCAGAAAGATATCTCACACTTGGATATTAAGGTATTTGTATTTATTAGTCTGGAAGTGTTTTCTGCTTCAAGTCACGTTCCGGTGTAAGCACTCACGGGAAAGCTAGTTCCCCGAGCTTGCACAAATGTTCAATTTAGGGTCTATAGATGACAAATGAAATTTTTTCAAACGCTTTAGTGCTCGGAATAAATTTATACACTTTCCGCGCTCGAGAAGAGTTAATCGTTGCAGTTTTCTTAATGTTGAATATTTGTTAGCGTTTTTTTCCTTTTAACTTTTAGCCTGAGAACGTGATGGTGGACTTGTCGGGCTCTTCGCCGCTCTTGAAACTGGTGGATTTCGGTGACTCGGTAAACACTTCGAAGAGCGTCATTTTGCCACCGGCTTGCCTCGAGTTCGCCTCTCCCGAACTTGTCTTAGGTCAGCCAGTTGGAAAACACACAGACTGTTGGGCCGCTGGCGTTTTCCTCTATGTCCTACTCAGCGGAGTTTCCCCTTTTCTGGATGACTCAATGGAAGAGACAACTGCGAACATCCTCAAATGCGACTTCTGTTTTCCCGATGATTACTTTGCGGAAATTTCACCCGAGGCCAAAAGCCTCGTGAATAACCTCCTGGTGTTGGTCCCGTCACAGCGGATAAATATGGAAGAGTGTCTTAAATCCACCTGGATGACGACGGTTTGTGTGTGAACCGAAAGTTGCAAAATGTTAAATTTTTCGTTTCAGGACCAGAAAACCGTGGTTATTCCCTCAAGTAAACTGAAAACATTTATGCTTCGTAGACATCCCATGAATTTACCTACGACACCCACTAGTCCAGCTTACTTTAATAATGAACAAAACGTGTGCAAGACTTAAAGGCACGGTTTTAGCGTGACATGGACCGTTACGGAATGTGATATAATTGTTTTATTAGTGTTTTAGTTGCTATTAATTACTCGCGACACTTCTTTTAAACGTTACGTTTTCATTTTTACTTTTCTCGTTTACATCATTTTCAAGTGTGATTGTTAAATTATTGACGCAAGTTGTAAATAATTACGATACTTTAACCCATATATTGTTACTGCTATTATAAGTATTGCAGATTTGTAAATAAAGAGACTATGCTGTTTTTGCAGTTACAAGACTTTTGTTCCCAAAATCCACTACCTTTCTCTAATTGATTTTTTAACATATGAAGCTTCTTCCTAAACAGTTCTTCCTAGCCTGTCGTAATTTTTAAAAACAATGATAATAACATTAAAAAAATTACAGACGGACAGAGCTTTAAATTCTTAAGGCCTAACTGCACCGGTTCGGCTTATAAATAACGCTTAACAAAACTACGCTTACAGATACAAGTGCAGTGTAAGTAAGCCGAGCTCAAGACATCTTATCTGTGAGTTATTTGAATCCGCCAATTAGTTGTCAAAAATTTACAAATACGTGCAAAAAATGAAAAAAAACAGCCACATATTTCTCAAAACGCTGCGAACATAGTTGAAGATTTTTTTTTAATTCCGGGAGACCAACTACAAGGTGAATCTGCTGTTTTAATTTAACTCGAAAAGTAGGACACAGAAATGTCCTAAAGATACCTTAAAAAATTAGTCAACAGCCCCCAAATAATAAAATACTTGACTTTATTTAGCTCACATTTTCCAAGACAAAATTTTAATTGTTTTACATTCAATTCAATTGGACCCGAAGAATTAATTAATTACTAATTAAACTAATTTTTAATAGAGGTTTCTATAAAGCGGCTCCTAATTTATAAATAATTCTAATTATAAGGAACCGTAGAAGAATTCTAAAAAAATTCACGTGTATAGAGAAGAACATAAAGAATTTAATAATCAATTAATAAGATACAGTAAAAAAGTTTTTGGCTGACTAACCCTGTATATTAAAAAAAGATTTAAACACAATTAATACTACGTTCAATTTTTTTTCTACTTTGAAATCAACTTTGAAACAGACGTACACAGTTAAGTGAAAATTCATTAAGATTAGTCATTTATAAATGATATGACTTAATTTCTAGCTCTACGCTAGTAGTAAACAATAATTATTCACTCCTGTTTCACAGCGTCCTTGGACAATTTTATAAGCGACATTTAAAAGAAAAAATACACAATCAATGTCAAAAAAATACATTGTAAATCTAGTTTTAATTATTATTTGTCGATTGTCGCTACCACTTGATGACACCTTCATCAAAGCATCATTAGCTCAGGAAAAATTAACAAGTACAAGTGCTCTCCAGTCATAAAACGTCATGATGTAACAATTATTTTATTACAGAGCGTTCTGTGATAATGATGACAAATTCGGTCAAAGACTGAACTCAAAAATGTAAAAAACTGCATCCTGCTTCCATCTCAAAGTTCTTTCGTGAACTGTTTATTACACCCTACACTTTTCCCACGCTCTTGGTGTAGAGGCTACAGAAATAATGATCAGTTACCGCTAATAAATAGCATTTCAGAATTAAATCAGTATAGCATTACATGGACTTTAACAAGCAAAAGTATCCTTGATAAAGTGGATTTTTATAGTTTGTAAAAGTATTGGCAAAATGCATTCTTAATGCAAATTATTTATATCGTTAAATAAAAATGATTGACTGTCATTTTACAATAACTCGACTCGTAAAATGAAAGACACCCACATCGCACACAACAATGGCTATTACGTTATTAGATACACAGGTGTTTACGTAATGCATACGGTAATACCTTTTTAAATTTTGTCCTTGGTTTCTCACCAAAAACCCCTACCGTGTCTGTTTTAAAATAACAATTAACTTCTGTTTAACACTAGATTATTTACGGTTTCTTGTGATTTATTTCTTCTGAATTTTCCAAATCGTTTCGCGCAAAGTTTCCAGTAAGACGGCCAAATAAAGTTTTCCGGTTTCAGGACGCCACAGCATGCCACAAGCATTAATTTACCTAATAGATACTACTTTCGAAATAACTTTACCCTTTTATATCAAATCGTTTTAGTGCATTCATAAATCACACAACTAGAAATAAGATACAAACAACATAATAAATTCCATCGGTGGTACACGATATTCAATTTGGTTGCTGAAAATAAGTCAAGATCATTGAAAAGTAATGCACCTTTTTTGAGAATTTTTATTTTTCGTTTATTATTGATTAATTTAATTATCCGAAAAATTGTAAATGCTGCGAACTGATAATTTATTAGCTATTAATTATTGATTACTCTCGTAACAGTTTCAGATGTGAGTTAAGTTCTGGGGGAAGCAGGGATTTAAGACATCTGATTATGACATTATACTTTTTAATTTTTTAATTAGATCCAAAAATTTGAGTTGATTGTGTAATTAAAGTTAAAATTTAAAGCAGTATACTATTGTTATAAGATCTTAATACACAAACAGAAAATACGAACGGGAGATTCAAAAGCAGATGCAATCAAAGGAACCCAGTGCTAGAAATACACCGCGTCAAAGGCAATTCTAATCTAATATTAATTTTTATCTCGATTTTTATAGAGTTCCTCGATGAATATTTTTGTAAAAGCGAAAGCAATAAATTTTTTGCAATTGTATCTTTGCAATTTAACCTTGGCTAAGTTCCCGGGGTTTATTTATATACAGGGTGATTCAAAATCGTCGGATTCGTATTAATTGAGGCTCACGAGTATAGTCCTAGACTTTTGCACCACCCTATATAAATATTTTGTTAATAAAAACATTATAAATAAATTAAAAATTACTCTGAGGATTATTCGGAACTTGGAAGTCTTAAGTTTGTAATTTTTAATATTCTGTAAGAAAGAATTCTGTCGTAAACTTTCTACAAAGTAGAAGCAAATTTATTTAATTTACAAAAACCCATCGAAAGTCCACACCGAAAACAACAAAAGAAGTCTAAAACCTTCTTAACATTACAAAAAAATTTATAAAATTCTGTAAAGTATTTGTTACGATAATAAGTCAAAAAAAATGTCTATAATTTATAACTAAAAAAAGCTTATAACAATGTTTCTTATTAGTTACTTACAAGAAAAAAGTACAGTAAAACCTCTGTAACCCGTTCATACGTTAACCCGAATCTTTAAAAGGCTTCGGGAGTTTAAAACATAAATAAATATTATTTACTTTAAACTTTTATTAAAAAAATAATGGTAATTCCGGAAACAACCCCTTGTAATATTTAGTTCTGATTAAAGAGGTTTTACTGTACCCACCATATTTTTACTAATCTAGGCGCCCTTCGATTTAAATACATGACATTTAGTTAAAAAGCAATAAAACCGCCAACAATAACATTTTATGAATAAGAATACATAATGCGATAAATTGTAATAATTCACCGCGGTAATAAGTAGGTGGTTGATAAACATTTCCGTGCAAGTCCAAGTCATAATTCTTACGAAACGTACTTATTTCGTGAATGAATCAAATTCTTTAGCAGCCGACTAACAAAAGAAAGTGGTACGAGTATTCTAATTTCAAATTCGAGAACTTTTACGCCTCGTTTGCAATAAATCAGCTATAACGACGACACACATTCTGGGAAAAAGTTATGACCCTGTTATTTCGATTCATGATTTTATCCAAAAATAACCAAACACCCCCATATACCGGGTGTTTCACGTAATTTCACGAACCCTGCACCTGTAAAATGCAACCAACAAAGCATATTCCGACACGAACTTGATTACAAATTCCAAAAAATTGCAAAGTTTTTAGTTAATTGGTGACTAAGATAGATTATTTCTGAAAAAAGTAAAGTAATGGATTTCCAAAAATGAAATAATTATCATGTGCCCTTTTAATGCAAGCTTCGTAAAGTTGTGTGAAACACCCTGTGTTTAATACAGGGTGTTGGGGGCTCTTTGTTGCAACAAAGCGAGCGTCCGATGGTCTGTTTTTCAGTGATCGAATGTGCTCAAGGTCACGCATTCCCCGCCGGTTGAAAGGGAGTCCGGGCCTGGTTTTAACCCCAACAGAAGAACGCTGGGTCGATCGATCCAGCCCGAAAATAGGCCGGGCTAAGCGCGCCTGTTGCCAGGCAACCCGTTGTACTGACGTGACACAGTGACACCCTGAATTATATAAACTCAGTACTGCTAGTGAATATTTGACCGCACACACAGCACACTGAGATCAACTTCTTCCATCAACACTCGGAGCATTTTTCTCTTGTTTTGGTGACAAAGAAATGAAAGATGCTCACTATACTCACTCACACAAGGACGGAGATTTATTTTTATCGGCTGTATTGTTCGTTTTTTTTTTTATCTAAACTATTGGGCTACTTAATTCAATTGCCGCATTGTTTATTTAATGGGTTGGTTTCTCAAATATTTGTGAAACATGGCCACTGCCACTACTTTCCCAGTTAACTCTCACGCCATAAAAATGGAAAGTTCACCTTAAATTTTTTATTATTCACTGCTTGATTGTTTTACCCACAAACGACGCCTCAGTATTTTTAGGACAAATACAATTAAAAAAATTATGTTAACAAAAAAGAAAATTGGAGGAAATCATGAAAAAACTTTTTTCTACTTTATTAAAATAATTGTTTTATTTTTATTTAAATAAATATCTGACCTAAAACTTTTACCCAAACTTTTATAAATCGCAATAAATTGTGACAAAATTTATGTAAACGCATTTCAGCTAAATTTGGACTATCGTAAGTTAAAAAAATTATACTGTACTTGTATACTTGTAAATTGTAGTACAGTGAGTTAAAAAGATAATGTGTTTATCGGAAAGCCACAAACAGATTGTGTTTCAATTTCAAGCTTGGAATATTAGCAGAGACGGATTCACTTTCAGTGGTGGATTATTCTAAGCTTAAAATTAAAGCACTGTATTCTGGGTTGCGGTCTTTACTACGAGGAGACACATTTTATTTTTCACCCACTGTACTTGTAGATTAAACTAACATCCACGTATTCAATGTATTTTTTGTTTAAATTAAATGGGCTTGGAATCAAAGACACTTAAAATTTTAAAAATAAAACTACCTCTAATTCCGTAACAAATTATCCAACCATTTTTCTTCTGAAAAGTAGGGGGTGATAATTTAATACAAAAAAAGTAGCTAGCGACTAATACTAACCAACCTGTTTTTGCTTAAAAATATATTTGCTCAGTGTCAAAAATTATGTTTTAAAGTGAAAGCTTTGTATGAAGTCCTATAACTTGTGTTGGTTTTTACTTAAAAAAATCTTATGTGGGGCAAAACTAGAAGAAAAAATCAAACTAAAAATTCGTTGCCTCTATAAGTTCTACCTTAGTTCAGAAAAATAAAACAAAGAATTGTTCTCTTTTTAATTAAATTGACGATTTACTACACATTTTTTAACGTAAACCCAGTTTTTATTGGTCATAATTTGGACAATTCGCTCGAGTGAAAACCCAACAACTTGCCAATGTATCTATTGCATAATGGGTGCAATTAACTTGTAATTACATTGAATATCGTGGTACTTGTATGTACATTTATGAAAAAAAGGGTAATTAGAAGTGGCTTTGGTAAATGTTCACTTGCTTCGCCGCTTTGCCATCTGTTATCTAATAAACAGACACCATTATGTAGCTTCCATTTATGCACAGAAAAGATTGTCCCCTCATACGCATAGACGTATAATTTCTCCTCAGAAAATTGAAGACTTGAAGACTCAAACGCTCTATTAACATTTTTCAATTTTGATTAGAAATGGATGAGAAATAGAAATACCAGGAGGTTGGGTTTAATTTCAGGGATTCCCTTTAATAATGGCCGAAGATATTTTTCTACCTGGTGAGGGACCCATCGAACCATTGGCTTCCATTTATCATGCCATGGTGGTGTATAGGGGAGCCACCCTTAACCAATCACAACTAAATTAAACAGTGCTTCAAATTAACTAGAAAAAAAGTTATTATCCTTATCCTTGATCAGCTCCAAATTTATAAAAAATCTTTAAATATTGAATTTATTGATGTCTGGACTAAATACCCCACTGGATAAATAGTTAATTTACCGTAAAAAACAAGTACCAATCATTGTGTATTATCAGATGTTCGGTCCGTGCTTAAAATAGCTCCCGAATGTTTAATTTTTATTTGTGAAATAAATAATTAGAAACGATTACGGTGCAGTTTCGGTTATCAATGTGAGCATGCACTTAAAAATCAAACAAAGCACCAAATGACAGCATTTGTAAAAATGATATGAAATTACGTCGACTTCCGCTGTACTTTTCCCGAAATTTTGTTGCATAACACGAAGCCCAGTCCAGTCCTGGCACGAAAATTCTTTTTGTTCGGTTTATCGTCTTATTGACAAAACTAACTTCCGCGAACAAGGTCATGCTACAAAAAAGTGTGCACACAATGAATTCTTTATGTAATACCTACCACGGACAGATACCTCGTCATTTTCGTCCGAATTGCAATAATTCATAAATAAATGCAAGCATATGTGCATGTCGGAGCTTTTTAACACGGGTATAAAGGCTAGGACGTAAATGGTTGACGGAAATAATTATGACACTACTTCGCATTACAACTGTTATTAATCCTTCCGCTATGGCAACTTCAGAAAAGTGTGGGATTTTATCCACTTGTGGAGCAAATCGGGAACAAACAACACCTTCATCGTATTATACTACAGAATCTGATTTTGCTTTACTTTTTGCAGCACCATCTTACAGAAATTTCGTCAAATTTCCTCATAGAGTTTTTTTTTCAGTTTATTCTTTAGCATTGTTTCTACACTTTTCTTCTTTTCTAAAGCCGTTTCAAGACATAAAACCCGGATTCCCCTTCAAATTATTTTTTTTATATTATTATTTTTTTAGATTTTTAATCACAATTGTTTTGTAGACTGTATTCATGACTCTGCGTCTTTTCAAAATTCTTTTTTTTTTGTTTAGAATTTCACTTAATTATTTTTTACAATTGTTTCTATATATTCTTCTCTAGATTTTTCTCTATTGATTCTGCTCTGATTTTTTCTAAAGCCGAGTGTAGATCTGAAATTTGGACCTTTTTTGGGTTATTTCATATAAGTCCATTTTTAGATGTGTTTATAAATTCTTCTCTATTCGTCTTTTCAAAATTCTTCTACAGTTTAAAATTTTTCTAGATCATCATCCTTAGATTGTTATAATTTTTTTCTGGGTTCTATAAAGTTTTATAACACTCTGGACCTTTTTTTGTTCTCTAGATTTTTTTAGAGTTATATCGTAGACTGTTCTAAAATTACAATTTTTTTTATAAACACTATCGAATTCTCTTTCGATTCCACTCCACATCTTTTCGTTTAGAGTTTTTGTAGATTATTGTTTAGCTTTATTGTTTCTACTCCTATCTATATTTTTCCAAATTCTTCCTGATGCTTTTGTAAACCGACTCTGATCTAAAATTATAATTTCACCGTTAGATACTTTCTTACAATTTTTTTCTAGGTTGTACTCAAATTCCTTTATTAAGACTTTGTCGCTTCTTCAGAAAATCAGAAAAAAAATACATTTTCCAAATTCGCTTTTAGATTTTACTTTTCGTAGTTTGAAAATTCCTCTTGAAGTTTCGTTTGTTTTTTTTCCAGTTTTTTTAGCATTATTTCTTTACTCTTCTGTAGATTTTTCTTAAAATTCTTCTCTGATTCTTTTATACGTAGATATGCAATTATGACTTCTTTTATTAATCCTTCTTTATCATTAGTATTTTGTGGACTGCTTTCAAAATTATTTTATAAAACACTTCTACATTATCTAAATTTTCTTTTCAAATTTGTCATTTATTTTGTTTTTTTTTTCTAGATTATTCATTAATATTGTTTCTGCGCTCTTTTCTAAAACAGGTTCATTTTCTTAAAAACCATTATGGTGCAAATGACGAATCTGTTACCATGACAACTCATATAAAAGCTAATATCATAAGCACGCTATTTGCACCACAATGGACGCTAAGAAATTGTACGGCTTTTAGATTTTTCTTAAAATTCTTCTCTGATCCTTTTTTTCTAAAGTCGTTTAAAGATCTGAAACCTTGACTTTTTTTCAGATTGTTTTACAAATCCATCTTTACATTCTTTAATAAATTGTTCTCCAGATGCCTATTACATTAAGTACATTATCCAGCTTCTATTTTAGATTCTAATCTGCTCTTTTTCATTATTCTATTTTAATTTTGTTTAGATTTTTTTTAAATTATTCTTTATTAGCGTTGTTTATTTTATACAAAACTTACTTAATATTCTAAAAACAATGACGACCAGTTCTAAAAATGAATTTTCTTCCACAGTATTATCAGAAAAAGATTTGTAATAATTGCCTCTAAAAAATCTTTACATAATCTTAGAATTCACAATGTTTTCGAATAATTCCAAGTGGGTTTAAAAGCTTTCAAAATATTCTCAAAATGTTGGCAACACTATTATTAAAGAATTTCTGAGGGGAAAGTATTAATAGACAGACACTCAAAAGTGTGATTTTTCCAAAATTCGTCCAAAAACTGGCTGAGCCTGCTTTTTACCCAGTGAACCGAACTGAGTACGCCACTGGAATACTTTTACGAATTTGAGATTCTGAGAACCTGGTGCATTCATGGGTCCAAAGTAGAAATAAAATTAGTCCGAAGCCGATGACGCCATGGAGATGACATCATTGGCATTGCCTGTTAGTGGGCGGCCATACTGATATTAATCAACATGTGCTCTCCAAACCCCGACGAAAAAACTAACTGCTGCCAAATTTTGCAGCTGCATGACTCACAAATCGTTATTTTTGTTGGACTTTAAATGCAATGGTTAAAAAATTCGTTATGTATCCTTGACTGTGGGGACCAATTCAAACAATTTTTATCTTTCCACGTATTTAGGTTATCGTGGATCCTTCCCATTTTACGATATCTTCCTTCATCAGGAAATTTTGTTAGCTATTATATTTAATGGCGGGTCTTCCAAACCGCTTTTTATTTCGACGTTCAAGGTTCAGGATTAAATTAGAGGAATTGATTTACGTAAAGCGACTCTTATTTTTTCGCGGAAAACGAATTCAACCGTCACAAAAGCAACACCTAGGAAAAGTGAAATAATCATAGTCACACTCTATTCCCACTTGTACATTTTTTCAGTAAATGCAACAACGCCGTCTTGCGAGAAAGTATTTGAAACTTCTGGAATTCCGTAGCAAAATTTGCATTATTATCACAGAATGCACCAATGAAACCCAAATTTAAATAAATCTAAACTAAATTACACTTGCATGTTCAGTGTTTCTTACAAAAAGAAACTGTTGTAGAAATTTTAAACTTTAGTTTGATTATTTTTGATTATAGTGTAAATGTGCCAATTACAGTCACGTGCAAGCGACCGACCAATGAGATTTTTCCGAAGGAATCGACCAATCTTTCTTCAATTAGATAATAACTGCAACAAGCTCAATTACTGCGAGCGTTAATTGTCCATTACGTAATTATTCCAGATGGAGGTCAAATAATTTTTCCTTCCGAATTTGAACGATTTTTCACTATTTGGAGTAAACCCTTAATCTCCATGAAATATTAAGAGATTTATTGATTAAACATGACCTAGTTTTGAAAGAATAATGTTCAACAACACAACACATGACACTTATTAGGTCAGGACATGGAATGTCTTAGTCTTACTTATTGCCACAATTGCACAGCTATTGATTAAAATGATTAGGCATTCAAGGAAGGTGTGGTCACATCGGAACCATCACATGAGAGGTTTTCAGAATTTGTTTAACAGGTCGATAGAGCAAACAAGCGAAATTGAAATACATTTCGAATTTATGACCAAATTTCCTGCTCAATTTTACTTTTCTTGTCGATCCAGATGTAAATAATAAGTTAGGGGAAATTATTTGGCACATGAGAAATTGCATAAAAATGTAGACAGGTTTTTTCGCGAAAAATTCGTTGGCATAAGTGAATATTTTAATTTTTGACTCACGTACCCATTAAAATTCATTCCGTATTATTTAGTGATTCAGATTACCAGTAATATTTGAATATGTATTTAGTGTACTAAAAATAGTGATTCATATTTTTCATTCTAGTTTTCACAAATCTGTTGCGAATTAAATTATCACTTCGTCACACCCGAGTTCACATAAATTTGTGAATGCAAATGCGAGCCATAAACACAAAGTGAAAATTGTTTTCAGAAATATTTTCGATTCCTTTGAGTAATCAAACTTACGAAACTAGCGTTTTATTGTGGCTCTAAAATCGCAAACTTGCATATTGTGTAAAATAAATGTTGACTAAGCTGCAATAACGTCTATTATTACCCCAATACTTTGAAAAATTATAGGTATTACCAGCAAGACGTCTTTAAATAAACCTTTATTTATACTCTCATTAGTATACAGGATGGCGGATTAATATTAACGCCAATCTCTAATTGCTAAATTTTGTCTGTTGATAAATATTTATACCTAAGCAACAGCTGGTTTACAAAATGCAGCTGGTAATTTTTTCACAATGGCCTTGCCTGACGTCATCTTTATTTAATTGGCGAGAAACAAAATTATATAACTCTATGGCAAATATTGGTTGTGCTTATAATTCCGCCATTAAATGCTTAATAATTAAATAGCCATAAATCGATAATTGACAGTTTGCACGATATTAACTAATTGCAGGAAAGTAACGAAAGGTTTGCTGATCGATCATTGACAGCTACTTAGCTAAGTTCAAGAGATGAAAAAATCCGGAGCACTATTTCCTGCTTTCTTCGACCGTTAAAAGATTCGGAACGATTTTGTTAACTAAAAATAAATTAGACTTTGGTGGTAATAAAACAAAAGATAAAACCATAAGGGAAATCGATAATTTGAGTCCAGCGCGGTTACGTTATGCAATTTCCATTATCAACTGCTTCCATTTCCTTTTCTTTCCAATTGCCTTCTGTTTGCAGTGCGGTATGACGTCAGTGCTTTTATTGTCACGATTCCTGCCGTTGGCCGTTCTTTATCAACTTCATGCCGCTCTAAATTCTGCAATTTAGTTTTGTGGAGAAGAGTATTTAACAATAATGTTAAATATTTATTTTTCGCTTCTCACAAGTGACTAAACAGCCAACGAGTGAAATGGAGACGCGAGGGAAAATTTATTATCTAATAAGTTATCAATATCATATTCCTGCTGTTTAGTTCGAAAGACTTTAGCAGGAACGATTTGTGCACACGTAATATTCGCGGAATGAGACCTTGGAAAGTGTGTTCCGGCTGAAACAGCTGGTTTCCCGCCAAAAGCGCTCATTATGATTGGCTGTCAGGTACAAAGTTTCGATAAATATGCAAACAGATTCTGATGTAACCGCGAGCATCACACTAATAAACGATAAAAAAGTCGACGGTGAATTTGATGAGGGCTTTTGGCGCGAACTTGGGACTTTTCGGAATTAATTTGCACGTTTCTGCCGCCACTCACGATTGATATCTCCAGGAATTTGGTGATTGCCGTAATTAGAAGGTTTCGGGAATGAATGAATAAGGATTTCGTAGAGCAGGGACCGAGATTTTGCTCGGTCATTTTTATAGGTCGATTTTTTGTAAACTTTATGACTCTCATATCAGAAATTTATTTCAATAAAACCTACATGACTCGTAAATGATTTAGTAGAAAGCAGAACATGACGGAAGAATTTTAAACTTTGGTAATTCATATACTCTGCTACTGTTGTTAAAATTTCAGATAAAAACCAAATTTTCGTTCAGAATTGCAGCTTTTAAACAAAGTAACAATGAATTAAAATAACTAGACATCACATAAATTATTGCTCTTAATCAATAGCGTGATGACAAACACAATATCACGTATTGATGTTTTAATCCTTTTATTATCCTTTTTAACGTCTGCAACTTTTGTAATCATTTGTCACCAGTCAGTGGTCAGTGGTCAGTGGTGTATTATATATATAGCAAAAGGAGTTTTCAAATTCTTTCTTTTCCATATTTTTTAATTTTCCAAAGTTTTAAAGACTTCCAAATTAAATCAGCAAAAGGTTTTTTTAACTAATAAAAAAATTATTGTTACTTGATAAACTAGTGGTTTTAGACTAAGTAAAGTTACAACAGAAAATATACAATATGTTTTTATATGATTCTCATCTAGTTAACTGTGAAATTGGAAAACATGTAAAAAAATGTGTGCCGCTCTGCTTAATTGAATTCTCTGTCAACAAATGTCAAAACTGAAATTCACAAATTGTCAATTAATTAATTTTAAAAATTCCATTAAAATGCATCTAAATTGTTACACTGTGCAAAAAAATATTTTTATTGTCGAAGCTTGTTTCTGAAATGCAGAAAGCTAATATTCGATGCCTAATTGCCTGTCATTAATTCTATAAAGCGGCATTTCTGATTTTACTTGGAAAATTCACAGACAACTAGATGAGAATCATTTCATAATACTTTTTTTCAAATTTTGATAAGTGGTACATTATTTTAGAATTAAATTTTTAATTTATATCTTGCATTGGAAAACACTAAATTAATTAATGTCAAATGATATGCAAAACAATTAAAAACTTATAAATTCGACAATAAATTACATTGAAGCAAAACTAATTAAAAAGTATATAAAAAAAGTTGCCTGAAAAAAAATATGACTTCATTTTTGTACTTATGTAAACTTTTGAATCACCCTGTAGAGAAAAGGGTTTTGAAGTGAAACTGTAAAACAAAATTTTGGGTTTTTGTTGCTAAATAGAGTGGAAAGTATAGGATTTTTCTTTCAATTATTTTTGAGACACCCTGTATAATTATGAGGATTATGAGTTGTACCAATATCAGCATTATTTTTTATAACTGAAAGCTGAACTCCCCTTTAATAAAATCCGATGTATGTTACTATTATTTTATTTAAATTGGAAATACCATCTTATTAGAAACATTTTTCAACCACGATTTAAAATGGTAAAAAGCTGGCGCGTTTGTTCTCAAAATTTGTCCCAGCAGAGAAAAGAATATCAAAAAAATTTTGGCACCACCACAAAAAAGTTGTGTATGTCGTTATTCAGCATAAAACTTATTACACGTTCGTTGGTTTACCTTTACTTACCTACCACGTATTGCCTCCTTCTCATGAATTAAACCGAAAGTGCAATAAAAGCATTATTTATTGAAGTATTCTATTGCTGTGCAGTTACGAGTTACAACATAATTATATGATAAATTCTATCTCACAGTCTCGCTACGCTGATTATATCTATCGTTTCTATTCTTTCACAACTCCCACCAGATGAGGGAAACCACAACAATGTTTAGTAATAAAATAACACAGATTGGGTGACCAGAATTACGATAAGCGCAATCAATTGATTTTGAAATGTTTGGTCTAATAAAATTTAAAGATTTTTCCTAATGAGGAAGAAAGGTGGGACTCACATCCCATTACCTAGGAATTGTTTACAACAGCGTGTCCAAAAATTCCATTTTTGTAGTTTATTGTTTTATGATAAGTTGATTAATAAAAAATTATTTACAATTTCAAAGATCACCACAACACACAAACAAGCGGTATATGGTCAATAGATCGAATGAAATCATTGTAGGCTACGCGGGCAGTAACCTCTATTATAGCGGACCTGTAAGCCTGTCACCGACATTGTACGCATTTACCATTTTAATAAACACGAATAAAAGTCCACAAACGTGTAATACACTGGGCCACTTGTGGAAAATTAAAGGGAAGTAATTTGATTATTAAAAACGTCGTCCGGTGAAAGAGGAAAAATTGACATAAAAGTCCAAGAAATTTGTTAGTTCTGAACTGTTTATCAGAGCATACAGCTGGTTTCTGTTTTCATAACATTGTTAACACGTTAATTGCTTACAAGGTGATTGCAACTTTCTTTTATCATTAGCTGTAAATATTGTAAGTTCGATTTTATTGGCACTTATTAATTGAAATCAGTTGGCTATGCATTCATTATTGTTTATGCTCTTTACTGGTTTACTTTTATTATAGGATTTTGAGAGAAAATCATAAAGAGTTAATCAAATTAAATCAAATTTAGCCGTTTGCGAAGTATTTAGGGTTTTTAATTTTTTTTAGATTTGCACCATCCAGTTCAAAAATTAATAACTCTGCCATTTTTTTTAATTTTAAAATATTTTTCAGCTCTTTTGAAAGAGGAAGCCTAGATCTTTCCTTTGGTGTTTTTAAATTTCTCAAAAAGAATAACGAAACTCTAATGCTTAAAGTTAAGTTTTCAGAACTTTAAACACCCATAACTCAATTTTTTCAAATGAAATGCCACAAGTTTTATTTCATTAAATCGTAGAGAATTTAATTCTGCATCGACCTGTATTAGCATTCCCTATACTTATGTTTAATAGTTTTCAAGTTAAAATGACTTTTTGTTTGGATTGAGAAATTCATTAGCCATAGCCCTTTCTCATTCGTTACCACAGAAAAAATGTGGGAAAGTAAAGTTTTTTAAACCAACATTCAATGAATTAATTTTGTTTTCAAAGAAGGACAACACAATTTTGGACAGAGTTTGTCGTTTCTTTAACAGAAATGTTTTTATTACAAACTATACAAAAACAGCCGTGGTTAGTCAGAAATTTTCTACAATGTCAAAAAAACTAACATAACTTGAAAATTATGACAGATAGGTATAGGGAATGCTAATACAGATCGATGCAGAAATAAATGTTCCTCCTTCTAGTTAAATAAAAATTAGGACATCCCCTTTGAAAAAATTAAGTTATGGGTACTTGAAGTTGTCCAAATTTAACCTTAAAATTTTTAGGTTTATTAACTTTTTCTCCAATTTTGAAAACACTGTAGAACAGATATAGGCTTTCTCTTTTGATTCTCCAAATATGATTTCAAAATCTCTAAAACCAAGAGAGTTACCGATTTTTTAAGTGTCAGGTGCAAATCCAAAAATTTTCAAAAAACCTTAAATATCTCGAAAACGGTTAAACTTAGGTATAGGGAAAGCTAATAAAAGCGGCCTTAAAATAACTCGACTAATCCAAAAACGCAGTGAAAAATATAGCTTCCCATTTAAGATAAGAAAGTTGATAGCGACTTCCGGTTATACCGGAAGTGCCGCCATGTTAAAAATATTTTCATTGAGCAGAACTTAACGGATTATGGCTGAGTACCAACTTTCAGATGAATATCTTTATTAGAACCTTCAATACTTCTAATTAGGGAATGGATAAATAGGAAAATGAAGTACTAATATGTAAAGGTAAAGGTTTTTCAGCTGATTATAAATTATTGGCAAGAGATATTGGGTCATCACTCACAATTTTTTTTGTAAAATGTTGCGTGAAAACGTAATAATAGATAAAATAGAACCCATATAAACAAACGAACGAATCAGGAGGTCCTTCATATTTGCTTCGAAAATTTTGGTCTTGGAAAGTGTAGTCAGCTCACGCACGTGCATTTCTTTCCCATATTTCTTGCAGTTTGAAATTTAAGAGAGCATTGTAGTACGTTGTAGTGTCATTAGTTTCAGTGTCACTGCTGATGTTACTTTCCTTTCATAACATAAAACTTGTGAATTTATTTGATTGTTACACTGTGGTCCACCCACACGGAAGAGTGAAAATAATAAATGACGTAAGTACTTGGTACTCATAGCAGGTAGAAGTGAAGTCGTAAAGTTGGCAGATCCGCGACCTCTTTGATAATGGTTTGCGTTAGCACTTGGTAATTTCGCCGAGTGTTGGACGTCTTATTTGCAGGAATGACTAAGCCAATGGACGTTACATTCAATCACAACATTATTCACTGAACATCGATCGCTCCCGAGTACTCCTGCAAAATAATTGCGCAAGTTCCAACAATGTGTATTTAACTATTAACCAACAACACATGGTCTTTATTTGCATAACCTCCATGTTCACGAAAAATACGCGTGTTGCATAAACATTTATTTAAATTTTTAATTATCGCTAGAATGCTAGCACAATCTAAATTATTTTGTTCATTTCTGCTCGGAAAATTACCATACGAAAGTAGTACCATCGGGCTAGCTGTTGACCCCAATAAAAGTATCACATTTCGGTTACTGCACACTATTGTGGGATTTGGGTTTTAAACAATCGTACGGCTTTAATTGACCTTAACTCTGTTACATTATTAATGACTTGGATAGTTGGTACATCATGTACCAACTCTTCCTATTTTAGCCCCACTGCCTGTGGGATTAACTTAATTAAAAACAAACTGTTCTTTTGCTACTCCTTTGAGCACCTCGGGAGCAAATTGCCACTTGGCTTAATGCATGTCTCACACAAGTGGACAGGAGTTTGCATGAAAGGATTGGAAGCTCAAAAGCAAGAAATAGATGATTAAATAAAAATAATCCAAAAATCGGTCGGTCGTTGCACCCGAAGCTGTTTTCTATATTCCAGTTGCGTTGTACGAAATACAGTTTTCTAGCCCACTTGCCCGTGTATTTTAGTTCCCAAAGTTGCGCAAGCGACCTCCTTTCCACATAGGAAATAGCAATGATTCCTAAACCCTACCATGGCAGCCACTGCTAGGTTTTTACATCGCATGTCATCATGGAAATGATGTGATAAATTACGGTCAAATATTTTTTGTAAATTACGCACACAACGCACCCACTTTCCTTCCAGCCGTTTATTTATTACCAAAACAATAAACTGACCTTTAGCCGGAGTTATGTAAAAGCGAGTTGTAAAACAATAATAAAATAAATACCTAGACTGACAATGGGAATGAGCAATATGGTGCCGCATTATCGAAAGAATTGTTCTGGTGCGTCAATTTTATTACAAACGAGTTGGAGCGATAATTAATTGGTTGTAATTAATCTATTCGACCACATGATATGATTATTAGAGGGGACAGTAGTTTCAACATATGGGTTTTACCAGCGAACGGTTTTAACAAGAGACGCAACACCTACTCCAACTCCAACACCAAATTTTTCGAAAAATATCGTTTGAAATTAATTTTTTATTACCGACAAAATATTATTCGATAACGTTTCAGGGTCACAGAGAAAGAAAAAGTTCGTAAACAAACCGGTTGCCATATTTGTTCAGGTAAAATTATGTAATAAACACATGCATAAGAGCGATTAACTAGTCTAGTTGAGGCTAACAATACGAACATTATGTTGTGCATAATTTGGTAAAAAACGTTTTAGGTTTTGGTGATCATTAGATATTCAGTTTTGAATAACTGGTATAACCAGTCGAAATTTGAACACAACTTATGTAAAATTTATTTTCTTTTACTGATTTGTTAACCAAAATCAACACAACCAACTGCAACCCCCATGTGCAAGGTTGCTCCAAAATGGCTTCCTTTCGCTAGTTGACTGGTCGATATCTATTAAGGTTAAAGTTAGTGGGTAAAATCGTTACTACACAACTCTGTATAATTGATGAAAATAAAAAATGCATTTCATTAAAAAGGCATCGCCTTGCTTCTATAGAGTACGTTATCCGCGTTAATATTTTATGTAATTGACCCAAATACTCGAAAATTTTTGTACGAACGCACGCATTTTCTGTTGCATAATGGAAAATGAATTATGGCAAAGAGACCTACTCTAAGGTAACCCAAGCAGTGAACCGAAGAATATTTGCCATTTTATTGCAACGCAAAGGTTTGACTTGAGCAATAGGTACATATTTGGTGAAATTATTTATTATTGTTACGGAATCACACTTTCACACTGTTCTACCATCAATGATTTGTGAATGAATTGAGAGACTCCTCCCGTATTGGCGCCCTAGTGACTACCTCCTGTCAAAATGACAAATTGCTGTCACTACAAGTGACGTTGGGTTAGGGCCATGTTAGGGCTGCCATTTTCTACTGAATTTAAGAAGGAAAATATATGAATAATTAGAAACTTTTCGTACTTAATTTCATTCACTCGCTGCTTTATTTTATAACTTGTGGCTATTTTAATATAACTTATTTACTTATTCCAATGCATTTTCATATTAATTTTGTCGAGCTTCAATGCCTTCTTAATGGGCTTTAAAATTAAAAAAATATTGAAGTAAAAAGATTTAATTCTCGTGGGAACATTTTATTATAAATAAACTTTATGGTAATCGTAAAAAGGAAGCTGAATTTTTAAAGCGAAATTCCGACTTGTTCATGCAACGTGATTTTAAACAGGGGATTAAGACAAGGAGTAAAAATTGCTGTAAAATCGAGCAAATATTGGCGTTTGTTTCCTTTATTATTTCTGCTTACCATTGGTTACAAAATGTGGCACTTGAACACTTCTTTTAAGGTTTGACAAGCACTTACATTTCTGATAATGTATAATGGTTATAGATAACAATTACCTTGTTAAGTTATATGTCTACATAATCTCTTTTGTCTGTCTGCCATAAAACTATGAAGGCCTTGGAGGTTGTACAAAATAACTCAACTTTTGGTGCCTAAAGATTCCAATTTTTTTTCAAATTAATTTGAATTTTACTAGATCACTGATTGCTTGGAGAAAAAGTGGAAAAGTTGTGCATCAAATTCTTAATAAGCTTAGAAAAACTTACGACTAAATTTTTTCTGAAAAAGATAAATAATTAAAAGAGCTTTCCAAAGATAATACACCTCATGGGGTTATTTCTAATAGTTCCGGAGTTATTGCTCGATAAATGTTCCGGGTTCCTAAAATCGACAAAAATTGCGACGAAAATTGAAAAAATCAAACATCAAAAAATCGAACATATGGACTTTTTTGGACCTTTAACAACTCTAGAGAGTTGTAAAGGCACATATAAATACGAAAAAGTATGATAGAACGAATTTAAAAAAAAATAATTTTTTCACTTTCTTGAAGGTAAGTGTTATTACTCAGGAAATTTTAGCAAAAAAAATCAAATTTTTAAATCTCATGAAAAGTTCGTATAATACAGAAAATGAGCCGTTGAATTCAATGAAACAAACCGCAATGCTCTACGACTTTTAGTTTTCGAGTTATGAATTTTTTTGATGAATAAAATTTTTCACTGTGACAAATGGCTACCCTAAATTTAGGCAAAAAATTTTAAATTTTTAATTCTTGTGAAAAATCGATATAATATGTAAAATGAGCCGTAGAATTCAATCGAACAAACCGCAATGCTCTACGACTTTTAGTTTTTTTTTATGAATTTTTTTAATGAAAAACTTTGATCGCCTCTGTAGCCGGAACCGTTGTCCTGAGCGGCTCCGGGTTTGGTCGAAAAAATAGATAAAATTAAGTACTATCAGATGGTTTTTTGTTCGTTGCTCTAAGTCTTACAGTTTCTGAGAAAAACGCAAAAAAAGGTTTCCATTTTCACTTTTTTCCAATTTTCAATCGCCAATTACGGCGAAACTGTTAAAGATATCGAAGAACGGAAAAATGGAGGATAACCGGAATAAAAAACTCTACAAAATGGCATAGGACTCAAGGCGATATCTCGCAAAAAAAATTTCAATTTTTAAACGCCGATTACGGCCAAACTAAAAGAGCTAGAAGAAAACGGTTTGTTCCATCGTAAAGAGCACATCAAAATCTATAAGATAGAACAGGTTTCATTTGATTTTGAGACACTTTAAAAATTGACCGATTTTAAGGGGGGGGTGTTAACTTTTTTTTAATTTGTTTTATTTTCTCATTTGCGGCTAAACTATTCTAAAAAGTGGAACTGTTTTGATCCATACTCATGCAAAATGATCCGGGGAATCGATTGGCATCTAAAAAATTGCTAAATTCCCAATAGTTTTTTAGTTATGAATTTTTTAAAATCTTACCAATTTTTGCATTTAGCAGCAATTTGCTCGAAAACTATTAGTCGGAGAACAACAATCTTTTTTGAAAAAAATAGATAATTTAAAGAGCTTTCCAACGATAGTACACTTTATGGGGTTATTTCTAATAGTTCCGGAGCTATTGGTCGAGAAATGTTCCAGGTACCCAAAACCGACAAAATCTGCGACGAAAATTGAAAAAATCAAACATCAAAAAATCGAACATTTGGACTTTTTGTGGACTTTTAACAACTTTTGTGGGTTGTTAAGACATGTAGAAGTCCATAAAAATTTGCTGGAGTTAGTTTAAAAAAAAATTTTTTTTCATCTCTTTGAAGGTAAGTGAGTGTATTCTCAGGAAATTTGAGCAAAAAAATTGAAAATTTTAAATTGCGTGAAAAATCAGTATAATAGAGAAAAAAAGCCGCTGAATCCAATGGGACAAACCGCACTGCTCTACGACTTTTAGTTTTCGAGTTATGAATTTTTTTAATGAATAAAATTTTTCACTATGACAAATGGCTACCCTAAATTTAGGCAAAAAATTTTAAATTTTCAATCCTTGTGAAAAATTGATATAGTATGTAAAATGAGCCGTAGAATTCAATCGAACAAACCGCAATGCTCTACGACTTTTAGTTTTTGAGTTATGAATTTTTTTGATGAATAAAATTTTTCACTGTGACAAATGGCTACCCTAAATTTAGGCAAAAAATTTTAAATTTTTAATTCTTGTGAAAAATCGATATAATATGTAAAATGAGCCGTAGAATTCAATCGAACAAACCGCAATGCTCTACGACTTTTAGTTTTTTTTTATGAATTTTTTTAATAAAAAACTTTGATCGCCTCTATAGCCGGAACCGTTGTCCTGAGCGGCTCCGGGTTTGGTCGAAAAAATAGATAAAATT
Organism: Tribolium castaneum; assembly: GCF_031307605.1. Classification (NCBI taxonomy): domain Eukaryota; kingdom Metazoa; phylum Arthropoda; class Insecta; order Coleoptera; family Tenebrionidae; genus Tribolium; species Tribolium castaneum. The sequence continues at coordinate 33,752,395 of NC_087394.1, forward strand.
ATGCGCTATCAGATGGTTTTTTGTTCGTTGCTCTAAGTCTTACAGTTTCTGAGAAAAACGCAAAAAAAGGTTTCCATTTTCACTTTTTTTCAATTTTCAATCGCCAATTACGGCGAAACTGTTAAAGATATCGAAGAACGGAAAAATGGAGGATAACCGGAATAAAAAACTCTACAAAATGGCATAGAACTCAAGGCGATATCTCGCAAAAAAATTTTCAATTTTTAAACGCCGATTACGGCCAAACTAAAAGAGCTAGAAGAAAACGGTTTGTTCCATCGTAAAGAGCACATCAAAATCTATAAGATAGAACAGGTTTCATTTGATTTTGAGACACTTTAAAAATTGACCGATTTTAAGGGGGGAGTGTTAACATTTTTTTAATTTTTTTTATTTTCCTAATTACGACTAAACTATACGAAAAAGTGGAACTGTTTTGATCCACACCAATGCAAAATGATCCGGGGAATCGATTGGCATCGAGAAAATTGCCAAATTCCCAATAGTTTTTTAGTTATGAATTTTTTTAAATTTTACCAATTTTTGCATTTATCTGCAATTTGCTCAAAAACTATTAGTCGGAGAACAATAATTTTTTTTTAAAAAAATAGATAATTCAAAGAGCTTTCCAACGATAATAAACTTCATGGGGTTATCTCTGATAGTTCCGGAGCTATTGCTCAACAAATGTTCCGGGTACCCAAAATCGACAAAAATTGCGACGAAAATTGAAAAAATCAAACATCAAAAAATCGAACATATGGACTTTTTTTGGACTTTTAACAACTCTAGAGAGTTGTAAAGGCATATATAAATACGAAAAAGTATGATACAACGAATTTAAAAAAAAAATAATTTTTTCACTTTCTTGAAGGTATTACTCAGGAAATTTTAGCAAAAAAAATCAAATTTTTAAATCTCATGAAAAGTTCGTACAATACAGAAAATGAGCCGCTGAATTCAATGGAACAAACCGCATTGCTCTACGACTTTTAGTTTTTGAGTTATGAATTTTTTTGTTGAATAAAATTTTCCACTCTAAATATTTTTGGGGACCTTTATAAGAAGATTTTTTTAGTTTTATCGAAGACAACAAATTACCTCAATAGCTCTTTGCTCACTTGTGACCTTGGTAATTTGCAGGCAAAGAAAACAGTCAGTCGCAACTGCATTTTTGGAGGTCAAGTAGGCTAATTATAGTAGGTGGATCTTAGCAACAAAGGTCTCAAATTCAATAATTAAAAAGGAAAAAACTGGAACTATTTTATTGGCATCAAGCAAGATTATTTGGGCCCCAAGTTAGGGGCGGGGACAAAGGAAACTAAGGGATGACCCGGCGATGGCTGATCATCGGGAAGAGCCAAAAATAGGAATTACTGGTGCAAGGGCTAGGGGACACAATGGGGAATTTGTCAGTACCAAAGCAACAATGTTGTCTCTCAAAACACACCAACCGTTACAAAATTAAAAGTGTCTATTTTTATTTCAAGTTGCATAAGAGCTGAGCTCTGTAAAAAGTACAATTTGTGCAGTATTCCACGGTCTATGCTTTTAACATAAATCCAATTTCGCGTTGTTTGTAGAGAATAAATTTGATTTCCTAATAATATGCCTAAGCACATTTGCCATTTTCCATCTTCTCTATTAAATAAATCGCATCCTAATAATGCAAAAAGGAAATAGCAGGTCGCATTTAACATCTTCAGGTGCACATTCTTAACACGTCACATTTTTAACGACGTTGACACCTGGAAACGCATTCGGAACAGCGGAACAATTTTAGCGAAAAATTTTCTTTGATTGAGTCAAACCTGAATGAATTTTGTTATGCAAAACTTTACAACGTGTGTAACCTTTTAATGACGTTCCAATGACTGTACTTACTGCACTATGAAACATGCTTAATTTTAAAACTTTTCTCATTAAGTATGAATAATCACATAATGAGGAGTGACGATAGTCTGTATGTTCTGTAGTGCCTCCCATCATTAATTTCGGAAATTTTCCATCAGACATTCGCTCCTTTATGTAAGAGGAAAATTAAAAATGTAGAAATTCCCAGTGAAGCAATCAAATTTCTCAAGCAAATAAAATTAGCAAAACAGATACGCGCATATGGAAATATGTATTTGCCTTCCTCTTCATGGATTTAATTGCCGATTTCTTCTTTATTTGGAAGAGGTTTCCACACAACCTAAATTAGGGAGGCAATTAATTTAATAATTCCATCTCCGGAAAACGAAAAAATTAAAAAAATTGTGTCGTCAAACTTTTACAAATTATCAAACGGGGACAGTGTTAACTGACACACTAAATCATATAAAAGCCTGTTTTTTTTAAACCAAACTAGTTTATTTAAATTGCTCCGTTCGATCGCGGATTCATCTCCATATGATAATGTGCGATTCAGTTGAGCATAAAAATGTATCGGTGAATGGATGAAGCCTGTGAACGTTTTCAAAGATTAGATGTTCCAAGGCGAATGGTTCTAATGTTGTTTTAGCGAACAAGGTCGACTAAGATAGATCGTAGTCGAAAAATAACATGCGTGGCCCACAACAGCCCGTGTTATTAAATATGGCAGCCAATTACATCACTTCTTTTATCTGCTTCCTTTTTCTTTGTTTATCGAATTTCCTTTATGTAGGACACACATTTTCAAACTTAAATGCCAACGTTTGGAAATGTCTCAAAGAGAGAGTTATCTGCGATATTGGGCAACACATGCCTCTGCTATTTACAATGGGACTCAAGGCTGGTCGAAAACCAGCGAAGCCTTGCACTTTTCTAGCAGCTTTTAAGAGAGATTATTATTTCCTGGATACGTGTGTTTCGAAACAATCGTCTTCGAACACGCTATTACGCATCTTATTGCTCAATTGTAATTAATAATTACTTGTTATTAACGCTAATCTACGTTGTCGTTGGTGTTAACATTTTCACAGAAATTTTGTAATCGTGCTAGTTTTTGCGAAGTTGTCGCATCTCTGGGTCAGCGGTTCACAAAAATATTCAAGTGCAGACTTCACACTTAAAAATACCGATAGGCAGTTGACAATGTTCGGCTCTAAATATAATCCCAAAGTTGACCGTTGACCTGTGAGGATTGGAAATGTTGTAACAAAACTATTTTTGCGTAAGCCAATTTACACTTGTTAAAAATTGCACCAATTAAAATGGTCTTTGTTATCTGGACGACTTTTACGCTGTGAGCCCCTTTATGATGTCTGATAAACGGCCATAAAAATTTGCAGAATAAGTCGGCAGATAATACACTTCATGTGACTCACACATGTATGATGAGTATCAAGTGGTTAAATGGATGTAGCTGTGGGAGTTTCCATAATTCTTAGCGTACGACAGAGTCAAATTTTTCCTACCAGTTTTAAGTGTTAAAAAAAGAGTTAGTACCTACTGGTTTGTTGGAAGTGGTTCAAGATTAGCAGATAAAATAGTGGACTGTTAAGAAAATTCAACGTTCTATTGTTGTAATTTTATCAGTGATAAAGCCATTTTTATAACGTTATCTGTCTTGTTGAAAGTCAATGTGGGCAGACAATAATTCGGTTACTTTTTAGAGTTGATTCAACATTCATTATTTTTATTCAATCAAGTCAAACTCATTCTGAAACGAGGTTACCTATTAGTGTTAAATTTAATCTATTTCCTGTAACTGTATTTATTAAAATCGTTGTGGTTATACAGAGTGTTCACAAAAGTCGACTTGGAGTAAAGTTGTTTTTTTTTCACATTTTTGTCGTGCAAAAGATTGTTTGTGTGTAGGAACACCTGTGTTAACTTTTGACAGTCCCACATATTATTAAAAAAATGGATGATAAAAACCGAAAAGTTTACAAAATATATTACGTTTATAAAAAACACAAATGCTTTGATGAAATAAAAGGAACAATCGTTTTATTCCTCTAACAATACCATTACGCCGTAGGACGTTATTTATAAAACACAACACAACTTTCGCAACCCTTTGGGCTTACAGATTATAATGAAAAGAAAAACTTCATTTACATAACTATTGCTCACATCTCTACAAGGTTTAAAAGCTCTGTTTTGTACATGTTTTGTCAGAAAAAAGGAAAAGCAAACTTGAAGTGAACAATGTTTGTTAAGTAGTATAAAAAAATTCTAGGTTTTTTCATTTATAAATAACTACAACAAACGAGTACATAATTAAATGAATATTGTAATAAGAAAGAAAACAAATCTTAGGTTTATATATCTTTTAATTCCACATAGAAAGGTTTGTTTTTTTTTTTCAGTAGAGATTATCAAATATTTTACAAACATGAGCAAAGATTGTTCATCTATTTAAATGAAAATAAAATACTTAACAGTTTAAAGGCAGCATATCTGAAGATACCAAGCTGAAAAATAAAAATGCCACCATATACTTCGACATGTCCGGGAAAATAATTTTTTAACAGCCCTCGTATTCACATTGCGTGAGCAATTATGTTTTAAATACATGGCAACTAACGCATTGATAACAGCAGACCTTCATGTGTTAGAAATTCTCGTATGAAAATATAATTTACAGTTTAGAGCAAAAATGCATAGGTGGCACCAACCACGCTTTTGGTAAAAATCTATTCTCAAATGAACTGCGGTTGATAACAATATTCAAATTTTTGCCAAATATGCTTTGAGGTCAACTGTTATCAGTTTGATAAATAAAACGAACGGATTTTGTTCAATACGATGAATGAAACTACACGTTTTGGGTGAATTATTATCAGTTTTTAAACAACGCAAGCAGATGAAATTTTAAATAAAATACGCATTTCCAGAAAATTTTTATTTAGCAAAATGATAACACCAACGGAATCGTAATTTATATTAATCAAGAGTTACAAAAAAATTGCACGGAAAAGCGTAATACACTATTCAATGTTCGAGAATTTATTACACTGGATGAGGCAATTTTATTGTAACATAATTACACATTTTCTTGAGTTTTACATCATTCTAATGATGGGCATAATTCAGATGTTATGTGGGATAGTCTGCAGCCATAAAGCATCTTTTGTTTGTAAATGGGGTTCGTTTTGTTCTAGGGCGGGAACATTGCATAATGTAGAAATGTATGCAGATTTAACCTTTAGCGCCGGTTACACGATCTATTATTACAGTTGTTTAGTCATGGCCACCCATAATGAATTGATTATATAGTAATCCAGCACCAAGTAAGCCTCTGTGCATGGTCAATATTTCACCCCGTAATTTCAATTTATCAATTTTTAAACACCCAAGTCGTGTATGGTGGTGATTTGCAAAATTACTGACTTCAATTTTCAAACTATCTCGGCACTTTTCGTTCTCATGGCACTCGATTGTTTGAAATCACGGTGCCAAAAATTAAGCAATTAAGAATGAAACGAGTAACACAGTCCCAAGTGGGCGAGAATTTAGGACAGCGTGAAGGACGCAATCACAAAATGGTGTTCTTCCGTCATACCATCAAGTTCAGCATTGAGCAAGAACGTACTGACTTTGAATGTTGACGCACAGCTTGCATGTTGAAAAATGCCTATTGATACCATCTGTCTATTTAATTTAAAATGTGCATTTCTTTACATTTTTAATGACCAACAGTTTTGCCGCAACAAAGAAATCTCAGGTGCACTTTTCTGGAAGTAATAAAGAATAAAGGAAATGTTTGCGCACTGTGATTAATGCGCTGTGATTCCTGAAAACACCAGCGAGTCCCGGTTTGAAAAATTTCAAAAACAAAGTCACTCGGATAAGAAAAATGGACATACTTACCTCACTTAACAAAAAAATTACTGTTCTCAGATATAGAGCTGCAACCGCCACCGAAAATGTCAAAAAATACAAAATAATCGCACAAATTCTGTAATTTTTCGGTTACTGAAAAGTTGATTTTGGTATTTTTTGACCTCTTTTATCACTTAAAATTTCTAAACTACAAATAAAGTCACCCTAGGATGTTCTGGGAAGTGACAATAAAATAAATGGCGCTTTTCCCGCAAGATATTAATTCTAACTTAAAATTTCGTAACGAACATCTTTTATACAGTCCGTTCAAAAAGTCTTTAGATCAACTCTTGCTGTGCAATTTTGTTCTTATGACAAAAAAATTGAGTCTTCAGGAAACATATCTCTTCAAAATAAAAGTTTTTGGCACAGCTGACTATAATTTTTGGACTTTAATTAGCGGAAACGATAGCTCTGGCAACATTAAACAAATAACTGTTGAAAAAAATCAATAATTAATGTCTCAACAACTTGCAAATTCAACAATAAATTAAATTCGACATCATAGGAAACAAAAGAGCAACAATCGAAACCGTTGAAAAGAAAACAAATTCAAAATTAAGTTGATTGAAAAAAAAATCTTTTACCACCATTTCACAGTTTGTCCGACAATTGAGTTGATAAATTAAGGTTATTACCAAAAATATTCTCTACCGTCAATTTTTCCCCATGGCCCTGTTTTCCCTTCATCACCATAGATACTAGTGATTATGCTCCGTTTATGTATTTTTTTAACCGAGCAAGAATAAAAATTCACTAAGAACAAGATTGACGACAAAAGTTTTGAATTAGATGTTGGTAGGTAGGTTATTTATTAGAAAAGATAAAATTAAACAAAAAAAACGACTTTTGCACCCTGGTTTAATTTTAATCATTTAATTTTCAATTGAAGTTAAAATTTTCAATGAATGTTATTTTATGTTGGTAATCAGTAATCGCTAAAATTTAAAATAGAGCCCATTTTAAGTAGAGTAACAGACAAAATAAACCTTTGGCTTAAGTGAAAGTAAGTACTTTTTAGAGAAATATATTTGATTACTATTTTAACTTAAAAACCTTACTTGAGATTATCGTGTTGTAATAAAGTTTTCTAACAATAATTTTATTAAATATGAAAAACATTACGAGCTGTAATTGTTACTAATTAAAACAGCGTTTACTTGTAATAATAGATAATAAATTATTGAAACTGTTTAAATGGTACTAGAAAGTACGACGAATAGTTGAAATAAAACAACACAATTATTTAAATCGTCAACCGAAGCTTAAACAAAGGACAAAACTAACAATTTTATCTGTCTGTTCAAACAAAGAAGTTTTATCATCAACACCTAGCACTAATAGCGTTCATATTATTCATGTGGTGTGTAATCCGGAATTAAGAAGTCAATTATCTCCGAAGGATTACTCAAGCCATCCTAGCCATGAGTAATAAAAAAATTCTCTGGAATTAATGAATATGCAAGTGGCGGTGTAATTTGAACAGTTCCGTTTCACCGTTGAAGAATTTTTGCTGAATCTTGGGCATTAAAACAGCATACTTACCTATTAAGTGTTCTGAGAAACGAAACTGAAAAGTTTTACCTATAGAACCTTTCCGATACTTTGCGGTTAATGCAAGTAAATAAAAAAAAGTCATGATGTAGGTACAGAATGAATCAAGGAATGCAGTTAATACTGTAAGTCAAGAAGAATGTGCAGCCGCAGCAAAGAATGAAGAGAAAATTGCAGCTAACGGACATTTACGGTGTTGAAATGAAATTTCACCGTAAACAGAAATGATGATGCAGTTTTGCAGGTTGCATTCAATTTCGTATATTTTTCCACACGATGACATAATAAACTTCAACCGCCAAAATGTCGGCTAACGGTTTTCGCGTTCTTATCTGACTAAAACAGGAAGTAAAATTCGCAGCAAGCCATGGTGCGTAACAAGTCTGTTGCCATGGAAAAGTTTGGGAGTGCCAAGCGCCGAATACTTGGCCCTCATTGGTCCAACTCAATAGGGAGCCTAAAATGAGCACGAAGTAGCTACGTGGCATGCTAGAGAATAGCTATTCTAGCAGAAATTCAGCCTTGGCTGTATGATCCACTGTGAAAACATCCGCCGAGAGCGAGGCGATTTTTCGGTTACGGGCCAATCAATAGCCGAATTGTTATGCAAACGACAATTTCGGGGTGGAAGGACCCGTCTTGGTCAAGGTCAACGAGGGGCCGACCGAGCGGGGTCCAACCCCTAGACACGCCAGTTCCGCCATTTCAGAAAAACGAAATGAATCACGTTGGCTTGGCTTAAACGTTACGCGGTTACGTAACTGGGCAATTAAGCACCGGCTAAGACTAAAAATAGTCGGCGAGTTGGAAATCGAATGGATTAATAGGAGAGAGAAAAAGACTGACTGTTTGAAAAAAAGTAAGTCCAATCCGCTCCCCTGTTCACCCATTGGAGTCGTCGGTTCGGTTCGGTTACACACCATGACGTCATAGGCACAGCACGCCAGGACGTGGCCGAATTCCGTACACACAGCACAAGAAAACGGAAACCGGGCGCAAAATGGCGGATGCGGAAGTCCAAACTAGGCCAACTTGTTAACGAGCGCGTCTCCAAGATATATTTTCGCGACCGTTCGGACAACTGAAGCACACACACTGACAGTTTCTGCAAGATTAAGAAGCGCGGGGTTTTTACACATCACACTAGGCCTTGCGAGGAGTGGGGGGGCGGCTTTCGCCGTCCTATTGGCCGGCCGGGCCCCCCACCCCTCCCTCGCGTACTATTAGACTGTGACGCAATGCGCACACGTTGCCACTTCCTATTATACGGGAAAGTTTCCCCTCCTGGACGGGAGGGAGGGTTACTGAACTGTTCCTATCTCTCTCGCACCGACACACGTGGCAGTTCGATGACCTCGACACACGTGTACTTTGTGCTGCGGATTGCGCAATGCAATCTGACGCGGAATGCGGACGAAACGCGAAAAGTTGCGCCAAAAACGCGAAAAACTTTTTTTTGCCACTGGAAAAGTTCAAATAAAAACGAACTTTCACGGGGAAAATGGAACAAAAGATGCTAGGAGGAGAGTACGCTCGCTTTCAAGTATTGATCAGCCTAGTTCGGGTGGCCTCGACGGCGATCGGGGCCCAAAACTAGGTCACCAGGCGCATACACGTGCCAGGCTTTCGGCCTTGGCTTACATGATAGGCGATAATCCAGAGTTTGAACGAACAATGAAAGTAGCAAGGCTGGCACGATTTGGGCGAAAAGGCGCCAAACTGGAGGAATGGGCGAGAATAGTTTTTTTTGGGACGAATAGTTACCTTATTACGGCCCTGGGGCCGGAGCTGCAAAGGCGAATCCGTGACAGTTTGTGACTGAAATTTTTTTGAAACACTAGGCACAAGGGGAAGCACACGAGCGCAGCTCTCGCTGTCACTTTTACAACTGTTACTGGGTAGTAAAACGCGGGCAGCACGAACACGTAAAATACATGAAGGATTATCATCGATCCTTCCAGTGTTGCCAGCTCGGGAAAATCAAATTCACCAGATGCAAGCTGAAAAGTTGCCAGATTTATGGCTATTTTCAACATACCTATCACAAGTTTTCGTTTAAATTAAATGGGTGGAAGCTTTCATGGGCGCCGACTTTTTAAAATTTTAAATTAAATTGGCGTTTTTTATAAATTAAACCTTCGGATTTTAGTTTTTGATTTATTAAAAAAAAACTGAAAGTAACTACGTATCGTTTTTATTTTGTGAAGCGAAAACTAAAAAAAACACGTTTTAAATTCGGACTTTCTTCGAGCATTTTTTGTCATCGTCATCGTATTTTCCAAGGCGTTCTTGATTTCAGAGTTAAAAAAATCAACTTTGGTTTTTCTTATGGAAGCCGTATTTTTGAAAAGTGTTTTTATTTCTGATTACAATGATGTATTGCATGATATGATCAAACATTGCATATTGATCAAAATGCGAAGTCTGCGTTGGAAAAAACACCGACAATTTTGTTTTTAAACAAACTAGATTTTTGAAGTGTAATTGAATTTGGATTTGGAAGTTTTACATTTCCGCCATGTTTACTTACTTAAAAACTAACATGATAAGCATGATAAGAAGTTTATTCTTCCTAAAACAATACAAGACGAAATTATAAAAATTCTGCTCGCATATTAGGAGCCGGTTTACAGAAAATTTTAATTGCAATTAAATTTTAATCGCGATTAACTTGACATTTGTCAATGCATTTTAAATGGCAACTAGAACTGTCAAATATGGTTTGTTAAACAAAATTTTTGTCGTTTATTTCGAAAGCACTCTTTAAAAAATGCTTTTTTTTAATTAATGCAAATAATTGAGCTGTTTCCATGACAACTCATATAAGAGTTAATGCCAAGAACACAAAACAAAAAAACAAGTATAGTTCCAGTTATCGAAAATTTGCATTTTTTTATTTATTTTACGACAAGTGCTTAAATGTTGTTTTATGAAAAAAAAATGAAAAATAAAAAAATAAAAAAATGTCACTACGTTCAAAGTATGAAAGTATGGTAGAAGATAAAGTTCGACTGAGCAATGGATATTTCGATCTAGGGTTCGATTAAAACGGTTCGAATTATAAAGTAATTCGATTTATCAAAGTTAGAAGTTATTGAAGTTATAAATAATAAGATCTCACAGCAGGTTCGACTTATCAAAGTTCGACTGTACTATTTGGCTGATGATGGCGATTTATTGCCGAAACTTGTCTCGACGACAGTAAAGAATTAATCTCGGCATTAATTTTAAAGTGGGGGTGTAATTTAGTTCTCTTCAAACATTTCAATTATTACCAAATCCCCTTCGAGATACTAAATGGATCAAATTCATCTCGGCTTCGCCTCGTTAAAAATTACGTCGTGAATGGAAAGAAAGACTATTCCTAACTAACTGCACACAAAATTTTGTAAAGAATTTCTTTATCGGATGTAACACAAAAATGTATTTTTCAAATATTTTAACATGTTTTAATCGTTAAATGCTCGTAAATTATAAAATAAAAAAATACGAATTTTTCTCGAAATATTGTCAATCCCAATGAATTTGTTTTAGAATTTTTCTATACCTACTTCCTTTCTGTTATATTTTTCCAATCAATAACTAATCAGTTTTTGTTCTTTCCACATGCGTGTGAATTTTTTCTTATAACATGAGATCGAAAATGTCTTGAATTAGAGCAGGATACATATGCGAAATTTTGGCCACATGTCAAAAACTGCTAGAAAGGAATTTAAAAATAATTTTGAAAAATTGATTCCTTACATAAACATTAAAAGCTTACATTGTAGATTCAAGGCTTGCTATGATTCAGTACAGTGGTAATAAATCTATTGTTAAATAAATGGATGAAATACTTGATTTCATGATTTTTTTTTCTAAAAAATCTCCAAAAATAGCATGAAAGGCCCCAGAGCTTATGAAATTTCCCCATACCTGGCAACACTGCCTTTGCTTCTTTCAGCAGCAGCGCCTATTGGCACGCAACTTGCAGCGCAGCGCTCCGCGCAGTAATTTACCGCGGCATATACGAAGGGTATAATTCGCAAGTAGGGTCACAGTCTCACCGTAAGCACATTTTCAAAGTTTAACGTGTGGCCGTTAGACTGTTCGTTATTTGCATTAAATCAATAGAAAGGAACGTTCACATTCTAATACGAATCTAGTTCAAGGGATACAGAAATATGCCAGCTTAATTTTGTTTTTATTGGAGACTGTGAAAGGTTTTTGGATGGTCTGATTAATGCTAATAATTATTTTAGCTCCGGACTTGTTCAGCGCGTTTTTCACTTTCGTTGTTTTTGGCCGCTCGGCTAATTCGAATAATTTTATTCTGCGGTGGCCTTGAACATTGGAAAGAGAATTCAAAATCAAAAACAATTAAACATTTGTAAGGGATTCTGAGTTAAAATTTGTTTCAAATTAATTTTATTGCTGCATTTTTTGAAGCAACGTTTAAAACAGCAAAACTAGTTTAATTTTTGAATTTTCACTTGAAATATAATACACAGTAGAATTCCCAAAGTTATTAAAATTGACAGTCTCAAAGTACGGCACGTAATAGTAATATATCAACATAATCACTACCAAAAAGTTAATAAATTACCGTGAGAACGTTCATTAAAATAAATTGGAGTTCTTAAAATGAACGTTTATGCATATAGCGGCTGTTCTGAATTTTGCTTCCTCTTGCAAAACACCAGCAAAAAATCTTCTATACTGAGAAAGTTAATTTCTTATTGTAATTATTGTTATAATACACAGTCGCTGTAGATATACCTAGTTAAATAATTTTAAAAAATGCCGTCAGTTTTAATCAAGTAATAAGTCTTTTGGGCAGCAGAATTTTTCGTTGTGAGAAAAATTTGGAAAAATGTTGACCTTCGAATTAATAAAACATCACAAAATATCTGTTTTCTGCAGTCATGTGGTCAATTTTTTGTTAGTTTCAATTCAATATCAACATCTTGTCAAACAGCTGCCAGCGGTGGTTTATTAAAAACCCGCAGCGAACGAATGAACGAAGAATTCAGCTTGTGATTTAATTATTTCCTAATGTTAATTTAAATGCCAACGATCATATTTAAAAAAAAAAGAAAAAATTGAACAATTTGTGAAATGGAAAATTAACAACCACAACCACTACCTGTTAATGTATGCATTATTAGTGGCACTTTTAAATTTATCACTGAAATAGAAAGTCGCATAGTTTATCAAATACCACAGAAATTCGATTTTGTATTCAGAAATTTAATTTACATTCTATTTTTGTGATTCGATGTATGGTACAGTGGATACCAACCAACTAAAGATAATATCTTTAAACTAAAATTGGTAGGTAATAGCCGTTTTAAGTGCTGTGTTGAGTTACACTCACAGGGCACTGAACTTTTTATAGAGGCTCGCGTTCCCAACCATTGCCCGTCACACTTTCACTCATCTCGACTTTTTACCATGACTTTTTCCTAAATTATGATATATAATTACACACCTATATTATATTATGGCAAGCACAATTAGAAATAATCGCCAACATCCCAATTTCTAAGCCGATCGTCTCCTAATTGGCTGTATTTTATGGCCCAAATGGTTGTTACCGGTTTTTACATATCATTAATTATGTAAAAGACCATTTAAGCAAGAGAGACATCTGCTTTTCTAAAATTATTTAAATTTTGTAAGTAAAAAAAACATTGAAAATTTTGAGATGTTTGTAATATTTTTTTCACAAAAGTGAACTCGAGTAATTAAGATTTATTCTCATAATTTGTCTTTTTAAAAGTAGATAGAGAATGGCAAGACAAATCAATTAAACAAAGTTTATGTCAATCAAATATGCATAGTTTTCCCAAAAAATCCCAAATTTTGAGAACCACTGAAGTAGAATTATAAAAATTTGCGTAATTTTTAATATTATTGACAAAACACCAGAGGTAATTAACTTCTTGTCCACTACATTATTTTTCTATTTCAATTTGTGATTTATTATTAAATTTTACAAAAAAAACAAAAAAAAGTTTTTCGCCTGGATCGGGATTCGAATCTCCTACACAAATGAACATGTTCGCCACCATTTTGAAAAATTTTCAAAACGCCCATGCGCCGCCATCTCCACTTTGTTTAGTAAAAAATTAACTGCTAATAAACTACCATAAGTCACACAGTGGCTCTCAACAGGTGGGTTAAAAAAATTCTGAAAAAAGTACGCCCTTTTTGGAAAAATGATATAAAGGTTTTTAACCCACATACAAAATATTGCTAAGCCATTCCTTGTATAATTAAAATTAATTATAATTAAAAATAGAATTATCAAAAAAATTATAAATATTAATTTATCGATATTTTATGATTTATAGTGTTAATTTTTTCTAGTCACTTAATATTAATTTATGTATTGTTATAAAAAATAAATAAAATAAAAAAAATTCGTCCCTTGGTACGTCCTTGAAATTAGTTTCTCGTAGTTTATTAACGTTAATATTAACAAAAGATATCAGAGATTTTGAAAGTTGTTGAATTTTGTCTGCTAGAAAAATATTAAATGAGCCTAGGTAAAAAAATCACTTTGTGTTTAAAAATAAACTCATACATTTCAAAACAAATTAAACATTTTGTGTGACCTTCACCCTTTTTACAGCAGAGTTTTTTAGTTTTGGAGAGAGTTTTGTTAATTATGTTCGAGCCTATTTTATGAAAAAAAGTCACACGAATACATTTTGCTTTCCTTTCGAATCATCAAAATTTCATCACGTCCTCAGTGAAGATAATTTATTGTTTGTCATCGACAGTGCTTTTCTCTCTCAAGAGGGATTGCCTTTTCGTGTACATTTTCACTTTCAATGATCAACTTGACACAATTATAAACACACAAGTGGTGAGACTATCAAACCGCCACTTAACTACAATTTTAATAATTATTACTCCAATGAAGGAATTATTTACGATGTTGTTTGTAATTAAAATAGTTTTGAAACTTGGGGTCTATTAATTAAATAAACAAAGAAAGTGAAAATTTATTACATCAATTCCAATTGGAAATGAAATCTCTGTGCGTTCATGGTTCACGTACAGAGTTAATTAAGATAAAACGAAATATGTGGGCAATTAGCACTATTGTGTTTTTTTAGTCTCGAATGTCGCTCTTCGTGTTTATCATTCACTTTCATCCACTAATTTGTTCCAGCTCCAATATTGATCGCTCTCGCTCTTTGTCCACTTTTTCAAATAAATTCCATTTTGTGTTGAATCAAGAATAAGTCGGGTTTTGTTGTCAAGGCTTCAATAAACGTGATGAAATGATGAAAAGCGGTGCATTGTCTCACTGTGTCACTACCATCAGATATAGTTTATGTGTTATTGTTTGTACAGCCCACTCTCGTAAGGGAAGAGCTATTAATAGTGTGGCAAATGGGGTCACTGGGTCAATCAATGCTCTCGGCGTCCCGGCGCCTGCAATGGGCGCGTCCGACGCCAATTGGGCCACCTATTGATCCCAACAGCCCCACGTGCGACCAAGTTCTTAGTAGAACACCGCACCAACAACACTCTGCGCTCCTGAATCTGCACTCTGCAGGTTTAATGCGATATCCCGTACAGATACTGCGGAGCCGCTGTGATCAATGCTGTTTACCTAATCTTTATTCGCGTTTTATCTCCGCAGAGTCGAACGCTTAGCGAGGGAGCCAATGGTAAAATCGATGTTGTTTGGAAAAATGCTGGCGATTTTTTTATTTACAAATACACAAAACATCATATTTATGTAACTTGTTTCGTTGAAATTAGTGGCGTCCATTGCCACCTCTGCCTGTGACAAAATAAACTTCGAAAAAGGACAATTTTTATTGACAAATAAATTAACGGAAATTGCCCCTCTTATGACCCTTCAAATGAACTGCTATATGCAGTTGAACTGCTCGAAAAATGTTAGGGGTATTGGTGTTTTAAATTTTAATATACACTGCTGCACAATAGTTAATCTATCAATGTTTGAGCATTGGAATTTGATAAAAACAAATCAGTAAATATGTATCTGCTTTTAACTTCGTTCTTTTTATCAGTCGATTTTCTCAAAAATTCACTAATATCCTTAACTTTTTTCAGTCAGTTTTTTTAATTAAATAGCAAATTCAGTTCTAGCACAAGTTCCCTAAAAATGTAAAATCGTTCTGAAAATTATTAAAATAAAAAACCTGAAAAAGTTTTTTGTAATGTCACCAAAATATACACTGGGGTTTTATTTTCTAAATTATATATTAAAAAATCATTCTGTATTTATTAAAAAGATTCTGTTTTACAAAAAACCTGGCCATTTTTATAATTTTTTATATTTTTTTTTGTCTTTAACTTTTTTCCAAGACTACTCAAGCTTTTCCTGTTATTACTGATGACTCGTGAATTTTTTATATCTTTAAACTTCTGAAAAATTCTTAAAACCAAGTCATTAACGAAACAATTAACAGTTAAAGAAGTCTAATTATTCAAACATAGAACAAATTCTATCAATATCAAAAAACAAATTACTAATAATATGCATCTGTTTTTAACTTCATTCTTATTATCAGTCGATTTTCTCTAAAATTCAGTAATATCCTTAACTTTTTTCAGTCAGTTTTTTGAATTAAATAGCAAATCCAATTCTAGCACAAGTTTCCTAAAAATGTAAAATCGTTCTGAAAATTATTAAAATAAAAAACCTGAAAAAGTTTTTTGTAATGTCACCAAAACATACACTGGAGTTTTATTTTCTAAATTATATATTAAAAAATCATACTGTATTTATTAACAATATTTTGTTTTACAAAAAAACCTAGCTATTTTTATAATTTTTTCTTTTTTTTTGTCTTTGACTTTTTTCAAAGACTACTCAAGCTTTTCCTGTTGTTACTGATGACTCGTGAATTTTTTATATCTTTAAACTTCTGAAAACTTGTTAAAACAAAGTCATTAACGAAACAATTAACAGTTAAAGAAGTCTAATTATTCAAACATAGAACAAATTCTATCAATATCAAAAAACAAATCACTAATAATATGGATCTGTTTTTAACTTAATTTGTTTATCAGTTGATTTTCTCTAAAATTCAATAATATCCTTAACTTTTTTTCAGTCAGTTTTTCGAATGAAATAGCAAATCCAGTTCTAGCGCAAGTTTTCTAAAAATGTAAAATCGTTCTGAAAATTATATTTAAAAACCTGAAAAAGTTCTTTGTAATGTTACCAAAACATGCACTAGAGTTTTATTTTCTAAATTATATATTAAAAAATCATCCTGTGTTTATTAAAAAGTTTTTGCTTTTCGAAAAACCTAGCCATTTTTATAATTGTTTTTTTTGTCTTTGACTTTTTTCAAAGACTACTCAAGCTTTTTCTACTATTACAGGATTATTCGTGAATTTTTTATATCTTGAAACTACTAAAAACTTTTTAAAACTCATTAAGTCATTAACCAAATAATTAACAGTTAAAGAAATCTAATTATTCTAACATCAACCAAATTCTGTTAATGTTTGAGCATTGGAATCTAATAAAAACAAATCAGTAAATATGTATCTGCTTTTAACTTCATTATTCTTATTATATTCTTATTTTTATAAGTGAATCCTTTATTTTCTAAATTAACTTTTAAAAAATCATGTTTAATAAGAAGTTTTTGTTTTTCAAAAAACTTTTCCATTTTTGCCATTTTTTCTTTTTTCTTGTCTCTGACTTTTTTCAAAGACTACTCAGGCTTCTTCTACAATTACAGATTTTTCGTGAATTTTTTATATCTAAGAACTACTAAAAACTTTTTAAAACTCATTAAGTAATTAAAATTTGATCAATAATTGATTAAAAAAAAATCCGAATATTTATTACCAATTTTTTTAATCTAAAATTTAGCCCATATGTATTAAATACTGGTTGAAATAGTTTCGTTGTCCCAAACGTGTGCGTAAAAAATCCTGAAATCTCGCCTTGCTTTATGAAAAATTGAAATCCCGTCGAAAAGCTCATCGGGTCTATTTTTCAGCCCAGGCCCCAGAGACTGAAAATAGCTGACATTTCCCCTAAAGTTGAAAAAATATCAGATGCTGCGTGAGGGCGAGAGAAATGGAAATGTCACTTGAGGATGAACAATAAGAGGTTCATAACGTTTTTGTTTGTTATTAGATGGTAAAGGAGCCGGCATTTATGACACGAGTACAAATGGCTTTTTAAAAAAACGTGGAGAAAATTTCGCAAGGGTGTGAGCGTGGGAAAGATTTTTATAGACGCTGGAATATCTCAATTTTATGGCGTGGATGATACAGTGGAATAGAAAGGGAGAAGAAAATTGGAAAATGGTGAAAGAGAAAGTAACGGTTCCTTTGTTTGCTCGCGCGCTGAGTCGCAGGTGCAGCGGAATATAAATATTTTTATTTGTTCATTTAACCCTTGCTGGGACGCAAGGGTGGTTGTTACGAATTCAGGGGCGCTGGCTGATTGTAGATAAACTATTGATTTGAATAAATAAATAAATAAATACGTGCTTGTTTCACTTATTAACTTTCTTTAGGCAAGAAAATGTTCATGATTTATCGTCAAATTTAATCTCCGGGCAGCTCGGTCGCGTACCTACTTTTCAAATTGAAATTTAATGCTCTCCTTCCTCCAACCAAACCCAATTATCATTAGTGTCCTTAACAATAACCACGTTACGTAATGATTTATGCGTCCAAATCCACAACTCGCATTCATTTCAACTAATGAAACCGGTCACTTTATTCGCCAATTGATGCGTATTAGAAAATTTGAGGAAGGGATCTCAAGGAGAAAGGGGTAGGATTTGGAGCTTTTCTGATGCAACGCAGCGAAGGTTTGACCTACTTCCTCGACACGTGTAGCTCTTCTACACTCCAGCAACTTCACTGTTTTTGTCCGGTTTTCCCGTCTCACATAGAACAAAAAGAGCCTTTCTGTCGCATCGACCTTTTCCGGCTCAAAAAATCTCAAATGATTGAAATTCATTAGTTTATTTTATTGTAACGTGGAGATTATGAGATAAATTATTTATATTTGTGTGCCCGGAGGCTTACATTTCCGGTCCACATGTGGTACGGAAAATAATTGGTTTTTATTAGAAAAAGGCCACAAGGAATCGGATTTGATTCCAATTAATAACAGCAAAGGAAAAAATAGTGGTAAAATATATACATTCTAAACTTTTTGTTGTTTATTGCAAGTCGTGTCAAGATAATGCAACAAATTAAACTTTTTATTTTTAAATTATAACTAAAATATTTTTTATTATGACAACAAAGTTTTGTTTTAGTTATTGCCGAGAATTTTGTAACTTATTATTAACAATTATTGTTTTAGTGTGAAATTTTATGTAATTTTCAATTAGCAAATATTCATGACTTTATTTATTTGCCTTGCTTTTAATGCTTTTAAATGCAACACTGGTACCACTTTCATTTTAACTAGCTAGGTCCCTCTCTTGTTGAGAGGATAAACTAAACACATCACGTTACCGAAAGCTGCATGGTATTATTGATTTTTGGAAAGGTTTCAGTTCTGATCAAAAGAAGTAGTTGTTTAAAACAGTATGTTCGAAAAAAAATTGCCTTTTTTAAACAAAAAACAAGCAACAATCATGTTGTGAGTATTACTGGAATTATTCAGGATTAAGGAAAAAATTGGATAGCAGATCAAAGACTGAGTTCAAGTTAAACTCATTTACAATTTGAATCTTGAAACATTTTTATTCGTAGATTTATTCAAAAAAGACAGAAATTACTTCACGCGCCTAAATTTTAAAATATTCTATTCGTTCTCAATGTCAATTTTTTGAAACTAAATACTTTAAATTTCCAAGTAAAAAGCTCCAAACTTAATTAATTCGTACAAAATTGCCAGCGGAGGATTAAATGGAGTGTATTTTGTTTGTTTTTATTTGATTTGATGGCTTTCTTGTTTAAGAAAACTCGGCTTTGCCTAAGAAAGTTTTCCAGGCGCATCCACCATTTTTGTCATAGATCTTAGAATACGAGGAACACATTATAAAGTTATTTTATTTTACCCAGATTTGTTCTTCTTGTTTTAAAAATAAAAAAAATAAATAAAAACCAAAAAATATCTTGAGGAGTTCTTCAGTCGATCGAAAAATTACAAAAACTCTTTAACAGAACATCTTGTTGAAATGACGAATGAGAAAAAAGAATTGATTATGCTATTTTACTATTTAATTATTGTTTGAATATTTTTTTTTAAGCAAAATTGTAATTACAGGATTACCCTGGCGCATCCACCATTTTTCACAATTTAAAAAAAAATTGTTTTTGTGTATTTTAAAATGTTTGCATGAACAATAAAAGCTTTAAAAACTTTTAATGCAAAATGTAATGTAAAAAATTGTAATTATAGGATTACCCTGGCGCATCCACCATTTTTCACAAATTTAAAAAAATTGTTTTTGTGTATTTTAAAATGTTTGCATGAACAATAAAAGCTTTAAAAACTTTTAATGTAAAATGTAATGTAAAAAATTGTAATTACTGGATCATCCTAGCGCATCCACCATTTTTGATAAATTTTAAAAATTGTTTTTGTCTATTTTTTAATGTTTGCACGAACAATAAAAGCTTGTAAAAACTTACTACTGTTTTTTGTTTCTCCTTTTTAACCTCTGTCTTATATATTTTGTCTTCCATTTATAATTCTTTCTTAAATCCTACTTCTGGGATTATTCCTGTCTGTTTTTTGTTTATTATTTTTTTTTGTTTTTGCGCCCTCTTGTCGCTTCTATCAGCTGTTGGTTTTCCGTTTTCTCAGTCAAAGAAAATCAGAAAGCATTTCTAGACATAAGTGGGTTCATAGAAACTTTTTTCGTTTTATTTTAAGAAATTACTCCTCAAAATTCTTCAAGAGCAATATCATACATTTTTTACAAATTTTAAGATAAATTTTTTGCTGAAATGCATTTTTTATGATGAACATGCATAACACTGTAAAAAAAAATTTATCGTCACTTAAAATATGTTTCACGTGTTAGTACGTGTTACAGCTTTACTTTTATTTCCCTTATTGTTTGTTGCATTTTATTTGTTAATGTTAAAATAAAAAGCTTGTTGAATAATTGGTATTTATTTATATCACCTGGACCTGGTGTAATAAAACGGAATGTACGTGCTAAAATGTCTATACAAATAACAATAACAAACACATTTCAAATAGAATTATTTGACGCATTATGTTTATAAAAATGTGCAATTGTGTCATTTGCATAAAATAGTTGACTTGAAACAACAATGCTTGTCCTAAAGCACTCAAAATGTTCTTTGAGCCAGCTACACACATGACACGTTTAAAATAATAAGTAGGTATATCACAATAATTGGCATTACAGAATATTTGCGGAAGTAACAATAATTACACATATCTGCCATAACTATCTATAAAATTACAAAACAAGTTAGACAATACGTAATACAACAGCCTTTATTGACGTAACAACTGGTAGACGTTGTTGTGCGAAAAAGCGTGTACAACTTATAACGTATATACTATTTTATTTATGTTAAAATTTCAGTCATATTAATTCTGGTAAGCACCCAAATAGGCCTGACAACTTGGGCAATAATGGTTTTGACTCTGGCACGAATCCACACAATATGGAATACAGCAGCAAAGGTAACATCTGTAAGGAAAAAAAAATATTTTACAAAGAGAAAAAGTGCGGTTTAAAATAACAATGGCTAATAATTTTTACTACTTACTGGAATAAACATAAAATTAAAGCAAATAAATGGGTTTTTGTATTTGGTTCTGTTTGAACCGTTGTTGTAATTGTCGCATGGCAGGAAGGACAAACCATGTGTTGGGGTGAAGGTCCAAAGTTCATTATTGTGGGTCCTGGGGTTATAACAACTAAAAATAAATAAATCTAGTCAAAATTTAAATAATTAAGTTTATTTAAGTGTTCTTTTAAAAGTAATGTGCACTCAAAGATTAGAGATTAAAGTAAAATCGTTTAAATGCTATTTCCGTCAAAATACTGTTTCTTGGTAATTCTAGATCAGTAATTTTCCTAACAGACTTTATAGTATCTTATCTTATCAGTGTAATAAATGTTCTCTTGTAATACAAATATGCAATAACTAAAACATTGTTTCATTTACTATATTTTTTACAAATATGCACTGTCAGCAGTTTAGTATTTACTCTAATCTATTATATTAATCTATTATTAGTAGTAAATGGTAAACATTTTTTAGAAGGAATAGTTAATTATTAGAAAAACTAAGTCTAAAGTTAGTTACCATGGGTGGTAGCTTGTTGGTGGCTTTGGGGTGGTGGAGGATAAGGCTCTGAAGAACTAAAACCTGGTTTTACGCCAGGGGGTGGCGGCTGTGGCATACCTTGTGGAGGCGGCGCCATTCCTGGGGGTGGTGGAGAAGCAGTATATGGCGGAGGATTGTCTTGATACATACTGAGACTAAAGTTTAAAATTTAAATTTGTGTCAAGCAAATTTATTCTAGGTACATAAACAAGCAGGTGTTTGTGTAAAAATACTATATTGACATTAACAAAGAACATAATTATCTGAATCTAGATGAAAATAACATGGACTGGAATCGCTTATTCATTACATTTACCAGTTTAATTTTTTTTATTAAGTTCCAAATTTGAAATAAAAAATTATGAAGTAGTTTTAGCTACACATTTATTATCAAATTATTTAAAAAATTAAATAAATAAGATTTTCTTCAATCATAAAATGCATCTAATCAATCACGTTTTATTTTTTAAGTTAATCCTTTAAGAATGTATTTCAAGAATTTAGATAATGTAAATGACAGTCATCACTTCTATCATTTTACGAGCGTTTTTAATTAGAATTAGCAGCGTTTTCAAGAACGATTTTTATCAGTGGTTCTGGCAAATATTTTTATCAAAGATAAAAAGATAAATGAGCGAATGCTAAATAGAACACCTAATCATCTAAATAGCTTGGTTCCTGGCATATTTCCGTACATCTGAACTAAAATTAATAAATATGAACAATAAATTAATCATGTAACTATTGTGTACGCAGAATACAATAAAGTACCATGTCTTCAATTAAATTTCTATTAAAAAAAAAACTGGCTTGATAAAATTAACTAAACAAGTTTGCAACACTAAACAAAGTACACACAGGGAGGAAGAAAAAAAAAATTAGACATGGCTTAAAATAATAGATCTGCCAACTATTATTCAGATTTAATTAAGGCCTTGTTACTTGAAATGCTTAAATAAAAAAGGAAAAGAAATAAGAGAATTTTTACTTCTTAACTGAAAAAAGTAGGTAAATATACTAACTAATTCAAGAAAAAAACTTGATTCTGTCAAGAAATATCTCCTTTAAAAAAAATCAAATCATTCTATTTTAATAGGTAAATAGGTGTGACATGATTCTTTGTTAAAAAAACGTCTTAAATATTTTAGTTTTTAAAATAAAACCACCCCTAACTGCTAGTCACATCAACAAAATTTATTTATTTTACAACACAGAGACCAGGTTTTTATTGCTTCAAAAATAATTTTCCAAAAATAGAGGGTGGCGTTTAAAATTTCAAAAAATTAAAACATTTCTTCCGCTTATTTCTGGAAGTAGCTGTACACAAACAAAATTATATCAATTTTATCTGAACTACATTCAAGGATTTCTCATTGTGAAATATGTTTTCCAAATGAGATATTCTAACAATAAGTGAATTATACAGCACTTTTTATTGCAAATATTTCTGATAAAATCTAGTAATAAACTTGATTTTGCGTTTTAGTCACAACTACTTGACTCACATTATAAACAAAAAGCAATGTAGGATTATAGGTCACTGCCTTAATAATTCAGAAAATCTGGGCTAAAGTCCAACTATAAAAATTCTGCTTGTAACGTATTGTAAAAATGGATTAAAATGATGTGTTCTGAAGTAAATTGTAATAACCTTGATCCACTTAATTGTGTATTACATAATGAGACTTAATTATTATTAGCATGAAGTGTCCGGCGTTTTAATTCTGTACTGTTTGTATGCACAACATAGTGAAGCTAAAAATATTATTTTAGAAATACTTGTAATCATTTTAAACTTTGATAAGCCAATTAGTTTGAACTTTGTTTTCCACATTTGAAATTCCAGAAAAGTTTCATGCTACAAAAGCTACGTAAAAGCTATTTCACAACATGAAAATATTAGAATGCTTAGCTGTGGAAATCGATAAACTTTGGGTGTATGTATTTATTTTGTGGATGGCTTATCCTCGATTATTTTTATTCCGTTATATGTTAAAAAAAGGATAATGCGTCCAAAATGGCCATTATTTTCGTGCCCTATGGAATGTTCTGCAGTGAAATATTGAATCATGACTTACCTGTTTGCGTGGCGATAACAATAAGGTGTACAGCTTTCACTCGATTGTTGAAAATGAACCACTACAGCTCGTGCTGTGGCACTGTATATGAACTGTGATAAAATTTGAAGTTCCCAGTACACAGGTGGAGTGGAGAATGATTCCACGTGTTCGCTTGCGTCAAGCTTGGTCAACAAATTATTCAATGTCTCTCTCTTTTCAAAATTTTTAGTCGAGAAGTAATTGGTTACCTACCAGTTTTATGCGTTCAACCGCAACGTAATAGAATACGTGTTGTTTTGAACGTAAATTAAATTTTATTCAAATTAATGTAAAACATAATGAAACACTGGATGACTAATCTCGTCTACGTCAGTAATGATGATAATCAGTGTGAGGAAATTTTATGGGATGGCCATGAGGCCACAACCGATCAGTTGACTCGTCGTAGCGCTCTCGCGATGTTCATATTTATCGATGAAATGGTCTGTTGCAGCGCGTGCATTGGCGTAGTTTACTTGGGGTTTATACAATTAATGTTACCGGTCGCTTACAAAAATCTAATTAAAACATAAATATTATTGTTTTATTATAATTACGGAGTACCCAAGAAAAATTGTGGCAATAAAATAGTCGCTAATTTATTAAGACTGCGGTATCTTTGTTGAGATTATTTTCTGAACCAATTTTAAAATAGTCGCTAATATCAGCTTCTGCTTGGTTAGTTCAAACCCTGACAAGGCACCTAATTTGACATAATCGTTAAAAAATAACTTCATCATTTCCTCAATTTTACATGGACACCAATAAAGATGTTTAATACAGGGGAGCGTAAGTCACTATTACATTTTGAAAATGTTGCGTTTTAATTCAGTGGAAATTAAAATTAAAAACTAAATAAAAATATTTTAACCATTTTCTCTGAGAAATACGTTTGAATAACTGTGATTCTTTCTAAATTGTCGAAAACTGATTCCGTTTTGCGGTTAAAATATCTTTGAATTTCGAAAAAGATCTTTCTACATCACAGCTGGTTACAGGAGTAAATAAAAAGTTTGGTGCTAATGCAAAATATGTCGAAGGTACATTATTCGCTATTTGTTTTAAAACTAGAAAATCGGGATCTCTAGTAACTGCGTCAATTTTTGCATTTAATTTATTTTGTAATGACCATTCTACAGAATTTAACTCTATCAATGTAGACTCAAATTTCTCAACTGTAATGGATAATTTTAAATTTTACGTTTCTAGAAATTTGATCGTAGTTGGAATATTTGAAAAATTGTTTTCAATAAAATTAAGTTGAGAAACTAAATTTGTGGTTAAAACTAAAGTTTTACATTATTTAATGCTTTGTGCATCGTCGTTTAAAGCAATAAACATATGATTTTAATTGATTAAAATTTTTAGACATTTGCTTCTAACTAAGTACCCCAGCGTGTAACTACAATTGTTGATTCGTCAGAAACGTTACGATTTGTATATTTTTTTAAAAAGGACTTTAAAGAAGGATTATTTAGTTACCTACAAAATGTGTTTGGGGTGAAATCGCAGCGTATTTCCCTTTGAAACGTGGTGTGGTTCAAAACATACCAAGGGCTAAAAATGGTAAATAATTAAAAAAAATATTAATGTCACACCAAAGAATACTTTGAAATGAATTACAATTTCGTAATTTAGTTCTACTGGGTCACTTTTATGCTTTTTAAATAAGTACATGAGATAAAAATGTTCTTTTGACTTTTTAGATATTATTAAAATTAACAGAGAGTTAGGGCGGTTAAAAGTAAAGGTATAATATTAATAGATAAGTGACATTAATTATTTTTTAATTATTTACGAATTACGATTTTTAGCTCTCGAAATGTTATCAAAGGCGATGAACACGCTTCAGAGGGAAATACGGTTCGGTTTCACCTCAGGCGCATTTTGCAGTAATTTTAAATTGCAATAACTTGGTGAGTCTTACAGATAACGAAATGATTCTTGCACCAAAAATTTATTTCAAGTATTAGCTTCATTTCGTCTTGATTATGTGGGAGTCTATCTTTTAAATTAAAAAACTTTCTCGCATCTCGAAAATTTCACTACACAATTATGCAACGTTACAAGAAAATGTAACTTTTTTGGTTTCCCTTTATCAAAACTCAACCTTGTTAAACTACGTATAAATCTGCATTTATTGAAAATTTGTTTGCAAAAAAAACGGAGTTTCTAGCTTTATCCAGAAGGAAGATATGAGTATGTAAACGCAAAATGTGTCCAATTTTAGGTGTTTGCAAATTTTTAGCTAAAACGTCTTTTCAGCCCCTTCGCGAGGGTTGAAACAAAAAATTCTTTGTCTAAACATTTTTTAATACTCTTTCCTAACTTATTTCAACAATGCAAGCTGTTCCACAACATTTCGATTTAAAGGTTTATCTGACTGCAAGCGCGCGCCCATGCACTAACCTTCGCCCATAAAATTTCCTCACACTGATGATAATACAGCTTCTTGTAAAGTTGTGAAATCAATTTGAATCACTTAAAGCGACCAGTGAACTAATTAGATAACGCAGCTAATCAATTATATAAAGCATATTTGTTTGCATTATCAAAATACACGAGTGTTTTTTTCAAAAATCAGCCAATTTTTTAAATGTGGCATTATCTAAGACTGTTTACTCTTATATTTAGTAAATATTTATGAAATTGAGACCAAAACTCAGATAAAATTTTAACTTTTTACTGTATTAGCAACGAAAAACTACTTTTGGCTCAAATGTTTGTGAAAACTGTTGGTTTTGCATCTTCAAATGGTGGTGCATTGGAAATAATAAAAGTTAGACCTCATTTTAAGGCCCTTGAACATTTATATTTTCTTATTAATATACTATATTACAGAACTCAATTAATTTGACGTTTAGTTATGCAAATTTGCTTAATTTTGGGTTGAAATTGTGACTGTAATTTAAAAATGTACTCAGCTACTCAACACAATTGTGGAAAAAAATTCTGGTTAGTTGTATAATTGGTTGCATACGTAATTGCAAAAAAATATTTCTTTAGTTTAGAATTATTTCTTGCCTTTCTTCTAGGTATGTATTAGGAAGAATGACAAACGTTTTTTTTTAATACAGTCAGAAAAAACATGCACTTAGCTTAGACGTACTAAAACAACAATTTTGCGCAAATTTTTTGTTAAGGTACTTCAGTTTGTTTTAATGTACAAACAAGAAGAAAGCTTTTGATTTAGCGGTTTTTGCACAGATAAGATAATATTTATATTGATATTACGAGTGTGCTCATTCTGTACAAGTTTTTAGTTGTGTGATTTCCTGTGTTTCTGTTTCTGGCCACAGAATAACAGGTTTCTGACCATTTTCTACCATGGAAGAGGTTAACAGATACAAGGAAAGACTTTCAATTATGTTTCAAGGAAGCTCCACAAGTGAACAACAAATTGATTACGTGATTGATATCGTTTTAAATAATTCTAATAACAATTTGCTACCTTTTGAGAATAAAATCGAGATTATGACAGATCTTTTATTAGAATCGGGGGATTCCCTCTTATCGTTGAAAGGAGGAAATTTAGAAGCAAATATCACAAATTGTGCTAGCAGTAAGTGTAATAATAAACATTTGTTCAGACAAATCAAAATCTAATCCATTAACTTTGAATTAATTAGATGATGGTTTTCAGGTGAGGAAGGAGCCGTTGGTTTTGCTTACACCAAGCCTAGATTAACCAAAATTGAAATCAATTCATTGTTAACTCTCTTCCCAGATATTTGTCCCAAATTTCTGGATTCTTTTGTGGCAAAAAACCCAACTATGAATTTTGATGAAATTGTAAATGAATTGTCCCAAAGTAATAACTAATGTAATTATTGCAGATAAACTGTAAATCGTTTTAGCCGAATATGCAAAACGGGAAATTGATCCTTTAGACATGTGGAACGACTTAAAACAAATGTTACCTAACGCCGATCCCACGTATTTGCGAAATCAAGCACGAGTTCTGGCCAAAAGACCCCTAGAAGAGTACGAAGAGTTTCTAAAAAATGCCATCGAAAAGAACGACTATCCCACCTTGCAGGATTACTTGAGGTTGTAAAGTTGTTTGCAACTTGTCTTGTTTAAATCAATTTTAGGAAGCAAGAAAAACTTGAAGATATTTCAGTGTACACCAATCACTTTACTGTGGCTAATTTCCTGAAAATTGTGCCAAAACCGGTGGAATTTTTCACAAGTCCTGAACGTGAAGCTATTTTAGCTGACACGAGCGAAAGTGATAAAGAATTCGCCCTCACTTTTCTATACAACCAGTTTCCCTACTTACGCCAGAACCAAATTCAAAAAATCTTCAACAGCTACGGCCAACATTTGGTCAAAACTTGCAATAAACTGAAGGTTTTGCCTCGAGATTTCCGCAACCCACGGAAGCACATCGAACAGGATGAATGTTTCAATGTTAAATTATTACAAGAAGTAATAACAAAATCTGCATTGGTTCACAAATAATTAAATTATTCTAGATCGCATTTTTGAAACACGAAAAGTCAATCAGACAGTACCTAAAATTGCAAAATGACAGATATCGTAAAGCTTTGGACGAGGCCAGAAAATACGGCTTGTTGCAAACTTGTCTTTGCTGCTTTGACGAAGAGCTCATTCCTGAGGAGTGCCTATTTTGCGATAAAAACTGCACTTTTTGCAAAAATTGCGTCAAACTGGGGGCGGAACACGTGATCGGAGAGGGAGGAACAAAATTTCCGTGTCTGGCTGATTGTCCCTCCGAATTTAACTATTCTGTTTTAAAAATGGTCTTAAATGATAAGGTTTTCAAGCGGTTATGTCAGAGGAAGCAAATCGAAGAAATAAAAAACGCCAATGTGGACGGTTTGGAAACTTGCCCGTTCTGCGATTATGTGATGGTGCCAGAAGAAGGCGATAAAATATTTAAATGTGGAAACATTGAGTGTATGAAGGAGTCGTGTCGAGAGTGCCGTCATGTGGCCCACATACCTTTAAAATGCTCCGAAATTGAATACGATGAAGATGTTAAATTGCGAACATACATTGAAAATGAAATGTCCGAGGCTTTTCTTAGGTACAATAGATTTTTTCCAATTTTTTTTTATTTATTATCGCCTTACAGGACCTGTCCGAGTTGTTCAAGAAAGTTTTACAAAGAGTCCGGTTGTAATAAAATGACTTGTCTTTGTGGGGCTAAAATGTGCTACATTTGTAAAGTTGCGGTTCAAGACTACTCACATTTTGGAAATGGAAGGTGAGATTTTAAATAACGCTCTTTTATTTATTATTTTTTAGGTGCCCACTTTTTACCGAAAATTTGGACCAGCTTCACTTTGATAATGTTATACGAAGGGCACAAGCTGCGAAAGCTCAACTGGGGGTGGATAAAAACCCCAACAAGTTGAAATTCGATCCAACAAAGAATTTCCAGTTGAATTGAAACATATGTTGCAATTAATTGTTAATAAAAATTAAAAAATAAGTGTATCTACTAGTTAAAATTAACATATTAAATTATAATTTAAATAAAATGAAATAAAAACCAAAATAAAAAGCTTTATACATCTTCTAATGAGGTTATTTATTCCCTTTGATTTTTTTTTGAAATTTTAACCCAGTGAGTGGTATAAGCGGGTTTGTTGTCTTGAGGGCGAAGTCTGAGGGCAATAACCACTCAAGGGATTTAGGCACTTTTAAAAAAGGCTTAGCGAATGTGTACAAAGGCAAGTGCAGTATGGTTTAGCAGAAACCAAGAAGTACCACGGAAGAGGCATTAGAACAAATGTGACCGAAAGCGAAAGCAATACAGTGCTGGGAGTGTTTTTTGCAAAAACACATACAAAGTGTTTTTTGGTTGTATTTAATTGGAGTGTCTTGTGGCATATTGGTGTTTATAAGCGAGATTGTGTGTTTTTGCAAAAATAAAATGGCATCTTATTTATAAAACTGCTTTGGTAAATTAAAATTTAATTCACAATTAAATAATTTATATTAAGTTGATACTTATATTTGTGCCACTTAAAATTGGAAAAGACGAAGTTAATCTCAAATTAAAATTTGTAAACTGGTTTTTATTAGTGTTTTTATTAAGTTAAAGAAATTTTTAATTGTGCTTTTTTGTGGGAGGGTATTTGCCGTGATTTTGGTTTTATTTGATTCCAAAATTATAGTAAACTTTCGTATAATTGGTTGCCTATACAACTTGTAAAAATTTATAAAATTTTAGAAATCGAAGATTTGTATATAAAAAAGTTTATTTAATAAAATTATTTTTAACAATATAGATTAAAAATACAAAAGTTGCAAATTTTGCACGTGCTTTAGTCTGCAATTTTCAAAAATTTACAGATTGCTGTAATGTAGTGTTTCGCAAAAACATGCATTAGTATATTTTATAGGTTCCTGTAAAATGGTACTTCGACATCTTCGACATTTAAAAGTTAAATGCAAGGTTAAACGTTAAAGTGAATTTTACAATAACGTATAATAATTAGTACATTAACAAATGTTTTATAAGGGTTAATTTGGCGCACGAAACCCAAGTTAGAAAACGAGCCGCTGGCGAGAAGAGTTTGCGCTTATCGCATTATATGCTACTGAAGAAATAAAATCCGACTTTGGATTCATGCTGAAGCACATTTTGTCGAACTTTTGGTTACTTCCTGACTGAAATGTGGGCTTTAATTACCATACCAGAGGATGAATTTGTTGAAAACCCAGAATTGTTGTAGTACTGGATGGTACCAGTAGTTGCAGTCATTAAAATGGATGGTTACACCATGATAGATGTGAGTTTAAATTTTTGGGCCTGGTTTATATTTGAATTGTTTTTTTGTTTATAGTGTCGAACATGGGGGTCTCACGGAGGCACTGGAGACCTATTTAACCTAACCTAATATATAACCTTATATTACCTATATAACCGTCTCCGCTGTCTTGAGATGATATTTCCTTTCATTTTAACACAAAAACTATGGAACGTAAACAGCGTTGATAACAAATCACAAGAAAAAAATCATGCAAGAAAGTATTAAATTTTAATGTCCCACATACGGCACCAAGATACACTCTGCAAGTCGGGTTTAATAAATTTGAATAAATTCTATTACAAATTAAAACTTAAATGCATTTAACTTCTGCATTTATTCCCATATTCAAGCAATGCAAAATGTTTTTTTTTCACCCCCTTTATATCCTGCAATATTTTTTATTTTTGCAGGAAATCAAGCTCTCTAATAGGGCCTTCGACTGTAAAAAAATCATGTTCGGACAAAGACTCCTTGGGACCTTAACGAATTTTTTAAATTTTTATAAAATTTCTCGATTTTGCAAATTGCTCTAATTGGTCAAATTAATCAGTAATTTGTACAGAAAGAATCACGTAGAGGTTTAGAGCATTCTTGCCAGAAAAAGGATGAGGTAAACAATGATTATTAGAAAATAAAAGGGAATAAAGGAATTATTGGTTTGTGATATAAAAAGTACAACACAAATATAATACAATGCACCTACCTTCATATAGCTTCTGCGTAGGCTACTGTTTGTAGCAAAACATAAAAAAAAATAAAAACAACAACACCATTAAAAAATCTTTATTTGCATAAAAGTTACAACAAGCGACTTTTGTCAATATTAAACAAAATAAAGAATACACAATACGTTTCAATATATAATGGCACTCAAATCATTAATTTCAACACCTCAGTAGATAAATGCACCTACCTTCATATCGCTTCCACGTTGGCTACCGTTTGTAGCATTAAAAAAAATAATAATAAAAATGAAACCAAAAAAAATGTTTATTTGCATTAAATTTTGAGCAAGCCACTTTCATTCATTGAAATTAAAGACAAAATTATTACGTGGCAATAAATTATTTGAGTGCTTGATTTTATTTATAGTTTCTGTATTTAAAATGTGACACTCAAAATATCACTTTTCAACACCGCATTTAAAGATTTTAATTACATTTAAGTTTTATGAAATTATTGGTTTGTGAAATAAATAAATACGACACAGCAATAAAATACACCTACCTTCATATCGCTTCCACGTTGGCTACCGTTTGTAGCATTAAAAAAAATAATAATAAAAATGAAACCAAAAAAATGTTTATTTGCATTAAATTTTGAGCAAGCCACTTTCATTCATTGAAATTAAAGACAAAATTACGTGGCAGTAAATTATTTGAGTGTTTTATTTTATTTATAGTTTCTGTATTTAAAATGTGACACTCAAAATATCACTTTTCAACACCGCATTTAAAGATTTTAATTACATTTAAGTTTTATGAAATTATTGGTTTGTGAAATAAATAAATACGACACAGCAATAAAATACACCTACCTTCATATCGCTTCCACGTTGGCTACCGTTTGTAGCATTAAAAAAAATAATAATAAAAATGAAACCAAAAAAATGTTTATTTGCATTAAATTTTGAGCAAGCCACTTTCATTCATTGAAATTAAAGACAAAATTATTACGTGGCAATAAATTATTTGAGTGCTTGATTTTATTTATAGTTTCTGTATTTAAAATGTGACACTCAAAATATCACTTTTCAACACCGCATTTAAAGATTTTAATTACATTTAAGTTTTATGAAATTATTGGTTTGTGAAATAAATAAATACGACACAGCAATAAAATACACCTACCTTCATATCGCTTCCACGTTGGCTACCGTTTGTAGCATTAAAAAAAATAATAATAAAAATGAAACCAAAAAAATGTTTATTTGCATTAAATTTTGAGCAAGCCACTTTCATTCATTGAAATTAAAGACAAAATTACGTGGCAGTAAATTATTTGAGTGTTTTATTTTATTTATAGTTTCTGTATTTAAAATGTGACACTCAAAATATCACTTTTCAACACCGCATTTAAAGATTTTAATTACATTTAAGTTTTATGAAATTATTGGTTTGTGAAATAAATAAATACGACACAGCAATAAAATACACCTACCTTCATATCGCTTCCACGTTGGCTACCGTTTGTAGCATTAAAAAAAATAATAATAAAAATGAAACCAAAAAAATGTTTATTTGCATTAAATTTTGAGCAAGCCACTTTCATTCATTGAAATTAAAGACAAAATTATTACGTGGCAATAAATTATTTGAGTGCTTGATTTTATTTATAGTTTCTGTATTTAAAATGTGACACTCAAAATATCACTTTTCAACACCGCATTTAAAGATTTTAATTACATTTAAGTTTTATGAAATTATTGGTTTGTGAAATAAATAAATACGACACAGCAATAAAATACACCTACCTTCATATCGCTTCCACGTTGGCTACCGTTTGTAGCATTAAAAAAAATAATAATAAAAATGAAACCAAAAAAATGTTTATTTGCATTAAATTTTGAGCAAGCCACTTTCATTCATTGAAATTAAAGACAAAATTACGTGGCAGTAAATTATTTGAGTGTTTTATTTTATTTATAGTTTCTGTATTTAAAATGTGACACTCAAAATATCACTTTTCAACACCGCATTTAAAGATTTTAATTGCATTTAAGTTTTATGAAATTATTGGTTTGTGAAATAAATAAATACGACACAGCAATAAAATACACCTACCTTCATATCGCTTCCACGTTGGCTACCGTTTGTAGCATTAAAAAAAATTAAAAACAACACCAATAAAAAATCTTTATTTGCATGAAAATTACAACAAGCGACATAATTTTACGGCTGTAAAAAACAATCAACAATGTTATATTTAAGGATTGCTCTAATTGGTCAAATTAGTTAATAACTAATTAGTTAATATCTAATTTGTCCAGCAAGAACCACGTGGAGGTTTAGAGCATTCTTGCCAGGAAAAAAGGATATAAGGATGAGGTAAACAATGATTATTTGAAAATGAAGGGAATAAAGGAATTATTGGTTTGTGAAATGAAAAAATAGTACACAAAGATCAAAGCTTTTTCACTTGGCGTTAAATAAATGCTCTTACCTTTTGTACTGCATCTGCTACCATTTGTAGCAAAACCTAAAAAATAAATTAAAAACACAACCAACAAAAAAAATTAATTTGTAGGAAAGTTACAACAAGCGACTTTAATAAATATTATACAGAATAAAGGATACAGAATACGGTATAATATATGGCACACAAGCTATTAAATCAACACATCACAAGATAAAACGTAAAAAAATGCACCTACCTTCATATGGCTTCTGCGTTGGCTACTGTTTGTAGCAAGACATTTAAAAAATTAAAACAACACCAATAAAAATCTTTATTTGCATGAAAGTTACAACAAGCAACGTTTGTCAATATTAAACAAAATAAAAAATACACAATACGTTTCAATTTGTGGCAATTCAAATTCAAATCAAATTCAATACCCCAGTAAATAAATGCACTTACCTTCATATCGCTTCCACGTTGGCTACCGTTTGTAGCATTAAAAAAAAATAATAATAAAAATGAAACCAAAAAAATGTTTATTTGCATTAAATTTTGAGCAAGCCACTTTCATTCATTGAAATTAAAGACAAAATTATTACGTGGCAATAAATTATTTGAGTGCTTGATTTTATTTATAGTTACTGTATTTAAAATGTGTCACTCAAAATATCACTTTTCAAAACCGCATTTAAAGATTTTAATTGCATTTAAATTTTATGAAATTATTGGTTTGTGAAATAAATAAATACGACACAGCAATAAAATACACCTACCTTCATATCGCTTCCACGTTGGCTACCGTTTGTAGCATTAAAAAAAAATAATAATAAAAATGAAACCAAAAAAATGTTTATTTGCATTAAATTTTGAGCAAGCCACTTTCATTCATTGAAATTAAAGACAAAATTACGTGGCAGTAAATTATTTGAGTGTTTTATTTTATTTATAGTTTCTGTATTTAAAATGTGACACTCAAAATATCACTTTTCAACACCGCATTTAAAGATTTTAATTACATTTAAGTTTTATGAAATTATTGGTTTGTGAAATAAATAAATACGACACAGCAATAAAATACACCTACCTTCATATCGCTTCCACGTTGGCTACCGTTTGTAGCATTAAAAAAAATAATAATAAAAATGAAACCAAAAAAATGTTTATTTGCATTAAATTTTGAGCAAGCCACTTTCATTCATTGAAATTAAAGACAAAATTATTACGTGGCAATAAATTATTTGAGTGCTTGATTTTATTTATAGTTACTGTATTTAAAATGTGTCACTCAAAATATCACTTTTCAAAACCGCATTTAAAGATATTAATTGCATTTAAATTTTATGAAATTATTGGTTTGTGAAATAAATAAATACGACACAGCAATAAAATACACCTACCTTCATATCGCTTCCACGTTGGCTACCGTTTGTAGCATTAAAAAAAAATAATAATAAAAATGAAACCAAAAAAATGTTTATTTGCATTAAATTTTGAGCAAGCCACTTTCATTCATTGAAATTAAAGACAAAATTATTACGTGGCAATAAATTATTTGAGTGCTTGATTTTATTTATAGTTACTGTATTTAAAATGTGTCACTCAAAATATCACTTTTCAACACCGCATTTAAAGATTTAAATTGCATTTAAGTTTTATGAAATTATTGGTTTGTGAAATAAATAAATACGACACAGCAATAAAATACACCTACCTTCATATCGCTTCCACGTTGGCTACCGTTTGTAGCATTAAAAAAAAATAATTATAAAAATGAAACCAAAAAAAATGTTTATTTGCATTAAATTTTGAGCAAGCCACTTTCATTCATTGAAATTAAAGACAAAATTATTACGTGGCAGTAAATTATTTGAGTGCTTGATTTTATTTATAGTTACTGTATATAAAATGTGACACTCAAAATATCACTTTTCAAAACCGCATTTAAAGATTTTAATTGCATTTAAATTTTATGAAATTATTGGTTTGTGAAATAAATAAATACGACACAGCAATAAAATACACCCACCTTCATATCGCTTCCACGTTGGCTACCGTTTGTAGCATTAAAAAAAAATAATTATAAAAATGAAACCAAAAAAAATGTTTATTTGCATTAAATTTTGAGCAAGCCACTTTCATTCATTGAAATTAAAGACAAAATTATTACGTGGCAATAAATTATTTGAGTGCTTGATTTTATTTATAGTTACTGTATATAAAATGTGACACTCAAAATATCACTTTTCAAAACCGCATTTAAAGATTTTAATTGCATTTAAATTTTATGAAATTATTGGTTTGTGAAATAAATAAATACGACACAGCAATAAAATACACCCACCTTCATATCGCTTCCACGTTGGCTACCGTTTGTAGCATTAAAAAAAAATAATTATAAAAATGAAACCAAAAAAAATGTTTATTTGCATTAAATTTTGAGCAAGCCACTTTCATTCATTGAAATTAAAGACAAAATTACGTGGCAGTAAATTATTTGAGTGTTTTATTTTATTTATAGTTTCTGTATTTAAAATGTGTCACTCAAAATATCACTTTTCAACACCGCATTTAAAGATTTTAATTGCATTTAAATTTTATGAAATTATTGGTTTGTGAAATAAACAAATACGACACAAAAATAAAATGGACGTACCTGCGTATCGCTTCCACGTTGGCTACCGTTTGTAGCATTAAAAAAAAATAATAATAAAAATGAAACCAAAAAAATGTTTATTTGCATTAAATTTTGAGCAAGCCACTTTCATTCATTGTAATTAAAGACAAAATTACGTGGCAGTAAATTATTTGAGTGTTTTATTTTATTTATAGTTTCTGTATTTAAAATGTGACACTCAAAATATCAATTTTCAACACCGCATTTAAAGATTTTAATTGCAATTAAGTTTTATGAAATTATTGGTTTGTGAAATAAATAAATACGACACAGCAATAAAATACACCTACCTTCATATCGCTTCCACGTTGGCTACCGTTTGTAGCATTAAAAAAAAATAATTATAAAAATGAAACCAAAAAAATGTTTATTTGCATTAAATTTTGAGCAAGCCACTTTCATTCATTGAAATTAAAGACAAAATTATTACGTGGCAATAAATTATTTGAGTGCTTGATTTTATTTATAGTTACTGTATTTAAAATGTGACACTCAAAATATCACTTTTCAAAACCGCATTTAAAGATTTTAATTGCATTTAAATTTTATGAAATTATTGGTTTGTGAAATAAATAAATACGACACAGCAATAAAATACACCTACCTTCATATCGCTTCCACGTTGGCTACCGTTTGTAGCATTAAAAAAAATAATTATAAAAATGAAACCAAAAAAATGTTTATTTGCATTAAATTTTGAGCAAGCCACTTTCATTCATTGAAATTAAAGACAAAATTATTACGTGGCAATAAATTATTTGAGTGCTTGATTTTATTTATAGTTACTGTATTTAAAATGTGTCACTCAAAATATCACTTTTCAAAACCGCATTTAAAGATTTTAATTGCATTTAAATTTTATGAAATTATTGGTTTGTGAAATAAATAAATACGACACAGCAATAAAATACACCTACCTTCATATCGCTTCCACGTTGGCTACCGTTTGTAGCATTAAAAAAAATAATAATAAAAATGAAACCAAAAAAAATGTTTATTTGCATTAAATTTTGAGCAAGCCACTTTCATTCATTGAAATTAAAGACAAAATTATTACGTGGCAGTAAATTATTTGAGTGTTTTATTTTATTTATAGTTTCTGTATTTAAAATGTGACACTCAAAATATCACTTTTCAACACCGCATTTAAAAATTTTAATTGCAATTAAGTTTTATGAAATTATTGGTTTGTGAAATAAATAAATACGACACAGCAATAAAATACACCTACCTTCATATCGCTTCCACGTTGGCTACCGTTTGTAGCATTAAAAAAAAATAATTATAAAAATGAAACCAAAAAAAATGTTTATTTGCATTAAATTTTGAGCAAGCCACTTTCATTCATTGAAATTAAAGACAAAATTATTACGTGGCAATAAATTATTTGAGTGCTTGATTTTATTTATAGTTACTGTATTTAAAATGTGACACTCAAAATATCACTTTTCAAAACCGCATTTAAAGATTTTAATTGCATTTAAATTTTATGAAATTATTGGTTTGTGAAATAAATAAATACGACACAGCAATAAAATACACCTACCTTCATATCGCTTCCACGTTGGCTACCGTTTGTAGCATTAAAAAAAAATAATTATAAAAATGAAACCAAAAAAAATGTTTATTTGCATTAAATTTTGAGCAAGCCACTTTCATTCATTGAAATTAAAGACAAAATTATTACGTGGCAATAAATTATTTGAGTGCTTGATTTTATTTATAGTTACTGTATTTAAAATGTGTCACTCAAAATATCACTTTTCAAAACCGCATTTAAAGATTTTAATTGCATTTAAATTTTATGAAATTATTGGTTTGTGAAATAAATAAATACGACACAGCAATAAAATACACCTACCTTCATATCGCTTCCACGTTGGCTACCGTTTGTAGCATTAAAAAAAAATAATAATAAAAATGAAACCAAAAAAATGTTTATTTGCATTAAATTTTGAGCAAGCCACTTTCATTCATTGAAATTAAAGACAAAATTATTACGTGGCAATAAATTATTTGAGTGCTTGATTTTATTTATAGTTACTGTATTTAAAATGTGTCACTCAAAATATCACTTTTCAACACCGCATTTAAAGATTTAAATTGCATTTAAGTTTTATGAAATTATTGGTTTGTGAAATAAATAAATACGACACAGCAATAAAATACACCTACCTTCATATCGCTTCCACGTTGGCTACCGTTTGTAGCATTAAAAAAAAATAATTATAAAAATGAAACCAAAAAAAATGTTTATTTGCATTAAATTTTGAGCAAGCCACTTTCATTCATTGAAATTAAAGACAAAATTATTACGTGGCAATAAATTATTTGAGTGCTTGATTTTATTTATAGTTACTGTATTTAAAATGTGACACTCAAAATATCACTTTTCAAAACCGCATTTAAAGATTTTAATTGCATTTAAATTTTATGAAATTATTGGTTTGTGAAATAAATAAATACGACACAGCAATAAAATACACCTACCTTCATATCGCTTCCACGTTGGCTACCGTTTGTAGCATTAAAAAAAAATAATTATAAAAATGAAACCAAAAAAAATGTTTATTTGCATTAAATTTTGAGCAAGCCACTTTCATTCATTGAAATTAAAGACAAAATTATTACGTGGCAATAAATTATTTGAGTGCTTGATTTTATTTATAGTTACTGTATTTAAAATGTGACACTCAAAATATCACTTTTCAAAACCGCATTTAAAGATTTTAATTGCATTTAAATTTTATGAAATTATTGGTTTGTGAAATAAATAAATACGACACAGCAATAAAATACACCTACCTTCATATCGCTTCCACGTTGGCTACCGTTTGTAGCATTAAAAAAAAATAATTATAAAAATGAAACCAAAAAAAATGTTTATTTGCATTAAATTTTGAGCAAGCCACTTTCATTCATTGAAATTAAAGACAAAATTATTACGTGGCAGTAAATTATTTGAGTGTTTTATTTTATTTATAGTTTCTGTATTTAAAATGTGACACTCAAAATATCACTTTTCAACACCGCATTTAAAAATTTTAATTGCAATTAAGTTTTATGAAATTATTGGTTTGTGAAATAAATAAATACGACACAGCAATAAAATACACCTACCTTCATATCGCTTCCACGTTGGCTACCGTTTGTAGCATTAAAAAAAAATAATTATAAAAATGAAACCAAAAAAAATGTTTATTTGCATTAAATTTTGAGCAAGCCACTTTCATTCATTGAAATTAAAGACAAAATTATTACGTGGCAATAAATTATTTGAGTGCTTGATTTTATTTATAGTTACTGTATTTAAAATGTGACACTCAAAATATCACTTTTCAAAACCGCATTTAAAGATTTTAATTGCATTTAAATTTTATGAAATTATTGGTTTGTGAAATAAATAAATACGACACAGCAATAAAATACACCTACCTTCATATCGCTTCCACGTTGGCTACCGTTTGTAGCATTAAAAAAAAATAATTATAAAAATGAAACCAAAAAAAATGTTTATTTGCATTAAATTTTGAGCAAGCCACTTTCATTCATTGAAATTAAAGACAAAATTATTACGTGGCAATAAATTATTTGAGTGCTTGATTTTATTTATAGTTACTGTATTTAAAATGTGACACTCAAAATATCACTTTTCAAAACCGCATTTAAAGATTTTAATTGCATTTAAATTTTATGAAATTATTGGTTTGTGAAATAAATAAATACGACACAGCAATAAAATACACCTACCTTCATATCGCTTCCACGTTGGCTACCGTTTGTAGCATTAAAAAAAAATAATAATAAAAATGAAACCAAAAAAATGTTTATTTGCATTAAATTTTGAGCAAGCCACTTTCATTCATTGAAATTAAAGACAAAATTACGTGGCAGTAAATTATTTGAGTGTTTTATTTTATTTATAGTTTCTGTATTTAAAATGTGACACTCAAAATATCACTTTTCAACACCGCATTTAAAGATTTTAATTACATTTAAGTTTTATGAAATTATTGGTTTGTGAAATAAATAAATACGACACAGCAATAAAATACACCTACCTTCATATCGCTTCCACGTTGGCTACCGTTTGTAGCATTAAAAAAAATAATAATAAAAATGAAACCAAAAAAATGTTTATTTGCATTAAATTTTGAGCAAGCCACTTTCATTCATTGAAATTAAAGACAAAATTATTACGTGGCAATAAATTATTTGAGTGCTTGATTTTATTTATAGTTACTGTATTTAAAATGTGTCACTCAAAATATCACTTTTCAAAACCGCATTTAAAGATATTAATTGCATTTAAATTTTATGAAATTATTGGTTTGTGAAATAAATAAATACGACACAGCAATAAAATACACCTACCTTCATATCGCTTCCACGTTGGCTACCGTTTGTAGCATTAAAAAAAAATAATAATAAAAATGAAACCAAAAAAATGTTTATTTGCATTAAATTTTGAGCAAGCCACTTTCATTCATTGAAATTAAAGACAAAATTATTACGTGGCAATAAATTATTTGAGTGCTTGATTTTATTTATAGTTACTGTATTTAAAATGTGTCACTCAAAATATCACTTTTCAACACCGCATTTAAAGATTTAAATTGCATTTAAGTTTTATGAAATTATTGGTTTGTGAAATAAATAAATACGACACAGCAATAAAATACACCTACCTTCATATCGCTTCCACGTTGGCTACCGTTTGTAGCATTAAAAAAAAATAATTATAAAAATGAAACCAAAAAAAATGTTTATTTGCATTAAATTTTGAGCAAGCCACTTTCATTCATTGAAATTAAAGACAAAATTATTACGTGGCAGTAAATTATTTGAGTGCTTGATTTTATTTATAGTTACTGTATATAAAATGTGACACTCAAAATATCACTTTTCAAAACCGCATTTAAAGATTTTAATTGCATTTAAATTTTATGAAATTATTGGTTTGTGAAATAAATAAATACGACACAGCAATAAAATACACCCACCTTCATATCGCTTCCACGTTGGCTACCGTTTGTAGCATTAAAAAAAAATAATTATAAAAATGAAACCAAAAAAAATGTTTATTTGCATTAAATTTTGAGCAAGCCACTTTCATTCATTGAAATTAAAGACAAAATTATTACGTGGCAATAAATTATTTGAGTGCTTGATTTTATTTATAGTTACTGTATATAAAATGTGACACTCAAAATATCACTTTTCAAAACCGCATTTAAAGATTTTAATTGCATTTAAATTTTATGAAATTATTGGTTTGTGAAATAAATAAATACGACACAGCAATAAAATACACCCACCTTCATATCGCTTCCACGTTGGCTACCGTTTGTAGCATTAAAAAAAAATAATTATAAAAATGAAACCAAAAAAAATGTTTATTTGCATTAAATTTTGAGCAAGCCACTTTCATTCATTGAAATTAAAGACAAAATTACGTGGCAGTAAATTATTTGAGTGTTTTATTTTATTTATAGTTTCTGTATTTAAAATGTGTCACTCAAAATATCACTTTTCAACACCGCATTTAAAGATTTTAATTGCATTTAAATTTTATGAAATTATTGGTTTGTGAAATAAACAAATACGACACAAAAATAAAATGGACGTACCTGCGTATCGCTTCCACGTTGGCTACCGTTTGTAGCATTAAAAAAAAATAATAATAAAAATGAAACCAAAAAAATGTTTATTTGCATTAAATTTTGAGCAAGCCACTTTCATTCATTGTAATTAAAGACAAAATTACGTGGCAGTAAATTATTTGAGTGTTTTATTTTATTTATAGTTTCTGTATTTAAAATGTGACACTCAAAATATCAATTTTCAACACCGCATTTAAAGATTTTAATTGCAATTAAGTTTTATGAAATTATTGGTTTGTGAAATAAATAAATACGACACAGCAATAAAATACACCTACCTTCATATCGCTTCCACGTTGGCTACCGTTTGTAGCATTAAAAAAAAATAATTATAAAAATGAAACCAAAAAAATGTTTATTTGCATTAAATTTTGAGCAAGCCACTTTCATTCATTGAAATTAAAGACAAAATTATTACGTGGCAATAAATTATTTGAGTGCTTGATTTTATTTATAGTTACTGTATTTAAAATGTGACACTCAAAATATCACTTTTCAAAACCGCATTTAAAGATTTTAATTGCATTTAAATTTTATGAAATTATTGGTTTGTGAAATAAATAAATACGACACAGCAATAAAATACACCTACCTTCATATCGCTTCCACGTTGGCTACCGTTTGTAGCATTAAAAAAAATAATTATAAAAATGAAACCAAAAAAATGTTTATTTGCATTAAATTTTGAGCAAGCCACTTTCATTCATTGAAATTAAAGACAAAATTATTACGTGGCAATAAATTATTTGAGTGCTTGATTTTATTTATAGTTACTGTATTTAAAATGTGTCACTCAAAATATCACTTTTCAAAACCGCATTTAAAGATTTTAATTGCATTTAAATTTTATGAAATTATTGGTTTGTGAAATAAATAAATACGACACAGCAATAAAATACACCTACCTTCATATCGCTTCCACGTTGGCTACCGTTTGTAGCATTAAAAAAAATAATAATAAAAATGAAACCAAAAAAAATGTTTATTTGCATTAAATTTTGAGCAAGCCACTTTCATTCATTGAAATTAAAGACAAAATTATTACGTGGCAGTAAATTATTTGAGTGTTTTATTTTATTTATAGTTTCTGTATTTAAAATGTGACACTCAAAATATCACTTTTCAACACCGCATTTAAAAATTTTAATTGCAATTAAGTTTTATGAAATTATTGGTTTGTGAAATAAATAAATACGACACAGCAATAAAATACACCTACCTTCATATCGCTTCCACGTTGGCTACCGTTTGTAGCATTAAAAAAAAATAATTATAAAAATGAAACCAAAAAAAATGTTTATTTGCATTAAATTTTGAGCAAGCCACTTTCATTCATTGAAATTAAAGACAAAATTATTACGTGGCAATAAATTATTTGAGTGCTTGATTTTATTTATAGTTACTGTATTTAAAATGTGACACTCAAAATATCACTTTTCAAAACCGCATTTAAAGATTTTAATTGCATTTAAATTTTATGAAATTATTGGTTTGTGAAATAAATAAATACGACACAGCAATAAAATACACCTACCTTCATATCGCT
Organism: Tribolium castaneum; assembly: GCF_031307605.1. Classification (NCBI taxonomy): domain Eukaryota; kingdom Metazoa; phylum Arthropoda; class Insecta; order Coleoptera; family Tenebrionidae; genus Tribolium; species Tribolium castaneum. Next base: position 33,795,912 of record NC_087394.1, read on the forward strand.
TCCACGTTGGCTACCGTTTGTAGCATTAAAAAAAAATAATTATAAAAATGAAACCAAAAAAAATGTTTATTTGCATTAAATTTTGAGCAAGCCACTTTCATTCATTGAAATTAAAGACAAAATTATTACGTGGCAATAAATTATTTGAGTGCTTGATTTTATTTATAGTTACTGTATTTAAAATGTGTCACTCAAAATATCACTTTTCAAAACCGCATTTAAAGATTTTAATTGCATTTAAATTTTATGAAATTATTGGTTTGTGAAATAAATAAATACGACACAGCAATAAAATACACCTACCTTCATATCGCTTCCACGTTGGCTACCGTTTGTAGCATTAAAAAAAAATAATAATAAAAATGAAACCAAAAAAATGTTTATTTGCATTAAATTTTGAGCAAGCCACTTTCATTCATTGAAATTAAAGACAAAATTATTACGTGGCAATAAATTATTTGAGTGCTTGATTTTATTTATAGTTACTGTATTTAAAATGTGTCACTCAAAATATCACTTTTCAACACCGCATTTAAAGATTTAAATTGCATTTAAGTTTTATGAAATTATTGGTTTGTGAAATAAATAAATACGACACAGCAATAAAATACACCTACCTTCATATCGCTTCCACGTTGGCTACCGTTTGTAGCATTAAAAAAAAATAATTATAAAAATGAAACCAAAAAAAATGTTTATTTGCATTAAATTTTGAGCAAGCCACTTTCATTCATTGAAATTAAAGACAAAATTATTACGTGGCAGTAAATTATTTGAGTGTTTTATTTTATTTATAGTTTCTGTATTTAAAATGTGACACTCAAAATATCACTTTTCAACACCGCATTTAAAAATTTTAATTGCAATTAAGTTTTATGAAATTATTGGTTTGTGAAATAAATAAATACGACACAGCAATAAAATACACCTACCTTCATATCGCTTCCACGTTGGCTACCGTTTGTAGCATTAAAAAAAAATAATTATAAAAATGAAACCAAAAAAAATGTTTATTTGCATTAAATTTTGAGCAAGCCACTTTCATTCATTGAAATTAAAGACAAAATTATTACGTGGCAATAAATTATTTGAGTGCTTGATTTTATTTATAGTTACTGTATTTAAAATGTGACACTCAAAATATCACTTTTCAAAACCGCATTTAAAGATTTTAATTGCATTTAAATTTTATGAAATTATTGGTTTGTGAAATAAATAAATACGACACAGCAATAAAATACACCTACCTTCATATCGCTTCCACGTTGGCTACCGTTTGTAGCATTAAAAAAAAATAATTATAAAAATGAAACCAAAAAAAATGTTTATTTGCATTAAATTTTGAGCAAGCCACTTTCATTCATTGAAATTAAAGACAAAATTATTACGTGGCAATAAATTATTTGAGTGCTTGATTTTATTTATAGTTACTGTATTTAAAATGTGACACTCAAAATATCACTTTTCAAAACCGCATTTAAAGATTTTAATTGCATTTAAATTTTATGAAATTATTGGTTTGTGAAATAAATAAATACGACACAGCAATAAAATACACCTACCTTCATATCGCTTCCACGTTGGCTACCGTTTGTAGCATTAAAAAAAAATAATTATAAAAATGAAACCAAAAAAAATGTTTATTTGCATTAAATTTTAAGCAAGCCACTTTCATTCATTGAAATTAAAGACAAAATTATTACGTGGCAATAAATTATTTGAGTGCTTGATTTTATTTATAGTTACTGTATTTAAAATGTGTCACTCAAAATATCACTTTTCAAAACCGCATTTAAAGATTTTAATTGCATTTAAGTTTTATGAAATTATTGGTTTGTGAAATAAATAAATACGACACAGCAATAAAATACACCTACCTTCATATCGCTTCCACGTTGGCTACCGTTTGTAGCATTAAAAAAAATTAAAAACAACACCAATAAAAAATCTTTATTTGCATGAAAATTACAACAAGCGACATAATTTTACGGCTGTAAAAAACAATCAACAATGTTATATTTAAGGATTGCTCTAATTAGTCAAATTAGTTAATAACTAATTAGTTAATATCTAATTTGTCCAGCAAGAACCACGTGGAGGTTTAGAGCATTCTTGCCAGGAAAAAAGGATATAAGGATGAGGTAAACAATGATTATTTGAAAATGAAGGGAATAAAGGAATTATTGGTTTGTGAAATGAAAAAATAGTACACAAAGATCAAAGCTTTTTCACTTGGCGTTAAATAAATGCTCTTACCTTTTGTACTGCATCTGCTACCATTTGTAGCAAAACCTAAAAAATAAATTAAAAACACAACCAACAAAAAAAATTAATTTGTAGGAAAGTTACAACAAGCGACTTTAATAAATATTATACAGAATAAAGGATACACAATACGGTATAATATATGGCACACAAGCTATTAAATCAACACATCACAAGATAAAACGTAAAAAAATGCACCTACCTTCATATGGCTTCTGCGTTGGCTACTGTTTGTAGCAAGACATTTAAAAAATTAAAACAACACCAATAAAAATCTTTATTTGCATGAAAGTTACAACAAGCAACGTTTGTCAATATTAAACAAAATAAAAAATACACAATCCGTTTCAATTTGTGGCAATTCAAATTCAAATCAAATTCAATACCCCAGTAAATAAATGCACTTACCTTCATATCGCTTCCACGTTGGCTACCGTTTGTAGCATTAAAAAAAATAATAATAAAAATGAAACCAAAAAAATGTTTATTTGCATTAAATTTTGAGCAAGCCACTTTCATTCATTGAAATTAAAGACAAAATTACGTGGCAATAAATTATTTGAGTGTTTGATTATAATTTTATTTACTGTATTTAAAATGTGTCACTCAAACGCGATCACTAGTCACCGAATTGAAAATTTAAACCGGAAAATTTAGATTTGCTTGAGCACACGTCCGTTCGCGACAACGGCAAGTAACAAACTGAATAAATTGAACGAAACCGCACAATACACAATAATTTAAATAAACCGACTCACCTCGCTTCGCCTCGCCTCCCGCTCCCGCTCCCGATCCGACCCGTGCCGCTGCTCGCTGTCGACTGAAGCGCTCTCGCCGCCTGCGCCGCACACCTAACCTCGGGACACGTCACGGATGTGACGTCATGAAGTCTAAATCAGGTCATTACCAGAAATATTCACTGGTAAAATCCGTCAAATTTAGAAACATTCATACACAGAATTATTTAAAATAGAACAGCATTGATCTAAAAAAATTAATTATGACAAATGTATTTGCCTATAAACGTCTAAAATTTTAAAAGTTTCGCATGCAGTCAATGGAAAAATAAAAATGCATGTTTTTATTTAAACAGAAACTGGCAATGTGAAATTTTGGTGCGAAAATTAGTGGTATCGCAATGCGTATAGCCACATTGTTTGTTTGTTTCCTTTTGTTGAAAATTCTGTAGGTTCCAAAAGTAGGGTTATGTTGTCACCCGAAAATGACAAAATTTACACTTTTATGAATTTTGGCTCCATCTCTGCCCTTTCAGAGCGTTATGATAGGATATTTAGGGTCGAAATCTCTACCTTTATTATGTGCTATTGCCAGATAAGGACAAAAGTTCAGAAAGTAGGGTTAGGGTGTATTATGCTCTCTTCTGAAATGTTAAATTTTAACTTTAATGTTTTTTGTGTGCTTTCCTGCTCCTCTAGAGCGCTATTAATTATTATTGAACATGTTTAAGGACAGACAAATCTACCTTGAGTCAACGACATAAATTTCAGTGAGATTTATTGAAAAATGCACTTCTCGTGTCAACCTTTTCATGAAAAAGGGTGTTTAAACGTTTATAAAGGGTATGTTAACGTGTGTTGTTAACTTTACCACGTAATAAAACATAAAGTATAACTTGGTAATTTTTTACTTTAACTACTTCTGGATTTTAAAACTGAAACTTACACCAAACGATTCCTCTGAGTGCCCTGATGACCGTACACTATGAATTTTCTTGTGCAAATTGAAAATAACATTAGAAAAATAATTTTTATTTTCACTCACTTTTTACTTGAATCGCCATTTTTGTTGATTTTAAGGGATACAACCATCTTCGACATTTAAAAGTTAAATGCAAGGTTAAACGTTAAAGTGAATTTTACAATAACGTATAATAATTAGTACATTAACAAATGTTTTATAAGGGTTAATTTGGCGCACGAAACCCAAGTTAGACCTGCCGCTAGCGAGAAGAGTTTGCGCTTATCGCATTATATGCTACTGAAGAAATAAAATCCGACTTTGGATTCATGCTGAAGCACATTTTGTCGAACGTTTGGTTACTTCCTTTATGGCTGACTGAAATGTGGGCTTTAATCACCATACCAGAGGATGAATTTGTTGAAGACCCAGAATTGTTGTGGAACTGGATGGTACCAGTCATTAAAATGGATGGTTACACCATGATAGATGTGAGTTTAAAATTTCTGGGCCTGGTGTATATTTGAATTGTTGTTTTTTTATTTTTGGTGCAGAAATTCAGTTTTTCGTTCATAGTGTCGAACATGGGGTCTTACGGAGGCACTGGAGGATACAGCAGAGAGGTACGCGAAAAAAGCATCTTAGAATCCAACAAGTAATTCGAGCGCAGAATATGGGGGGCCCTACCATTTGATTACAGGTGACTTCGATTTTTAATTTATTGGACACAATGTGTGCAAAAACGCAAGCTGGAGAGTTAATGCGTGCATTGCGTCTGAGGGACAACATTTTGCGCAATTTTTCTAACGGTAATATCTACTGACCCACTAATGTTGGCACTGATAAGTTGTTTTGGTCTTTACGCCGTTTACGTTCCATAGTTTTTGTTTTAGAATTAATGTAAATATCGTCTTAAGACATAGCGGAGACGAGTTTTCTGCTTCAACTTATCTTTAATTTTAACTCATAGTTTACATGTTTTTGGCAAAAGTTTTTTTAACAAGGTCTATTGGTGATTCAAATCTGTTTCTTTTGTAGTTAATGCAATTCGACACTGTTCCAAAATTATTTTGATTATTGCTGGTATTAGTGTAAGCAACATTACTAATACGGATATGTAATGTAATGCTTATGAATTATGATGAATGGTTACATGTATATTTTTATCTACAAGACATCTACATTAAGTGAAAGTAATGAATTGTGTTCTATACAGAATTTATGAGAAATGTAGACCTTTTTGTGTTGTGATTCTAATACACATTTTGGTTTTAAATGTTTGCAGTAGCAAAATAACTTTTAGCTAAAAATTGCATTATGTCTAAATAAATTTCGGACCAGGAACACAGGATTGCAAGGAGGTAAAAATTGTAAAGATTTCTTGCGTATCTATGATCCTAATATACATTTCTGTTTTAAATTATTGCAACATTATTTTATTTAAACTTTCGTATATTCAAAAATTGCAAAATATTAGAAATAAAATTCCTATCAATGATTTGTACAAAAAGAGGTAATTTTAATAATAGTTACTTATGTATTAAGGGCGTAAAGATTTTTTTTGGCCTGAAGCCTTATTTCTGACCTGAGGCGCACTCATAAGGCCATAAAAGCAAGTTACGCCTGACGTGACAACAAAACTTTATGCAGAGATTGAGTTTTTAATTCTAATCTTAAAGTTTCAGATGCCGAAACTGTCAGCCGAAATGTATTTGAACAATTTTCGTCAATTGAAGAAAATTTGATGACTAACAAATCCGAAATTAACGAAGTGGCTTGGAATCTGAGGCTTAGTGTGTGAAAAATTCAAATTTAGTGAGTAGAAAATTTTGCTGTGAGCATTTGGTTTTCAAAAATTTATAGATTAGTGTAATTTACTGTTTTACAAAATTACTCATAGATGGCAAAGTAAGTTTTATAGGTTCCTGTAAATTTGTATTTCAATGTTTAGGGCTTAGATGTTACAATTAATTTTGGACAGTGACATCTAGGTGTTGAACTTAAAAATACAGCTTTACAGTAACCTATAAAATTTATTGTGCCATCTATGTATGGTTGGTTAAGCAGTAAATTACAGTAACCTGTAACTTTTTTATAATTATTTAAATTTTGCAAAAATTTAAAATCAGAATGGGAACTAACGTCATAGGAATGCAAAAAGGTTTTTTCCTAGGTTACACATTTTGTTTTTAAGTCGAAGGTTTTTAACTTCAAAATTATTTTATTTAAACTTCCGTCTTCGTATAGTTGGTTGTCTATATAGCCTGTCAAAATTTGGTTACTTTATGATGGATGTGATTTTAAAATTTCTATTTATTTTTAAATATTTTTTTTGTATAGAAATTCAATCCTTCGCTCATACCATCGAACAAGAGGGTTATCAAGGAGGCACTGGAGGATACACCCGAGAGGAACACGAAAAAAGCAACTCGGAATTGATTGAGTAATTCGAGTACATAGTATGTGGAGACAGCGGAGACGGTTATATAGGTAAATTTTTACTATCCAACTCATTACAAAAATCACCAAAAAGAGATACTGCTATTGGGTTAATGGTTAGATTTAAATTATTCAAAACTTAAAAATAGATGTAAGTGTTGCAATTTTTCGATTTTGTATGCAGCCAACAATACACCTGCGAGCGTGTGGTGTGCCTACTTTTACCAAATTTTAGTCATAAAAAGTTTACCAATTCTTTTAAACTAAGATGAGTATTAAAATCCTCTGAGCGTGAAGAAGTTTTTACATTTAAAGATTTGCAAAAAATTAAAAAAAAAAATCGTATCAGAATCACAGGAACAACAGAAGCTGTGACGAAAAGATCTTTAACTTTAAAGACCCTTTTGCGTTTCTGTGATCCTAATACACATTTTGGTTTAAAAAAAAATTTTGCTTTGAGTTTTGTGTGCTTGGTTTTAGGTTGTGGGGTTTTTCCGAGGCCAATTTTCAAATTGTGCGACTCCTGGATTGTTCTTTAGTTTGGAATTTTATCCTGAGTTTGGTCATCATTGAAAAGTTTGCGCTTATGGTATTTTATGGTACTGGAGGATTAAAATCCGACTTTGGACTTGGGACATATTTTGTCCAACGTTTGGTTAATTACTATACTAGAGGATGAATTTGTTTGAGACCCAGAATGGTTGTATAGTACTAGTGCTAGTGATTGGTACTTACACAGTCACTAAAATGGATGGTTACGTCATGATGGATGTGACGATGTGAGTTTAAAATTTCTGGGCCTGGTTTATATTTGAATTGTTTTTTTTGTGCAGAAATTCAAACCTTTGCCTAAAGCGTCGAACAAGAGGGTCCCAAGGACCCAATTCTGCGGCACACTTGAATGTAGTGGAACAGTAAAGCAAAACAAGACGAGAGAGCACTGGAGGAACTGGAGGTGAAGAGGAACAAGAAAAAAAGCAATTCAGGAACGAACAAGTAATTCGAGTACAGAGTATGTGAAAAATGATCAAAATCCAACGCAAAATGATGTCCCAGTGTCCAAGTCCGGTTATAACAGTGAATGTACGAAATAAAAAGAAGTTTTAATCCCTTGTCGAGGACAAGGATTAAAATTATGTCTCCACATACTATGTACTCGAATTACTCAATCAATTCCGAGTTGCTTTTTTCGTGTTCCTCTCGGGTGTATCCTCCAGTGCCTCCTTGATAACCCTCTTGTTCGATGGTATGAGCGAAGGATTAAATTTCTATACAAAAAAAATATTTAAAAATAAATAGAAATTTTAAAATCACATCCATCATAAAGTAACCAAATTTTGACAGGCTATATAGACAACCAACTATACGAAGACGGAAGTTTAAATAAAATAATTTTGAAGTTAAAAACAAAATGTGTAACCTAGAAAAAAACCTTCTTGCATTTCTATGACGTTAGTTCCCATTCTGATTTTAAATTTTTGCAAAATTTAAATAATTGTAAAAAAGTTACAGGTTACTGTAAAGTTGTATTTTTAAGTTCAACACCTAGATGTCACTGTCCAAAATTAATTGTGACATCTAAGCCCTAAACATTGAAATACAAATTTACAGGAACCTATAAAACTTACTTTGCCATCTATGAGTAATTTTGTAAAACAGTAAATTACACTAATCTATAAATTTTTGAAAACCAAATGCTCACAGCAAAATTTTCTACTCACTAAATTTGAATTTTTCACACACTAAGCCTCAGATTCCAAGCCACTTCGTTAATTTCGGATTTGTTAGTCATCAAATTTTCTTCAATTGACGAAAATTGTTCAAATACATTTCGGCTGACAGTTTCGGCATCTGAAACTTTAAGATTAGAATTAAAAACTCAATCTCTGCATAAAGTTTTGTTGTCACGTCAGGCGTAACTTGCTTTTATGGCCTTATGAGTGCGCCTCAGGTCAGAAATAAGGCTTCAGGCCAAAAAAAATCTTTACGCCCTTAATACATAAGTAACTATTATTAAAATTACCTCTTTTTGTACAAATCATTGATAGGAATTTTATTTCTAATATTTTGCAATTTTTGAATATACGAAAGTTTAAATAAAATAATGTTGCAATAATTTAAAACAGAAATGTATATTAGGATCATAGATACGCAAGAAATCTTTACAATTTTTACCTCCTTGCAATCCTGTGTTCCTGGTCCGAAATTTATTTAGACATAATGCAATTTTTAGCTAAAAGTTATTTTGCTACTGCAAACATTTAAAACCAAAATGTGTATTAGAATCACAACACAAAAAGGTCTACATTTCTCATAAATTCTGTATAGAACACAATTCATTACTTTCACTTAATGTAGATGTCTTGTAGATAAAAATATACATGTAACCATTCATCATAATTCATAAGCATTACATTACATATCCGTATTAGTAATGTTGCTTACACTAATACCAGCAATAATCAAAATAATTTTGGAACAGTGTCGAATTGCATTAACTACAAAAGAAACAGATTTGAATCACCAATAGACCTTGTTAAAAAAACTTTTGCCAAAAACATGTAAACTATGAGTTAAAATTAAAGATAAGTTGAAGCAGAAAACTCGTCTCCGCTATGTCTTAAGACGATATTTACATTAATTCTAAAACAAAAACTATGGAACGTAAACGGCGTAAAGACCAAAACAACTTATCAGTGCCAACATTAGTGGGTCAGTAGATATTACCGTTAGAAAAATTGCGCAAAATGTTGTCCCTCAGACGCAATGCACGCATTAACTCTCCAGCTTGCGTTTTTGCACACATTGTGTCCAATAAATTAAAAATCGAAGTCACCTGTAATCAAATGGTAGGGCCCCCCATATTCTGCGCTCGAATTACTTGTTGGATTCTAAGATGCTTTTTTCGCGTACCTCTCTGCTGTATCCTCCAGTGCCTCCGTAAGACCCCATGTTCGACACTATGAACGAAAAACTGAATTTCTGCACCAAAAATAAAAAAACAACAATTCAAATATACACCAGGCCCAGAAATTTTAAACTCACATCTATCATGGTGTAACCATCCATTTTAAGGCTAGGTTAAAAGGAATCTCGAACTCGCTCTCGGGGTGTCGATCATAAAACTGTCGGTCCGACCGGCTTAGGGCGCTTAAAATTCTGTGGTTATGCTGATGTCACAACAAAGAATGTATTTGTGATTTACAACATTACCTACATTGGTCTTACTTGATATTTGTATGCCCAAAGAAGATGTTCCCAATTTGAACAGTTTTATTTTAAATTTGAAGTGTTTATTTAATGAAAAAGAAAAAACGTTCTAAAATACTGGTAAATCACGATAAAAAGAAACTAATTCAAGGCGTTCTCTGGATTGTCAATTTTTCGGATTACTCAATTAGTTTAATAAATATAATTTTAATTTAAGATTCGATTAACATATAGTCGAATTAAAAGATTTGACTGTAGTTAGGAACATAGGTGTTATGCAATGAAACATGCGTAAAAAAAGATTCATATATTTTCAAAAAAAAATATTTTTTTTAACTAACAGAAATTTCTATATTTACATCATACTAGCTATTTACAAAAACCTAAAAACTATGTATCTATATGTTAAAAATTAAAAAATAACAATAAATGAAAAATTTAGACTTTCATATATTTACAATGAAAAATGGTGGTAAAAATTAATTAATTAACAGAAATTTCAATATTTACAAGAACCTAGCTATTTACAACATACCTAACTATGTACTAAAAGCTAAAAATAAAAATTAGGCAATAAACTAGTCCTGCCGTCATGGATAAAGAATAGACCTAAAAAATAAGAGCCGGAAAAAAGTTCCATATATAAAAAATGCTTACCTATTTATTATCACGTATGGGCATATTTCTGATGTGTCGTGGATCAACCAATTCTGGTAACAAGGAATGGAAGTAAAACCTTTGAAGTTTTGGTAACATTTTTTCGTCCCAAAACTCATTATCTTTCATTACCCATTGTGTTTTTAAAGGATAATTATCTCCTAACCAAACACCTAAGAGGCAGGACTCTTTGTCAGCTATTTGTAGCTGCCCTTGAATTTGGTAATACCAATCGTGATTTTTATTGATTTTGAAAATTCTTGTCGCTGCTTCTTGTTTCCAAAAAGTTATTTTTTTTGAAATAACTGCTTCCTCAAATGACATTTTTTTCTGGAACGCGGAGTATGGACACTTAATCTCTACAATGGAGTCCAAATCCAGAATTAGACCGTCTGGTGAAGCACCCAAAAAATTCCACTTTTTGTTGACAAAGAGACCACAGCTCACAATTGTTACATTTTCTTGCTGCATTAGCTGGAGCCTCGCTTTTTCCTCATTTACCTTTCCGTGGTTGATGGACGGCACATTTAATGTTTTTATTTGATACAACAAACTCTTAATCGTATTGGCAGGACTTGTGGTAGCATTCATTTTACAAACTCTCCCAAAATTGGAAGCAGTAAGCAACTTTCTGCGTTCTTCGAGCCATTGTCCGGAGCCAGCTTGAAGCCTTGTGGACTCTTGCAGCTGAACTCTTTCGGCATCTGTTTTTTCTAATCCTTGAAGAAACGCCTTTTTGTTCTCTTCGAAAATTTCAGGAGTCATATCCGGTTTTTCGCAATTTTCTCCATAATCAGCATTTCCTTTATCGTTTGTCGCTTGCACTTTTCTTCCTTTTTTTCTAGCCATTTCCCACGTTCTCATTGCTTTCCTACGCCTTCGAATTTCCATGGTTTCTAGTAAACGATTGCGAGACCTTTTCGAAATTCTTCCAAGATACGTGTGGGCATGTTTGCTGTTGAAAGAAACTACAGCTGCCATACATCTTGTTTCGTATGATTGTGACAAGCTGTAATTTATTCTTTTTCCACCAATGAATTTTGCTACTATGGAGTTAAATCCTTCCACCACATTATTATCAACATCGCATAGCAAGCTTCTTGAGTGACTTGCCAGAGTGCGCAAAATATTTTGAATTTGTCCCTTTAGTTCAGTGGAAATTGTGTCCCATGTGTTTGTATCCGTTTTTCGTTGGCAGAAATAATTCGCACAATCTTTGTACCTATTTATACCTGTGGACAGCCGCATGATTTTCTCTTAGTACTAGACAAAGTTCTTCCATTGCCTTTGGATCTAGCCATTTTGTAAAATGTCACTAAGCACAAACTCCACACAATAGCACAGCGAACTGTTAAACAGTAATTAAAAATTACTAAAAATTACATAGTTTTGCACGTCTTATATTAGCAGAAGCTTCCCCCTACCACTCTAGGGAGATTCCAATGTAGGGGGTTGGTGTTTTCTCTTTTAAATAGCAATAACTATACTTTCCCAAGAATGTAAATTTTATAAAAACGAATAACGTATAATAACGAATAACACTCTAAATACCTATGGTCACTGGTAGAGTAGAGAATTAACAAAAAAATCTTTAGGTCAAAGAACACAATTAAGCAATTGCTATTCATCTTTTTTTACTTAATTTTAATTTTATTTTTTAATTACTAAAAAGTGTACTGTCAAAAACAACAAGCAGAAATAATCGTGGGCAATACTACTCTATCTTTTTTGACAATGAAATGACAAAAGTGTCCAAAATTTTTTGCTCACTATTGTAGGTGTCATTTTTTGACGAAACAAAGTCGTGCGAATTTTTTTAATGCTATAATTATTATCATTATTATCAATTTTTATATTAAAACACAATAGCTCCAAAGCGTTATAGTTTAGGAAATAGTCACGCAATACGAGTTTACTGTTTTAAATTAAAGTTAGTAAACAAAGCACGTTAGTTAGGGTTTTGTTAGGTGCTTCTAGAAGTGACTTTTGATTTTTGAAAAAGAGAAACCAAAACCAATTAAATTTACGTTAACAATTTCTGGGTAATAGAAAATTAGCCTGGTGTGTGTTCACAAATAAAGTGCTTTCTAAATACCACTCTTAGATAAAGAAATTATTAGATAAACAAGTTACCTATTGTAATACCAATTATAAATAACGTGAAACCCTTAAATTATTATTAAGCGGCTAATCCCTTTTCTGGTTACATGGTTTAACTTTCTCTGGGTTGGTTGTTAATCTCGACCAAATTCCTTTTTCAACGGAAACAAAAGTCATTATTGTTTCGATGAATAAGACTAACAAGAAAGTGAGATGTGACAAATCTAATCATTTTTAGCAGGTACCTACTTTTGGGTCTGTTACTCAGACCCAGACCCTCCGGTCCCATTGTAAATCTTTCTGCGGATTTGTCTAGTCAACTGCTATAAATCATCGCCCAAGGAATTTTGTGCTTCCAATGAATTAAAATTTTCGCGATATTAAGCTTATTTTTAATAACAGAAAAAAATTAAAAATACCAAGGTGTTTAAAATAAAAATCTCTATCGATTGGCCGGAGAGTTTTTTCATTTTGAAGTCTTGGTGTCTTAATACGTGTATTATTTCGAAATCGTGTTTATTTAAATAGCCATAATTTATTGAGCACTAGATTTTTTAAAATTTTCTAATGGCCATTTTGTAAATATCATTTCTAAGATACATTGAGTTTTGAAACGATGTTGATATCTTTTCAAATAACTTAATTACAGCGACAATTCTTTTACATTGAAAACGCCATAAGACGAATACGTTTAACCTAGCCCACATTTCAGTCAGCCATAAAGGAAGTAACCAAACGTTCGACAAAATGTGTTTCAGCATGAATCCAAAGTCGGATTTTATTTCTTCAGTAGCATATAATGCGATAAGCGCAAACTCTTCTCGCCAGCGGCTCGTTTTCTAACTTGGGTTTCGTGCGCCAAATTAACCCTTATAAAACATTTGTTAATGTACTATTTACTATACGTTATTGTAAAATTTACTTTAACATTTAACCTTGTATTTAACTTTTAAATGTCGAAGAAGTCGAAGTACCATTTTACAGGAACCTATAAAATATACTAAACAGTGCATTACAGCAATCTGTAAATTTTTGAAAATTGCAGACTAAAACACGTGCAAAATTTGCAACCTTTGTATTTTTTCAATCTATATTGTTAAAAATGATTTTATTAAAATAACTTTATTATCTACAAATTTTCGATTTCAAAAATTTTATAAATTTTTACAAGTTGTATAGGCAACCAATTATACGAAAGTTTACTATAATTTTGGAATCAAATAAAACCAAAATCACGGCAAATACCCTCCCACAAAAAAGCACAATTAAAAATTTTTTTTAACTTAATAAAAACACTAATAAAAACCAATTTACAAATTTTAATTTGAGATTAACTTCGTCTTTTCCAATTTTAAGTGGCACAAATATAAGTATCAACTTAATATAAATTATTTAATTGTGAATTAAATTTTAATTTACCAAAGCAGTTTTATAAATAAGATGCCATTTTATTTTTGCAAAAACACACAATCTCGCTTATAAACACCAATATGTCACAAGACACTCCAATTAAATACAACCAAAAAACACTTTGTATGTGTTTTTGCAAAAAACACTCCCAGCACTGTATTGCTTTCGCTTTCGGTCACATTTGTTCTAATGCCTCTTCCGTGGTACTTCTTGGTATAATTTGCTAGACACTCATATTTAATGTTAAAAATAGAGTTTAAAAAAATTATTTAAACTAAAGGGAACCGCCACGAACTTGAAAAATTATCTGAAACGACTGTTTTTAATATTGAGTGTATTATTAGTTGTTTAGCCCAAACAATTTCTCGTACAATTCGTTGCTTAAAAAGCTAAAAAAATGCGTTTTTGCTAATTTTCTTAAGTATTTGAACAAATTAAAAATAACGTAAGAGACCATAAACTAAAACGCATTGCTACCTAAGTGTGAAATACTTGTGCGTATTGTTAGTTGCGTAACCACATAACATTTTTTTGCACATTTCGCGATTACGAAACTTCGATATCGACAGATTGTGATGAAATGTGATGGTGGAGGAAGGTTAAGTTTAGTTTGATTTGTTACTTTTTTTGCTAATTTTTGTAAGTATTTGAACCCTGAGGTAAACTTATCAGTTTGAAAATAAATCGGTCATCGTACATTTGGATCAGAAAAGTTGTAATTGCTGATCCATGGGATTTCCCCGTTTTTGTCCTGCCACTGGTCGTTTTATGCGTAGATTACGTAGATAATTAATCTGTAGGAGTAGTTTTACGTGCATTTCAACCTATTTTAAACATTCACCTGTTGCTATTTTTTTACTATATTTCAGTTTACAATCATGGCTTGTGAATACAAGCGGCAGTTGAGTCAAATATTTGATGATTCTTTCGTATCAGAACAACAAATAGATAATGCGATTAGTATTGTTCTGGACAACAATTCTTTAACACCTGAGGAAAATTTAGAGGAAATGATTAATCTTCTGGTAGAGTCAGGAGACTCAACACTTTCTACTTCTGAGGGGGCTGCTGGGGTCACTCAGCCGAACAGTAGGCAGTTCAGTCAGTGCTTTGATAGGCTGACAATGCTGTTCCCTGATATTTGCCCCAATTATTTAACCCAATTTTGCCAAAACTACGACCCTTTTGATTTCGACCAAGTTGTAGAGGACTTATCTAAAAGTATTTTTTTCTGGCTCACAAAATATTAGCTTCATGAGTTATCTTGTAGCTGATTACGTTAAACTTGATAAAGACCCGTTGGACGTTTGGGAACACCTCAAGCAAATGCTGCCAAACGCTGATCCAATTTATTTAAGAAACCAAGCGAGAGTTTTAGTCAATAGACCTGCAGGAGAGTTGGAACAGTTCATAGAAAATGCGATTCAAGAAAACAATTATCCCACAATGCAGGAATATTTAAAGTATTTTGTTCAATTGTTTAATATTTTAACACATTTTATGTTTCTACAGGAATAAGGAGTTGGCAGCTGGGGTAGCTTTGTACGAAAAAAACTTTTCAGTTGAAGCTTATCTCAAGGAAATTCCAAATCCGGTTGAAATTTTCACGAACCCCAATCGCAAATCTCCTTTAGTGGACGAAAATGATCTAGATTTTGCCTTAAATTTTCTCTATAACCAGTTTTTATTCCTACGTAAGCGCGAAATTGTCAAGATTTTCGACCACTTTGGCAAAAATTTGGTGAAAACTTGTCACAAACTGAAAACTTTGACCAAAGCATTTAGACACCCTAGGCCGGCTGTTGAGCTAAACGAGTGCAAAAATATCGAGTTACTGAAAGAGGTAATTGATATTTTGCCCGCAATTCTTTTGCTAATTTTGAGCTTCAGGTTGCGTTCATTAAATACGAGAAACAGATTAGACAAATGTTGAAACAACAAGACGATAAGTACCGACTTGCCTTGGAGGCAGCAAGAGAACAAGGGCTTTTGCAAACTTGTGCTTGCTGTTTCGACGATAATTTAATTCCAGAAGAGTGTTATTTTTGCATCAAGGGATGTATTTTTTGCAAGGATTGTGTCAGATCTGGGGCTGAGAACGTAATAGGGAAGGAGGAAACGAGGTTTCCCTGCCTTGCAGATTGTGATTCAGAGTTTGATTATTCGACTCTACACGTGCGTAGATGATTATTTCAAATAATGAGCTTTTTTATTCACAGTCAATAATTTTGCGATTACAGTTTTCAGAAAAAATTGTAATGCATAAGGGATTGGAATAAGCCAATAATTTTCAGGTAGAAAATGTAATATGTGAGATTCATTTTTTACGCAATTTATTTAGTATTTATTTAATTAGTGAATTTAAAAATTTACAAAAAAATAGCTTTTTGGAGGCTTTTGTATTTTTACTTGTCAGAGCAATTCTGAAACCTTCAGCGCATTTTCTGTTGTAAACAACAACGGAATTTATGTAAAAATTTAGTTAATTCAGAAAAGATCAGTTGATAATAATTTAGTAAAAGATACTGAGTATCCACATGTTTGGACAAAAGCAATTATTAATACTTATTGAAAAAAAAAACCTAATAATGAAAATAAAAGTACTTTTTTACTTTATCTCGAAAACTAATTGTCAAACAGAATTATTCAGTGTTTGCTGTTAAATACTTAAATGCTTAAATGTTGTTTTGTGAAAAAAATACGTTACATAAATGTCGCTGGTCTTAAAAAATAATTAACTAAAACAATTCTAAACCTGCTGTCTAGAAGTCGAATTAAAATTTATTCATCGAGGATTCAACTAATTTAAATTTTTATTCGGAAATAAAATTACCGTTGGGGGCGCCACTGAGCTAGGTCGAAAACAGTAACCATAAATGGCGGGAAAATGTTTATTCGGATATTTTGAGCGTTGTCCGAATTTTGGGGCTTCACAATTATTACATTGCCTATGCGGAATGATTATTGCATCTTTGATGCAAGAAACTTATGTTGACAAATGAGAAATGACGAGGAAAACACGAATAACGAATGATTGTTTGGTTCACTTTCTTTATTGGAAAATTATTACAAAGACATTGAAAAGCCTACCTTTTGGCATAATTTACGTTTAAATGTATTAGCAGTTGTTAATCTTTATTGTAGTTTTGTAGATTTACCGCAGCATTTCATGATTTTTTCAGTGGAAAATTCTAACGTAAAATTCATAACACTTCACTAATTTATTGGTTTCTTGAGCCAAAGTTTGTGTTCGCTGTGATCCATTACTTATAATCTTTAATTAGACAACTGTTTGATAACACTTTGTAATCAAAATTTAAATATTTTTCACTTTTTATCCACTTTCAAGTTCCAACAATAAACACTTTATACCACGAAAAACTACAGAACCAAAGTCAAAGCTAGTATTTACCACCACGTACGTTTAAAGTGATTCTCTCTAATGTAAGTAATTAACACTAAACACGCAAAATTGTTGAACAATTCATTAAATGTCAGTTAAATGCGGCATTACGAAAATTTCTTTACTGTTTTCGACATAGTTCAAAAGTCATCACCAGAGGGCGTCTAGTTAATTTTATTTCCGAATTGTCATTTACACTGCATTTGCTTGTAATGTTACACAGAAGCGTCGTTAGTTTAATCGGTAATTTAATGCGCGATTAACTGATCACGTGACCAAATTGAACAAATTGATTGGTCCATTCGCGTTGTTATAACAACGAATAAATTTTAACAAAGCTTGCTATAAACCGGCACTTACTTACGTGAGATTAAAATTTAAACATTATATAAATTAAATAAAGTGATTGTGAATAAAATAGCTAGAATCCTAAGTGGATTGGCATTTAGTTAATAAGCTTCCTTAGATGGTTTTGGACCGTAAAGTGTTCCAAGGCGTTTGGCACCGAAAACAAATCGAAGAAATACGCAATGCCAACATTGACGGTTTGGAAACTTGTCCATTCTGCGATTTCTGTATGATCCCTGACGAAGGAGACAAGATTTTTAAGTGTGCCAACATTGAATGCATGGCTGAAACATGCCGCCTTTGTCGCCATAGGTCCCACGTGCCTAAAAGATGCAACGAAATCGAATACGACGAAGATGTTAAAATGCGAACTTTCATCGAAAATAAAATGACTGAGGCACTTCTCAGGTAATTGCCTTTTTTTTGCAAAGTTTCATGCAAATTATTATTGCAGGAAGTGTTGGAAATGCTCTAAACAATTTTACAAAGAATCAGGCTGTAATAAAATGACTTGCGTCTGTGGTGCCATGATGTGCTATGTTTGTGGGGAAGCTGTGACGGATTATAGGCACTTTGGAGCTGGACGGTATATTTTTTGTTTGGTTTTTGTGGTTGTTTTTGACATTACTTGTGCAGGTGCCCTTTGCATACTGAAAATTTGCAACAGTTTCACCTAACTAGGATACTAGAAGGTGCCCAATCGGCCAAAAATGAGTTGGGAATTACTGGCAATCCGAATCTGCTTAAATTTGATCCAACAAGGGGCATCGAGAATCAAGTGGCTTAGATGCATTGTTTTAAACTTTTGGTTTTTGTCTATCATGCTGTGGCCTTATTCTTCTAATAATAGCTGTGATCAGAATGTTTTCCTGCTCAAAATAATGTGTTTGTAGTTAGGTTTTTCTCAGGCAATAGTTGTTCTAACTGTTTATAGAATTACAAGTTTCATACGATTTATAAATTTTATAGAATATTGATCATTGTTTTCTTACGATTTGTATTAGCTGTTACATTATAAAGATTGTATGATTATTGCTCATGTATTTTTAATAAATTGTTTCTATGTTTATGGCTTCTTTGTGTTAATTAAATTATACTTGTTTTTAAAAATTATTGTGGAAAACTAAATAAATGCCTCGTATTGAAAATTTTATTAATTTAAATTAAAATGCGACAATTATTTAAAATTCAAAGTTTTAAAAATTTAAAATTCGTATCGAAATCACAGGAATGCAAGAAGAGCTTTAACTTTAAAGAATTAAAAAAAATGTGTTAAAATATTTGCAAAAGACGGTCACTACTTAGGGCCCCCGGTGGCCCAGTGGTATAAGCGCCACTTTCGGCGGGGGAGGTCGGGTGTTCGAACCCGGATCACGGCAACAATTTTTCTATGAAAAAAATTGTAGAAAAGGTAAGTGAAACAACACGCAAATAAAAATAAAAGATTGTGAAAACACATAGACGTAAACGTAAAGAGGAGACATTTAAAACCGGCAGAAATAAGAAAATAAGGCGAAAAAATAAGAAAATAATGCAGCATAAATACATAAAGGCTCCAAATTTAAACGTAAGACCCCCAACCTGATAAAGGTAGAAAAACCTTTTGTCAACTAGAGTTCCCTTATGGACGTGAACGTAAAAGTGCAACATAACTTCAAACGTAAACCTTAAATCTTTAGATGTAATGAAATAGAGAAATAGAGATAACGCAGCATCTGGTCAAAATTTGTAATATGTATTATTTGTATATAACATGATCGCAACAAAGTCATTACGTTATTTTATGTTTTTGCATTTTTGTAATCTTAATCCAAAATGTATTTAAAAATTTTGCAATTTATTATTTTAAAATAATTATTATTTAAAATATACACAAATACTTTCAAATCTGTTGCCAACAGACTTAGTATTTCTGGATCAGCCGGTATTATGGAAACCAAAATTGTTATAAAGTTCATAATTTCGAAAATTTTAAGTAATTGTTTAAAGACAATAAATATTAATGTAAACTTTACGTTAAAGGTAGTGTTTTTATTATATTTTTTGTGTTTTTTACAAAAAATATTACGTTTTTAATATAAATTAATTGTTAAGTTTACGTTTTCGCAACCACAGGTTTCTACAGTATCAGACGTTTTCCGCATACACACCAATTTTGTGTTTTTAGGTTATGGTTCAAATAAAGTTCACAAATCAAAATAAACTGAATGAACTCCAGCCCCCAAATATGCTAAACCGACAAAACTATTCATAATTCCGCAACTTAAACAATTTCCCGTGTGTTCTTGTTGCAAATTAAATTATTCCAATGTTTTCTATTTGTAAACAAACGCACCCTGCCACGGGGGTGGAACACGCAATTTCGTGCCATTTTTTCAGCAAGTCTGAGAAAAGTTTAGTTACGTCAGGGGCCAACGTAATCAAAGTGTTTCGCCTGATCCCAGACATTGACACAAAAACCAGAATTGATAAATTTAATGGTATGCAAAAACGTTGCATTTTCACCAGTTTACACTGCTTTTCCACATTTTTAGAAACAAACCCTCCGAAGTCTAAGCTAGAATGTGTGGCTCAATACACTTTGTTTGGAAATATCATGTCCATGCAAAGCGTAAATCTTGCAAACTCGCCCAGAGACGCTCTGTTATTAGCGTTCAAAGACGCAAAATTATCAGTGGTGGAATATGACCCCGAAACGCACGATTTGAAGACTCTGAGCTTGCACTACTTTGAGGAAGATGACATGAAGGTGCTTAAACTAAGCACTGTTAACTAATTCATTGCAATACTTACTTACATTTACAATGAGAAGCAGTACTTAATTCAGTTACTTGATATTGAAATTAAGGTTTAGATCAATTACTCGTCTCGGTTCAATTTCAATCAATTTCTCTTTTAAAGTAAATAAATCTAAAGTAGCATTTAAAAATAATATTACGTAAATTATTCTCACAAACAAAATTCTGACACTCATCAAACAAAAAAATATTTTAAGAAATCAAAAACTAATTCAGATCCTCTATCAGCTAAATCAGAAGTCTGCTCTCAATTAAAATGAGTTTTTTTGGAATTCTTTATTATTAAATTTTTGTTTGGCTATCAGATCTTAATTTATTGTTAATTTGTTTTTTTTTTTATTATGTATTTTTTAGGACGGTTGGACCCACCATTACCATGTGCCTATGGTGCGAGCTGATCCTGAAAACCGCTGCGCTGTTATGACCGTTTTCGGCCGAAAATTGGTAGTTCTTCCTTTCAGGCGTGAAAACGCAATTGATGACACCGATGCTGATATTAAGCCAATGATTGGTGGAGCTTACGGTTCAAAAGCGCCAATCTTGGCCTCATATATGATTGTTTTAAAGGACTTTATCGATAAAGTTGACAACATAATAGACATCCAGTTCTTGCACGGTTATTACGAACCAACGCTCCTGATTTTATTCGAGCCTTTGAAAACTTTTGCTGGGTATTTGTTACATTAACCCTCACATAAGTATTAATTGTTGCTTTAGGCGCGTCGCTGTGCGAACTGATACGTGTGCCATGGCTGCAATTTCCCTCAACTTGCAGCAAAAAGTGCACCCGATTATTTGGAGTGTTGCAAATTTGCCGTTTGATTGTGTAAAAGCCGTCCCTATTAAAAAACCGCTCGGTGGCACGTTGATTTTTGCAGTAAATGCACTAATTTATCTAAATCAAAGTATTCCACCGTATGGGGTTTCCTTGAACAGTATTGCCGAAAATTCAACAAATTTTCCATTAAGTATGAAATTTTTATTTCATAAACATCGTTTTATCTGTTATTTCTTCTAGAACCGCAGGACGATTTATGTATAAGTCTAGATTGTGCACAAGCCACGTTTTTGGAAGACGATACAATTGTCTTGTCTCTGAAAGGGGGCGAACTTTACGTCCTAACTTTGCTGGCAGACAATATGCGATATGTTAGGAGTTTTCATTTTGAGAAAGCTGCAGCCAGTGTTCTCACAACATGTGTGAGTATAATATTTTGAAATAACACGTAATTATAAGACTTAGTTAAAAAAATTCAGTTTAAATTATGATTTTTTTACTCGAAACAAAAATACAAAAATGCGATTTTAGATCTCTGTATGTGAGAACAACTTTTTGTTCCTCGGCTCGCGCCTCGGAAACTCCCTTCTTTTGCGCTTCACTGAAAAATGCAACGAAGTCATAACTCTGGATGAAACGATCGAACCGAGCGCCAAACGCCTGAAAGCTAGCAATAGTACAAGTGAAAATGAGGACGATAAAGTCCTGGACACGTTAAACGATTGTATGGCTAGTGATGTGTTAGATATTCGCGATCCGGAAGAACTGGAAGTGTACGGAAATCAAAAGCAAGCCAGTCTTCAAATATCAAGCTACGTCTTTGAAGTAATAATAACACACAAAAAATAATTCTATAACATTATTAATTGTTTTATTAGGTCTGTGATAGTTTACTCAACATTGGCCCTTGTGGCAATATCTCGCTAGGAGAACCGGCTTTTCTGAGCGAGGAATTTTCCGAAAACCTTGATTTAGATTTGGAACTTGTTACAACAGCAGGGTATGGGAAAAACGGGGCGCTTTGTGTGTTACAGAAGTCTGTAAGGCCGCAAATTGTGACCACTTTTACGCTACCTGGGTGCTCCAATATGTGGACTGTGCATGCCGGGGAGGACAAACATGCGTTTCTCATTTTGAGTCAAGAGGACGGCACTATGGTAAGGCAATAACCAGGAAATTCAGTCGTATTTTTATAATTATTTAAGCATTTTTTGCCTTTTCTTGTTTTCAGTTTTGTTTATTAATTATTATACAAGTGGTAAGGCAATAACCAGAAAATTCATTTCTTTCTTTTTTTCTTTTCTTGTTTTCAGTTTTTGTTTGTTATACAGGTTGGTCTTTTTAAAGTATATTTTTACCATATGTCAAAAATTCAGTAATTACACAAAATACTTTGTATTTTTCTCTATGCCTGTGAATTTTTTCCTTATAATTTATTGTTCCTAATTTTTAACTACTGTGTCATCTGTTATTTTGTGACAAAAATCCATAAAAATATGACCCAAAAAATTATTAGTTAAGTGAACATTAAAAATTCAAATAAACGTAAGAAGATTAATAAAGAGGATTTTTTTTAAGAAAACGCAAAAGCTTATGTTTGGAAAATTTAATTACAGAGCCCTTTGCTATAAACGTTTGTTCTTTAATTCCTATTTTTAATTTCAGACGCTTCATTTATTTTTTTTTATTTTTTAAAATATCGAATTTATTTGACCCCAAATTTCTATGCATGAATTTTTAGCAGTTAAATGAGACTAGTTTTTTATAATCTAACTGAAAAAAATATATTAAATTTTCTCTTTTGAAATGAATTAAATTTATCAGTCATCTTACATTCGATAAAATATTTTTCACGCAATAAAAGCCCTTGTCTTACAAGTTTCCACGAAAGACAGTTTTAGGAAATAGCCTATATTTCTTTTTATTTTATTTTTATTATAAGTATTGTTTTTTTTTCTTAATAATTGTGTTATAATTATAAATAAATTCGTAGATTTTGCAAACGGGTGACGAAATCAACGAAATCGATAATACGGGCTTTGCCACTCACATCCCGACCGTTTACGCTGGTAATTTAGGAAACTTGAAGTACATTGTGCAGGTTACAAGCAGCGCTGTGCGACTTTTACAAGGCAAGACACCCCCACTTTATAAATCATTGATAAAAAAAATTCTTAGGGATAAACCAATTGCAACACATTCCCCTGGAATTGGGGTCCCCCATAGTCCACGTGACAAGTGTCGACCCCTACATTTCCCTACTAACAACAGACGGTCAAGTGATCACACTCATGCTCCGGGAAGCCCGAGGGGTCGCTAAACTAGTCATAAGCAAATCAACTCTGTCAAACGTAACTATTTTATATGATTTTTCAAAAAGTGAAGCAAAATTTGCAGTCGCCCCCCGTCACCACCATATGCATGTACCGCGACGTTTCGGGCCTTTTCACGTCGAAAATCCCCGAGGATTTCACGCACATCCCCGAGCATTTCATAAACGAATCCGAGACGAAAATGGAAGTGGAAAACGAGGACGATCTGCTCTATGGAGACGACAGCGATTTTAAAATGCCAACTCTGAACCCACCACAGCCCAAACCGAAAGTTTACTACAACTGGTGGAAAAAATATTTGTTGGACGTCCGGCCTTCGTATTGGCTTTTCGTCGTACGCGAAAATTCCAATTTGGAGATTTACTCAATCCCCGATTTTAAATTGTGTTATTACATCACGAATTTGTGCTTCGGTCATAAAGTCCTGGTCGATAATTTGGAATCGGTGACGATTTCAGCCTCGACACCCATTTCCGCGGCACATGAAGCCAATATCCAGAGGCAGTTCGATGTTAAGGAAATTCTCGTCGTTGCGTTGGGAAACCACGGCTCAAGACCACTTTTAATGGTCAGATTGGAGCGCGATTTGTACATTTATGAAGTGTTTAGGTTTCCGAGAGGGAATTTGAAAATGCGCTTCAGGAAAATCAAACATTCGCTGATTTATTCGCCAAATGTGTCTGGGAGAATTGACACGGAAGATTCGGATTTTTTCGCAATACAGGAGCGCATTATTAAAATGCGATACTTTACCAACATTGCAGGTGATTTATTTTTGATTTAGGGAAAATTGGGATTAATTTTTTGGCAGGTTATAATGGCGTTTTTGTATGTGGGGCCAACCCACATTGGATTTTTATGTCAGCCAGGGGCGAGCTAAGGACACATCCCATGACAATTGACGGCGAAGTGCTCAGTTTTGCGGCTTTTAATAATGTGAACTGTCCACAAGGTTTTCTTTATTTCAACAGAAAGGTAAATTAAAGTTAAATCCGATCATTGCTTAGGTCACACCACAAAAAAAACTAGACGTAATTTTAAGTCTACTTTCAGAATCTCTAATTTCCAATAACTTCTACTTTTACTTAACTAGGGAATAACTAGTCCTACCTGCATTTTTGTAAAATTAACGCGTTTGAGCTGATTTTTAATCTTCAAAAATTACACTGAACCTCAAATTCTTAATAAATTGAGAAAATATTACCTACATTTTCATAATTTTCAAATAAAAACAGTAGAAATAATTAAAATTTGTGCTCCGACTGCGAATACGTTTAAAAAATACATGCAGCAAGTTGTAGTGAATTAAATTTCCTTTAAAAAAGTCAGTAAGATTATAATAATTATTTCTTATCTTTAGCCCTTTACACATCAATTTTCATAATTTTTTTCTATAGGAAATAACGTGGCCTTTTTAGATTAAAGATTAATTAGATTAAACTTTTAGGTGCCTACCCGAAAATTGAGATTGTTGTAAAGCCTTCGTTTTTTGTGCTAAAAAAGGAAAGTTTCTCAAGTTTTAAATTAAATTAATATTTCTTTAATAAATCTTAAGTAAGCTTAACCAATGGATGCTAATTATCAATAATGAGATTCGGTGTTAATGGGTTGTAGTTTTTTAGCTGAGATGTCTACCTTAAATAAAAAAATAATAAATACTCATATCTTACTCCACGTAATCTTTATCTTCTGGAACTAAACTTTGACCGATATCTTAAAAACTGTTAGCTGTAGATGAAAAAGAAAGACATCTTAGAATCCTAAAATAATTTCCCGTAAGAAAGACTTACATGTGAATTAGTTTGATTCTTCATTTTGCCAAAAAGAATAATTTTTGTTTGATTTTTTGGCAAATGAAATGAAATTTTCGGAATCTACAGATAATTTTTCAGGAAATAAATAAATTAAGTAAATGCCACAATTTGTGTTTTTTTGCACTCACTTGTACTATATTTTTGTATTATTCACGCCTATTATAAATTACTGAAATATTTTTATACAGTTAACAATAAAATCACAATTTATCATTAAACGGGTTAATTTTATTTAAAAAAATACAGTTAGGGCTATTTTCATCTGGTTTCTAGTAAAATATAAACGCAAACATTTTAGTCTGAGTTGAGAATTGGAGTTCTCCCAACCCACCTAAGCTACGACGCCGCCTGGCCGGTCCGTAAGGTCCCCCTCAGGTGCACCCCACACTTCGTAACATACCATTTAGAATCAAAAACCTACTGCTTGGTTACAAGCATCGCCGAACCATCGAACAAATATTACAAATTCAACGGCGAAGACAAAGAATTGTCGGTTGAAGACAGAGGCGACCGATTTCCATACCCCCTTCAGGAAAAATTCAGTCTCATGCTATTTTCGCCAGTATCTTGGGACGTGATCCCCAATACTAAAATTGATTTAGACGAGTGGGAGCACGTGAATTGTTTGAAAAACGTTTCTTTGGCTTATGAAGGCACAAGATCGGGTTTGAAAGGCTACATTGCAGTGGGGACCAATTATAATTACGGAGAGGATGTGACGTCTCGTGGGCGGGTAAATAATAAGTTTGAGCCAAATTTTTTGTAAAATGTTTTTTGCAGATTCTGATTTTTGATATCATTGAGGTGGTTCCAGAACCGGGCCAACCTCTGACCAAAAACAGGTTTAAGGAAATATATGCCAAGGATCAGAAAGGGCCTGTTACGGCCCTAAGCCAAGTCAAAGGTTTTCTAGTCTCAGCAGTGGGGCAAAAAGTAATCGCTTTGCTCTAATGACTCAATAATCACCAATTAATTTAATTTGTAGATTTATATTTGGCAGTTGAAAGACAATGATTTGGTCGGTGTCGCCTTCATAGACACGCAAATATACACGCACCAGATTCTAACAATTAAGAGTTTGCTGCTTGTGGCAGATGTTTACAAGTCCATATCACTCCTCCGTTTTCAAGAGGAATACCGGACGTTGTCACTTGTTTCAAGGGTGTGTTAACAAATAAACTTCACAAGTTACTAATTTCTTGCTAGGATTTTCGGCCCTGTGAGGTATTTTCGGTTGAGTACATGATCGATAACACAACGATGGGCTTTCTTGTCTCAGACAGTGAAAAAAATTTGGTTTTGTACATGTATCAGCCCGAATCGAGGGAGTCTTTAGGGGGGCAAAGGCTACTTCGCAAAGCTGATTTTCACTTGGGACAAGCTGTTAACTCGTTCTTTAGGATTAAGTGCAAACTTGGTGAGTTGGGAGAAGACAAGAAAAATTTAACGGGCGCTGACAAGCGCCATATCACTATGTATGGTAAGTGTTTGGGAAAAATTATTTTTCAAAATGTAACAACGTTGTTGCAGCAACTTTGGATGGAGGTCTTGGCTACATAATGCCGGTTCCTGAAAAAACTTACCGCAGACTGTTGATGTTGCAAAATGTGCTGGTCTCCCAAGGAGCACACATTGCTGGATTAAATCCCAAAGCATTTAGGTGAAATTTTCGTATTTGTTTGTTCGGTGGCTTATTTCTTTTCCAGGACGTACAAAAGCTGGAAGAAGCTTCAGACCAATCCGGCCCGATCTGTAATTGACGGTGAACTCGTCTACAACTATCTACAGTTATCAATTCCAGAAAAATTAGAAGTAATAAGTTTATCATTTTTTCGTTTATTTACTAAAAGCAACGTTACAGGTTTCGAAAAAGATAGGAACTAAACTAGAGGAGTTACTTGATGATCTATCGGACATTCAGAAAATTACAAATCATTTTTAAGTTCGTTTTTTACCAAAATAAAAGATATCACACATTTCATTGTTTTATTTCACAATAAGTCAAAATCACAGTAAATTTACCACAAGAATTTTACACTATTTTGCGCTGAGATGAATTAAAACGATAATATAAATCAAGAACAAACACAACTGCCGAATTAACTATAACTTCAGACTTAAGAAACAATTGGCGCGGTACAAGCGAATCATACTAATGTACTTATATGGAGCACAATTAAAGAAATAATTTCAGTTGATAATTAATTGGAGCGCCAACTGTTTATTTATTACAATCAACAAACTATTCATTTACAATCAAATCTACTGCACATTTTTTGAAACAAACAACTCAGTATTCTAGTCACAAATTTTGCAGTCTTAATAGTTAATACACGAACGTAAAAACGAGTAGTTAAACTTAACCTCTTAAACTGTAAGTCCTCCTCAAAACTCCACTTTTTACCTTACGTGCTTGATCCTTCTTCATCACTGGTTTCGAGGTTCGTGTCTGAGGAGGCGACCAGTCTGGAGATTCATATTTCCTATTGGGTTTACGAATTCTTTTCTGAACTCTGCCACTCCTTGTATTACTGAGATTCACAGCCATTTCTTCCAACTCAAGCTCTCTCCTCTTTTTCATTTTCTCTAACACAGACATCATCGCAGATGTGTAACCATCCACGGTTTCTATACAACTGCAAACCAAGTATTAAAACAAATAAACAATTTTTTTGACCAACCTGTCACTCTTGTAAGTGGGTGATGCGTCTATCCTCTCCCTACATTTATTATAAACTTCAATCATAGCGTACGTTGGGTTCAAGGCATTTATATCTAATTCCGCAACGTTACTAGCTAAGTTTGCGTCAGTATTTTCGCTATTTTTACGAGCTTGTTTCAGTATTATTTCAGG
The DNA here is from genome assembly GCF_031307605.1 of Tribolium castaneum. NCBI lineage: Eukaryota > Metazoa > Arthropoda > Insecta > Coleoptera > Tenebrionidae > Tribolium > Tribolium castaneum. The sequence goes on from NC_087394.1 coordinate 33,824,019, forward strand.
GTCAGTGAGCTCCCCAAACCAATTTGCCTTAGGTTTTACTTTCTTATTTTTTACCTTCTTTCTCAGAAGTGGTTTAATGGGGATGTTTGATTGTAGAGGTAGACGTGATATTGTGTGGATATATTTCCGTGCCCTGATATTTTCCTTAGTTCTCTTCCTGATTCTAGTCGGCTTCAGTAATTTGTTTCTTTGCACATTGTCAAAATCAAAGCGCGAATCGTCTTTGTAACCGTTCGTTTTCAGACTTTCCCTAAAGAGCTTCTTACAGTAGCTGTAGTCAGGCTTTTCCTACCAAAAAATACACATGTAATTTATTTCAACTCCGAATACTTCGTTTAAATTATAATTAGATACTCAGTAAATATGCAAAATACTATGCGTTTATTTGAATATTTCATACTCAAGTGTGTTTTGTTTTCACAAGATTTTTTTTGCGGTTACTTAATAGTAATTAATAAATTTTAATTATAAAAAATTTCACAAAAACACCTCTAGTTTTTTCGTAGGCTACGATTCAAGAACACGTAATTGTAGTTAAACACGTACCTGAAATTCCAGTTTCTGAATATACTTAAAATATTCTTCCAAAAACTTAGGATATTCACTGAAACAGTAATTCATGAAATACTCCACATCAGCCATAGCTCTTTGCTTTTTTTTGGCTACGATTTCCGGGTTGTCTGCATCACCAGCCCATGGCAGAGTCCCAGTCAGCCAATAAATAATATTGTACCCCAAAGACTCCAAATCTGAGCGTCGCGAATGCACCCCCTTGTGAGCATCACGCGAACAAAATAAAACAGTCCCAGCGTGAGCTTTACGTTCGTCAACGCAAAACGGTTTATGTTCGCCATTTGATGTTAGAAATTTGGACGCCAGACCGTAATCAAGGAGATAAATCTGGTCCTGTGTTGTTGTTGGTTTTTCATACACTGAAGTAAAATGATTAGTTTAATGATTAACACACATTACGACCAATTACCACAATTAGTGAAGATTTGATTAAAATTTGGTATGTCGTCGAGATAAAAGGCGACTTTAGCGTTCGGCCTTAAGTTTCTAGTGATTCTGGTTGGTTTTTTGCGACATGCACGGAGACGGCTGGTGAAAGTGTAGCCGCTTGATACTCGTGTGCAGCCGCTTGACACTCGTTTACAGACGGTTGGTTTGGGCTTATTTTGGTTACTTAGAAGAATATTAGATGCCTTGATATCGGAGTGCATGTAGCCTTTACTATGGATGTATTCCAAAACATCAATTATTTGGAGGGATATTGTGAGCACTGTTTTAAGGTTTAGGATTTTCTTCTCTTGGAGGACTTTTTCCAAGTCTCTGTCAAATTTCGGGAGGATTAAGAAACGATACTTTTCACCCTTGTGGACGTGGGAACCTGACGCCACATAGTGGGGCATTCCGAGGGAACTTATATTCTTTGCTCGCTTCCACTCTTCAACTAGAAACGATTCCAATTATGCGATTTTTCCGCAAATTATTGACTTACTCATTTCGCGTTTAGCAATCCTTAGGTAACAATTGACTTCGACAAAAAGCGGCCCGTTTTTATGGCTTTCCACCTTAGCCACGTACTGACAATCAGTCTTGACCTCTTTGGTGAGGACATCAGAGGCCAGGTAGATCTCCCCAAAGCCCCCAACACCCACAGGTTTCCCCAATTTCCACTGCTTCCCTGTGATGTCTTTTAGGTACTCCCCATGTCTTAAATCAAAGGAGTTGCTGCAAGTCTTCTTTTTGGGGGGATCATTCTCCGAAGAACTGTTGTTAGCACGTCTCGGCATTATTTTAACGAAAGTGTGAAGTCTATAAACAATCTACAACATGGAGGCTTGAGATTTTCGCTCGGTTTCACTTGAGATACCTTACCCTGCCTAATTCATGTGATTACCCAAACAGAGGACCCTTCAAGAAGAAACGTTTTTTTTATGTAAATAACAACAAGATTTCAAAATCAAACGACATTTCCCCAATAACCTTATCATTTACATAACGACAACAGCAAGGTCAAGTGGCACGTCCCGGTTGTAAACAATAAGAAACAATACTTACTTTTCATACAACAAGTTAGAAAAGTGGTAAAAACTGTTATTTTGCCAAAAATCAAAAGGTGAAAGAAACGTCACTGACAATTTTCACGGCCATCTTCACGTTTCGCTCAATTGAAACGCCTCCTGATTTGTCGATAGCGCGCACGCGCACTGCAATTTCTCACTGCTTTTGCGCACAAGTCATTAAATAAAAAACGGGTTTTTGCGAAAAGAAAATTAAATTTGGGAAAAAGACTACCAACAGCCTTGTTGGCAACTGATGAATCACTCATTTTGTTGTCTATAACAACAATAATTGCAAAGAATCCAATTTGTTGTATCAAGTCATGGGAGGCTTATTTTTTATTCCTACACAAAACTGACCCCCGCCCTTAAAATATTTGAAAATCGTTGCTAGGCAACCGGAAAACAGTATTGTAAACAAAAATATTGTTTTTATGTTTGGCATTTTCTTCAGGTGGTTCTTTTATTTCAGTTTTGTTTGTTGTGAAAACAGTTATCATTTGATGGTATTCTGGCCTTATGGCAGAAGTGCACATAATTGGGCAAATAACTGAAGCCAAAGATTTTCCAAAGCAGAATTTGTTCTGTAAATGGTATCTCCAAGTAGGTGAGGTTCTCTTGACTTCTTTTCTTGATTTTTGTATCAAACAGACGCTTATTTTGCCTTTTCGATAAGTATTTCTATCGTTTTAAGACTAAAATCGACTGCTCTGTCAGTCAGTTCATGTTTATTTTTATTATTATAAAATTTTAAGGTAATAACTGGAAAGTTATTTCTGGGAAGAAGGAAGGTCAAACTCAAGTAACATCACCTCAGTTTGGTAAAGTTTGCAAGTGGTCTTATCCAATAGATATTCACCTAGCCACTGCTGGACTTCAAGGTTTATAATTTTTCAAAAAAGTCGTTTATTTTTTTAATGAGTCCGAATTTTAGGTTGGCCTAAGATTTATTTGCAAGTTTATCACTTAGATTGGCTAGGCCGGAGTCACATTTTCGGTTACGGTTTCATAACAGTTCCTACAACTCCCGGGACCCATATTTTGGACTGCTACACTTGGAGACCATTTGGTACAATAAAAGATCGTTTTGTGCAGTATTTTCTGGGAGGTGGGTATCAAATAAAAAATCCAGACTTGATCTTCTCTTCGGGGGAACGTTATAAACTCTCTACGGAGGCTATGGGAGTTGTTTCATTTGAACTGTGTGTTGTACTTAGGTAATAATAAGGCACAAAACAGTAATAATGACGAGTCCTTGTTCAGAAATTTCAGCAATTATGGAGTGGAATATGAGTAAACTACTTAACAATTTACCGACTGTTTTAATACTGTGCGTTTTGTTAAAAAGCACAAGTTTAGAAAATGTGACCACAACCCAGTCAAGTGAAACAAATGTTAAAAAGGGCACAACGTCACCAATTGTGTCCACAACCGCTGTTCCAACAACTACTTGCAAAGCCAACAGTTCTTGTTTTGCAAATTCAACTAATAATTCAGTAACTGTTCCTCCAACTCAACAAACAACGGCTTTAGTCACAACCCCGACTCCCGCGAGCTTTTTTCATTTTCATATAAAAACATCGGAACGATCAAGCAAGAATTTGTGTATTTGTGATTTAACTGTAAGTATCTATATGTTCCCTAATAAATTATATTTTTACGCATGATTTTAGATCGACTACTGTGATCTGAATTGCTGTTGCGACAAAGACTGTTCCTTAGAAAATAAACTTGTGTTTGATCATTGTGAAGAAGATTTCCGTCAATATGATACTAGATATTGCCAATACGTAAAACATATTTACGTTAATAAGACACCTCATGAGTTTCAAATTAACCAAAACGGACTATTTTGTATTGTGCGTAGTAATTTACCAGCAAGTTACATAGTCCAAAGAAAGCAAGTAAGATAAAGTCTTAAAAAAATCATAAAAATAATTTTACAACTTTAATTCCAGCCGTTGAAGTCATTACAAGATGCTCAATTCGAGAGACAAAATAAATTTAATTGGCCAAAGCCTACACATGAAGATAGTCAAATATTCAATTATTTCAACTATACTTATGGAAAACCTTTATTGATTTTAAGAAATAACACAATTGAAAACTTACGTTAGTCTCCAAATCTTAAATCAATAATCTAAATAACCATTTTTCAATCGTAGAATTTCTTAAGAGTTTTGTGGTAACTAGTTGCGTGGTCAAAGAAGATATAAAATATTTAATTGACGTCAAGAGCAGCTGTAGTCATACGAACATATCCGCAGATAATTATTATCTAAAAGCCGACACATTTTTCAGAAACATGACAATAATTGCAAATCCTGGTTTGCTAAATGTGTCTAAACACAAAAATTTTCTCAAGGTAGGTACTATACTTTTATGGAAACCAAACAGACTTATTCCTTTCCAGAATTGTACAAAAGATGTTTGTCTAAATGTTCGGCCAAAAATATGCAACGAAGACTTTGAAGACTGCGTCCAAATATCGCCAAACGACACGAGAATAAAATCGAGCTGCAAAGTTAACATTGCAAACAACGAACTGTTTTGTATTAATTTAGTACAAAACGTTAGATACAATTTTTATCATAATGGTAGCAACGGTTTGATAAAAGTCGAACTTTACTTGATTCTGAAAAGTGCCACTTTTTATTACCACCAGGAAATGGAGTTTTCCCAAACGATTGAAGTTAATTTTATTTGGTGGAACCATACTTTGAACTATTCATCGCACCTTAGTGGAAATCCGGGATATTTAGTTGGCAAGCCAATCTTAATCGCAAATATCGTTTCTATAAATGTTCCTATAAATAATACGAACTCGACTAGCAATGCAACAAGTTACAAACAACAATTACAGCTATACCGAAATCCTTCGGATTTTACCGAAAATTTCCTCGTTTTGCCGTTTGTAAATTCAGAGGGTGTGTGCGTTCTAAGTAAACACAAATATACTCCGATTGAGTTCGGTTATAATATGTATCTAAGATGCGAAATTAATGATTATATTTGGATCAAAAATCTCTCGGCGAAAAATGTATGCATTGCCGTACAGAACACAGTATTCAAATACTGGGCCTTAAAAGTAACAAATGGTACATTAAGTAATAGAGTGATTGCACTGTTCGGTAACGCATACATTTACAATATTGGCGATTGGCTGAGACCAATGTTTGAAAACGATCTTAATGACATTCTAAATCGAACTTGGGGCGAATTTGACCTTCAAAATAAATCTCTCAAATGTGGTAACATCACAACATTACTTATAACGGAGATTTTTCATGCTAGAGTTGATTTCGACGACATTATCAATCAGGAAAAGATTTTAGCGACTACCTTTCAATTTGATAATTTTCAAAACTTTACTTTTGCTTTAAACCAAACTTTACGGTTTAATATTAAAGTAGGTGCACAAGTTATGTTTCACGACATCACTACTAAGAAAATGAGGAAACTCGTTGATCCACCCAGTCTGAAAATTCGCTTGCCTCATGATTTCTTTTACCCTTTCGTGAAAATAGATAATCATGGTGTTAGGCAAGCACTATTTATGAATGTAATAGTACTAGGATTGATTTTTGTATTCACATTCAAATAAAATGTTTCAAGAGAAGTTTCATATTTTTCGCCTTATTTATAGGCCGACCACCATTCAAAAATCATACATTTATTTATTTATTTGATCATATCTTCGATTTCAATGAGATAACAACACAAACGCAATTTTAAAATTACGTAAATTCAAGCAGATTTCAATCTTTGTTAGTAGATTATATCTATCATCTATTCCTAAAGTTATTGAAGTAGGTACTTGATATTTTGCGAATTAAAAAATAAAAACTATGCCCAACGATAGACACTGGCACTGGTATTAAATTAGGTTTGCTTTATAATTCTAGACGCGTATACTGTGATGGTGCTGTTGTTGCATAATTTTTTGTTACTAGAATTTTAAAGATCGTTCACTGAAGACCAGTCAGTTGATTAGATTTACTGATAACATGCAGCATGATGGTTCTCAAAACTTGTTTTATTTTATTACTGTTGAGTTTTGGTTTAGTGCTTACGCAGAATAACAGTATTGACAGAATTTGCAAAAATTGTGGTGATATCGTCAATAGATATTGCTGCAGATACCAGAAACGATGTTGTGAATGTAAGTATTATTGTTCTGACTTGTTTAAATTTCGATTGTTACACCATACCTACAAGGCGATATAGTCTGCTAAAAGTATATTTACCTGTCAACGTTTGCTCTATGCATGTGAAAAAAATCTTAATATAGAATTAGATTATTAGACTCATGCACTGGAATATTTATTACTTAAAACTTATTTAATTGCAGATTTAAATCCGTCTGGTTGTCCAACCCCAGCAAGTCCAGAAGCTCGGATAAGTTGTCGAACCCCCCAGTTTTGTCGGTCAAGTGCTGATTGTCCCATGTTCAAACAATGCTGTGATACGTCCATATGTGGAGCAACATGCATGAAACCAACATTTTCTGGATATAGATATTGAAAAAAATGGTTTAAACTGCTTTTTTTTTACAATTCGTGACAACATCTGACTTAAAAAGCCAATTTGTAATACGTTTTGATAATTGAGTTATGCTATAATTAATAGTGTCGTAATAGTAAAACATAATTGATTATTCTAATGGGAGAAGCAGTAAAATATGGCTTGTATCCAGAGAAGTTTTATCTCGAATCTCGAAAATAAATCATTAATTAATCAATTATAATTGTTTTATGGGTAATATACCTACAAAGTGAGGAATACCTTGGCTGTGCTTATGTCATAGTAATAACAAACTTGACAAATATAACTGTGATAACATCTTCGGTGATTCATTTGTATTATTAATTACGTGGTATCTCGCTTTTATTTATTTATAACAAACATTTGATGTATTCAGCGGCGTGTTTTTGTAATCGAATAAAAATAGAAACAATTTCGATTTTCAAGATAAATGTATCTGTATTTGTAAATTGTTTAGAAAGCATCGCTACAGCTAACGCGGTATATTTAGCATCACGGGTGTAAGCAAAGTTGCTTTTTGTGCCCAACACCTTAATGTTAGGTTTAGCACAAAACTGTTATTTCGTCGGCTAATGATACGCTATTAGCCAAATTAAATTCGCTGTTATTTCTTTAGGCATTTCCCTGAAAAAAAAAAAAGTTGGAAAAAATCCCTCTCCCAGTGCTTCCTCTGCGCAGAATCCTCTTCGGGAATTACCCAAGATGGCTGACACTTGTTGGTCGACGGAGTTGTGATTGAGTTTGCGATCGAAAAAAGTGCCTTAATCGAACCGATTTCGAAAATTTTTGGCGCGAAGGCGAACCCGACCGGTGTTAGTGATATGTTGAGTGCGTAAAATTCGTGTTAGTGATGTTAGCCTTCGAGAACAATCGATATGTGTTCTGTTGTCGACGACAGTTCTTATTATTTACTTCGTTTAAAACTCTATCTGCGATTCTAGGGCAAAATGGATAATACGACGGTTGCCTTAACTGAAAGGTATGTGGAAGCAGCAGAGAGCCAGCGTGACCACTTATCGAATTACAGGAATGTTTATTAATTGTTATTGATGGTTGCAATGGCCTAGTGTTAGCTACTTACGTCACCGATGCTCTGTGTGTACATACCTGTTACCTAAAGAAATGCGCGCACCATTTGGAACTTTACGAGATTTTACGTGCTATCTTCACGAAAATTCTAATTTTGCGGCTCGTTGGGGCTTCCAGAAAGTTCGGGTTCAAGTACTTCTTGCGGTGCCCCAATTACTTAATATTCCTTCATTGTTTCCTATGAACTGCTATGTAAACTAAAACTGTTAACAGTTACTCACATCCAGATATCAGAGAATAATTGGAAGTAACCGCATCAATATTCATTATCTTGCATTTAACACGTTAAACGCCTGTGATAAGCTGTTTCTATTAGGTGTTGTCATTTATTGTATGTATTTTTAGTTAATCAATTATCACACATTAGGCCAATTGTACTGCCTACCAAATAAACACTTATTATTTTTAGAATGGATGAGTAGGACCTGCTTCGAAATATTTAACTGAAAAAATTGGACATAGAGCAGAGATAGTATCAGATTAATTGTTTACATTTACGTAAAGAAAGTTTGGTTTAGACAAATTTTGACAAGGTTAAATTTTTGATGATATTTTTCGAATGGTTAGTCGTTAATTCTTGCAAATTTGGATTCCGTAGGTCATTCTACGTTAGAAACACTCAACTCTAAAGGAATAACTTTGAAAAATTGGAAAATAATGAAGAAAGTTTGGTTTGAACAAATTTTGACGAGGCTAAATTTTTGCTGATATTTTCCGAACGGTTACTGGTAGCGACTTGATTCTTGCAAATTTGGATTTCGCCCGTCATTCTACGTTAGAAACACTCAATTCTAAGGGAATAACTATGAATAGTTGGAAAATAATGAAGAAAGTTTGGTTTAGACGAATTGTGCCGAGTCTAAATTTTTGACGATATTTTCCTAACGGTTGGTCGTAGAGACTTAATTCTTGTAAATTTGGATTCCGCAGGTCATTCTACGTTAGAAACACTCAATTCTAAGGGAATAACTATGAATAGTTGAAAAATAATGAAGAAAGTTTGGTTTCGATAAATCTTGATACAGAAAATGAGCCGCTGAATTCACTGGAACAAACCGTTTTTTAGTTTTTAAGTTATGAATTTTTGTTTACATTTAGTTTACCCCATTGCTTAAAGCATTAATTTATACCTGATGGTAGTCATGAATGCAAATGCTTGTAATTTTTCGTTACTAATTACCAAAACAATGCAAAGACAATGTATGCAAATGACACCCAACTGTTAATGAACTTTTTACAACTTATTTAGTATTAAATACCCGCGTGGTTACTGATAAATCGGTTCTTAACGAGTTTTGTGTTTGTTTTCTTTTTTTGTTGAAATTAATTGTGTGCCATTGTTCGATTTGTTTGTAACTTTGTTTAGTTGCAAAACTTTTATTCAAAGTCAGTTATAAAAAATGATACCAACACCCTTTAGCCAATGGCTAAAAGTTAAATGTGGTGACCATAACAAACAAAAGAGTAGATTTTAATAACAGGAAACGGAATTTGATTCATAAAGATTCTACCACTAGAAATACCACAAATCTCGGAAATTGGGTGACATCACGTTAATAACATTTTTCTTTCCGCTTAGATAATAAAATGGAAACAAAAAAATTGAACTACAGAATGTTGTTAAAGTACTACACAATTTTTATGTGGAAATAAGGCATGGGAACTTTCCGCATGCACAGGTTAAATTCTCTTGAGCTACTTGGATTTTTAGTAAGTGGGTATAAAAATCTAACACCCAAGTTTATTTTTATTCACTGAACGGGTTTTAGAGTTGTGCCTACTTTACAACATTCATTTATTTTTCCTAATATAAATATTATTCTCCATTAATCGTGTTGTCTAACATCTTTTTTGTATTTTATTTGAAATAAATTTAATACGAGTGAAAAAGGATTTATAGCCACCCCTCATTCCTGCTGACTTTTTAGCAAAATTAAAACCTTTACCTTTAAAAATAATCAATGTAACATCTAAACGGTTATCATGTTTACAATTTTTTTTCAAATTCCAAAGAGGGTGTAGTTATTGAGTTTTGTTAAATTTAGTACACTGACAATTCTCTGGTTATTTCATTAGAGACTTAGAGAACAAGTCTTTGTAGATTCCCTCTAACTTTTGGACAAGCCTCTAGCTAATTGAAGTGTAAACTAGGCGTATTAATCGACGTGTTAATAAAAATGAGTTTTGATCTGGAGGTGACAATTGCTTTTGTTAGCTCGACCTTAGCAGGATTCTCGGAACAAACAGTTTGTAAAATTAGAAAACAGAATCGTTTCAAACCTTTGACAATGTGAGGTGTCGAGGTTTTTATTTGTCACCTTGATTTTCAAGTAAATTTAACATTTCATCTTCGGTGCGAAATTTGATACATTCGCACTTGAAGGCCTTGACCGACAAGAACTGCCTCTTAGATTGATTCATGCCCTGTCAAATTGGAATTGGGCCACATTTGTTATTTTAATTTAAGTGATTTTTGACGTATTATAAAAAATCCTAATGGTTTCATCACACGGGTTTGTTTACTCATTAAAATAGACTATTAATTTATAAGAGTGGTGTTGCGAAAAGGTAACTGACACACGCGGCCTATTTTCGTTAACAGGTGACATTAAAAACTATTTGATTGCAGACTTCAATCAGCAAATGGATCAACCCGGAGGACGTCTCCAATACCCACCATGTCTCCTGCGGGCAGACCCTCATCTCTCATGGATACTCATAATCAGTCAGTTGTTGTTGTCCAGGTAGTTGTTAATCGCGATGAACGAGGATATGGCATGAAGGTTTCGGGTGATAACCCAGTATACGTACAAAGTGTTAAAGAGGGTAATTGTCCATTCATAACTAATTTTTTACGCATCGTTTTGTAAACAATGCCACTGAAAAGTGTAATCGTTGCAGGAGGAGCTGCCGAAAAAGCGGGCTTGCACGCTGGTGATAAAATAATCAAGGTAAAAGCGAATATTTGTGTTTCAAAATAATTTGTTCGTCTTATCAGGTCAATGATGTTAACGTGATATCGTCCAAACACACGGATGTGGTCGATTTAATAAGATGTAAGTATTTTATCGCGCAAAATTATTTGTACTGAAGAGAGGCTTTTTATTTGTATTTGTACACGGTCATGCAAATAAACGAACTCGCTCGAAATCAAACGAATCCTATTGTTGTCCATGTGACAGATGTTGACTTCCAACAATTACTCCAATCCGTACCTGCGAACCCAAATCAGTGACTGAATAAAGCCACGGTGTGTTCGTGCGTGTTTGGCTTTATTTGAAACTAATTCATTGAGCAAAAGATATATTTAAACCAATCTTCGGTAAAATTCGCTACACGTCGTTTTTTATAATAAATTTCAGTCGCTTATGAAATAAAGATACGCGCTAATTAAAATCACTAATAGTGGAAATACGGGTAACTTATTCATGATATCATTTCTAATTTTGTGGTTTTTACCCACCATTTGTGCGCATCGTATGCACGGAATCCAGGTGCGGTTTGGTTGGCCAGCAGGTGGGCTTACGTCTATCACTGCTAAAAACGGACCGTTCAATCTAATTCATTTCCGCGCTAATTGTTTGTAAAAGGTACTCGAGCTTGACGGCGAATGTTACGAGTTTAATAAACCTGGTTTATACGAAAATAATGAATGTGTAAAAATTTGTTGGTAATTCGATGGTTTTGCGGTTAGCTTCGTCCCAAGTGGTGTTAACAGTCCAGCAAAGGACTGTTTCGCAAAAAGGGATGAGTTCTCCCAGTGTGCACAACCGACCCCTGACGACTCCGTCCAGAATTACCGGACCTCAGCCGGTTGATGTAAGGGTGCGATGTTTGTGGTCATGTTGTGATGTAAACTTTGCAGCATGAGAAGCAATACCAGCTCCAGTTGGAGAAGGAGCAGCATTATAGACTGATGATTGAGAAAGAACAGCGATACATCGATTTGCTTAGGAGTCAGATAGCGTCATCTCCCGATGAGAAGAAGTACTCGGAGCTGTCCAAGACAGAGAAGAATCTGCAGACGCTCCAAGCTATGCTCCTTCGCAGCCAAAACGAGGTACGATGGTGATACTGTATAGTCTGTACATAAATTTCCTGGCGTTTTGTGGTTGGTTGGCTTATCTTACGGTGGGCTCTCCAAATAAATTTAGATGTCGGCTGTACTTTAGACGCGAGAGCAAGGAGCTATTTGTCGCACTGGTGATTGTCTAATTTTCATAAAGGACAAGTTACTCCTGTTTCTGTGACTCTACTAACTGGTCTAAAACCTCACATGGAAACACGAGTAGTTGTCATAACCTGGCTCGGACACTCGACTAACAATGCTTTACTGTTTCTTCTTACAGCAGTCTCCACCTTTACACTCTCCCCTAACTCCCTTGTCAACCTCCTTACCTCGCAAGAGTAGAGCGTCTCCCAACGGCAATTCAGAGCCGCAATCGCCGCCACCGTTGCCGAAGAGAAACCAACGACCGTCCCAGGTGGACACTTTAAATAACCGACACCCTCCATACGTGAATGGCAAAATAGTCACTGATACTAACGCTTTGTTTCTTAACAACGAAATAAACGCCAATCTGCGACAGGTCGAAGAGATTGGTGTTCGACGGCCGCCTAGAAGCAAGTTCCACTCGCATTCGGAAGAGACACATCTCGTTGACAACCCTCTCTACTCAGACCACCCTCCTCCTTTACCTCCCAGAGCCCCCCTTTCCACAAACAATACAAACGAATCGGATGCTGTTAACTCCATAAATAAGCAAATGTCGTATCCCTTAGTGGCAACCTGTGCGACGTTAGTTAATGATTATGTAAGTAACATGCTTTTTTAATCAATTGTATAAAACACCTAATTCCGTTCCGTTCGCTTTTAAACGCTTGGCGCAATGTTTTCTAACCAACAACTGTTCTAAACTTTGGTTTGTGTGTACATATTTGTTCTTGTAGAACGACATCTACTTTTCTTAGCACTGCCATTGATTTATTCACATTTTTACTAATACGATCACACTTTTTTTTTCACAAATTTATAAAAGGTCTAATGGGTAAGATCTAGTGCGTTTTTTCTAAATAACTTTGTGGATAATCAGTTTATCTTGCCACCTTCTTAAATCAAATTGCAATGACTGATTCAAAAATTGACTACAAAAAATAAGACCTAAGTTTATTTATACTTTATAATTATAAATAAGACGTTAATGTTACGATTTATTTACAAGACCGGCTTGTTTGATTTATTGTTTATTAATGATTTGGAGATATTATTTTTTTTATTATTCGGATTTGTTAAAAGGTGTTACAGAACAATATAATGTTGCTTTCATAATGTTTTATTTTTACAAAAATACTACTAAATTTATTTGAATGATTGTGTTTACTTTTTGGCATAATATCCCAGTTAAAATCAAAATGTTTATCATTGGTTTACCATCATCGTTAACTTGAATCATTTTTCTAAGCTCACTGTAATTACTACAAACTTATCGTTTGCGTGTGAATTTTTCAGTTTGGATATATTTTCTGCTTTTTAAAATAACTGCTTTCTCGACAACATATACTTGAGCAATGCCAAATTCTGTTGGTGTGTGAAATAATTATAAATCAACAATAATTGTGTCTACTATTTATTTTCACTAAGAATAAAAAAAGATAAATGCTGCTCGTTAGTTAACTTCTAAAAAGTTCGATAACCAGTCGCAGTTCTTCGGTCAAATTGATCATAAAATTAACCCTAGTTCAAGTAGTGAAATATATTCAATGAGGAAACAGGAAATTATTTTTTTTTTCGGTTTAATTCTGTTTTGAAATACCACCTGTTAGTGATGACATAATTTGAAGATTTACTTTAGTATAGTCTGTAGAAGTAAAAGTTTATTCTGATTTTATCTCAAAAACTATAATTACACTGGAATCAGTCTTCGATTTTTTATTTTTAACTGTATTTTTTGAATTTGAATTTGAAAGATGGTAAATTTTTATTAAAAAAAATAAATAATAATACCTAATGACCCATAACAAAGATAATATGAGTTTCTACCTCCGAAAAAATTATTAAAATGTATTGTGTATTTGTGTTTTGTAAAGTAAATATCTACTACATTTAATTGAACAATATTAAGAATTAGTTAATTACTAACTAAAGTATATAATTTGAATTAGGTTGCGGAAAAGTCGAATTATTTAGAATTACAATTAAATGTGAGCTACGAGTACACAACGAGGCTTTTTTTTTGAGGTTCGTCACAATATTTTTTTGTAATTCTTGCATAAAACATTATTCCTGGCTTCATTTCTGAATGTCACTAGAAATAATAAATAAAAGTTTTTTTTAGTAATTAATTATTAATAAATTGTAGAGAAATTCTGAAAAAATTCGCATGCATTGAAAAAAAAAATAAAGTAAGAGTATTTAATAGCAAACATTGTATTCTGTGTGATTATCAGTTTTTGAGTTTTAAAATTAATAAAAAATGGTATGGGTATTTTTATTTTAAACCTTTCAATTTTATAAAAAATGATAACTGTTATCATTGTTCTTATCTACGACTTTATGCACTTGCTTTTCGGTGATAGAGGTTCAGATTAAAGAGATTCACTCTACTTAAAAAAATAGTTGAGTAAAAAACGTATGCTTTGAAAATAGTTAACGCTATTTAAATGAAAATTTTGTAGTTTTTTGAGAAATGAGAAAATAAAATAATAAAATATCGTGAAGAAGCAAAATTTTAGATTGATTCTAAACGAAAAATGGTTTAAATCTGTTAAAGACAACCGAAACAGATGCTGAGGCAACTTTTACCCGTTTACCCGGCTAGACTCTCGATTTGACTATTTGTTTACTCTTCAAAATTCAAGATAACGAAATTGCCATTTTGCCGATAACGGCGCACCATTTCCTTGTTTTCCCAATAGTTTACGCTCAATTACATTCCAGTTGCCAAATCCAACGCATCATCGCACAAAATCTAGTCCCGAATCTCTATCAGCAATGTCGGCTGGTGAAGCATCACGGAAACTGATAGCTTCCGAAAGCATGAACGATCTGAGGCAAGAAGGGTGGGACCCTGCTGACACACCACCTGGAACACCACCGCCACCATATCCCAGTCCTACGGCTTCCAGGAGAAGACAGTATGGGAGTGGTGAAAGCGGGGAAAATACATTTGAAGAAGTTTGTACCGAGCGATTTATTGCGAATTGTGTGTTATTTTGTTGTTTTGCAGACGGCTGGTGATTGTTCCTCGCCGGATGTTTCACCGTTTCGGGGAACCAATCGCATTATCGCGAATAGTTCACCGATTCATGCTGCAACGCCTCAAACCACGCAGCAGCCTATCATAAGCATGGAAGATGACGAAATCTCAGATCAGGAATCTGTAAGTTTGAGTACACAGAACTTACGACACAGAATCAGAATTAGTCAAGTTTAAAAAAAAAATAAATATAGTTTAGGGCATTAATTTTAGTTCTTTCTATCTGTCTGTATTTTTTTGTTTGCCTCTTGTTAACCATTATTTAAACAACTATTTTTTTAAATTAACATTTTGTCGTTTCGTAACAAAGAGTTTTATTTCAGAGCCAGTTGGAAGATCACGGCTATTTCAAATCGCTCTCTAGACTCTGGGAGCGTCTACCACATTTGGCTGTGTTCATGAATTATATTTTATCGAATTCGGATCCGAATAGTCTTCTGTTTTATTTGCTCACTGATTTGTATAAAGAAGGGAACGCGAAGGAGATGAGGAAGTGGGCTTTTGAAATACATTCGTGTTTCCTCGTCCCTGGAGCGGTAAACTTACGTAAAATTTTTATTTTATAATTAATTTTTAATTGTAGCCTTTACGTTTGGGAAATGTGGACGAGAACATCGCTCGCGAAATCGACGACGTTCTCACACGCGAGTTTGATAAAGAGGAAATTCTTAGGAAAATTTTTTGGAAGGCTAGATCTCGGGCCAAGGAAGAACTAACGAAGCAATTGGTTGATTTCCAGCAGAAACGTACTGCAGGTTTAGGCACAATTTTTGGCCCAACTGACCAAGTCCTGTCCGAAATTTACAACGATAAGACCAAAGAAGTGAAATTGTACGAGAGTTTATTTTTAGAAAAGTTGGAACCTTTTTTGTGAGTTATTACACGTCGCCTGTAATTTTTTGTGAATAATTGTTTACAGAGAAGAAATTGAGAAAGAGAATTACGACCCGCGTCGGTATTACACAGCAGCAGCTCTGACGACGGTTTTAGTTCGCATCTTTGGTATTCGGCCGGCTTCGCATACCATCGATCGCTGTCCAACTTTTGTAAACAAGGAGAAGTCGTTCCGCACGAAATTTATTGGGAGATATTCCCGAAAGGTGTGTTGCGTTCGCTCATTGTGATCAATATTGCATATTGATTTTGCAGTTAAACGTTCAAGGACACCAATACGTCGCACAACAATATTATACTGTGATAGTTTGTAATAATTGCCATCAAATTATTTATGGAATAGGACCTCAAGGCTATCAGTGTTCTGGTAAGGAGACGGTTATTATCACTGGAAAAATGCAAAACAACGCCACATTTCTTTCAGTTTGTTTGATTAATCTTCACCGTCCCTGTGTCAAGTTGTATGACGACAGTTGTCCAGGTCCAATCAATAAAAAGGATCGGGGCTTAGGAAAATTTATACGGATGAGACACGAGAATAATGACAATAGGCGAAAACACAGCTCTCATTTTATATTAAGTAAGTGATGATGAATTACGAAGTGTTTTTCTAACGGCTTGAATTGCAGTGGAAAGGGAAAGGAGGCAAGCCGAGGAAAAAGACAACAGTTTCGAGCTCAACGAAAGTGGTAAGTTTTTTGTTTTTTACGTTATGTCGGTGAAGTTCAACATGTTATTTGACACCTACACAGGGTTAAAATTATGACCTGTAACCATATCTTTCGTCAAGGGTGTCAAGGTAATAACACGACGTAAGAAACTTTCCTGATTTATTCAAATACCGTTGTAGCGGAAATAAAACGAAAACTTTTGCCAGACTGTAATTGATTGAGATTAAGTTCACTCCCGCTATTTATTACACGACACGTTTTATTTGATGCAAATATGGATTTATTACCGGTTTGCAATTTTCGCTTAATCCGCGATGCTACTAAATGTGCTTTTATTCGTTCCGAAATTGCAACATTACGGCTAATAAAATCCTTCAAATTCAAAGGATGCGCTTTATCCGATGTTTATGTAGTAATTAATCTTGCTACATAATTGCGTTTTTCATTTAAACATGATTTGATAAACGAGAGATAAAATAACTCGATTTTCTGTACCAAAAAATTGTTAAGTAAAACTGATAATTAACATTTTCACAACAAACATGAGAAAAAATATGTTAAAAATTAAAATTTGCGGTCCGTTTCATATTTTCCAAAATGCTGCGAATACGGTTAAAGGTACAAAAAATTGTAAGAAAGAAAATTGTAGAGAATTAAATTTTCTACAAAAAGGTTCGCACGACAAATGTTAAAAATGAAACAAATAAATGAAATAAAGAATAAATTGATAAAATATTGAACAAAATTTTGTTAAGATTGTTGATTTTTTACTCGAATTAACAGGAAAATCGCCGTTTGATCGGTTTTTTTTATCGACTCTCTGTGAATTGAATCGACGCTCTGTACCAAAGATTTTAGTAAAATTTGAATCCAAACCCGTATTTACCACAATTTTGTAATGAAAAAATCACAAAGTTGGATCAGAATTGACGTTATTTTATTCTTTTCCACTCGATTTTTAAATCAGAGAAATAAAATACTTATTATTTTTGTTTATTTTTTCTAAAAAAAAATCTCAAGGACAGACTGAAAATTTGTCTTCCACTATTATTATTGCCTATTTCGAGGATTTTTTTCAGCCAGAAACACTATCGTTTTCCGAAAATTCGTTAAAGATAACTTGAAAATTTACTAAATTAGGCCAAAAATTATGTTTATTTTGCTTTTTGAGCTAGTTTTGAGATGAAAAGTATGTTTTTTTTTTCGAAAAATTTTGTTATTGCAGATGAAACATTTATTTTTATTTATTTTTTTTTTTGAAAAAAATTCGCTAGGACAGGCTGAAAATTTTCCGTTCATTATTATTATTATTGCTTAGTTTTTTTTTCAGCCAAAATTTCGTTAAAGATAAATCGAAAATTAATCAAAATAGGCCAAAAATTATGTTATATTTCGCTTTTTTGAGTGTTTAAGCTCGTTTTGAGAAAAAAAACCTTGTTTTGTTTTTTCGAAAAATTTTGCCACTGTTGATGAAAAATCACTAAATTAGTTGAAAGTGATGTTATTGTAATGTTTTACTTGATTTAGTATATTTTGAATGAAAGTTTCTTAAATTAATTTTGTAAAATCTTAAATGGATGTAATTTTTTATATTCTTCGTTCATTTTAAACAAATTTTGTTTGTAAAATTGACTGAAAAATTGCAAAAACTGAAATAGTATTAAAATTTAGCTACGAAATTAACAAATTCTATCTTTACGAATTGGCTCAATTAAGTAAATTGTTTGAATGAGCAACAAATACATTATTTGCTGCCAGTCTATTAATTTATTATATCAGTGACATTGCGAATGTAGCACCAATAACTTTATCAACTAGACTGCATGGCCACCTGCTTCAGCGTCCGCTCCTATTTTTAATTCCGACAAGAGCGAGTTATTTTTTTAGGAACCATTTATTTTTTCGCTGTTCGTATTTCAAGTACCCTCTAATAATTTTATAAAGGACAGTCAAACATCTTGAAATTCCTTCTCATTGTTTTGAACGATGCCAAGGCTGAATAAAATAAAGTGCGACTTTAATTTTAGAATTCGAAAAGTGTTATCCCTTTCTCCATCACCATTCAAATTTTCACAGCGTTTTGTCCCCGCATCGGAGAAATCTTTACACTTCCTATACAACGTGCAAAACACCACTAAATTTTAAAGCGACAGCTGTGCTTTCAGCCGATCTATACCTGCCGGTTACCGTCCTTAGCTTGAACTCGTTTGTCTTAGAAATAACTGGTCTACCCGTCTCTCCTCGTTATCTTTTCGCTATTAAAAACTGTCTGGGCCTTTGAATACCTTGTTGCAAATGGCGGCCCGCCGCTTAAATTCGCCATAATTTTATCATAAAGTATGAGTGTTTAATCTAATTATCATAATTCGGTTTGTTTTCCAGAAGTCGTGTTCGTTATCGCATGTTTTACACTTGTTATAGCTAATTCTGTTTCGTAAGAGATAAAATAAACAGCGTTAAAAATAGGAATTAGTAACATATATTTGAATAATTCGAAACCAGTTTATTGTCAAATCGGTTAGTTGCAAGCGCAAAAATAAATCATAATTGAATAATTAATTCGCTTGATGTTGCTCCAAAGTCCGAATTATCATCAGCGGTAATAATAGCCAAGTTTTCGAACTTGGAAAATTAATTAATGTTGGTTCAACCTGATTAGCGTTCTTGAAAGTCACCGTCGAGGATCAGGCGTGAGTGAAAACAAAACTCTTATCTCCGAATTTATGCCTGAATGTAATTACTGATAACGTTGTCAGGATAATCAGCAGTTGGTGGCAATTCTCGCCTCACCGTGCGAAATAATTACCCGAGAGTTGTGTCTCGGTGCTCAGGTAGTTAGTTTTTCATCAGTGCCCTTTGTCAACGGTCCCTATATTGGGCCTTTATGCAATTCACGAAAATTGGATATACCGGCGCATAGTCCACCGGAGCCCTGCGCGTTCTCGTTGCCAGTCACAGATTACACGCGGACGGGAACGAGAACGAAAAGTGCGGTGTTATTTGAGTGCCTGCTTAGGTTAGGTTAGTGTGGTGGTGGTGATCCCAGTTTGTTATGTCTTGAAAGCTCCACACAAATCCGCCTGATATGCCTTGCGTCCTTCCCGCGAGCTTAATTGGCACGTTTCCGCAAGGATAATTGCAAAGTGCGGTCGGTCTTCCCCAGCTGACAGGACGAATGCTTAATTGTATCGATTCGGATAATTGTCTTGATTCAATTAACTTCGCCTTGAACGATGGTGCCTACACTCTTTGGAAATCACAAACTCGTAAAGCCTCCATGCAATCAGCCTCGTAATTGGATCCGAATGTAGCAAGCGAACACCGGCGCGTTTTTATGACAAATTTGCACATTTTATGGAGGCGATAGTATAACTCTTGTTGCGATGGACATTAAAGGGTTGTCCACTGCCAATTGCGCATTTTTCACCGTCCTGTTAACCATGTTAAATTAGCGATTGTATCACCTCCGCATTTCCTGTGGGTTTTGCTAAAAATAGCGCTTTTTACAATATTTCGGCAAGAGTTCCAGTTTGCCGTTTTCCTTGCAATTATCTAATCGTGCGGAGACATAAATGTGCAAAGTGTGCGGCGTGCTCCAAAATCCAGTTTTATGGAGGCACAGGATTACACTTCTCGGTCCGGCAGCTTGAAGAGATCCAGTAGCTTCAAGAAATTACTCAAATTGCCAAATTGGGGTTCGGGGAGTTCAGGTAAATAAAGTGACGTCGTGATGTTTACATGGAGAGTTTCCTCGCTATTTTTAAGTTCTTTTATGTAATTGACCAGATTGGACCGAAATAACTCATGTCCCATGTGCGTAGTGCATATAATGTGCTGTTCGTTTAACAATAAATAGCTCGTACGCCAAACGAAGGCGCCTTGAAAATTCATTCGAGAGATAATTTTAATGCGAAAATGGATTCGCAAAATTTATGCGTCAAGAATCATCCATTTCAAAAACGCTAATAAAGCACTCCGATTGAATACACTGCTAATGTTTGCGTCAATTGACGGCATGAAATCGTCGCGATTCGATTAAACTGTTATTTACTCATTTTTCGCTAGCCTGTGAATGAACCGAACAGAGGAAGTGCAATATATTTACGTACAACATTAAATATACACACGAATAACTGATTTACTTGTTTGTTTTTATAAGCATGTTGGCTGTCGTCTACATTACATGCTCATTATTTATTTATTATAAATGTATGGCTAAAACAAACCGGCAATTAAAACCAAATCACACGTATTTATTTAAATATGAATCACTTAAACAGTTAAAACTTGTTTAATTTGTTTATTATACATATTGTCGTTAAGACCGGTCTCTAATTCGGTTTGGTATTTTTTGTCCGGCTTGTTATAAATTGTTGGGTGAAGACATAGTGAGAAATTCTCCGGTCATTAGCATGGACATAATATCTAGAACATGGCTGCGATATTGTTGCGGCTTCGAAAGAAACTTTCCTGACGAAAAACTTAAAAAATGCAGCTGGGTTTTTAGCGAAATACGCAGTACGATAATTGAATTGTTGGAATTGGGTTATGATAACAAATCTAGATCAGTGTTTGACATTGATGTTACATTGATACTGTTCTACAATAAGATATGAATGCCATAACAAAACATTTATAGTGACAGTTGTGGTCAACAGTGAATCATTGATATTTTCGTATTCCTTCAAGTTAACGTATATGTAAATTAGTTATTTGAGTGCGGTGTTCAACGGATATTGTTAAGATGTTTAAATGGGCACCGTTTGATTGATACTGGAAACGTAATGGATAAATTTATTACAGCTGTTGTAATTAATGTCGATCGGAGATGCACTGTTTTCTGTTTTTCTGAAGATTTAATAATTCATTTTTTGAGGTTTATGGGCGTGGTAAATCACATTTGCAGTTTCTACATGCAATGTGTAGATAACCGGCGCAATTACGAAATTTAGTGTCCACCTTGGAGCGGCTTGATAATGGCGGCCCGACGTAATAAGTGAATTTTGAGTAAATACGTTTATTTACTTTGAAATTTCTTGATTAAAATTTGTTTCGATAAAGCGAAAAGTCAGTTCTACAAATTATAAAAGCTGTCACCTTGCTAGTAATAGAATTAGTCTTTCATAATTAGATCACGAATTCGTCTTTGTCGCTAATTGCCTGATTCGTTGTGTCAACTGAAAAGTTGTTCCATTTAATAACACCATCCAATAATCTTTCTTTCAAGCGGTGTGAAGGCGAATTCGCAATTAATTTTGGGAAAATCGTTCGTAAAAATCAAAAGTTGGTGGTACATAATTGACAATTTATAAACATAATTCGTACAGTTGGTATCGATTTCGAAATACGCGAGCGACTTTTAGTCTGATTTGTGTAGGTGTATTGTTATGATTGTCTGACCAAAATCTAGCACAATACAAAATCAGTTTGGTTGTAAAAACTCCCATGTTTTCGTTTTGTGTTGTAATAAATTACGCGTTGATAAACGAAACTAGCAAAATTTTGTATAAAAAAATGAGTGTTCTTGCAGAAGGTAAGTCACAACATTTGCGAGTTATCATTGCATTGAAATCTTAATGCAAGAATGCCAAACAGTCCCATAGGTCAAAGTCACGTTTAGAGGCGGACTTTCGGTATTTATGTAGTCAAATTAATTATTTTCGTAGCTGTGGAGGTGTTGCATTATAAAAAGTCATACTGAGTCATGCAGTTATTTTAAAATCTTGGAATTTCTCTGAAAACGTATAGTTTCGCTTTATCACTTATGTCACCTCCTAATCACCGTCTGTTTTGAAAACTTGGCAAACTGTAGGTGATGCCACCAGGTGTGGCGACATTGACGTCAGCCAATGCCAATTGAACCGTTGTTCATTCATAAGACACACTGGATCAATATCTTGCTAAAAAGGTAAATAAACGTGCTTTTGGAAAGTCCTGAGACGCATTTACCCGATTTTTCGGCTGAATAAGTGACGATGGGTTAGGGTAAACAGATTATAGTTCGGTAGATAAATTTATATTTTTAGTGATTACGTGTGTTCAGGTTACGGTTTACGTAGAGGAATAGGTAACAGAACATACATAATAATAAACTGCCACCCGATCCATCCCTCGTACCGCTCCAACGTCTCTTGCATCGATTTAAAGCAGTCATGTTCTTCCTAACATCCAAAAATAACCCCCAACTACAACATCCACATCCGGTTGTAATGTTTTGTAGGCGGCGGCCTCTGTTTATATCGTTTTTTAATAAGGACTGCAATTTGATTCAAGCCTTTCTTGCATTATTTATCACGCACTGACCACAATATTTGTACTTGTTTTCAGTCGTTGTTTCATTTTTAATTATAAGGCGTGGGTTCGCTAATCTAATTTCGGTGCCGCCAATACGTTTTCAATCTGTGAATAAAGTTACAATTAGATTAATACGAAACTCGCGTTCGAAACAGGAAAGGCGCAATTAAATTGAAAAAGTTTGCTTCAGATTACATCTTTGAACTGTTTCGTTTTGAAATACGCTCTCGCTAACACGTAATTAGTAGAGGAATATTTAAAATACGGTATTTATGGGGAAAATAAATCCCAACTGACCCCCGGCTTGGAAATTAGCGTAACAATTATTGCTTTTAGCGCTGCAATAAATGTCGTGGATAAAATGGCGTTATGTAATTGTGCAAATTTACTCTGATGATACTTTTATTATTTATTGCGTTAGCTCGCACTTTTTCTTGGTCTTGATGAAAAATTGCCTTTACATTTGGTTAAATTTTAGGTCAATAGACTGGCGCCTGGTGTTATAATGAGGATTTCAGTTGCTCTAATTGCACCACTGCTGTTGAAATGTTTAGTCCTGAATTAAATTCGAAGTGAATAATAATCCTTCATTTCGTCTTGGTCATTTTATAAACTGTTTGATTTAAAGCAGATACGTTTTACTTACATTTGAAAGTGCTAAAAATTTGCAATGGTGCCAAATATTTCATACGTGATGAATGGAGCGATTAAGAGATTTTTATCCGCTGGTTTCTGATAGAAGGAGATTTACTGGACTTCTTGACGAAATCACATTTGTGCCAAATATTTGGCGATTTTTATGAATGAAATTATTAAGTCATGGTTTGTTCTCCAAATTTTTATTAATTCCAGCTCGACTTTCGAGCTCATTCTATTAAAAAACTCGCCATAAACATCAAACTTTAAAAATATTCCTGAACTGCATAACCTCGTGCGAAGACAAATAAACAAAAATTCTTTTGCACAACGCAGTTTTTTCCCATCAACATTGGCAGATTTACAGATCCGTTAGAAAATTCCGGATATCCGAAGCCTCACGTGTTTTAACTAGACTGTTGAATTTATTCAAATTATTGTCACTTGAAAAATTCGATAATTGAAGGACGAATTTGCACACGTCGTTCGTACGATTAGAACAAAGTGAAGTACTACCTGTCTTTAAAGAATGCGAGTTGGAACATTTAGATAAAGTTTAGATTTATTGTCAGTGGTGCAAAAGTTTTCGTTTTGTTGGTGGAAACTGTTGATTTTTCCACACTATCACTAGCATCGTTCAGAAAAACGAGATAGTGTAAAGTTTGATAAAACGGTTCTTATTTGATGTTCCAAATATTTGAATAATACAAAAGAACAACCTGTTCCGCTTATTTACGGCCCTGCCACTGGCTGGAAATTGAATGCAGGTGCAAACCCTCTGGCCCCTTTCACGTCTGTTTTGCCTTGCCGCCATCTTGCACATTACGGGTCAAATTTAGCATTTTCTCCAAGCTGTAGAAATTAGTTCTAAAAACCTAGTCAGCTGTAACTAGTTCGAGCACTAAATCTGTGGCGAAAGATAAAAACAATTTCCAAGTGCGATACATAATGGAATTAATGGGCTGATTTTTGCTCAATTCGCCGCTGTTTAATTAAAGCTATAGGAAACCTCCTGCCGATTTTATGTCGTTTGAGCAGTGTGGTGCTAAACGTTTGTTTGTATATAAGAACAATAAATTATCTTATTACGAGCAATCAAACTAATGCGATTGTGGCCCAGTGTTTGTTTATTGTAGGTGCAGTGAAACGACTGCATGGAAAAGTAAATTCGCCAGCTTATCGCGGGTGTAGTCGGCATTAATAAAGTCCGATAAGCAGCGTGGAAAGTGTAAGTGGGGACTTGAGCCTTGTGCGGCAAAATGTCTGGAAACGGAACGCGGGGAACGTTTTAGTTGCTGGCTGGTGATGTTTTTAGTTCGCCAGTTGTCTGGCTAACGTGAACTCAGACAAAGAACAACGCTCTCTCCGTGCTTGTGGCTCTGTTCGACCGGTAATCCGCGAAATTCCCTCTGGGGAACTGACCGTTGAGGTATCCCCAGTACGTTTATGACGGAATCTATTGAATCATGTGTTAGGAATCCGGTGGTATTGCAAGTGATTCTTCTTGGGCGTTGGATGTGAGGTTAAGTGCCGCCATGACAACACGCATAGGGGCATAACAACAATCGTGCGTGAGGTGTTTTTGGAACACTTTACGTAAACTGGTGGCGGCGCCGTTTGAGTGCTTCAGCGAATTTAACTTTTTATCGCACGTATGTTAGCCTGCTATCGGCATTCGTCATCCTTGCGTTTAATTAGCAGTGGTCTGTGTTGTATCATTTAATTGTTTAATCGGCGGATTCCGCAAACTCCGCCATTTATTTTGTGATCGATCGGGGGTTCACCCGAGAAAATTCGTACTAGAGAGTATTAAAAATTCCAATCAGATCACCGGATGTGGGTGCCTCCGACTGTAATAATACAGTGATGATTTCAATTGTTGGCACATAGCTTTAAATTTGCAACGTGTGTTAAACTGTAGTTGGCAAAATGGGAATTTTCAGCCTTTGCATAAATTATTAATAAACAACAAGTGCGTTTGGTAAAATAATGTGGTCAAAGCAAGCGGATATGCGTAACGCAAACATGACATCATTTAAAAGTAAGATAACGAACCGGAAACAGAAAAACTCAAGTTCTGTGAATAGTCAGTCGGAGAGTGCCGAGAGTGAGAGTGCGCCGACCGGAAAAAAGCAGCAAAAGTCCGGGAAGCATCGCAATCGCGGCGGTAAAAAAGCACCACCGAGTGCAGAAACCACTGTTACGCCACCAGATCCAAGTGACATCATTGCAAGCGCCGACCTCGAGCTCGCAGATGTTGTGCTAAGGACAAGCGTTCCGAGCGAAGTCGCCGAACAGAACCTTAAAAATAGCAATCAAAAGAGGTTCAGCGACGGCTTTGTCATTGAAAATGGGGCAAACGTGCGTTTGACGCGAGCGGTGAGCGGAATTCTCGGAGCCGAAGAATTGTACACCGGCGATAAAACAGCAAAGAAAGGGAGACGCTTGAGTGATCTGTTTAGACACGGTACGCTTAAAGCCACAAATAGCCTAGAAAACTTAAATATGAAACATTCGGATCATTTGATTAAAGAACCGCTGAACAAAGCGACCGCAGACTCGAAGACCAAGCGGCATAAAAAGGGCTCAAGCTACCCGCTGGCGAATAATAAGGAAGCCAAGAACGCCAAAAATTCGGAGGCGCAAGCCACCAAGCAAAATTCCGAGAACAATTCGTACTTAAAGCGAGTCAAGTCAAAAATTTACAAAACTAAAACCGAAACGAACGCTTTACTGCCGTCCAAAACAACCGTCTCGAAGAAAAGCTCGCAATGTGAACGCATCCCCGAAGACGTCGAGCTGCGAAAGTCAAACTTCGACTTCCGCCTGATTCGGCAATCCTCCAACTTGGAGCAAGTCCGGAGCCGAACGTTCGGCCTCATGAAGTCATCTTCCAATACCGGCATCGCTGATATGGAAGATGGCATTGCGAAAAAGCCACTCCTTGCCAAAGCAAAGTCAAGTAGTTCCATAAATCTCAACCTTTTGAGGATGCGGCGCAGCCGTATACTTGACCAGTTGCAGGAAGGCCGGTGTAAAGACGTTTTTGATGAGTTTGATTTTATTGCATTCGGCGGGTTTAGGGATAAGTTAGGCGGATCGCAAAAACTAGCTACAGCAGACGCGAGGATCGATACTGACTTAGGTACTTTGGGCGATTTATATTTGTGGCGTATCCAGAAATTGTGTTCTGGTGTTAAGGTTTAAATTCTTTTTCAGGAGAAAATAAGCCCAGTCAACCCGTGTCACGAAGCGGATCCGACCGAAGGCCGGATATAGTACGTGAAGAGACACCCAAAAATGCTGAAGGGACGACCAGCACCGACCATGGCCCCAATAAGCAGGAAAACGAAACCTCCGCCCCTGACAAGTAAGGCGATAGATTAAGAAAGAGACCGTCATGTACGGAATTTCAACAAAAAAATCAAAACTTAACCGACTGGACTATATTTATACTGCCTTTTTCATTGCCCGTTTGTCAGTGTTACGTAACATATGTATACTTTTTAATTTCATTCCTGCTTTATGTCATAAAAACGCTTTCAAGTCGGGAATTGTGTATAAATTGTACTCAAAACGTTTTGAAGTAAAATTTTTGTGACTGAACACAATTTAAAAGCACCAGCGGTACAGGAAAAAATGCAAAAATTACAACTCACACATTAACCTTAAGTACTTTTGATTGAAGTTAAAGATGAAATTGGTTTTGATTTGGTGTTAATTTTAAATTTTGTCGCCAGATTAAAAAAGTATGCGATCAACAAAAAATATAATCAACTCGCTTGTTAATAGGCATTTAATAATCTCAACTATTAAATGCACTTATTGCTATCGTTTGTTCCTGTTTTAAAGAGTATCGATTACATTGGTCTGCAATGAAAATCTTAAAAAATCTGATTGCTCAAAAATCAATATCTCTTGTATTTTGTTATTGCATTTACGATGTTTTAATCCATTTGAATCGTAATCTAAGATAAAAAGATCAGAACTACCAGGAAATTATGCGAGATTTTTTTTTAATATGCGACATGTTCTTTCAATAAAATTTTTTTTTACTTTGACTTTGATTCTTTTACGAAAAACTTACCACAGTATCAGTAAACTAGGAGAAAGGTTTCATCAGAATATTTTACACATAGGTGAGAGACGATACGATAGACAACTAGTCAGAGAAGCTTCAGAAGCAATGTCAGCAGATTTTTGCTGGTTGAAACTTTAATGGTAAAAGTGAAAAGGAAAAAACTACAAAGAAAAATACTCTCAATATGCAACTAGTTAGATTTTTCAGAATTTTTAGTTTTTTGGAATAAATTATAACGTTTGGCGTAAATTTGGCGTCCCACAATCATTAAATTTATAATAATAAAAAGTTATTTTTTGCCGACCATGGTTATTAATAGCTTTCATTAACAAATTAATTAAATAACTATGTACAGTAATGTATGGATAACTCGACCTTCTATAATCCGAACGTCTGTATTCCGTAATATGAACTAAACATTAAAAAATATGAAGGAATTCTTGATCAATTTGTAGGAAGAAACTGAAGCAGCAGCTGTTTGAAATACATTTTTTATTTTGAAATACATAAAGGTTTTTATAGCCACTGAGTAAACTAAGGTAGGTATCTGTAAACCATACGAGTTCAGATTATTGATATCATTTATTATGAATTCTACACTGAAGTTTTTATGTTACTCAACATAGCACAACATACAAAAAATCATATCATGCATAAAATGTTTATAGCGTTCTTAGATCCTCTGTATTGTAGAGTAAAGAGGTTTTCGCCACAAAAACGGCAGAGATCTGCCAACTTTCTGTTTAGATTATCCAGACATTACTGTATTTGGTTTGTCTACATTGGACAAAGTAATTATATTCAACAATTCAAGTTGAGGAAGTGGGAAGTTGGTTAAAATATGAAATTGTTAGGCTGTTAACCGATTTGAAACATTCCAAATTAAACTGATTAATTCCATTGGCATTGTGTGCAAACTAATAAAAATAGGACCAGAAGCAGGAACTTTTATCTAAAATATCACGTTTTTCAACGTAAGCACTTGACTAAATTCATTTTTTTAACACATAGATAAATACTTAATTACTAAAGTTTGTATAAAACGGGGTTTCAGCTAATTTTGACTTTTTTCAAAGACAGATCAAATTTTTAACTGAAGCAATTGAAATTTTATTATTAGCTTGGATTTACGAACATACGAACAAGCATAACGTAGTAAACCATTATTTGGGACTTGTAATTTGATCTGATTCCGATTGTAAGAGGTGTATGTATAAAAAATACCTTGCAACTTGACGTGATACGCGTATGATTTTGAGATAAATCGAGATAAATGGCGATAGCGCCAAGTGTAGTAATGTGATAGATATCAGTCGACAAAAATTCAGCTGTTGGTGCTGTGCTTTGTGTGTGAATAATGTCTGGCAATGCGAATTCGGAAAAAAAGACTATTTATCGACGAGCAGTTCGGTAAAGTTTGCGAGACTATGGTGTGAGCGACCGTATTCGAAAAAATTATTTTGTTTCAGTGTCGCTAGTTTCCCGCAAGCCTCTCATAAGAAGAAGTCTAGCAGTAACATAAACCGATCGGAAAGCGTGAAAGAGCAGTCCGAAAAGGTAAAGTTTTTGCGTTAGTGAAAATTTGTGTGATAATGTTTGTGTTTTCAGCGGAAACAAAGACGGAACATTAGCGATCCCTCTCACAATACGACAAGGTGAGTTTATATCCCCTGATAATCCTTGCAGTTTCTCATCTCCCTTACCGGTCGCCGCCCCCTCAGTGCGCATGCGAAGGCATCGCGATGTCTATAGATCGTGCCGCCGGGCTAACATTGGAATTTCAGTGACAGTGTCTGTTTCGTCTCCCGTTTTTTCGTGATTCGTCGCTGCCAATTCATTCACGTGACGAAATTTAAAAAAAAAACGCAGTTTTTACCCGAAAAATTCTCGATAAAAAGCGGCCTGTGCTGGAGTGCTTTCTTGGGTAGCGGGGTCTTCTAGATGGGCATTTGTGATGACCAACCCCGACTTCAGTTTTGTGATAGTATCGGAAAGGTGTCTATCATTTTTAGAACACGACAAGGGGGCACGAATGCATTTATTCGAAATGAAAACTTTTCCGTGTTCCTATCTAAATATTTTTAGCAGCATTCGAGTTCTCTTTGAAAATGCGAATAGCCTACCTTAATCTTGAGTTTTGTAAATATTTATTACAGACTGCAAGGATTATTTTCGTTGTCTATGTTTAGCCACTCGCCAAACTGTTGGTTTCTTTTGTATTAGGTTATTGTCTAACTTTCTCCACAAAAAATTAACCGGATCCAAGTCCCGATTTAAATATTTCACGTTTCGAAAGAGTGCATAGTTGTCTTGAGGTTATTTATATTCGCTTTTTTACGTAACGTCAAGTCTTAATTTTGCAATTAATAACTTTAAGTCAAAAACAAATTAATTTAAAAAATAATAGCCACGTACTTTTCTTATCGGTAATATAATTCAATGTCATGCGAGTGACTCGCAGTTGTGAATTCGTTTGCCAACAGCTGATTCGTTCAGGTTTTTAACAATAAGTGAGTTAAACTTTGCTTATTTATATTGAAATAGCTTGGCGACCAACATGAAACCATAGTTCGGTAGCCTTGTATTTTTTTATTAAATTACATATCGCAAATATTGCACATCATGTTAAAAAAAAGTATAATAGCGGTTAGTAATGACAGAAAAATCAACTTTCATCTTGAACCACAAAGAATTTTTTGCATTTTGGGTCAAACATTTGTTTCTGTTCTGTTTTTAGAAGTAGCATTCCTAACAGCAACTTGATTGTTTTACCTTTGCGTTCTTATAATTTCCAGAATTTCAAACACTCTTGGAACAAGAAACAGTGTTAATTTATTTTCGTTTCCCAAAATTGATGTATAGAACCGTGGTTTTCAACGTAACGCTTTATTTAGTTTAAATGAAAAAAATCGTAACAGTGATCAGTTTTACGTAAAAATAAAACATATCAAGCGAAATATTTTTTTAATTAATGTTGTATGATAAGCTTCACTTTTCTAATTAGAAAATGGATACCCGATTGTTTCCGGAATTGATTGCACGCTACTTGTTATGACGTGATTAAGGAGGATAAAAGGAAATTTTCACCTTCATCAAAAAGGTTAATGAAAATAAATTAAATTTCTTCAACTATCGATCGAATTCTGTCGTGTATTTTAATACTTGACTGTAGTTATTTAAATTTTTAGTTTGTTTTATGACTGCTAAGTAAACATTGCTGTTATAAACACATTTTTCGAAATTTGCTGACTTTCACGTTCAATAACCGGTAATGTCAGAGCTGGCGTTTAAATTCGCTAATCGATACTTGATTCGGACGCCATGGTGATCGGTGCATTAAAATGATAAGCCATGCAATTATTTTTTGCTTTGATAAGTAACCTAATACAAAAAGTGTACAATGTACATACTCCCATTTATTGTTTACGGAGGAGTTAAATGGTCGTTATTATACAGAGAACAATCGAGAGGACATTGTGTATTAGCTTAATTCCGTTAGTAATTGGCTAGTGATGATTGTAGGTATTCGTATAGAAATGTTGTAGTAATGGCTGTTTAAATGTTTGTGTAGTGGCGATGTGGAGTTGGATCAGCCAGGCTTGTCAAATACAGATTCCGGTAGTTCATCCAATTCTAGCATATCCTACAAGTAAGTAGTTGAAGAGAAATGGGCTTTTCGCTGATCCCTCATTGTGCGTGATTGCGTGGGTGTATGAACTTATGATGAATCGAGAAAAAAAACGAATCACGATGCGTGCGCGCATATCGGAAAAACATTGAATGAGTGCGTACGCTTTTATTTATTTTTTTGCTTCAATTTTTATTTGCGTAATAACGGCGCGCTTGACGGAAACAACACTCCATAATGGGTTTTATTAATTGACCATTACAGCATTCGAAACAATTTCGCGAGTAAACATCTCAAATGTTTGAAAATATTTACCCAATAAACTCAAGTCATTATTATTAACTATTTTGGAATTTTGGTTAAAAATTTTAATAATTCAGACGGTTTTTCTTTTTTACCATGATGAGATTTAGTAGAAGTTTTTCTACCGAAGAAGAAATGCTTCATTTTTGATATTTTTCCACATATCCGTCCACCACACAGGAAACCAATTCCCACACAATTTTTTATGATGATGAACTTGGCCTTAAATTATTATCTAAGCTGTTTCCAAGTTCATTTATTCTTACAATAAATCTAATAACAGTAATAATAATAACATTAGTTTTCTTCACTTTGGTTTCTGTGTACAAAAAAGTAAATCAGGTGACAACTTTACTAATTACACATCGATTGTCAATTTTGAATACTAGGTACTAATATTTATTTTTTTCGTTTACTAAAACGATCTTTTATAAATTCGTTTAAAAATTAAGTTTTCACTTAGTTCAGGATGATTTTATTAATTTTACAAAAATTTTGAGAGGGCAGAATTTAAAAGGATAACTGAATAGGTTTTTTCGAATGTTTCTTAGATATAGGTGAGGATTTTGACCAAATAACACCAAATAAGTTCAACACAAAAATTTTAAACACACATAGTATCTTTAATTTGCTCATTAAAATCTATTTCATTGCTTAAAAAAAAACGAGTTTTAACAAAATCAGTCACAGAAAGGTGTGTTCAAATTAAAAAAAAAAGGAAAATATTTTGCACTGTATTTCGGTCGAAATTTTTGATGTGGAGGTTTCGTTCTTAATGTCTCAGAGACTATAAACCTTCAGGTAAGGTTTTATACTTTCATTTGCAAGTTTTATTGTCGTTTATTTAGGGAAGCAACAGAGAACTATTTCTTTTCACAAATGAAGAAAATTAATTTCCATAATGGAGTGTTGTTCCCTTTCCCCCGCTTTAAAGCCCGTTCATTTGACTAAACCGTTTCTAAAACTGGATTTTTTGCTAGTGGCCGTTTGTCAGAGAGTCCTAGCAATAGTGTGGACGTCGTCACCACCGATGGAGGCGACAGGAAGCCCAGTTCAGACTGGGAAAGCGATGCCGAAATGGAACCCGCCAATTGGCAGAAATTGTTCCCAGAAGAAGAACTACGTAACCTCCAGCCACACGAAAAGAAAAGGCAAGACGTAATTAACGGTAAGTGGGCAAATGTTTAAGTACTTAATAATTGAACCATTTATGTGTGTGCAGAACTGTTTCACACGGAGAGTTCCCATGTACGGAACCTTCGCGTACTGTGTGAGATTTTTTACAAGACTCTAAAGGAAAGTCAGGTTTTAAAGCCGGACGAAATAGCTTTAATTTTTCCAAATATCAAAGAAATGCTCGATGTGCATACGCAGTTCAATAGAGAGATGAAGAGGATACGACGGGAGGATCCCTTAGTGAGCAATCTCGGTGACATGTTAGTCAAAATGTTTGGCGGTGTTGTGGGCGATATGCTTAAGCGAGCCGCCGCAGTTTTCTGCGAACGCCAGCAGCAAGCTCTCGAATTTATCAAGGAACGGCGTAAACGCGACTCGAAATTTGATGGGGTTTTAGTCGAGTGCGAGAAAAAGCGGCAATGTAGGCGATTACCACTCCAAGGGATCATCCCAACTGAAATGCAACGACTGTCTAAATATCCCCTTTTATTGGAGCGGCTGATTAGCAGCGTCGAGGCCAACACTTCGAGCTCACATGCGCAGGAGGAGTTAGTGAAACTGAAACGTGCGCACCACTTTTCCAAAGACATTTTAAACCACGTTAACGAAGCTGCTAAAGTGGCCTTTAACAAATCACGACTTGACGAAATACAGCGGCATCTAGACACGACGAATTTTGAACGGTCGGATCATCCAATAGCGCAAGAGTTTAGGGTACGTCTCGTCGGTGTAATTTAGCGTTCGTTTTTGCAATCATAATTTTTTTCCAGATGTTAGATCTAACGCAGTACAAACTAATCAGAGAAGGTAATATGCACCTACGAAGAGGGAACAAACCAATGGTGCCTGTTCATGTGCTGTTACTAGAAGAAGCTGTCGTTATTTTACATAAAGAAGGCGATAAATTCTTCCTAAAGTTCTTCCAATCAGGTTCCTCGGCACAGCCTCAACCCCTCTCACCTCTTATAAAGATGTCCACATTGTTAGTACGGAATAATGCGGCCTGTGAGTGACTCAATTTTTGTGGTAAACTGTTCTATCTAGTGTTTTATAGGCAAAAGAGCTCTCTTCCTATTCAATACTTCCACAAACGGCACTCAAATGTACGATCTCCTAGCAGACGACGATATTAATAGAGACGTGTAAGTATTCTGGTTTTGCAGAAAATATTTAACTAACTCCGCCAAAGTCATGTGTTAAAAAAATTAAATTCGAAACGAAAAAATATCAATCTCACGTCAGTACCTGTTTCCTAATATATTAGAAGTCCGGAAATTCGTCAATTTTGGTTAAAAAAAATATTATTTATTTAATTAAAATGTGATTGTAAGTAGCAGCATAGAAACCTCGGTGAGCGCTGACCTGAGGTCTCAAAATAATAGAATTTTTCTCACCGTGCTGTTAAATATTATTATTATTATCGCGTAAAAACGTGAGTTTGAAGTTTTAATCGATTTTTTTTATGAACAAAATCCTGTGCAGCACTTAGGAAAGTAACTCTCACTTACATATTTTTATTTATACTTAATGTTTCTACTTGTCTTATATTTTTTTCCGGGAATATCGTTAGGTAAGCCGTTATTTTTCAACATTGAACACATGTTAATATTAAATTTTTATTTTTCAATAGTTGAGGTAAATAGAATTAAAGTGCGGGTCCTTTATTTACATTTAATTCAAATGTATTTTAACAAGTTCTTTATCTTTATAGAAGTGACATGTTGTGCGATAATTAAAAATAAAACCAAATCAGAACAATATGTTATTACTTATATGTTATTACATTATTATTGGAAACATAATTTAAATTTTCTGTATTTCTTTTTCTGAGGACTAGTTTCGTTACAATAATCAATCAAAGTTAACAATCGCGCACTTGTAGCTGTTATCTAGAAAATATAAAATCGAAGAAACGTTTAACTGACGGCTGAAAATGTTTGCTAAGAAATGCGATTTTTATTTTATTCAATAATTTTAATAAATGTTCGTTAGCAATAACAGCATGTATTCGTAACAAACAGTAATATCAATTATTATGTAAGAATATTAGATAAATCATCACTAACAAAAAAATCTAATTCGCTGAGGTAATTAATTGCTGTCAAGGTGTAAACATACGGGCTTTTACAAGTGTCCGAAAATTTCATGGAATAGCTTTACAGGGAGTTAGTAATTATTTCTATCTTCTCATATTTTTTCATAGCATCAAGATTTGTTAGGTTTAAATTTTCGAGAACAAAAAAAGTAATAATAATCATAATGTAGTTGCATATTTTTGCCATTACAACAATGGATATGTTTATAGAAAATAAAAACACATGAATTAAAAGAGAATAAACAATTAAACGAGAAACAAATACATTGGTCAACAAACTCGAAAAAGCTCTACATACTCTTTTACAGAAGATATTAACCAACAAACAAATAAATATACGTACTAAAAGAAAATAATAAATAATATGGTCCGTCCTAAAATATTACGACTGCTTTTTTTTCCCTGAAAACTGGAGTAGCAAAGGTTCTACTGTATATTTTCTCAGACAGAAATCATAAGAAAGCTGGTCATCGTATATGTTGTGAAAACTAATTATTGAAGCTAAATGAGACATTCACAGAAAAAATATATTTTGCGGTTAAAATTAACATTCAAGACGAAATTAACTTATTAAAACGTTTTCATCCTTTTTCTATTTAAAAAAATGGGTGGACTTTAAATTTAAAATTAAAATAATCCTTAAGTGCTTGGTTTAGAGAGAAAAATGTAATTATAATAACTGCAAGAAATTTTCGATTTCTATATTAAATGTTGGTTGGTGACACTCCAATAACGATTATCTTTATGAATGTCCTATCCCTATAGTTAAATTTTTAAAACTTGTTATGGTAGAAAAGAAATATTCAAAATAAGATTTTTATTAAACCGTCTAAAGTATGTATTTTGGTTTCCTACCTTTTGGAACGTTGTCAGCACAACCAAACTTGCACTTGAATGAGCTCGATCCGAATCTGGAATTCAATTCAAGTAATTAAATAAATGAAAACACGGAACCACACAAAGAACTGTGGACATGCAACTGATAGCCTTATCTGAGACCGCAAAAATTTGTTTAAATTGAGAAAAATTTGTCAAAATTTTTAAATGAAATTACATTTTCCAACACCTAAATGGGAAGGTTTTTGAGAGAATCTACAATTGAAATTTTTTTTTTTTGATTCGATTACAACGCGAGATGGTCCAGCGAATTTTCGCTGAGATAAACATTGTATCTTCAATTTTACTGTTCCATATTTTCTAAATTTCGATTTTTTATGCGTACCACCAGAAGACGCTTGGTGGCTGTGGCAGTAATAATTTTTCGGCTAGCTATACAGTCTAGTAAATATCGTAATTTGTTTTTTGTCTGTCAACAATCTCCAAAGAAAGTATTTAATTAGAACTCCTCGGAATGGAAAAAGATGTTACGACGTGTCACGAAATAACGGCGGCATTAATCACCCTAAAGTAAACCTAATCATCTCTTCGTTAACTTTTCAAACGCGTAATGCTATTTTTTAATAACTCGCTCTAGCCCGGCGTAAATATTATGATACGCCGATAAATCGTAAACAGGTTCTCATTTTGCATGAAAAGTTAGAAAAAATGCTCATTACACGTATCTTTAACATTATCCGTCTAAATGATATTTGAATGGTTACACTATCTGTGCTTTCAATGCGAGCAACAACCAGAACAAGATCGATTTCGTGACGTTGTGCTAGCTCACGTTTTATTTATTTTAATTATACGGTTAATATTTTAAAGAGAGTTTATCACCGCTTCCTTCAGTGCTTTCTTTGCGGGCTGTATTTTTAGCGAACGGCGCGTGTTGTAAACTTGACCGTTTAAATATTTACTTATGTAAGTACTGCATACTACATTGGGCAGTGTGTTACGCGGCCGCCACCTTTACCGATGGTGCCCACACGTAGACAGTCCCTAACTTCCGAAGAAGAGCACGACAGTGCACCAACTTGCGAACGCAGAAGTAGTCTTAATCTAACACCCGAAAAACGGCGTGGAAGTTTCATACAAAGGTATCACTCATTGTTTTGATTCGACCATCACTCAGGTGCTGGCCCGAAATGTGCGAATAACTGAGTGCTGACAAGCAGCGGCCAGAGTTTGTACAAACCTACACATGTTTTTGTCTGTAATATGTATGTTATAATAAACTTTGGCTATTTTCGCACAGGTATGTTTCCAGCAGTCGGATAATGTATTAGCTTTCAGAGAATCGACTTTAGCGGAGTTAGCATGAGACATTCGCTGTCGGGGTCAACAGTGTTGGCGATTTTCTCGGTGGTTGTTTGATGTGTGATGATTTCAGGTGGCTGAAACATTTCTCGGACGCTGCCGATGCGTATAATCGGAGAGAAGGGAAAACGAAAAGGCATGAGTCGCAGCCTGACTCAGACGAGTCGGAAACTTTGCAGGAAATTCCCAGTACGCGAGATGTTGCCGAGAGGGCTGAAGCCGTCGGTGGAACGGATAATACTCCTGATGATGAAGAGGAGGATGAACAAATCTTCAGTGATGCTCAGGAGGAAGGATCTACGGAGCAGAAGGAGGTTCCGAGCTCGTCGGGTAAGCGAAAATTGAACGCACGATGTATTTATCACGACACTTAAAAGTGGGTTAATTTTTTTATTACAATTTTAAAACCTGTAGTTTTGAAATACGTGTACAAGAAACTGTTATCCAAGTATAAAAACGTTATTAACGAATTCGTTTAAGTGTGTTTTGTACTAAACTGGAAATTTAAAAGGAAACTGCTAAAATTAATGTTACAGGTGAATTAACCCAATTTATAGCGTGTTGAAAAACTCAATGTTTTAATTCAAATAAAAAAATACGAATCGTAACCAAGTGTTTTTTTGCAGTAAAAATCTTTTACTGTTATAAAGAAGAAGAATTTTATTAACTTTATTTACACGTCCATTGTTACAGCATGATCTTTTACAAACAAAAAAACTTCTTACTGAAGAAAAATACAATTTTGTATTCGAAAACTAAGAAAAATACAATTTTGTATTCGAAAACTAAGTCTCAAAACTTTTAATTTTTTAAAATTGATTACATTATTTAGCGGAATAATGTACTAATTATTTTTTTGTAAAGCAAATAGCTTAGGCAAAAAAATGCTTCCATATTTTTGTCATACCTATATGAATTTGAAAATAGTTTGTCATCTAATAATAAAACCTTTATATCTCACTTTTTTATTTAAGAAAAGTTACATATTTTTTTATTTGTTTCTGGCTTATTGTACGTGACCTATTGTTTCTGCATTGTATTTTTCTTATGAGATTTGTTTATTAAGTTTATTTATTTGAAAAAAGACTATTGATTTTTTATTTAGTCAATTAAACCTCTTACAAATATTTAAAATGGCATAAAAATTTAACTATAAGATAATTTTAATTTAGAAATAACTTCCAGTTGTAAAAACATAATGTGTATCATTCATACTTTTTTTAATTAGAACATTCTGTTAACCTGCTTTGAGTATTTTTATTAATCTCCAGAATTTCCGGTGAAAAATCTTTCATTCAGTTTCGATTTTTTGAATGACATAAATTTGGTTGAGGCAAAATTTCCTAAATTTTACAGAAATAATAATATTAAATTCCAGACTGTTTAAATGCATATTTTCTACAACTTGTATTTTAATGTACTTTCTATGTGATTTTGCGGAAGGAATTCAAACAAATTCTTCAAATAAAAAAATAAAAAATAAATTATGCATTACTCTTTTTACGCAATAGATTTCATTTAACCCACTTTTAGCTCAGTGGCACAATAGTTTTGACTACATTTTAAATTGTTTTAATCGGAAGAACCACTCTATCACCAGTTTACAGTTTTTGTACATGTATTTCAAAGGCAGCAGTTTTTAATTAAACATAATATTTGCTTAATTAAATTGAAATTAATTGCAGTTGCAACTTTAATGCAGACTAAAAGTATTGATTTAAATACGTATTTACAACTAACGAACAAAAAACTTACAACTAATATTTATTAATTTAATTTCGGAACAAACGTAATTTCTTTGATAGTGAATTCTCAGCAGAATTTAGACACTAATTACAATTTACGATTACATCATTTCGGTTTCCGATATTTGTTACCAAATTGCATGTAAATAGAATTTGATGTTTTGTTTATTTAACGTCGATAAGTAATGACTAAAAAGTTTTACGGAGAGAACTGTTTCCATTCGTTTTCTTTCGACAGAATTAAAACGAAATTTTATATCTAAACTTCGTTAACCTATTAATTGACCCTTTTATCAATTTAATTTTTAATGTCACGATGGTGTAATAACAGTCCTCATAGTTATTTAATTTCGTTAAAAAAGTGTTGTGTTTAGAATTGAGAAGTAAGATTATGTATAAAATTTTGTCTCACCATTGAAGTAAGATTATATTAGTACACATTTTTGCGTTTACGATTTTTTGGAAATTTTAATACTACTTGATTTGTCCTTAATGGATTGAGCTGCGTTAAAATTTATGTTGCTGCATTAACAGCTCGTTAAAATTTTAAAACTATAAGCAAATTGTTTACAAATACTAGGATAGCTTTACTTTATCGTTATTGTAACCGCTAATGTGGTCTGAAATTGCAGCACTTTTATTGAACTTATTGATTGCTGTTATTCACTGCACGATGACCACACCACAATTTTTTCGCTGTTTGTATATACGATTATTTTCACTGCCTCTGTCTTGATTTATGTACTTGATACAAAATCGATGTAAATGTGGGTTTTTACTGAAGTATCAAATACATAATTTTAAGCACCAATAAAATTACAAATAGCACTTTCGAGGCTTGTAAACAAGTTGAATTTGACGGTAATGGTTTTAGAAGGTGGCGGTGTTCACACCAAAGTAACAGCGGATGAGTGGCCTCTCATCCAGCCTTCACAGGTCCACGTAGAAGTACCACCAGTGCACACTGCTGAGTCAAGGTTAACTCCACTAGGTATGCTAGGGTATTCACATTATATTGACTTGCTTTCCTCTTGTGCATGTCCCACCCAAATAATCGTTGAGCTAAATAAAACAGCGACAAAAAATACTAATTTTTGTCTCGTATTAGAACAAATTCGTCGTAAAGATGAAGAAGTGCGCCGAGCGTTAGAAGACAAAGAGGGCCTGGTTGCCGACCTTTTGAGTATTCCTCGGGAGCACTTCCAACTTATTGCTGATATGGCCAGTGATACACAAGACACGCGGTCTTCCAAAGACCTAGCGGAGCGCGTATTGGCTGCCGTATATCAAGGTATTGTAACAGCAACCAATGAAATTCGCGCGTGATTACGATTGGTTTTCGCAGTGGATCAGCTGCACCTAGCCGTCAATGAAGCGCTGAATGTGACGGAGGCTTCAGCTGTATCAGCGACAGGTGGCAAAAACCCAGCTTGCCAAAGCCAGGAATTGTTGCCAACCGTTTCACCACCTTCCATTCCTGCCAATCGCGTTAGAGACGTTGCCAACTCGCTGAGTTCACAGCTAACGACCCTACTT
Organism: Tribolium castaneum; assembly: GCF_031307605.1. NCBI lineage: Eukaryota > Metazoa > Arthropoda > Insecta > Coleoptera > Tenebrionidae > Tribolium > Tribolium castaneum. The sequence continues at coordinate 33,864,233 of NC_087394.1, forward strand.
GTAAGTTTTCATCAGAAACGACCAAATCTCTTAATTAACTCTCAATTAACTGCAAATTTGTTTTTTTTTTCTTCGTTGTATGTATTTTTAATAGTGATGCATTCTTATTGTATTCATAAAAACTTATTTCATTTTCCTACATTCTTAAACAAACTTTTAATAGTTTAATTTTTTTTCAATAAAGGCCCTTTATTACTTATAATCATCTATTGTAATATTGGTAGCGATATGTTTAATAATAAGTTTCAAAAGAACAGATAATAACAAAAATAACGCTTATAAGTAAAATTAACAATAAAATATTACGATAAACATTATTTAGATTTTCTTATAATTTACAAACAAGTTATCGAAATTAAAAAAAAAAAACACATATCTACATTTTCATATAATGCTGACACATTTATTTGTTGTAAGAATGACCATCTATGTTTATCACGTTTGTATTTATATTTTTTCAGAGTGATGTGAAACAAGTTGAGGAGGAGCGCGATCGGCTTAGGAAAGAGCTCTTCCGCATGAGGGAGCGACTGCATGAGCAGCAGATGCTTCACGGGCCTGCAGAAAACAACGTAGAATCGCCTACACCAGAACTCCCACCAGACTTGGACAGTATTAAGGTTTGTGTGATTTTTTGGAAAGTAATGGTTTTATTTTATTGTTTGTTGCTGTTGCAGGAAAGTCCAGCCGAGCCAGAGAGCTAACGTGATAAGAACACTCAATATAGGGCCTTGAATATCGCTAAACAGACAATTTGTATAAAGAAGGAATTATATTTGTTATATGCTAATTTTATTATTATTATCTTTTAGGTAATCTTGTGAAAGAGCCTAGGTATATTTCTTATTCATGTTATTTTTATAAATAACTGAAGGAGGTGTGTTTTGATACGGCATGTCCTTCTGAGTTAATGTGAACATGATATACGTTTTTCTCCCTTCTTTTTAATGGGTGCAATAATGCTTTCACTGTTGTTCATTATTATAAGTCGCTAGTACTCAATTTGACAAGGCCTAAGACGGTCTAAAAATTATTTAAATGAATGTATATTAACAATAAGTATTACGCTGTCTACAAAGTCATTTTGTTTGTAGCTATTAATTTGTACACTACGAGTTTACACAATTGTTATCTTCAGTGTCTAGGCGGTTTTCCAAGTTGAGAAGGAACGGCTGGTTAACTACTCCACTTCAATAGTTATAAACAATTTGATTCGTGTAAGAGTTACGATGTATGTTTTGTTTTTATATGTATGTTGTCTACTTTGTTACCTCATTTTACAATGTTATTTAATGAGATAATCACAACTTGTTAAATGTTGTCTAGCTTTTTTATAACCGCTTTTTAAAAATGCATTTTCGTTATAAGATCGCATTTATAGATGTAAAGTGTATCATTTTTTACTTTATTGTATCTACATATTTATAGCGAATTATATAATAATGAATGACATCGCAATTATTAAAAACTTGTTAAGTACACATATTTATATAAAAAATAATAATGCTACATAATAAACTATTTAAAACATCTCGCCTTTTATTCAAAATAACCCAATACACATTTTGTTTCACATAAATAATGAGCGTCGACCAGAAATCATAGTGAGACGTAAAGCTTAGCAAAAGTGCTCTTTTTACCACATATAATTAAAGGTGACTACTTTTTGCAAATAGATTTTGAAGTGATAATACAGAGAAAAAAATAAAACATAAGAGAAGGAGGAAACAAATACAAAATAATTAACATTCTCTAGAAAACTACACGTAATTAAAAATCTATCTGTTTAGGCGACATCTAGATTACGCCTTTCAGAAAAAAAACAAGTATGATGAACTTTTTGCCTTTAACTGATGACGCAATCATTAAAAATCAATTTCAAAGTCTGTAATCTCCGTCATCTGGGTCTTAAGGTCTTGTGTGTTCCTCAGATGTTTTTATTACTCCTTTTGCCGAAATATTTATAGTCAAAAGTCAAAATTCGGATCGTATTTGCAGTTTATTTTTAAATACTGTTCTTAACAAAAAAAGAGTATTATTATAGCTTTAAAGAACACGAGTCAATTATTGTTCAGATGTTTTGTGCAAGCAAGTTACGCCGTACTTTATTTACTAAAAACTTGCCTTTTTATAGCCCACGTAAAAGTTTTACTGGATTATGAACGTGTCAAGTTGTTAATGTCTTGCCTACGATAAAAAGTTTTTTGTTGTAACAGCGAAACTAAACATTTTCAATTAGTTTTGAAACTAAAACAGCTAACAAAATTTAACAAAGGCTCTTGTCTGAGACAGATTTGCCAAAATTGTTTACAGAAAACACTTTAGTACCCACTTAAACTTCTTTCGATTTATTTCCCCAGGTGGTAATACGGACAAATATTTTTATTTATGACTTTAGTCACATTTTTTGGATAAATATAAATAACTTATAGATGTCACTTCCCAAGATAATATTCAGACGAGGGAAACATCTTCTTGCCACCAAACGGACAGTTTTTATTGTTATATTTATCTTATTTAACTCTAAAACATTGACTTTTATCATTTGGCCACAAGTTTTAAATTTACTTATGTTTCAGCAAAGGAATTTAAAAGATTCTAAGCCTGACCTTTAACTTTTGATAAAGTTTATAAGTTTGAAGAGGCGCTTCCGCCGTGAAAGACGGTGCAATTCTTTGACGTCACTTAATTAAAAAATAACGACAATAGATTTATATTTAAATAGAAATGGCATTTAAGACCCAATGACCTTGCTGTAACAGCAGTCGTTTATATTTATGAATTGATCACATGCCCACATATTCCTGATAATACAACGTCTCAAGTTCGTATTATTAGAAATAATGAGTAAAAATATTGTTACTGTTTTGCTTCTTATTTTATTTAGCTGCACAATTATGTTAAGTATTAAGTATCTAAGTTCTACAGACACGCCAAAAGCTGGAATTCTCGTACTTAAATTATCGCACGCAAACGCGAAAGCGGAGGAACGCACCCGAGATAAAAAAATAACGCAATTGATTCTTGCTAATAGCCACACCCATTATTTTTATTGTAAGACAAAAATTCGAATCTCGGTTCAGTTATTTAACTTTATAAATTAATTTCTCTACGCTAAACATGTATTTTAATTATCTGAATGCATTAAAACATATTTTGGTTAATGGATTAATTTAATTTAAATTTATGCGACCTCACAGTATTTAATTTCGACGCGAAATTTGGTGGAGGCGCCGGGTGAATGATAAATTTCGGTCGAGGTATGCACAGTATGCGATTAACAGCTAATTTTAGATTAAAATATCGCCACATTTTGATGTAGTGGAGCGTTCGATACAATAAAATAAATGATAGATGATTGATATTGTCAATGCTAATTTATGGTGGTTTCAAATTGTATTATCTTGAGCAAAAACCGAAAATGTGTGTCAGGAACACACACGTTGTTTTGTTAAGTAATAAGCGACATTTACGCGTAAAAGTGCCTCTAATTGGAGTCAATACGTGAAAAAATCTCCATTATAATAAATCAAGCAACGGAAATAAAAAAGCTTGAAGTAGGTTAATTGATCGTGAAAATGCATAGCGGCGCCTTATCGAGGTTCAACGACCCTTGTCCACGTGCGTCAGCTTTTTACAATACAACCACATAATATTCCAACTTCCCTGTAATTTCGGGGCCCAAAGTTGCGCTTTGCGGTTTAATCAGCGCGGAAGTTTGTAAGCCGGCAACTTTAATTAGGGCCACCACAATCGGTTAATAAGTGGATCTTAATTACATTAACAATAAAACTGTATCGGAACTAAGCTTTCGCAAATCCTTTGGCTTTTGAAGGGAATAGTCGGCGTATCGATCCGGCGATTCTTGGAAGGAGGGATATCACGCTGTTGCTCTACATCTGTGGCGCCCCCACATTGCTACAACAACGTGACCGTCGTGACAACAAAAGGATATGACGTGAATCTCATCTGCCGGTTAAACATCACAGAACTTGTTTAAATTATTTGACAGTTTCTGTTGTTTTGTGTTTGGTTTGGTGTCCGTAAACTAATGATGTTTCCCTTTTCCACCTGCATGTGTTTTCGGCAAAATCAAATTTGGACGCTTGTTCCACAGCATTTTGAAGACGCTGCTAACAAGGTTTGTTTATTTTTACGTTGAAATGCACCAGTTGGAGGCAAATTGCCCGTTTCCTTTTTGTATCCACTCTTTTTGCAACCCTACCTGTTGACACAAGTGTAGCTAACAGCAGAACCTGACTGGTTGGCAAAATATTAATTAAAAAAAATATATCGTAAATCGTAATATTCAGTATTTTGTAAAGAATTGCCTAATGTATCGATTGATGACAATTGTGCTGAAAATTTCTTAGAACTATTTACACTTGGGGTTAAAAAGTAATGCTGTAGCCATTGATAAAGACAAGAAATAAATGCTTTGATGGTTGTATTCAATAAAATTCTCCAGAACAATGATCTTTATAATAAACTGTTGCAATGTTTACAGCCATAAACAGATTTATCTAGATATTATTTATTGCTGATTATCTTAATTATTTTTTTATTAAATGTGATGTAAACAATGAAAACTACAACACACCAGTAGGTACTTGCAACAAATCTTCTCAAATAAGTGCATTTTTTTGAAATTTTAATTTTAGTGAGTTTGCTAAAAGTATATTTTTACTGCATTTTAAAAACCAATAATTACACTGACTTCAGCATTTGCTGTTCAATTAAACTTTGATGAATTTTTTCAGAATTATTCTACATCTCCTTTTAGTTATAATTAATTCATTTCAATTAAAGCGCACTGCAAAAATTATTATTTCTTAGGACATTTAAAGAAAAGTGATGCACTTAAATGTTGTTTTGAGCAAAAATACGTTAAAAATTCTAAAACAAACAGTAAAATAAACGTATAACTTTGGTACCAGCACCAATTTTTTTAAAGAATTTTTTGCTGCAAACATTAAGAACCGGTTTATAGAAAGCGAAATTAAGATTTAATTTCAGAATTAAACTAATTCAAGTTAAGTTGTCATTTAAAATGCATTAACAAATGTCAAATTAATCTCGAATTAAAATTTGATTGCAATTAAAATGTTCTGTAAATCGGTTCTAAGGCTTTGTTAAAAATTTATTCGTTGTTAAAAGTTAACAACGTAATTTGTTCAATTTGGTCACGTGATTAGTTAATCAGTTAACTGCAGATTAACTTAATGACGCTTCTATAAAACGACCTTTAATGTTCAAATGACATTCTTTGTGACGTTAAAAATAATAAAATTTCGTTTTTTTGTAAGTCTATAGTTTGTTTTGTTTTTTTTGCAATTATTTTTGATAACACGAATTTTCGATAACTTGAACTATTTTACCTATTCAACTGTGCTAATTTTTACTTAATACTTAGCAAAAGGAATAGTAGAATGATTATACAAAGTGTCTACAAATGAGTATGGTATTAAAAGTTTGCGGTTTCTTAAAAAAAACGAACAATGTTAGTATAAGAAAAAATTGGTTTTATTGGTTGCCTGGATTGATAAAAATTAGTGCTTTTTGTTAATTTTATAGAAATAAAATAACTAAAGGCGTCAAATTTAAATTCCAAAACGAAAACTTCAAAAAATTCAATAGGAAACTGAATTATGTGCGTTTATTAATTTTTGATATGATTTAAAAAATACGAGAAAATACGTTAGCATAGCTGAATTCCTTTGTATTTTTTGGCCATGTTTTTGAGTTATGATTGTGTGGGGTAGAAAAAAGTGAGTAAAACACGGGTTTACTGCTTGAGCATTAAAGATCGAAATGTGCTATAAAATTTGTTAAACAGCAAATTTAATTCTCTACAACTTTTCGCTTGGCAATTTTTGTAGCCTTATTCTGTTGTAAAAAATATACAAGTTATGTTAATGTAGGTGAGACACAGAACTGGGACACATTTTTCAGCGCAAAGGATTTCTATTATACTGCATCTGGTTTTTAAATTATGTTATTTACTTTTATGTTCTTCCTCCAGTGACTTGAGCAACAAAGCCGGTGATTGTGGTGTTTGCATTAGAGATTAAGATAAATCCAATCGCGGTTCTTTAAGGAAAGAACAAGGGAAATCTCCGTAATCTAGCCTTTTGAAAGTTAGGCACGTTCATTAATTCGGTGTGTTTTAACGCTATTTTTCCCTCAATAATTTATCATATAACATTTTTCCAGACGTTCGAGTAAATTGGTAAGGAATTGATGGTTGTTTTTTAAATAAAATGCTAATTAAGGTTTGTCGCTGGCGTCATTGTTATCAACACACGCAAAACCTTTATTATTGTGTCAAATGGACAATTTAATTTCGAATTCCTCTACAGAGTTATTCAAACATTCTTTCAAACGTTGATACTGAAATGGTTTTTTGACGTGTAATTTACAAAAGAAATTATTAACATAACTAGTCGATTTTGTTAAGTACATGCAATAAAAACAGGATAATGGCTTCGGTTTACTTTACGAACAATGAACTTTTATATTATATTTGTTCTGACGTTTTTACAAAATATGATAGTTTTGCGTTAATCAAACCAATTACAATGTGCAGATTAATCTGAGTACAACTACAGGATGGCGTTATTTAAAATTCTAGTCTTTTGCAAGTCGCCAACAGGAAGTGTAAGGTGTTTTAAACGAAGTGGGAATGAAACACATTGACGTCATAATCCAGGGGCGCTGTACTGTTAGGGGAGTGAAGGTTATTTAGATGCACATATTTAACTAGGTCACTGGCATTGTTTTATTCTATATAAATATTAGAACTGGTCCTTTGTTAACGCTTGTTTCGTCTAAATGGAAATTTAATTCCTGTAAAAATACTGTCGTTACAAAAAAATTAATACATAATCAGCAAAAGGACATGTAAAAGCTGCTCGTTTTTAACAGACAGGCATAACAGGAATAAAAAAACTAAATCTAATAATAAAAAGATTAAATTAAAAAAGAAAAAAGATTTCTAGCTCTGTTCCTTTTCCTACCCAAGCTCCAACTTATTTAACTTTTCTAAAAATTTTAAAGCGCCAGAAATAACTCAGGTCATGAAGACCACTGATATCTTGTATTATTTTTTTACTCTTAAAAATAATGATGGGTCTCTCAGCCAATTTCCTTGGGGATGAGTTATCCTAGTCCGATTCGTTTTGAAAAAAAACGTCTTATTTTGCTCGCTGTTGGTTGGAAGTCAACTTTCTATCTAGTTATGGTCAGGATCAAGTAAAAATTCTTGCGATATAGACCGCCGGAACCTTTCCGCATCATTGCTCTTAAAGGATATCAGAAGAATGTTAAAAGAGAATTTACCAATACGGATTTATTGATGTTTTCTTGTTGAAATACTGGCCATCCGCTTGACCTTTCAATTAATATAAGTTCCGTTTCGGTCAATCCGACCTCTACAATTTGGTTGAGAATATAATTGGGTATTGGAACTTTCAAAGCCTCTTCACAGAAAATAAATTTCGTATCAGTCTCGAGCTTGGAGCTCTGTCTGTTCTTTCAGCGTGATCCTGATGAGTGTTTAAAAAATTAGCGCTAAACGAAACGTCTTCATAAACTTTAGTACAAAGTTCGTTAAAATAACAGATTGAAAATAGGTTATTGTTTGGGGAATTTCTCAGCGATTTTGGCTTTTTATCCGATTACGTGAATCTAATATTTGACGTGTGGGCACTGAACTTCAGTCAGATGTTATTTGTAAATACGGCTTGAATGCTATGGAATAAAAGCTCTTTTTCGATATTCGCTACTTTGACCGGCTTTTTTCTACTTACACAATGTTTTTCTTTGTGTGTCACAGGACAACAGTCGTAGGTGGGCTTTATCGAAGCAAAAAAAAATTAAAAGATGTTGGGTTTTCTTGTTTATGTTTATGTTTCTAGATTTAATGAAATCAATTTCACAAATAACTTTCGGACCGAATGACTGAACGTTTTTCCAAAGTGGAAACATTGATGAGCATTTCTGGGAATATTGCATTACTCAACCAATGTTAATCAATTATTTCTGAGTGCTGGTTTATCATTTATGTACAACTAAATGTTGGAAAATATCTCTCGAACGCATGAAAGCTTAACATTAATAGATTATGAAAATTTTTGATATTTTTGCCTCGGTTAAAAAAATTTGGGCAAACGATTTTTACTCGTGCTCTCACGCTTGATTTGTAAATAACTTTTATCATATTATTTCTTGTGTCATGTAACGTATTTATCACTTATTATTATTTGAAATAAAAAAATAATAGATAGGCAATCGGCGTGAAAGTTATCACAGACTGTAGAATCTAGCAAACCAATGGCCCATTAGCTCAGTTGGTTAGAGCGTCGTGCTAATAACGCGAAGGTCGCGGGTTCGATCCCCTCATGGGCCAAGTTTTTTTTTTTCATAAATAATGTCTTTAAAATCGGTTTTACACTGAATTACTACTAGATCGCGCTGTGAATCGATTTGCTCAATTATTCTGTGGTCAAAGGAACAGTAATTTTTGTCGCAATTCTCGATATTTTTCCTTAATTAATTTCGTTTGTGTTGTACGCTTTTAAAGACGTCCTATAGTGAACGGCAAATATTGACAAAAAACAGCTTTGTGAAAGAGAACAATTTTTGAGCTATTTACAAAGAGTTGATAAAATTTTCCGTAGCATTTTAATTAAAAAATCGATCTCTCCAATTTGAAAAGAAATTGTTGGCCTGTGAACTTTATCTTGTTGGGTTGACACAGCTATAGAGGAGATTTAATTAACTCGACTATGTTTTAATCTTTTTTCAAATTCTGTAAATCCGTTTGTAACGTCGTAACTTTGAAAAGCTTTTAGTCCTCGTCATTGTCTTTCCGTTGACAATAATTTTTCGATTTAAATAGCATTTTCCAGGAAAATTCAGCGAGGAGTTTGGGATATTTCCACGTGAAAACATTTCGAAATCCTTAAGAATATACCAGGCTCTTATGCCAAAATCCCCCTTTTGTATTATAAAAGTCATCATTTCATCATATCAAAGTCGAAAATAATAAGCAACGGAATACGACGAGGCTTCAGATAAATATCATTTCATTCGGATAAAAGTTGCAGATAAAACCTGCATGTGGGCGTCCAGGGCACAATATAAATTTGTTTTATGTAGCATCTTCTAAAGAAAACAATTTTATTTCGCCGGATATTATTTTTGTAAACAAATAATAATTACGTCTCCTGCCGGAAAAATAGAGCAAATGTGATTCGAAATCTTTTGTGCACAAGCTGTTGCATTTTTCATTTCCCACTGTTGGGAGCTCGTAAAATCGCCACGATTAAAAAACGCTTTTAACGGAATTGTTGTCCGAAAATTTAGAAAAAAGTGCTCGGTATTTGGGACATCTCAACACAAGTGTCACAAGCCACAATAAATTATAGTGCTAATTTTAAATTCCGAATTTTTAAAAGATTGATTGGCCAAGTTTTGTAAACATTGTACGATCTCATAAACAAGTGATGCGCTGCCAAGTGATGTCACGATTTGGGGTTTAATAGTGCAAATAGAAGTTCTGAATTGCCAATTTGTCATCACGTAACATTTTACTCTAATCTGTGCTGTACCAATGCACCTCTATTAATTTGCGAACAGTGAATTAATGGCAAACATTTGTAGCCGCCGCATTTAGTTCCTATTAAATCAAGTGTAATAAAATAATAAAATAAAAGATGAAGTAAAAAATAATGTTATTCTTTACTTTTTAGTGCATCTTTTAAATAAAAGCTTTTTCTAAAAAAACATTTTTTTATTTTTATATTCATTACTTTTTAGTCTTTACTTATTCTAAACGTCTTCTAACCACATAGGATTGCATTGTCACGCAGACTACGTAAGTATGCAAAATTTCAGTTCGTTGGGACAGCGGGAATCCTTTCAAATTTGGTTCGGAAAATATGACACAGACAGACAGACAACAGAGCAAGTTAAATTAACGCTTTTAAAAATAGGAAAACGCATTCACTTTTTTCTCCACAAACTGGGGTATAATTCTAAATAATGGCCCAGAAAGCGGAAATAAATTACTGTTGATGAATTACACTAAGGAAATATTGTTCCCATCCGTCTTGTGTGTCAATTACAAAATCTTCCTAAATTATGCGCCAAAAATAAGGCAAAGCTGTGTGATGTTAACTAATTGGTTGGCATTTCGTAAAAATTTTATGTAGTCGACCAATTTTCTTTATTGCGACATTTATGTTGCTAAACGTACACTCAGATATCCATAAACCGGATGACAACTTGTCTTGTTTTAAACAGGCGATGCTCTAATTTATTTCAAAGCATAGTGCGAGATACAACTCTTGAATAATTTTATTTACATAAAATTTAATAGGACTTTATCTAAAGTTGCAAACTATAATTAAAACCAGACTAACTTTAACCCAACTTGAGCCTGAAATGTTTAAGTAATTTGGGGGAATTTGCACATCACGTCTGAGACGGAATGGAATCGCATTAAAACTGCGCAGATTTTTAAATAAATATTTCCTCCGAGTGGAAATGGGGTCCTTGCAATAAAAATAAAAATTAAATGAGTGCTTTTACCTTTTGCCGTTGTGGATGCTCGCGTTATTTCGCCAAAGAAGATTTAACTTAATGAAAAATATATTTCCAGAAGTGAGTCTCCTCGTCCTTTTATTATTTTTCAGGAGAGCGAAAGCCAAGATGAAATGGCTTATTTTAGCCAATTAATTTCGGTGTGTACACAACTTTTAAGGCCCAAATCACTGTGTGGTTCCTCTAAGGCTAGTCAAGTGCTCTAGCTCTCTACGGCTTTGTTGACACAATTACATAAATTGTGTGTGGTATGTTGGCCCAAAGTTCGCATTTTCATTAAGTGGAATATTTACCAAGTTTAGTAAATTGTTTAAATTTATTTGCGTTTCAAAGGCGAAATATTTCATAGTGAAAAGTGTGTTCTGTTCCAATAACAGTTCCAAACAATGCGGAATTAGTCTCTTTCATAATTAACAACGTTCATTTGCAATTCAGATTTGCACGCTAATACTGCACTATTTATTGTGGCTTGCCCTAGGTATATTGAATTCCTTATAAAGGACGATGGAATTCGCTTTTTGCGCGATGTGAATATTTATAACGCCACCGAAAATCACAATTTTCGGACATAAATCTAATTAAAGTGCAGTTTTTCGGGGATTATTATTTATTGCAGGAAAAATGTAACTAATGTATTTACTTAGGATTTTGAGATTTTGGCAACAACACAATCATAAAATAAGCTTTTGTCAGTGGTTTCCCTCGTTCTTAGCTTTTTGTTGTAGGCCAGTGGTCGCTGACGTCAACACGCCACGTATAATTATCTCGACACATTCTATTTATCAATTTTAATAAAATAAATGCTAATTTATAGCCCATTATCCGAACGTAAACAATAGGCGTTATTAAAAAACTCTATATAATTATTATCCAGTAGAGGAGGCAAATAGGACGACTGCGACTGTAAATCATTGTACCGTAATTTCACTCACAAAAACCGTTAATTATTGCAATTAACCATTTTATTGAAAATAATGATAAAGCAAAACGACTAGTTTTTTGGTTGTTAATGTCAACAGCTATTATTAGTGGTTTCTACTTTCCACGTACGTCTGAATTAAATTCGTAAAAATGCCCTAATTAATGTTAGCCTTAGACAATAAATTAAACTAATTGCTAACTGTGGCGTTTATAATTCACTTTCTTTGGAGAAATAAGCCTTGGGTGAGGCACATACAGCTGTTGACACGAAGAAAAAGCTTTGTTCCTCGGCTAATTAAATTCCAAACGGCGAGATATTGCCATATGCCTATTTAATATTTTCGACTGGAGGCAGTGTTTGCGTAAGCCACACTGCGGACATTAAAGATAATTAACAACTTGAATAGATATTACTTGACAAATCGTTCCATTACAGAAAATCAATAACTTGATTTATGCAACACTAGCAGTTAATTAAATCGGTATTAGGATTGTGTGGTCAAGTCTTTGTATAAACATTCATCCCACCTTGTATTTGATGATATCGGCTGAAAGCGTTCAAAATCTCGCAGATCAAACAGCTTCATTCGGTTTATCTTTGCGTTAGCTTATTACCTTGAGCTTTTAACACATTTTCAGTAATCAAGGGTAATCAGCAAACTGTTGGGGTTTTTTCGGAATGGGGTATAAATAGAATGACTGATATACGACTGCTTCCAAAATCTATTCGCTTTTCAAATTATGTCATATATTTGTTTTCCAATATTTATTTGCAACACCTGCCGCGCTTTATAATAGTGTTGACGCGCTTGCTGGGTGGTATTATGCGATTATTTTTATCGCCTTATCGAAAATGGGGATAGTTTCAAATAAAGGCGCACCTATTTACAGTTTTTTTAAATTTCAAATCCGATCAAATCAATAATAAACGGTAGCAAACCTTTCACAAAAAATATTTTTGGATTTTTTTTTTAAATGGTACATCAGAGTTCAAAGTCATTAATTTTTTTGGGTCTTGGTTAGTGAAGAAGATAGAAGACCTCCAAATGAGTTAAAAGTTCCAATGCCAAAAAAATGTTTGGGTTTTTCTTCAAGTTGAAAAAATTTTTGCTTAGCTGAACGTTTTGGCTCGACACTTTTGTATCATACTGTATCTGTATTGTTATTAGGATAAAATACATATATCTATAAAAACCACACATCATTGTACAATGTGTTTTTAGATGACTTTCATCTAGTTAACTTTGAAATTAGTTTACATGTAAAAAAATTTGTGCCGCTCTGCTCAATTGAATCCTCTGTCAATAAATGTCAAATATGTCAGTTGAGAAATTCCATTAATTTCTTTAAAAAAATTGTTTAAAACGCAACTGAATTGTTAGACTGTGCAAAAAAACACTTATTGTCGAAAATTATATTCGAATTGGGGACTTAATAAATGGAGAATGGTAATATTCGATGTCTAAATGCCTATCATTAGTTATATGAAGCGGCGTTTTCTGATTTTACATGAGAAATTCAGATTTTACATGAGAAATTCCCAGACGACTAGATGAGAATCATTTAAAAACACATTGTATAAAATGTGCGTTTTAAAATGCTTATATTTGAGCAGAAATAAATGGAAACTGGTAGAAAACTACGATTTATACAAGTTCTTTAAAAAAGAGAGCTTTGGCTTAGATATTTTTTGCTTCACTTTGTTCATATATCTGTTAAGTCGCCTTTTATAACAATTTAAACCGATTTTTTTTTGAGCTAAACTAAGCAAAAACTAAGAATATTAGGTTTTTAAAATAAATTATATTGTAGACGTTTGTGAAATCTGATACGAGATAAAAATCAAAAGAAAACTGTTCATTAATAATAAATTTAATATATTGTGCATAAAAGAATGCAAGAAAGTGTATTCAATAAAAAATCACAGTGCCATACAGTTTTAGGATAATTTTAGACCTCAACAGTAAATCTGATAAAATCGACTAGAAGTTGTAATGGGAGCAATAGGTGGAGTCTGATAGTTAAAAGATTACAGAAAACTCTTCAATAATTATAAATAATGTGCATGCCATGATTTTTCACGATAATGTTAGACCTCAATTAAATTTGGTAAAAAGTATAAAGACCAATTAGGTGTAATATAAAAATTTACTACACTTTTTCTAATAATTTACTACATTAAAAAAAAAATAAAATAATTAAACATTTATTGGTTTATTTGGATCCACATTTTCGTAAAAACTGGAGAAATGCTTTTGATAAGCTTCCAGAAATTAGAAATTTTGCATTGAAAAGGCAAATAGGTTTGTAGGTCTTGTCAAAAATGTGTTGAAAGTGTGCAAAAATGTTGACAAAAAATAACGTATTTACCTATTTGACTGAAAAATAACCCATGTTAAAAATATTTTGGCGTGAATAATAAAAGCCAATTTTTGCAAAAAATAAACACGAAATAAAAATCAAATTATGCACGAATCTACGGTTATTTTTAAATAAATGTGTACGTTCGTCTGCTTCAAATGTTTGGAACGGCCAAGAGGGTCATTACAAATCACATTTTCTGCTTAGTGCAACTGTCTTAATAGAGCATAACCATATTTCTACATCGGCTGAACTTCAAAAAACATTAATTTATTTTCCTGTCGTATTCAGAAACAAAGTTTCAAAACATTTATAAGGTATGCATATCTCTGGGCATTTAGTAACATTATCAACCATTTTTTTCGGTCTGTATGTAAATTTTATGACATTTATTTGACTAATATTATTTTTCGGATTGGTGTAAAATACTCGTACATCACATAGAGCAAAAGTTAGTTACTGGTGACTGGTATGTAAATTTTTGCCAAATGGTTTGTTTTGTTAGAAAATGAACTAATCAATAATACGGCAAACAAATTACTTAAATTGCCTTCAATCAAACGTACTCGGCAAAGTGTAGCCGTATTCGGGGACAGTGTTTGGTTAGTGCTTTGATTCAATTTCGTGCTTTAACCGTGAAGTTTATGAAAAGAGCTCTGAATAGTCAATAGATTTCCGCTAATACTTAACGCAAATTTTCCGATATTATCCGTTTGACCAAGACTCGTTTGCCCGAAGATGACTAATTAAGAAATTCGCTATGGCAACGAGTGGAGAGGTTTCGGAGGAGGAATGATGCCACACCTCCCGGAGCAGCCAGCCAGGCAGGTATAGCTGGCTGTAGCAAAGTAATCCAGCAGCGGCCCGGAGCTCTTCGTTCCTGAGGGCAAACACCCCGGATCAATACCCCGGACTCCCCGAACCGGCCGCGCTGCCTAACAACGCTATTAAATGATTCGACTTGCCGCTCGCCACGCATTCCTCTTTCTCTTGTCGTCTGTCACAACACTACTTTAGACTTCCGACTGTCATCCATCACCTATGAGCTGGCTGGCGGCCATAAAAATGTTAATTTGTTTCTGATACGGATCGGTTTGACTTGGAGAAATGGTGGATGCGCCAGGCCATTTTCTGACCTCGGGCGTATATGTTAACGGCAAATCGGAAAGTTTTATAAGCTGACGTGGAATATTTTTAAATATGTTATGCAGAAGGGAACTTTATACGAAACGTATAGGATTAGAATATATGGCAAAAAAATGATATTCCAAGGCTTAGATCGCACTTTTATTCCAAGCCAACCGATGTTAATACTAAACGCAATGTAAGGTCTTCCGGTGGTGAGATTTTAATCCGGGCTTGAGGTCATAGAATCACGTGGGTCATAGAGCAGCATTCCACCAATAGCTTACTAAATATCTCAGGTTAGCTGGTGTACTTATCAACGTACATTAATCAAATAATTTTGCCAAAAATTCTAGGGACTAACTCACTTTTAAAAAATCAAAATCTTTAAAAAGTTTTATGATCTTTTCTAGGCCTTTACAACCTTCTTGAGTTCTTAAACGTACAAATAGTCAATTTTTTATGTTCAATTTTTTCAATGTACGAGATTTTTATCGACTTTTGGTACCCGGAACATTTATCCAGCAATAATTCCGAAACTATTAGAGACAACCTTATGAAGTTTATTATCGTTGGAAAAGTCTTTTGATTATCTATTTTTTTCAAAAAAAGTTATTGTTTTCTGACTAATAGTTTTTGAGAAATTTCAAAAAAACAAAACAAAGTCAAATTAAAAAAAAATAAATTTATAACTAAAAAACTATTGGGAATTTTACAATATTCTTAACGTTAATCGATTTTCCGGATTATTTTATATAAGTATGAATTAGAACAGTTTTCCTTTTTGAATAATTTTGCCATAATTGAGAAAATAAGAAAATTAAAAATTTGTTTGTGAGAGAAAAAAAATTGCTAAAAGCCTATCATATTTTATAGATTTTGATCTGCTCTTTACAATAGAATAAACCGTTTTGCTCTCAGTCTTACAGTTTCTTCGCAATTGTTTCACTTTTCGTCGAGAATTATCGGTACCCGGTACATTTATCATGCAATAACTCTAGAACCACTAGAAATAACCTTATGAAGTTTATTATCGTTGGAAAGCTCTTTTAATTATCTTTTTTTTCAAAAAAAACCTTTGTTCTCCGACTAATAGTTTCGGAGAAAATTCCAAATAAAAGCAAAACTAGGTAAAATTTAAAAAAATTCATAACTAAAAAACTATTGGGAATTTGACGAATTTCTTGACGCCAGTCGATTTCCCGGATTATTTTACATTTACTAGAATTAAAATAATTCCACTTTTTCCAATAGTTTTGCCATAAATGAAGAAATATTACATCGGTTTTTCACAAGAATTAAAATTTCATAGTGGAACATTTAATTCTTCAGGTCAGAGACTGTGAATGCGACCTGAAAACTCTGAAATTTGAGTTTATGACATTACCATCGTACAAATATTTATATTTATTATTTATAAAATTTAAAATACATTTTTTTTAAATTTATTGTCAAATATTTTACTAAAAAATAACACTTAACTTCAAAGAACTAAAAAAACTCGTACTAGCAACGTTTTATGAACTTTTCTATGCCTTTTCAGCTCTCTTGACTTGTTAAATTGGAGGAAAACGTCATTAAGTTCGATTTTTAAAAGTTTAATTTTTCCGATTTTTGTCAAATTTTTGGTCATTTTCTAAGAATCCTTTTTTAGATTTTTTTTGTCTTTGCATTCTTTTTAGTTTTTGTATGTTTTTTTACTTCTTTTTTATGCTCTCGGACTCGTACTTTGTAATGATGATATAAAGTTCTTTTGTGAATTATGAGTTATGTCTGTTCTGAGACATTCTGTATAACTAATTATAATAATATTTGTTTGTAGTTTTTAGGAACGCCTTGCTTATGATAAATATTAATTGGGACGTCCTGTGACTATAATCAACAATTAAATTATGATTCGTAGTATTTTTATTACAAATCGTTCCAAATAAATCATGTCGCAAAATTACCCGAATTCAAAGTTAATGATTACGTTTAATATTCACAAATGAAAAGTCGGCCTGGGATAAAAAATGAAATGTTATTTTTAAACCCTGGCAAAAACGCAGAGTAATGTCACGATCGTTAAATTTTTGTTCAAAGTGTTAGCTCTGACAAGCCCAGATTAATTTAAAAATACCTATTAAAACGGTAAAAACATCTCATACAAAACAAAATGTTTAATTTTTACATAATCTGGACGAGGTATTTTAAAAGCTAATTGTGTCTTGATAGTCGTTTTCAAATGTAGGGCAGAACGTCAATTATTAATTTAACTTAGAGCATGTTGTTTACAAAGTTTAAATTTGTTGCATTTAATCCCGAAATAATAAGTGTTTGCATATCGTTGCGACAAACGTGAAGATAAAACGAAACACTGAAGTTTACTCGTTATTGTCTAAACAACATAAACTTTAGAGACATTTGTGCAAAGTGTCAAATAATAAAAGAGAGATCTCTAACTTTCGCCAGCACGAAACCAGCTAATTTTAAATTTAAAGCTCAGGAAATCATTCCAAAAACTGCAAATTGTTTGATTTTAATCGAAATTTTCTACTATTTTCTTGGCGTTTAACATATGTTTGGCTGCCAAGGCCGAAAAACACGTCTAATTAAATATCCGCGCCCATTTATTGGTGAAAATATCCCGTGAAAAACCGCTTGTCAAAGGTGTTGAATGTAAATCTGGAGTAAAATATTCAGTTGGCTAAAATCACGAAATTTAAATTTTATCCCAATATTTTATACCGATATCTTCCTCGAACTCCATTCTTGACTGTATAATTTAAACACTCATTTTTTATTCAAAAGATTCACGTCCTTTATCCAAAGCCATCCATGTACTGCATCATTTATTCAAAAGAAAATAAAACTAAATTAACAATCGGCGAGCATCCTCGAACGTTTATCTTGTTTGTTTTAATTGTGAACCTGAGATATAAATTACAGGCAAGCAATTAATAATTTTACCGCTCGTAATCATTTTATAGAAAACATCAGCGGCTATCGGACAGAATAATTGAATAAGCGTTATCGACGTGCCAGGGATACCTCAACAAAATTGAGACAAGTTGGACCATTTCCCATTGGTTAGCTGCTAAATTCGTAATTAAATCGCGCTTTTTTGCACTCGAACTCTTCCACAGTTGCTGAAGGCAGCTAAATTTTTAACACACTATTACTTATCTTATCGTAGGTGCATATTGATCGTGCGAAAGCACCAACAAATTTGTTCAGGGTTTGCAAATTAGATTCAACAATAATCCTTGATGCAGATTCCTGTTCTTTCTTTCACAATTATTGCAAAGCAATTTATCATTCTCATAAATAAGTAGTGGAATGTTTGGCAATTCGGTGCAAAGCATTCCTTCCATTGAGTTAAGGCGTTTCAGCTTTGTCTCCTCGGAATCCGTTATTCTTCTCTGAACACATTCCTGTTGCAGGTTTTGCACTCGAATTAATGAAGTTTTCGGTGTCAGTTTCAGCAGTGTCGATAGAATTCGAGCAAAGTGCTTGTCCGATATTTTCGTTGAAGAAAAATTATGTCATCTCTTTTGTGACAGCTACACGAGAGAACTGGGAAATACCGTAACACAACTTCTAATCGTTTTTGTTTCGCGTGTTCGCTACGTAATTAATAACTTCCAAGACGGCGAATAAATTCGATAAATCCAAATTGAATCCGGGGAAAATATTTTGAATAGATGCGAGTCGCTTAAGAACTCTGATCTGTAATATAATAAACTGGGAGATTGGTTTACCTAGATATATTTATTTTTCAGGAAAATCTGCTCTAGCAGTTTCTTATTTGCTTGCATTTGTGAGAGGATGCTGAAAATTCAGGCAGATGGATGAAAAATTCTATTAAGCTAATCCAGCTTCATTTCGCTAATCAAATCTGTTTGGGAAAATACACGACTCCGTCAAAAATTGTCACTGCAATCTGTGTAAATGTTTAATTAGGGCTTGGTTTTAATTTACAACTGCTGGATATAGGAAAAAGTAATTGTGACACGTAACATGCATTCAAGCAATTTAAAAGTTGGCGTGATAATCTGCAGTTAGTGATTTTCACACAACTATGACAAAAAATAAATACCTGTGATACACGCAGCTAGTGTTCTTTTGCAAGTGGCTCATTAGAAAAGTTACGTAACTTTGTTTTCCGAGTTTTTGAAATATGTAGGAGAAGCCGGTGATTATTTAAGTAAATAACAAAACATCAAGTTCAACACAGTTAATTTGCAAAGTTTTCCACATTTTTTGCCTGTGTTAAACGAGGTTTTATGCTCAAGAGGAGGCAAAGATTTGGAAAAAATTGTACAGTTTTCTGGCACAATCATGCCCTAAATTGCTTTCAAGTTAAAAGAAGCACTAAAAAGTAAAAAATACTCTCATCTGATAGAAAAACATTATTACTTTTTAGTGCCTTTTTTAAATAAAAGCTTTTTCCTAAAAAAATGTTTTTTTTATTTTTTCTTTTTTGTCTTTTTCTCTGAGATTTAGTTTCGCCGTATTAATGTAACACCATTTTTTGCTGATTTGTGTAAACTTGTTTAGTGGTTTGTGACAGAAAATTCTCTATGCTCTCTATACTCTATCGTTCAAGATACATGCATTTAAAAAAAATTGCGACATTTGTTTGTAACAAAACGTAATAAAAATGATTAGGTATTAATAATATTTCCCAATGACCAACATACCGGTAATTGGTATAAGTTTCGGTATGTACACATCAAAAATCTATTTGTAAACCTGAAACCTCAAAACCACATTTTTTTACCACATAGGATTGCATTGTCACGCAAATGAAGTAAGTATGCAAAATTTCAATCTATTGTGACCACGGGAACCCTTTCAAATATGGCTCCAAAAAAATGAAACAGACAACAAAGCAAGTTAAATAAAAGCTCTTAAAAAATGAACAAAAACCGTGGATATTATTAAACAATGCATGACAAACAATTCGAGTGGGCATTAATTAATAACTAATTAACAAAATCTGAACAATACAGCGGGTAATTAAAGCGGCTTTAGCCCTTTTTTGATCTATTTATAGCCGAATTCCGTCGTATCAAAAAATTTTGAGTTAATAAAAATAAATTCGCCTTGGAAGTGTTTCCAGAACAGGTGGTTTAATAATTTAGGCCAACATAATTTTAGCCTCAACTCCATAAAGATTACCCGCCATTTTATTTCTTATTTATTTTTTCGGAGGGAGGTCTTGATGCTCCATGTGAGAGTTTTTACAAGATTGGGTTGGAAATAAAATCCTCTCGTTGCGCCCTTCCATTGAGGGCGATGTGCCTTATTTTTTATTCAAGTGGTTTTAAATCGGATTACGGAAAGGTCGGCATTTGGAAACTATCTCGAATATTTATAATATGGAAATGTGGACGTGTTACAAACAACTTAAGTAAACGTTCTGTGTAAAACGTAAATAAATGCTGGATTTATCTTTGGGATTATTCGGGATTTGGGAATGCAGGCGGTGTGTAAACGTTATCAATGGAAAATGCAGGCCCGAAGGGGCAATTTCGTGTTTGTTTTATTTTTACAGGTTTAAATAATAATAGTGGAGGATGAGTGATTGATATTTGTGCGCGTTTGATTTATGGAGGATCCGCAGTTGTAATTTAACTTTAAAAGGTCACTATTATTATCCCAGTATTTCACTGGTTGTTAAATGAAATGGAAGCTTTATTTACGAACGGTGTACTTGAAAATGGCTTTGCTGTTGTTTACCAACAATCAATTTTTTAAAAGCAAAATAATTTGATTTTGTAGGGCTTGAGCTCTGTTTAACTTTTGTAGTCTAGCAAATCTCGCAATTCCAAATCTTAATTAGATAGACACAGTTGGTAACAGGTCGAGCGTGATAGAAAAAGTTGGGATGGCTTGTCGAAGCGTGCCAATTTCGCCACATATCAACGGTGTTGAGTGGATGTCACTCTTGGCCAGTCTGGCAAAATTAAAGATTGATGTACGGTCTAATTATTAGTATGATACTCAAGTTCTGTGCTGCAAAAAGCGATTTTTGGACAAAATAAATAAAGATGTTGGAGCATTATTTTCCTCAAATCCGAGCCATAGATAAAGGCTAAACCAAACCAAGTACGATTAAAATTATCTTGCCAAATGTCACTCCGATCAATAAATAATGTAAAACTAGATAAACTGCGCTGTAATCTGTGAGCTTCGAAGAAACACTATTCAGAGTCATGTATCTCGGTTTGATTCTCGTGAATTACACAGTTTTGTCGCTTTTTATTTATGAGTGGAGACACATAAAACGGTAAACCTTTTCCCAGTTGGGTATAAAATGAAACAGCGGCTTCTCAACACCCACTGCTTTACTTTAGGTGAAAAGTAAACGATGATATTCAGAAAAAAAAATAATTGAGAACAATTTTAAAATTTTATTACGCTTCTCAATAGCAAATGAACGAACAAATAAAGTGAAGTTACGTGTGAAACTTAAATTCAAAAATTTTACGTTTAATTGTAAAATAAAAAAAATAATCATAGTATAGGTATTTAATAAAACATAAATATATTGTATTCATTTTAGAGTGATAATAAAAAAATGTGTATTTTATACACGAGTATTTTACTTAGATGATATTTTCGAATAAAAAAAGTTTCAGTATGAGGAAATTTAATAAAAGAACTAAGATAATTTATTTCTCAAAAAAAAATATTTTCTAATGATGGTGTTTTTCAAATTGCATTTTCTTGAATGAACTAGTTGATAATACAGGGTGATTCAAAAGCCTCAGACCATCTCTTGAGTAGTGATAAAGGACATCAAACTGAGTCAAAAGTTTCTATGCCAAAGAGTCTTATTTGACGAAATAAACAGGTGTTCCGTTTTTATTGTTACAAATTTAAACAGGGGATAGACCAGTTAATTCTGAGTTAAAAGTTTCCTATAATCATGTATCCTTAAAAGGGGTGTGTTGCAGTTGACTTAACATATTTTGCCCAGCCAACTAAATTTTCAATTTTCATTTGCTTCAATCTTTGTTTTGCTCCCAATTTTAGGAGAAGTTTTAAATTTCACCCAATTTTAGTATAGCTATCGAACTTTATGTGATAGTGTGCTCGTTCCACTTCGACGTGACCATAAATGAAATAACACTATATGGATGCAGCTCATGTTGTAGACATTTTTCATTCCCGTAAATTATAGCCCGTCCAGCTTGAATCTTCCCACCAAAAACTGGCAAGCTGTAACTGTTCTCAAAGGACGCAATATCCATACTTCGTCCTTCCGTGCGTAGACGTAGTATAGTATAGTAATAGCCTATCCAGGTAGCGTAATTTTTTCGGCTATAATTCATTAGTTCAGTGTCTAAAAATCGTCAAATCGTGCAAGTTCGTGTGAAATCGTGAGCGGGCGTGCGTTGTTGAATAGCTGTCGTGACAAGCGTAGCAGGGCTCAAAGCCCGGGCTTGGCGCTTGGCTGTTGGCTGCATAGTTCCATCGCAGTGTGCTGTGCTTGTGTTTTATGTGAAACAAGTGACAGACGTCCTGTCAATAATCAAGCAATCGCTGCATCGGCCGGCATGTGTTAATGAGTGGGCTGTGATCAACGGCTACTGTGATTTGTGAAGTGGTGAAGTCGTACATGTGAAATTGTTTAGGTTAGTTTTGGGCCTTTATTTATTGTGTCACCTGTTCACCAGTTAATTCTCGTTCGTTTGTGAATTGCTTATTTAAATGTTTTTTTAATGGAGATGTAGATTTACTGCATCCATGACCTACAGAAATCTTACGGCGAGTAAACAAACTGTTGACATGAATTTATTCGTTTGTATCTAACGCAAGTTCATTCTGAAAAATTTCGCATACTTTTTTGCTTTGTTTTTGTTGTAGATGAGCAAGGTAATGACCTTCTAGTGTTTCATCGGATGCGCTGTTGCAATAAACTGTTGTAAACAGAGTTATTAAACGATGGATGGAAGAATTCATACATTTTTTTTCACTACTATTTCATTTTTTTTCGCTGGTCTTGGCCTCATTTCAGGATATTCAAAACACAAAATTATGCAATATTTAAAATTCATTAGGTTTTTTAACATCTGCTCTTGGGAAAGACTCTAGTTTCTAGTAGGTTCTTGCTTGTTTAGTTGTTAACACTTGACTGTTTATGATAACGGTGATTAAGTGCAGATACATTCAAGAGTTACATCTTGGCTGCTTACAATTCACGATTATTATAACAACTTCTTTGAGCTGCCGAGTTAAAAATCGAGAAGATGGATGGACGTATTTATTTACAAAGCCCATACTACATCCCGTTTACTAGCAAAGAATTCTGAATAGAAATAACTGTTTGGTTTTAAACCGCTATATTACAAATTTGCAAACAGATAGGTAATCGAGTTTTACGGCACATATCAGTACGATGACAATCGTTCAGAGCTTGTAAAAGTACTACTGGGGGCAATATTCGAACACTACATGTTATGAGCGTTATCTAATTTTAACCGAATTGTTTTGTACGGTGTTGGAGCACAGGAGAGTAAAACTGCACCACAGGAAAGACATTAATTGAATTAAAACAATCGTTTTGTAAATGAAAATAAACTAGTAATCAACTGAAATTATTCCGACCATTCATATTCTTTTTCAAACTGCCCTAATGCTGTAATGGAGTTATTACCGCAACCAGTGCGATAATAAACGTCGTTACGTTAATGCAATATGTCAAACCATGGTAATTAAGTAACGGTCACTGATGATGTGCACTGCAAGAAAGTTACGTGGTCTCTAAATCGATAGTTTTTTACCACCCTTTGCAGTTGAAGTAACTTATTGTTTATCCTAAAATTGGTAAAATAATCTCGTTAATGTCGGTTTCCTTTGATCTCAGCATTAGAGTGATTTATTTGCAATTTAGCCGCAGGTGATTATTGTATTTTTTGTGCTCGTTACACAGAAACTTGAAATGATCAAAGGGGTTGTACTATCGTGTTATAGTTGTGGGGAACTAATGATACTAAATTCATGAATAGTATTATCTGATAAGAATCAACAAACGCACTTGACTAGTTCCAAATCAAAACGTTTGTTGTGTGTCTGGGGTAAATTTGCTGGCGTGCCTCCCCCGAGAGGTCAAGTCCAACATTTCATTTGTGCATAATATTATCTCACTTACGGTTTAAAATTTGAAGAAAGAATCTTAAAACTTTCTCCAGCTAGATATAGCACACCAGTAATTACCTGGTTATTTTAGTGCTTTTCCCTGTGAGCACCAACAGTGGTTAATCAATCTAAAAGCTATGTATGTTTGGACAAAACAGCTATTTATTTTAGTAGCATAAAGGGTTAAATTATTGAGAATGCAAACAATTAATTTTGTCCATTTTTTGTCTCAATTAGCCTAAAAATTAGTGCCCCCTGCTTTTATTTATTGTTTTGATTATTGTTTATCTATTGATAAATAGTTAGCTTCTCGGCAAACATTTGCTGTTTGGAACATGGAACGCCTAAATTCGGGATTAAAATTTAAGCTTGTCATTGAATTTGAAGTAAACGTCGTGGAAATTATTGTAATGACTGTGGATCTCGGGGTATAATTAGCACATTAGAGATTTAACACATTTATGCAGTCGGTGTTGAAAATTTGGGCCCGAAATTTTGAAACTTCGTGTGTATTGAAAAATTAAAATCGCAATCATCCATCATTTGCTTCGCTCGAAATCGAATTTAATCATGAATGCAATTTACAACATTTTGGCGGGATTGTCATGTGCTGGCGCTTTTAACAACTAACACGTCTCCAGCTAAAAATAGGACAGTATCAGATGAAAATTTAACTAGGAGGGTAATTATAGAAACGATTTTCCATTTACATTATTCCGTCTGTTCTAAGGTAGACAGCTGCTTAATAGAAATATTAAATCAATATCCATTACAGAAATGTGGCATACAGTCGAGCTTTTGCCTGGAATTTTGTTCGGTTTTAATTTATACCGACATTTGTCTTTTTTTCCCAAATAAGCGTGATTTATAGACGAATATAATTCATGTCACATTCACGAATTACTGCAGTAAAACCAATACATTATCTGATAGTACTTGCATATCTTTAAAACGGTGTGTTTGGAAATAATAGTTCTGTTATGAGAATGGGTTTTTCAGTGATAACGCAGCCTAAACGCCAAAACTGATGCAAGTTTTAATAGATTATTGAGGCCAGGATTCCGTTAGTATAACAAACTCGACTCAAAGGTTGGCCCTAAGGGAAATAAATTATTAATCCTACTTTTAGCAACGGTGCCTGTAAACGTGGTAGCACTTTCAGTTTCCGGCAAGTGAATTTGCGAAATATTTTTATCGGTCAACAACTTTTAAACACAAGGGACGTAATGAATCCAGCTTTGATTGTTTAGGCATTCGGTGGTAATAAATTTTTAATGTTTTTACGACAGTCTCTGCTAGCTTAATCCGTAGGCACACAAATTAAGGTGTGGGCTCGATAAAACATCACGATTAAAACTATTGAAGAAAACGTAATTATGTGATTTATGAAAGGAACTTATCCTTGGGAAAAGTGTAATCAGTCTTAACAAACAAAGGTGATGATGTGAAACTTTGTGCTCTCTTCCTACCCAACGTCACCAAATAATAGTGAAATATTTCGAGTTTTTCGCCTGAAATTTGAAATATCTCTGCATCTGTTATGGAAAGTTTGAGAATCGTAAACTTTTAAATATATGACGGCATCCGTCTTTCCCTCCAAGACAATTTTGATCAAAGACGCTTTTTGACAGCTTAATATAAATTCAAGTTTTTGCGGAACGAAGATGTTCACTCGAATTACAAAGTAACGTGAGCCATCTCACGTATTTGCCGAAGCAGCAGAGATTAATTTACCACAGCCTGATAATTATTAGGGTTGGAATGTATTAATTTTCAATAATTTACCTCATCGTCATTCAAGAAAATTTGTGCAGTAGGTGATTTATTGGGATCATTACGCGTAATTAAGATTTTATGATCACAGTAAAGCCGCCAGTGATTAATTTTTTACGGAAGAAATGTTTGGTTTGCGATATTTACGATTTCCTGTCCTCATATAACTACTAAACGATCTGATCTGAAAACCTGCTTTTAAATATGCGACAATCTCATTAAAACAGCCACACTTTTTTCGGTTATCTGGCCCGAATCCATAAAAACAACGCCCACAAGGCGCAATAACAATTAGTTAAATTAGCTTTTCCATAATTTTATTAGACTCACACCTGAAAATTTCGGACACATCTGTGTAATTGTTTTTGGACCCTAGATGCTTTTCATGTCCTCTAGTATACGATCTCACAATACGTGGACGGTTTACTTATGTTTATACAGGGTCGCTAAAAATTATGGATACAGTTAAATATTTTTAGAACGGTGTAATAGAAAACTTTGAAATTTGGGAAACAGTTAAAAGTGTTTGAATTCTAACATCTGAGAGCTTTTTCAAATTTTTATCGTCATTTGTTTTGAAAATACAAGGCTATCTTGATTTTTTTAAATGGCACGAAAGGTCAAATTTAATCATTTTTAAAAGAGATTTTTTTCTGAATTCAGTGATATAACACAACACCCACCTTTACTTATAATAAAAATTTAAAAATTTTCTGGAATCATAAATCTAAGTTAGCTTTGAAAATACTGTTATTAGCGATATCTGTCACTTGTATATTAGCCAAAAATTAAACTTGGGTGCAACAATTAGTTTAATAATGGTACATTTGAGTAAAACTGAGCGAAAAAATTCTCAGGTTGGTTTATCATGGGAACAGAAAGCCAAAAAGTTAGTGGAAATCATCTTTTGTAGCATAAAAATTAAGAATTTTTTAATTAAAACGTATTCTTTTTCAGTTAAAAGTGTTATTTTAACAATTATTTTTAACCTTTACTTATTTTTGGCCAACGTTTAAACAACAAAGAGCATACGATAGACTAACAAAATTTTACATTTTTCAAAATTTTCAATTTTTTTTTTAATTTCATTTAATTAAGGTTATAACATAGAACTCAGAAAAAAATTCTGTTCTCAAAAATATTAAATTTGACCCTTGCTGCTACTTAAAAAAATCAGGTTAGCCTTGTATCCGAAGAACAAATAGAGATAAAAATTTAATAAACATCTGAAACAATTGAATTAAGCATATACTAAATTTCAATAAGTTTTGATGAATTGTTGTTATAATATTTAACTGTATCCATACTTTTTAGCGACCCTGTATGTGTTTGTGTGAGGAATGGAGGCCAAGAAAGTTTTTTGATTGATGTAATAAAATAACGTATAAAAACACTATAATGCAGGTATTATTTATTTTAATGCCGGCTTTTATTGCTTCTAATAAAGGAAAATAGTGTAAATAGTTGCATCAGAGGAGTAATTTTTACACACAAGGAGGCTCCACGTGCCATATACATAAATGTAATTAATATTCCAGCAGCGGTGGAACGTATTTCGGATATAATTATATTCTCTTCAGTGTTTTCATGGAGGAATAAATTCGTGCTTTGTTTTGCAATAAGGACAATAAATTAGAATATTTCATAGAAGGGACAAAGGTAGTGATTTGTTGTTTGGCCATAATAATTTTCATTTGAGGGGTAACTAACCGTTAACATGAGTTCGTACGGTCAATTTACATTTACGTGAGGTAAATAGTAAATAATTTGCAACATAACAGAATAACATTAATTTGTTTGCTGACGCGGTGGTCATTTGTCGGTGGCGTTTACGCTTGCATTATCCTGAAAATGGGCCTTATTCCAGGTGTCTGATACCGACCCGAGTGGGGAAATGAAAATTTCAATGTCGGTGAAAACGGAGTACCGACTGACGGCCGACCATAACTACTCTCTAGTGCGGGAAAAGTATTAGCAGCAGGACACTGTGAGCAGTGTTCGTAGTTTATTGTGCAGTGTAACGCGTCAGAATAAAGGCAGTGGCGTGCTGTAGGGATGGGAGCGGGCGGGAGCTAACGGTGGAGGATGCTGGGAGGCGTAGGGGCGGCCGGCAGTGCGGTCTCTGCTCGCTGGTCGCCCGCGCCTTCCGCAGAGCTGTGTGTGGAGCACCGAGTCGAAGAGGGAGCGGAGAATCATATCAAGAGCTTACGACGCCGCTAGCCGAAGAAGAAAAAGTAAGTAGATTTCCTTCAACAATTACGATAGATAAAACCTGGGCGAAAACTTGATAAAACTTCGTATGCTGCTTCGGTTTAAACTTGTTTGCTAACTTACGTTAAATCGAATTGGGTGGAAAAGTGAATCAAAACAGTTGCCGTGTTCGCGGGATTTTTAGGACTGAACTAGCCCTGTTCGGTCAGATCAGTTGCATTTTGTGACCAAAATAAAAATACAAACTTTGATTCCAACCCCTAATCCTAATCCTAACTGCACAAGTTGAGGATAGAAATTTTGGTCGAATCCAAGGATCACTTGAATAAAGCTAATGCCTTAAATATATTACTGGTACAGGGTTTTTAGAGTAAAACTATTTGTCTTCAGAAGAAATAAGTGGGATGAAATTTTTGGAATTTGATTTCTGGAGTTTTTGTTAATAGCAACCTATTCCATTTTTTCCAAGAATTTACTAAAAACATCGCTAAAAATTGAATTATATGTATTTAATACAGAATACAGTAGATGCCTATTATCCGGATAGCAATTATCTGGAACATTATCTAGAACCATATTATTCGGAATTCAGTAAGGAAAAAATATTTAGTCTATTTACTTATTACAAAATGTTATAATATAAACTGAACCAAAAGTAACGCACAAAATTCATACTTATTCTATGGATCATTTTTGAAAAAAACCTTTGTACAGGTTAATTTTATTTTTGTTAATAATTATTATTTAAAAAAGACATAAGAAACAATCGTTCCTCATAAAATAAGGTAATAACAGAAAGATGAAACTTTGTGTGTGTAATTACTAATTATTATCGAAAAGTTTTAGTTTTTATTAATTTTTTAATTTTTTTGTAGTCAATATAAAGATAAAGAGTGTATTGTCAGAGACAGACAGTGAAATAAGTTTGTCAGTTATTATAAAAAAATAATTAAGCACGTCATTAGTACTCAAAAATTAATTATATGAATGTTGTGTCAAAATAAAGTCTAGGATTTTTTTGAAAAAATGGCCCGTAACAATGAGATGAATTTTGTGATATACTTTTAACTTTTGGTTTAGGGACAGTTTTGGCTAAATTTTTATGCTCTAAATCCATTTTCTAAAAACTACTACTTTACTGCTACTTAATAACGTGTATCTAAAACCTTACTGATAACTGGATTTATCAATGTATTTTTTTATTTTAATGTGTTTTTCGGATCATCCTTTTCCAACACAGCAACGATAAGTGTACGTCTTTTTGTGAAAAGGATTAAGTAAATTTTTGGATCTATAGTCATTACAAATTATTCGCCGAAATTTCAAAAGGGGTAAAAATAGGTAGCATACATAACTTATCATATTATTATTTTTTTAAATAAAAACTGTATTTTGCGAAATTTTCATTAATTAAAATAGGTCTGGTGCACATTATTTTGGACAATCGTGGACTGTATTTTAGCTCGTAAAAAGTAAAGGAAATACTCGATAAAAGCTTGTTTTTTGTTTAAAATTTTTGTCTCCATTAATAACGAAGACATTTAAAGGTTTATAAACGCGCGAAAATGTGTCATTCGTTTATATTTAATAAATAATTTAGTTTTGGAGATTTTTTATAAGCATATCGAAAACACTAGAGCTTTTGTATGAATGTTCTTAAAATTTTTTACTATTGTTATTTAATTTTTAACAGGGATTGCTGTATGTACTTGAAAGCCACATTTTTTAAATTCATTTTTCACATTTCGTCGTGGGTTGTTGACGGATTGTGTGCCAAAAGATAGTTTTGATTTTGAGGTTTTGCTATTTGTCACTAAAATTATCGTGAAGTGTTATTTATTATTCATAATACTGTGTAATATTAGTTTGGGTTTAGGGTTTGTACACTTTGTAACGAGTGTGATTTAATTTTTTAGTCGCAGGGGCGACAGTGACGAAAAAAGCCATCTAATTTTCATGTAACCTCGAGCAATTAATTTACAAAATGAAAACACACAATGCTTTTTATTATTTAGTTTTATCACGAAAATAATTCTTATTGCAATGGTTAGACGAAGATAACGCAACACTGACAAAATTGAATTTAATATTTTTGAATGCACGCTGATTTACAACATGGAAGCCCGATTCTGCTTCTCGTAGGTGGTGGAGGAACAGCCCGTGAGGGATTATTTGTGATGCAATTTGTTAATTGGTTGGGCGTAATAATCCTGATAATAAGCTACCGTGCAGTTATGAGGTTTATTATATGATTTGAATTTACATTATATAAATGTGGTTTCACTCGTCATCAAAGTAGGTGTAGGTTTATTATCTCGTTGCTGACAATTATGTAAAACATCATAATTCATTGTGTTTGTAAACACAGGTAATCACAAAAACGTTTCTGTCCCAGTGCGCATTAACACAATTTCGTTTTATTTTTTCCAAACAGTCCTAAATCATAAAAATTACACTGGCATCTAGACAAATTTTGTGCCAATTTAATTTGCGTTGAGAAATTTATGTCCGCAACTTGTAGTAATTTTCATATTTTCTGCAGCTGAATAAAATATTATCTCGAAAACTGGGGCGTAGGATTGGTAATTCATTTTGTTTCCTTCCCTCTGTTCCAAGACCATCATCATGTCTTTCAAAACAAGCAACTGCGATGTTAATTGAAGACTAATTACTATTCTACTCCACGGGAGAATTGTGTTGTTGGAAAGTTCAAATTCTGCAAGTGACCATTTGTGGGCTAATTTAATGACTAATTTAAATCGCTTTCTCATGTTGCCTCTTTAATGCAATTCGCTGGAAATTAATGAACAGCGTCTTACTCTTTGTGATTTGGACGTGTGTTTGCAACTACGTAGTTAGCATCTGCATAATGGCCGGATTAAGTAGATCTCGTTTTGTTTATTGGATTATTTTGAACACATGTTTTCGTCTCTTAATAAATAATAAAGCGACACTTTTAGTTGTTTATTTGTGCGCGAAACTTAAACCTATTAATATCTTCAAAACAAACTAAATTTACGGTGTTTTATGCACAAAATACCGGCCATCAAAAATTTTATTTTATCATGAGTTAAGTTTCTCCTTGATTTCTGAGCCACAGTCGTCTGGTCGATGATATCGACTGGCTTGGGGGTTGATGCTTGGACTTTCAGCATCTATTTACTTAATAATGTGTCCACAAAACTGACAGTTGGACAACAAACATAATCGTGGATGGTCAGGTCCCTCAGCTAGCCTTCTACTTGAGCGGTTGACATAGCAACTTCGACCCGGGCAATTGTTTCCTACCCGGGAGTTAAATAACTGTTGACCGTGTAACATTTTACATGCACAAAAACAGGCATTTTTGGGCACAGATGCTTAAGGAAAGCATTTTTACGCATAATAATGCTATTTTCAAATATTGGAATTCCGCTGTAAACGACATCTCATTTGAATTATTTTCTACTTTTTGTATTGTTTTCACTCTTCTACTGAAAGGTCAATTTTTAATATAATTTCTACATTACGGAACATGAAAACGTTATCAAACCTACAATGCAATTATTGCGTGGGAGGTTGCAGCATTAATCTCGGAAAAGGTCAAATAGTGTAGTGAACTTTAATTCTGTCATACATGCAATTAAATTAATGAATTAGAAATACAAGTTGGAACTTTGTTATTCAGTTACAGAAAATACGCCAAAAATCGTGAAATAGGGAATCAGTAAATTTCGTTACGTATTCAGTTTCAAATGTACTTTTTTGGATTCTAATTAGGTATATCGATTTATGGTTTACAATGACAAAGAATTTTCTAGTAAATAAACACCAATTAGCTGACATATTCTATATTTTTTATGAAGGAAATTTGTTTGGTAAAAAAACTGCAATTATCCATTAATAACAAATGTTTAATGCAGTTGTTGATTGTCTATTCTATTTAATGTAGTAGTCTGATTGTCTGAGGCCACTGCTGGTGATGACCTGATGACTTATTGTTAAGTTGTTAACTACGTTTCTTTAATTTTTTTAAGGAAAATCAATATTATTTTTTTTGTATCGACCTAATATAATTATTTATAACTTTCGTTATACTAAATAAAAGAACGAATAATTAGTTAAAAAATTTTACGTTTTACGTTGACTATCTAAGTACAGCTAAAAAATTACATATTCTAATAATAGCAAATAAAATTAGTAATCAGTTGAAATTCTCTTATCTTAGTAAAAGGCATTTTCTATAAAAAAATATTACAAGAATACGATTATTCTTAAAAAAATGCAGACTAATTCTTTAATCCCGAGTTTAATTCTAACACTAATCACTAGATTTTTAAAAAAAATCGCGCACTACCAAGTGTGTATTGTGATAAAGAAATAGATAAAGAAAGAGAACGATTTAAAAAAATCAGCTCCGAAATATTACGAGAATAACCACAATTTTATTTATTTTGTTAATGTAAAAATAACGAAAAACGAAAATTTTGCGCACTTTAGGACACAGCTAATTCCAGTTGCATAATAAACTAACAAAATCATCTTTACTAAAAATTAAACGGTTTTGGTTTCCTACCTTTTGAGGCGTTTGCTGCCACCACACTTAAACTCGCCCTTGAATTAGCACAACCCGAATTTCGAATGAAATTTAATTAAGTAATTAAATAAATGAAAACACGGAACCTGTGAGCACAGTTCGGACGCGCACAAAAGACTGATGTCATGTTGAACATCTCGGTCTTATCTGGGACCGCAAAAAATTTGTTCTGTAATAAATCGACAAAAAGACAAAAAAAATTGTCATAGTTATCGAGGAGAAACCTAAATATTCCTTCATACAGCAGCACATTGGGCATAAACTTAAACTTTGTGTTATAAACGTTATTTAAAATGGAACCTTATGACAAACGTTATCTAAAAAATCCTCAATTAAATCTCTTCTTAGGATTTTTTTTGTCCAGTTTGATATTAAAATAGAAATATTATTTCTTCTTTAAACAGGCATTGTTTAAATTATTTAAATTTAAATGTCGAGTTAATTTTGATTTAAATATTAACTTCAGGTTAGAGTAAAAAAAAACGAAATATCCACTGACTCTTGAGTTAACTTAAAGTCCTTGTAACTCAGACCTAACGTAGTAATTGAAAGGGCCATCATTATTTAACTATAAGTTAACATTCAGTTTAAGTTAACTCAGAGTTACTTGACTCCAAAGTTAACTCATTATTGAAATAACGGGTCAAAGATGTAACCCATTTTAAGCAAATCAGCTTTTATACTCGTTATATTTACATATTTTATTTCACATTTGATGTAATAATTAGGTATAATCAACGCATTTAGTTTCAATGGTAAAGCTTTGAATCACAGCTTGAGCATATTTTTTTTGTTGGTTTTTTGCAATTTGTGCTCACGCAGTTGACTACAAATTGTGAAATTTTCGCCACTATGTCGTGCTGCTTATGATATTCTTTCGAGCAACAAGTAGTTGATGGCAGGTAAAAAGTAACGTTAAAATATTGTAGATAATTTGAAAGCAATTTCGGTCGCAATCTCGCATTTTAATAAATTTTAAAGAGGGAAGGCAAAAAATATTAATCCCGGTGACAGGAAACCACAAACTTGACGGTAACTGCCTCATATTACCTCTTATCTTCGCTGTAGTTGAATATTTGACCTTTAACCGCAAGCTTCCGTCAACACAACTAACTTCATCAGTTTTATTATCATTGGTTCCGCAAGTAGTGTGTGATATTATTTAATTAATATTGTAATATCTTGCCGGTGTTTACACACTTTCGATGATAACCACAAGAGACAACATTTTTTTTCTTCAATAAAGTACACAAGAATGATTTGAGCAATTCATTAATTTGGTCGTTGTATGTACTCTACAAATTAAGAATTATGGTATAATAATTGCGCCATCAAATAGAAACTTAACAGTCTTTTTGCAAGGCTCGTCTATTAATAGTACCTTTATAGTCGACCACCCACGAAACATTCATTCTATTAATTGCAATTTGTAATTAATTTTACAACAGGGTAAACAAAACAATTGTGTATGGATGGTGCGCTAACAGGGTTAACGTAATTCAAACAGTTTTTAATTTTACGTTTAATTCCACCTTTTGAATAACATTGTGTACAGCATGATCCCCTGGTGTATACCTGTGGTGTAAAAAAAATATCGCTAAGCCGAAGAATAAATATTTGCCCATGAATATATAGCACGTAACCTGACACTAATTTTCAAGAGACAGGATTAATATTTTTCAGACCAAGGGAATGTTCACATTTTAATGGATAGTGATTTAGTAACTTTATGTAAAATGATTTCTCCTTTTCAGTCTCATTATAAATATGTTTTATTTTCTTGTTACTTGAAAACTAAGGGGAAATAAGAGGTTGAATTTGTTGTCCGCACTGTATCTATTTCTGGCCGCTTTCAAAGCTATCGCAATTGAAATACTAATCTTGTACAGGTACCAACTAGGTAGGTATATTATTAGTGACGTGATATAATTAAATAGCTCGGTTTCTATTAATAAATTGTAGGTGCAGTAAAAACAAATTTATTGCCGCTTTAGTGGCACTTAGTAAAAATGTCTCGACCATTAAATCGCAATAAGACTTTTGGTTATTAGCTTATTAGCAGGTTTAATAAATTGTTTACGGTTCAACCGAAATAGAACCGGAAATGGTTAGACCAAAAATTGTAATGTGCTGGTGCCCGGGCTAGAAGAGGGACTTTTGCAACATTTAAATTTTAATCTTTCCGTCACAAGTCCGTGTCTCTGTGAAATAAGCATTTTATTCACGTTAATTAAATGTGTCAGAGCTTTTGTAATTTTTCATCTTTATCGTCTGCTAAATTAAACCGCGGTCTTTTATTTTTGCACTGGATGTTATTTCTTTTGGATAAATTCCAGTTGTATTCCACGTCCAAAAACAGTTTTATTAACGGAGAGGGATTTCTTGGCAACAATTTGCGATACATTTGACTCTACGTGCATGTCGTGAATTTTTATCATCACGATAAGCGCACAACACCTACTTTTCATGTTCCAATAATCCTTCACGACAAACATTATTACCTTTTTAACTCGCCACTTGCATTGTCTTGCTAAATATTCCGAGATTACGTTTTTAAAACCATGTTTAAACACGAATCCAACCCAACTCGTGCTTTAGTGCAAATCCAAACAAAATTTAATTTATCTTAAGACATTTTGAACTTTATGGCTAGAGAAACCTTGCGCCGTGTTATTTTTATCTTATTCATGATTTATTAATATCTCTCCAGTTTTGGGTTTTTTTCCACAAAATGTACCTTTAACCAATTTTTTCCCAACCTGTTACGTGTTTCTTTGTATTTACCTAAACAACAAACTGTTGCGCACACATGATCCGAAGGAAGCAAAATAACCCAGAACTAATATTGTTTTCGCTTTTGTCGCTTCGAAATTGCATTTTAACGACCAGGACGGCAAAACATGGGGTTATAACAATTAGTTTTACCACTATTTTTAAACACGCTAGTTTAATTTTCAATTTACGATGACTCTTAAAAAATGGAAGTGGCTTTGTTGGCTTTTAAGCGAAATTGTGCAGTTAATATCGGGGAAAAACCGTTCGAATCTGTTGGGATAACAGTATCACTGAAGCCCGGAATCTTCGAACATTTCTCTTTTTGTTCGCTTTATAGATACGCAGGACAAAAGTGGACGAAATGGGGGCTCGCCTGACCTATTTGGCATTTGGCCAAAGCTTCGATCAGGTGTGTATTGGCGCCTTGTTACGTCACATATACACGTCATGATCACAATAAGTGACGTCTTCTATTATTGACTTGTGAAGTAATATCAATAAATTATTTTAACTGCTGTTTCTTTTTTTGCGAGACAGATACGTCGTCACAAGGCTGAATTACAAGCCGATCAATTATTGTACTTTGAGGCGAATTCTTGGCGGTTTGACACTTTCTTTGATCACACCGATCATTTACAAGGAACACTAATTTTCTCTGATTGATGATAACTGCTGTTTGTTTTTTGAGCGCATATTTTTAGGCGCCCTATTTAAGACCAAGCTTTTGTGGAGCGTGAAAACTCAACAATGGATACAAGTGCTCAAAAAAAACGAACTATTATGCCCTTTTTGAGCATATTAGCAGAAGAGTCAAAATCTCACTTATTTTGTATAAATTTATTTTTAGTTTTTTGCTATTTTTTTAACAGGATGTTTTTAACTGGAACAGGGACATGCCTATTTAGGTCTTGGCTCCATTTGAAATCTTCGCTCTTGAGTTTTCCATCCGTCCGATGGCATGCTGGAGAATTAAACTGGCGTCATTGGTCCCTTGTGTATGATTTCTCGAGAATTAAATTACTGACTTAACGGACCTTTAAAGTTAAACGCGTCCTTTACCATCGTTGAAGGATTCAAATGCCTGACAGAAATTAGTTGAAAATAGAACTGAAAATTAGATATTGTATTTCTCAAATGACGCAACTGAAATTTTCCGAACAGTCTGACTGATGTTTTGGAATATTAAGAAAGCAGACAGGACATAAAAAAAGTTTAATCTTCCGAACTGTGTGCACTTGTAGCGAATAGAAATGTTATTTCACTTGTGTAACATTAAATCTAAATATTTACGTTAAATTCGGCAAAGATGCTGGTAAGACAAGCTCTAGTGCTTACAGTATCTCACACTTGAACTAAAGCGTTTACTATCCTGTCAGTAGAAAGAAAAATTTCAATTTGGCGTTAAGTTGGCAAAAGTTACTATTGTTTAATCTTTGCGCTATGATATATCTGAATAGTTGTCGGTGTGAATCATTTGTGAGAATATATTACGATATTTACATATTTATTTAGGTTACTACATATTTTTAGACCTGAAAAACAAAGTGTGATTTAAACGGGTGACCTAATATTTGCATAATTGTTTCACTGAGGAGCAAGTTTGAAGGTGCCACTGTATTTTTTGTGGATGAATTTGCCAAATTGCATAGAAAATCTACAAGTGCTCTTCAAAAATTGACGTCTTTATTTTTGTGTTCGGAATATTGGAGACAATAGTGCTGGAAACTTTTCAATACAGCTGTAATGAGCTTTGTAGAAAAAGTGCAAAGTTTATTCATTTAATAAAATAATCTCAACTCTTCGTAAAAAATATTATTTTATTTATTCCCACACGTCCTTCACCAATAAACCAATAAACCGTCACAGAGCTCTTCTTCATCCACTTTTATCGGAAAAATGGGCTTAATTTGTTGGATTACTAATCAGTAATCAGTTATAATTATACTTGCCTCTATTTTACGCAAAATTGCACAATTATTTGCCCCAAATAATTGTCGCCGTTATTATTGGCAGTAAGGCCACATCGGCCAGTTGTAATTAAGATTCATTGCATCCATAAATTACGAAGCATTAAACTTACAATTAATTTATGGATGAGACACATTGCTGTCGGTGACTAGGAACAATGTAGTCAATAAAAACATTTGGCTCATGTTCTGATGCGTTTTTTTCGTTTTCAGAAAACTGAGGGAGTTTCGATCAACATTAATGACCAAAACGCAATGTACATCAAGATGGTGGGTGAGTATTTTTTCGAATGTTTGGTTCTCATTCATACAGGTAAAGTTATAACTTTTTTGAAAATGCATCATGTGCGTCAAAGGCGCCTCCTCCAACCTGTTTCAATTTGTGTCTTTTAAAAGCTTTTTCGCGAGCTAAGTGTGAAGCCAATCCCTGAAATTGTGTCCAACATCCTTTCGTGCTTCGATCAAGCTCCGTAGTGATTGCCTTATTTGCAAGAGGCAGAACAAGGCCGCGAAATATAGGAGAAAAGAGGCACCGACCGAACATCTTTCGGTTGTTGGATCGATAGCTTTATTACTGTCACTGGGCAAAGTGTTTATGGTTAAGTTCATTTCCCTCTCGAGACGATTCTTGTGTAATGACTTCGTGTATCGAATCCTTTAATCCGGGCCATAGACTCAGCTGAACTTGGAAGCTGCTAGTTTATTTTACGTCTTTATGCTGGTAAATTCAATTGTAAGAAATTTCAATCGAACGACTGTAAGATTGAAACTGGAAATGCAAATGCTTGGACGAAAACGTTCTCGGGACATAATTCAATTATCGAAACCTACTCGTTACTTTTTCAGGCTGACACAGAAATGTAGTAATGAGCAAAGATAACCGCTATCAGCGGTTGTAACTGGGGTTGATAATTGATGCGTTATCTTATAACAGGGATTATTACTAGGCAAATACACACATGTGCAGATAATGAAGTGCAGATGATGGGAATTTTGCGGCATACTGAAGATGACAATCGCTCAAAACTCCACAATTCTAAATCAATTATTTGCTTAGCATTTAATAATAAGTGACTGCAATGTGCGCATTTAACAACGGTTGCATCAATTATCCTGGATCAGGTACGTCATGCTCAAAGCTTCCAATGCATTTTTATTCAGACATTGATTATTTTTAACGAGCTTTTGATAGTCGTAAGAATGCAGGGTCGCTTTGAACTTTCTTATCTCTTATCACTAGATGCGATCGTATTCATGGCTTATTACATAACTTTGTTAAACGATACTTACGTAGATTACTATTATCAACGTGTCAGGTTTATGGGATGCAGAATTTGACAACAATATCAAATGAAAAAAATGTGATTAAACGCGTTTTATTCCAAACCCATGCATATTCCCATCATGTAAGCATGCAGAGACCATCGTCTAACCGACATCAAGCATTTAGTCAAACGAACGATTTGAAAATTGGGTTATTTTTGCCTTTATCACGCGTTTATATACCGCAAGATTTTATTCAAAATTAGTACAAAAATAGTATTACACTTTTTCGAGAGTTTAAATACGTTTTCGAGCCAAAACGTTGAATATTTTTTCTTTTTAAAGAATAAATAACGTTAGCGAAGTTTTTTACATCAATATTTAATAATAGTTTTAAGTCGAAAAAAATAGGGCGTCAAGTTTTTTAAATTATTACAATGTGTTTAAAAATGGTTGTTAATCAAGTTGACTATGGAATTTAAATTCCATGTGCCGCTTCGTTCAAATGACTATTGTAGTCTGACTATTGTCATCTTTGTCAAAACTTTGAATTAGTTTTTTACTTATTTTTTTGCATTTTTCGGCAAAGTTGGTTCTGTTGTGGTGGTGGTCGAGCAGTGGTAGGTAGTATTGAAACACGGTTGATAATACGGTTAATATATTAATGGAACGGGCAGGAAAGAATTGGAAACAATAACCGAGAGTTGCGAGTCTATACGTCGGCGACTGCACATCAACTCTTACTCTCTCTCGAGGATCCTTCATCTTCATCTGAAGCCGAACATGCGCACTAACAACAAGCACTCGCAGGGCACAAATTCGCGTCTGAATACAATGTAATTCCCAACACTCCCCCGTATTCTGCCGGAATTTGTTACAATTTTTTTAAACAACTTACGTTAATTAGAGTACATCAGAACAAAATACAAGAAGCAAACAAACAAAAATTACACAGTGGGACTAATGAACAACATTCCCAAATTCAAAACAAAAACATTAAATTTCGCATAACATAATGCTTTAGTAAACACATCGGCGACTTGTTCAGTCGATGGTACATATTTCAAGACAATATCTCCATTTTCATATTTCTCACGTACAAAGTGATATCGGACATCGATATGCTTAGTGCGTTTATGAAACATTGGATTTTTAACAAGCTTAATCGCTGATTGGTTGTCAACGCACAAAGCGACACCACCGCACTTTTCACCCACTTCACTTAAGAGGCCACTTATCCACACTGCTTCCTTGGTAGCTTCCGAAGCTGCCACGTACTCGGCCTCCGTTGTAGATAGGGAGATGCACCTTTGACGACGGCTACACCAGGTGATGGCGCCGTCTCCCAGTTTGAAAACGAAGCCGCTTGTCGACTTCCTGGAATCGATGTCGTTCGCATAATCGGCATCCGAGTATCCGATGAGTTTACCGGAGTTGTTGTAGAGGATTCCCAGCTCCTTAGTCCCTTTTAAATATTTGAAGATCCGTTTCACGGCGTTTACGTGAGCGATTGTTGGATTGTTTTGGTAACGACTCACTACATTTACCGCGTACATAATATCGGGACGCGCGGAAATTGCGGCGAACATTAAACATCCAATTGCTTCTCGGTAAGGAAATAGCACGTCATTGTTCTTGGGTTCGTTTGGATCGGATTGCGACAATATCGCGTTTGGATCAGCTGGTGTATTACATGTTCTCGCATCGTTCATATTAAAACGGTCAATAATACGATCGATAAAGTTCGATAAATGTATGAAGATCGAATTCTTACCAACTTTAGGATCACTCTGTCTTTTAATTTCCAGTCCCACAAAATATTCTGGTTCACAAATGGTCACTTCGAACGCACTTTTTAATTTGTTGCCCATTTTGTGTAGAGTGTCCATGTCCTTTGCCAAAATTAGACCATCATCTACATACAGTAGAAGGATCATTAATTGTTCGTTGAATTTTCCTGTGTAAACACATTTATCACTTTCACATTGTTTAAGTCCGAAAAGTTCGAGGAACTCGTTGAATTTCCTGTTCCAGCAGCGAGGTGATTGCTTAAGTCCGTACAATGACTTTTTTAATTTTAACACAGAATTAGGTGGCACAGATAACCCGGGAGGAGGTTGCATGTAAATGTTTTCTTCTAATTCTCCGTGAAGGAATGCTGTTTTGACGTCGAACTGTATCATCTGATAATTTTCTCTTGCGGCGACGGCCAAAAGAATTCTTATCGTGTCGTATCGAGTTGTCGGTGCATACGTTTCGTTATAATCTACGCCTTCGGTCTGGGCAAAACCTTTTGCACATAATCGTGCCTTATAACGAATATTTTTATTATTGGGGGATCTTTTAATTTTGAACACCCACTTAGATCCAATTGCCTTTTTATCAACTGGTAGGTTGACAAGATTCCAAGTATCGTTCTTCTTCAAAGCGTCCAGTTCCTCCTGTATTGCATTTCTCCACTCTTCGGATTCGCTACTGGTGATTGCTTCGTCATATGTATTTGGGGTATCGCCCTCAACTATGTTTATCACATAATCATCAAGATTGTTTGGTGTTTTTAAAATTTCACGTGGTCTCAGATTATACCCTCTTCGATCTTCAGTTTCTGGTACGGGTTCTTCCTCGGGTTCTTTAGTTTGATCGTTTTGGTTATTATGCTCTAAATTTCTTTCATCGTCGTGAATTTCATCCGTGATTACAATCTTATTTGCTCTGGGTAAAGTCAGTTCATTATCTTCGCCGAATGTTACATTTCTAGCGATTTTAATCTTTCGAGTTGCTCGATCAAACAGTCTGTAATTTGTCGAGTCATTATCATACCCTACAAGGATCAGTTTCTTGCTTTTCGGCTCTAATTTCTTTCTTAAGTTATCAGGTATGTGCATGTACGCGTCAGAACCAAAGATTCTTATGTGTTTTAGATCAGGTGTCTTGTTTGTCCAAAGTTCGTATGGCGTCACTTCTTGGTTGATCGAATTTGTCGTTCGATTCAAAATATATGCCGCCGTGTTTACGGCTTCCGCCCACAAATATAATGGTAAATTCTTCGTAAAGATCATAGATCGGGCGCTTTCAACTAGAGTCCGATTTTCGCGTTCAGCTTTTCCGTTTTGTTCGTGACAATATGGGGCGCAGGTTTCGAGAATTATGCCTCTATCTTTTAAGAACTTATGAAATTCCTGATTCACGTATTCCCCGCCATTGTCCGCACGCAAGGTTTTAATTGGGTGACCAAATTTATTTTTGCACATATAATAGAACTGTTTGAAACAATCGAGAGCATCTGATTTATGTTTTACGAAATAAACGGTTCTAAAATTCGTCGAATCGTCTTTGAAAAGTATAAAGAATCGACATCCGCCGACGGAATCTACTGACATTGGACCACACACGTCTGTGTGAATTAATTCACCGGCTTTGTAATTTCTTTTCTCGATTTTATGATATGGCATTTTGTGTTGCTTACCATACCGACAACCCTCGCAAATTTGATTGACCTCGTCATCAGTTGTTCCATGTGCGTCGATTAAGCCTCTCTTCGCCATCTCCTGGATTGTTTTCATATTGATGTGTCCTAAGCGCTGATGCCAAGTTTGTAGACTTCTTGTCGCTGTCAAATTAACCTCGCTTGTTTTTGTTGTACAACGTATCAGTAATTTATAAATATTATTTGACTGCCGAACTGCACAGGCTTTTACGACACCATCACAAACTATTTTGGCTTTGTTATTCTCTTTTGTAATTGTCATTCCCTTTTTCGTAATTTGACCCTCCGAGAAGAGGTTTCTCTTTAGATTTGGAATATACCAAACATCTGTCATTTTGTTTTTAATCCATTCGTTTTCTAGCCAGCATTCGATTTCAATCGTACCCTTTCCTTTTACTTTTAGTTCGCTGCCATTGCCAAGTTTCACACTGAACTCATCGACCTCTTGTATTGTTGAAAACATGTCGCGTCGTGACGTCATATGCGCCGAGGCGCCGCTGTCCAGGATCCATGCTTCATCTTCTTGGATTTTGGTAGCAATTTCGTTGACATCTTCGATTAAGAATGCTCCACTGTGACCTTGAGTCACATGGGTTTTTCGTGGGGCACGACACTCTCTTGAAATATGCCCTTTTTTATTACAATTGTAGCACGTAATGCGTGGTTTTCCTCTTATCGTTTTCTTGTTTGGTACGACACGTGTAGTGGTGACCAACGCGTTTTCTGTTGTTTCCACAGTTGTTAAATTACGCTCTTCGTCGATGAGTCTTGATGTCAGGTTGCTAAGTGTTTGTTTGTCTTCCGCTAAAGACAACCATGCCTGTCTAAAATTGCGGTATTTCGCCGGCAGCGTACCAAGAATTTTTGTAATTATGGCCACTTCGCTTATATTGTCGCCAGATTCTCTTATTCGTCTTGCCAGATTCTCGACTTTTGAAATGTGTTGTGCAATGGAATCATTTAAACACATTTTGTACTGATGAAACTCCTCGTGTATAAGCATCTTGTTTGTCTCCGTCTTTATATCGTAGATCGCATCCAACTTGTCGAGAATTTCTTTAGCCGTATCGCAGCTTTCTATCATCGTTATTTGAGACAATTCCATCGTAGATGTTATTACGCACATTGCTATGGCGTCCTTTTTGTTCCAGGTGTTGAGTTCTTCAACCCTATTCGCTGACGGTTTCTCTATTTCGCCTATTGCTATTGAATACACCCCCTTTGCCTTTAGGGCGCATTTTAG
Organism: Tribolium castaneum; assembly: GCF_031307605.1. Taxonomy (NCBI): domain Eukaryota; kingdom Metazoa; phylum Arthropoda; class Insecta; order Coleoptera; family Tenebrionidae; genus Tribolium; species Tribolium castaneum. The sequence goes on from NC_087394.1 coordinate 33,907,669, forward strand.
CTGGAACCGCCACTGCTTGTAGTTGTTTCCGTCGAATTTGTTTATTGCTGACAAATTTATTCCGTCTGCCATTCTTGTTTTCACGACACTCGTTTTTGTCTGTGAATCACCCGACACACTGGTTTTGACCGCACGAACCAGTTTTTAATCGCCCGAACGCGTGTTTCACTCGAACGTTACTGTAGACAAAACTGAACTAAAACTACCCTTGCGACCTGGGCCCATAACCTGTTGTGGTGGTGGTCGAGCAGTGGTAGGTAGTATTGAAACACGGTTGATAATACGGTTAATATATTAATGGAACGGGCAGGAAAGAATTGGAAACAATAACCGAGAGTTGCGAGTCTATACGTCGGCGACTGCACATCAACTCTTACTCTCTCTCGAGGATCCTTCATCTTCATCTGAAGCCGAACATGCGCACTAACAACAAGCACTCGCAGGGCACAAATTCGCGTCTGAATACAATGTAATTCCCAACAGGTTCAAGTATAGGGTTTGTCTTCATTTGGGTCTTATTTTTTTGTGATTTTCGTTGTTCTGTTTTTTTTCGTTTTTAGATTCGAAGCCTTTTTGCATTATTTTGACGGATCTGTCACTTTGACGGTATTCACAATTTAAATTAAGCGGCACATTATGTTCAAATTTCATAGGTGATTTGATGAAAACAATTTTTGAACACATTGTATAAATAAAAAATGTAACAAATTGCTTCTTTTTTCAATTATCAGGCTCAATTTACTTAATGTAGACTAGTAGTAACCGAAAAACCTTAATACCTCTCTTCATACGACTTTAAATCTTGATGGAAACATTCACAATGTTTATCGCTTAAGCTTCCCAAGTTTTGTTGGGATAATTTAAACACAAACATAGAAAAAGTCGTTTGGGCTTAATTTACATTCACGTGACGGTATTTTAAAGCCAATAAAATATTTAGTAATTTTTTAATCACGTCAATAACGAGTGCCAAAAACACCACAAAAAAGATTGATTAAAAATTTTTGAAAAGTAAAAAATGACAAGCTGTTTTTTTTGCACGGATTAGTGTCAGTTTTTCTTATTATAACCAGCAATAATCGGCTACCATATTTTTAACCCAAAACCTTAGTATCCCTCCTTTTATAAGACTTTAAATATTTATTAAAACGTTTACCATTTGATCGCTTAAGTTTCCCAGGTTTTATTGGGATAATTTTGCCTCAAACAAACCAAAAGTTGTTTGGGCTTAATTTATATTCACTTGACGATATTTTAAAGCAAATAAATGGTTTAACAATTAGTTAAAATCATTATAAATTATCTCTTGGTAGGTAAATTGAAAAAAAAAATGAAAAACTAGTATTTATGGTTTATTGAGCACAAACATACATTTGCCCTAATTTTTCTTCTTCAAAAACATGTGTATCCCATTTCTCGACTTCAAAACGGAGCACATTCCCACTTGTGGTGGATTTTTGGGGTCTGGTGAGATCTCGAAACACCTCAGTAGTTTAGCAATTGTGGTTTTGAGTTCAAGGAGTGCAAATTTTTGTCCTGAAATTTGATTAAATTCGGGTTATGTTCTTTGTTACTTACCGATGCAATTTCTGGGCCCTGCACTGAAAGGGACGTAGGCGAACGTGTGTCTTTCTCCCTGTTTTTCGGGCAGGAATCGGTCAGGGTCAAAGACGTGTGGTTCAGGATAAACGTCTTTATTGTAATTCATTCCGTACAAAAATATGGAAATGTTTGTGTTTTTGGGAATTGTTAGTCCATCTATAATGTAATTAGTGGAACTGTGTGAGTGATTTTTTCGTACCAATTGTGCAATCCTCTTCTAAACTTCTCTCGATTAAAGGGACAGGAGGGTACAACCGATGGGCTTCCTTGATCACAACATCTAAATATTTCAGCTCCTGGATGTCACTAAAGGTGATTTCTTTTTTACAGTCGGGGCCGAGGACTGAGACTAACTCGTCGTAAATTTTTTTTTGAACATCTGGGTTCTGAGCGATCGCGTATAAGACAAAGCAGATGGAAGTGGTGGTTGTGTCATGTCCCTTATTCACAGAAACAATTAATTTAAATTTTATTAATACCGGACTTACTTCAAACATAAATGTATCCACTTCCTCGCGGATGTCTTCGTCAGTTAAATTTTTCCCATTGTCTGAAACCTCCAATAACATGTCTAGAAGAGCAGCTCGCCGCTTAATTCCCTCCTCGCTTATTTTCGCATTATCTTGCAACAGTTTGAATTCCTCTTTCCTCCGTTTAATAATTGTGTTTGTGAAATCGTGCAAGATTTTCAAATATTCCATATATTTTGCGTATTTGTCGGACAGTCGGAATATTAGAGGGTGTCGCAACCAGGCAGAAAAAAATCTCAAGGTAAAAATTTCAAGAAATCCGGTTACGGCCTCCACGTATTTGGGGTTGCATTTTGCTTGCGCATTTAATTCGGTTCCGAAAGCCGTCTCTGGAAATATTTAATTATTAGCACCTTGATTCATTGGAGAAAACTCACCGCAAATGATGTCTAAAGAACACAAGTTAATTAACGAGTGAATTTCTATAGATTTGTCTGTTTGAGAGGCTTCCTTTAGTAGGACGTCCAAGAGGATGTTTATTTGTTTATTAAACGAGGTTTCCAGAAAGTTTTCTAAAATTTTAAAGTGGAAGGTTGGAGTTATGAGTTTTCGGCGCGTTTTCCATTTAGATCCTATAGATTTGATTTTAAATAAAAATTATTAAAAATTGTTTCATTGACCTACCGGTGCTTACAAGTAAGCCGTCCCCAAGCCATGGTTTAAAAAGGTCGTATCCATCTGATTTATTTAAATGTACGGTAGAGTTTAGAAAAAATTCAACCATTTCTGGTTTAGTGATCAGTAAATGTAATCTGGGCCCCAACCAAACTTTTACCACTGTACCATATTTGTCTTGCAAATTCATAAATGAATGCAATAGATCTAAAAAATTAAATATTTCGTTGAAGGCAGTCAGTGCCAGTGGTTTGAAATGTTCTGATAACGTAGACACGCATGTTACTCACGAGGATTATGGGTTGCATAAAGTAAATATCAGGAGGCCTAACGTGATAAAATAATTCAATTTTTTGTACCCACTCAAAAATTTAGTGCAAAAATGTGTAAAAATTTAAATTCAACTATTTCAATAATTTTGGGAGGAAAGGCTGGAACGTTAAGCATCAAATTCCTAATAATTAAAACAATATTATTACATTATATTTCGTTAAAAATGTTTAATTTTTTCTTGCTACTGGAAGTTTAATGCTGTGATTTTTTGTTTGCCTTGGGCTCCCCGTTTTTTTGATCAACTATTTTTTTTATTTCATTGCTCTTAAAACTTGGAGTGTTTTTTTTTTGTATTTATGTATTCGTAAGCAATATAAGTGATAAGTTACGATTCTATTATCCATATTTAATGATTTCTAGTCTCTAGTCACTCTGTATAGTTAAAATAATTGTTAGTTTTCTGTTTATTTAAGCATCCAAAGGTCAGAGAGTTTAATACACTTATTTCTTTAAATTATCCAACTAATAATGACCAACAAAATTTTATCTCTGCATTTTCAAAAGTCATACTCCACGTGTAAAATAAAAAATAATAAATAAACACAAAAGTTTCAACTCACTTACCAACGGTTGTTTTACCAATTACATTACTGTTCCCGATCACAGGCAATGGTGGAGGCCCTGGTACTTTCTTCAAACTACTATACTTTGCCAAAGTAAGGTACCACCAAATTAAAGGGGTACATAATATTACAGTTAGAGTAACAAAGAACGCCACAACAAACATACTATATGACTGTTAAATGTGGACTATTCTTAAAACGTTTGTAGTTATTGCATTTGTTTATGTTATTAATTATTATTGATAGCTTTATAAAGATAAATTTTCAATTGAAATCGTTATTGGTCTTAATTAAAGGACACAATTTTATTTCCGTACTTTATGATGTAATAATATTTAATATTTCGTGATTTTTCATTTTTATCAGCAGTTTTTAACGATAGAGCAGAATGAATGAATGTATGGCAAAAACCATTAGTTAATTAATTGCTCTCTCGTTTTATCACATAAACATTTGTATTTTATTACATTTATGGACTAATACAAAAACGGACATTTTATTGCTTGCACTTGTCACATTTTTTTGCAAATTTCTAAGTGCATTTAATTTAAATAATAAAAAGTGACTGATTTTCTGGTAAAAATATGTTAGGATCGAATTTTTCGGGATTAGGGAAATGTGCTAAAGGCTGTATCTTTGGGAAAATCATATCCGCCTTGTTAGGTGTACTTGATAAGGTCTCCTAAATTGTAAGTCGATCAGAGGCGCTTCTTTGATTACCATTTCTAAATATCGGCTGTCTTGAAGTTACTGCATTGTTACGTCTTCGTAATCTCCGATTACTGATAAAATCTCGCCATAAACTTTGTCTTGCACTTTGGGTTATCAGCAAGTGCTAAAATCGCGAAAGCTATTCCAAACGCCGTTGTGTCATGTCATGTCCCCTGATCATAAAATTGTCGATCTCCTCTCGGATATCTTCGTTTGATAAAACGTTATTATGTTCAGATTCGAGTAACATATTGAAGCAACTTTTCGTTTAATTCCGTTGCGCTTTGTTGAATATTTTTGTGAAACGAGGAAACGTTTTTCAAAATTTTTAAAATGTCGTGAAAATTTTTGCCGGTTCGATTTTGTTACTGACCGGAGAACACAGATTTATAAAAGGGTAAACATCAACCGATTCTTTTCCCACATGGCTGGATAATTTTTCAACAAGAACGTTCCCACATGAATTGAAAACTTCAATAAATTGATCGAGGATCTTAAAGTGAAAAGTTGGTGTAATCATTTTCCGGCGAGTTTTCCATTTTTTCCCAGAAATAAATTGGTCGGCACTCTTTGTATTTCTATTTTAGGAACATACCGGTGCTTATCAATAATCCTGTGCCAAGCCATGCACTAATAAGATCATAAGTACTGTGATATGCACAGTCGAACCCAAAATACTCTGCCAAATCGCTCGCTATTTAAATTTTAAACCAGATATTTTGCCGCAAAACTTAGCGAAATTAACAAATAATTCTAAAAACAATTCATAATATTCGTAATATCAATAGTTCTACATTTTAACAAATGGGGAAAAAAGTAAAATCACCACTATTAGAGCTATTATTGTTGAACACTTTTTATTCAAACATTAACCGGTAGCAAATCCTCCCTCTGTGTGTATAATACTGTTTTTTACTTCCCCATACATGTAAAATTATTGAAGATGAAACCCTCTTTGCTTGACGATAATTTTGCACGCCCCACTGTTATTGAGATTAAAACAGTACTCTACTATATGAATCTGCACTTTTCGCATAGTGGGTTTCAGGTTTTTTCAATTATTTTTTCGTATTAGAAAAAGTGCGATAAAACGAAAATTTTGTACGTTTGTTTCCACTTTTACCCATTAAATTATTGCACTCAAAATTGATTTTTTTGGATCTTGTAAGGACATTTTTTTCATTTGTATTAAATTATGAGTTTGTAGTAACAAGGAAATTTAATACACTTTCCAGATCGTAATATTTTCGCAGATTGATGCACAGATAAAAACGCAATCATAGTTAATATTTTGCAAGATAAGGATTCCATACTTACGGTAAATAACGCACATAAACCTAGATTCCAAAGTTTGCATAAGTAAATGATCATCAAGTAAAAAACATTTATTGAACGTAATGACATTGACACACTCCTTTTGTGTTCTTAACCTAATAATTATTACAATTATTACTGTTTAGTTCCCATGCCTATGCTGGAGTCGCACACAAACCCCGTTATAAGACTTCAAAATAGCGGCTATTCCCAAATCTGGCTTGTAATCAGGCACTGGCAGTATTTTGAAGTGTTTCACGATTTTGGCGATGGTTGTTTTCATTTCAAGCATTGCGAATTTTTGGCCTGAAATAAACAGAATCAACGTAAATAGGAATTATTCCTGATACGCTAATTACTATGTCACAACAACTTTAATTAATAGTCGCTTCTTTAAACAATTAAAAACAGACGTGGGCTGTAATTAATATAAATGGTTTGTACTCACCAATGCAATTACGTGGGCCGGCACTGAACGGCACATAGGCATAATTGTGCCTCTTTGCCTGGTTTTCGGGCAGATATCTATTAGGATCGAATTTCTCCGGTTCAGGGAAATATTTTTCGTTGTGATGCATTCCGTAGATGAACAGCGAGAGAAACGTATCTTTGGGAAAGTCATACCCGCCTTCAAATCCAATCATTAGAACCCCTAACCAATTGTGCTCACACCTCGTTTACCTATATTACAGTCAACTTCCAGCCGGCGTTCAATAACCGGCACAGAGGGGTACAGCCGTTGGGCTTCTTTCAGCACCATTTCCAGATATTTCATTTCTTGCAGCTGTTGCATCGTAATATTCTCGATGTTGTCGATTACCGCGACCACTTCTTCGTAGAGTTTTTCCTGCACTTTGGGATTCTCGGCCAGGCAGAGGATGGCGAAGGCGATCCCCGAGGTTGTGGTGTCGTGTCCTTCGAACATGAACGTGTCAATCTCCTCCCTGATGTCTTCGTTTGAGAGCATGTTGTTGTCTTCGGATTCTAGCAGCATTTCCAGGAGGGCAACTTTGCGTTTGATGCCGTCATCGGACGTCACGTTTTGGGTTTTTTGCTGCGCTTTTTCCCCACGACGTTGGACGATAATGTTGATTGTGAATTGGTGTAAAATTTTTAATAAGCGTTTGTAGACGCTATAAGCACTTGAAAATTTAAATAAGGCATCGATTCCCTTCCAAACCGAAAATGTCCGGATGATAAAAATGTCGAGGAATCGGCGAACGGCTTCCACGTATTCTGTATTATTTCCCTGCTGTGCTTTGATTTTAACTCCCATTGAGGTTTCTGGAAAGTGGCTTTAAACTTTGTTCGGGTTTTTTATTTGCCTAACCACATATTATATCCAAGGAGCAGAGGTTTATAAAGGGATACACGTCGAAGGAATCTTTGCCCACTTGACTGGACAGTCTCTGCACAAGAACGTTCCCACATGAATTGAAAACGTCCAGGAATTGGTCAAGGATTTTAAAGTGGAACGTTGGCGTTATCAGCTTTCGACGACTCTTCCATTTTTTTCCTGTATCCGACCATAAAATCATTTTAATTTTTTTTTGCGTAATTACCTGTGCTTATTAACAACCCGATTCCTAGCCATGGCTTGAGCAAATCGTAAGCGTTCGACTTGGTAATGTGCACGTTTGAGCTGAGCACTAGTTCAGTCAGTTCAGGATTTGTAATAAGGACTCGTACGTCGTTCGCCACAAATATTTTGTACACTGTGCCGTATTCTTTTGCCCATTTCACAATGTTATTGAATAAGTCTAAAAATAAATTGAAGTAAATTCCAGTTAGTTAATTGCACCGATGCAAAAATCTGAATATCAAGGACGTTCAGTTCTGACAGATACTTTTCTGTAGACTTACCTTGGGGCCTGTACCCTATATGAAGAGAATTACCAATGACAGGTGAAGGTTTCGGGCCAGGGACGTTGCTTAAGGACCTATATTTCGACAAAATGAGCATCCACCAAATGAAGGGTGCACTTATCAAAGCTATAACTATTGCCAAAATCATGACAGAGTTTTGTGATTGAAGACATAAAACACCACTGATCAACTATTACAAGCAATTGCAGTTTATTCGTTTATATATAAGGTCACGTGCGCACTAATACAAATTATGAAAAAGTTGTTGATTTACGAGTAAAAGATAGACACTATCAATAGATGCGCAGTGCATCGGAAGCAAGTCGGCTTGTTTTCTTTACTGTGGCATTGGACACAAACTACACGCGAACCATTAAATTACTGGGTTTAAACATTTGTATCATGGTAATGAGCCCTAGATTTGCGACTCATTACGAGTCAGAGGTCAAAGCTGTTATGTCATGAACCAGTTGATCAGATAATGGGTCTGTAACTTTGTAACGTACTTGTTTTATCAACTTGGCAATATAACTACACACTACCAAACTAGAGCATTATTTGCGGCAGCGGAATTTTTAATGATTGAAGATTTCCTAAAAATACTTGACAGATTATTGAAAAAATAGTACAAATCAAAAAATGAAACATTTTGAATTAGTGTGTTTTTTATGCACATTTTCACATCATTATTATTATTATTATTATTATTATTATTATTATTATTATTATTATTATTATTATTATTATTATTATTATTATTATTTTATTATTATTATTATTTGGGCAGTTAAAAAGGGAATATCACTTTTGTGTAGCGAATTACGGTCCAAAGTTCGGAATAAAATTGTTTGTCTTGGACAGTTTTTTACTTAAAAGCATATAATATTTTAAGAATTGACAAAAAAAGTTTTTTTTTGCCGAAAACCCCGATTTACAGGCGATTTCTTGCTTGAAACCAACAAGCTCTTATCGAACCAATGGAGAAAGCTTTATTCTAGTTCAAATTAAAACGGTTTATGCACTAATTTACATAAAACGATTTCTTTTAGATAATTTTTTCGCTTAAATACTAAATAACTTTGCAAAAAGTTGCTGAAAACAGCTTACTTGGGCCGGAAACATAAATTGACAGACAATTCTTGGCCTACTAGAAAAGAGAAAACTTTTGTAGAACAAACAAAAAAAGCTTTTTTAGCCCACTATGATTATAACTTTTTTCTTTTTTATTTTTTCATTAAACCAACAACATGATAATTTTTAGTACCTAAAAATATGGCAGGTCCCGAACAACATTGTTTCATTTGCGCATTTCCATTAGTTACATATTTCAAATTAAAAAAAAACAAATTAAACTAGAACTATTTTTCTTGGCCATTGGTTATTTACCATGTGATATCATTCTCCAATTTTATGTTTGTAAGCTAAGGCTTAGTCTGTATAGCACAAAAACTAAGGTTCTTTTTCATTTTTCATTGGCAGGATTTGTAAGGATTAATATTTTTTAAAAATAAGGTTCTACAGATATTAATTCTCAAGTATTTGGAATTTGGCAATAATTTTTCTGCAACCTCTTCTTCTTTTTTATAGTAGAAAAAAACAGAAAATATTAAAACTAAATCTCTATACCTAGACGAAAATATTATTTTGAATTTTATCATCGTCAATAACAAGCTGATTGTGTAAATATTTAATAAAAAGATTAGGGACTAAATGAATAAATAAATAAATTGATAATTTTTTAAAAATTATTTCCACTTCAGAGGAAAATTATTAATTGCGATTATAACATTACAAAAAATATTTTTGGGATGACATTTATATAAAAGAAAGTTAATTGTGTGCAAGCACTAGCGATTTTTTGCCGAATTATTTAAGACTTTGAAGCAACTTTTTACGAGTTTTTACAACCCTGTCATAATCGCACGGTGGGTTTATTTGATCGTAAAAAGTTAATTGCAATAAATTTGCCCGGATTTAGAAGTGTATACACTTGATATTGTTGTCAAATTGACCTCGCTGCTCATAAAAATTTTTCTACAATATGTTTTTTTCTCTGGTAAGTAGCACAGAAATAGGTACTGCTACAGACGTCAGCAATTATCAATAAAATTACTTGGTTGACTGCAAACACTCTGGTTTTACAATAATTGCTCAAGACATTGAAAACAACAAGGAGGATTTTTTTAGTCCGTAAAAACAGAAGAAGAAAGAAATGAAATAAAAAGTGAATGTAATTTATTGTTGAAACTAAATGAAGTTTACAATTTTTGTTATCTAATGAAGCGACCCAGATAGAGAAAGCCTGGCATAATTAATTGTAGTGCAGTTTTAAAAAGTAAAGGAAACTTTTGCCATAGTTCCAAATTAATCTCTTCAAGTGTGCTTGAATTTTCGAGATAATTTAGCGTAAGTTTTCTCCACTAATTAAGGCAGCTCGAGTCAAAACAACTAAAACGAGTCTCGCTCCTGTGCCTTATTATTACCCAAGAAAAAATTAAATTTAGCGCACTTCTTCACATTGCACAGACCTCCGAGTCAACGTCCTAATCCCACTTCTAACGCTACTCTCCTCCTTTGCAAATGCACATATCTACCTATTTATAACTCTGAATTTGTTCAACATTTTCACTCGAAAAATGTCTTTTGACCTATCACACGCATTCATTAGCCTTTAGAAGAACTGACTAAACCAAAGTTGAAACCAACCGGGCTCTGTGTTTGACGTGGTGGAGCTTATTCGAAAAAATTGACAGTGATGGTTTCACTAAATTTAAATATGGAGTCAGTTGTTTCTAGCAGGAGGTAACCGATATTACATTCGGATACGAGTAGATTTACTGTGGTTGTGGATGGGCTGGTAATCTCCGGCTCTGCTAATTACTTAGGGCGGACAGTTAAGTGAAAAAGAATTAACATTATTATGTTTCTACGGAATTAAACAGGAAAGCAGGTATTTTTAGTGAACGAAATAAAGATCTGTCGATTGTTGTTACGGTTAGTAACAAGTGTGTTGGCGGATCTGTTATCGGTTTGTGTTTCCAAAAAGTTTTCAATAAATGATGTGTTCCGAAGATTATTAAGACACGTGGCCTGGGAAAGTGAGTAAAAGTTCGCATCATTCCAAATTACTGAAGAAATGCGGTTTTCTATTCGTGTATTAGTCACTCGATTAATTCCAGTTGATTATGTCTGTTGTCACATACTTTTATTTGTTTGTATTTTCTAATTAGAATGCATTGACAGTTTTATTTAAAAGTTTTATGGTAATTGCTTTTAATTAAAGGAAATTTTTCTCGAAATAGCAGGACATTATAAAACGCAAGTCACTACACGTGATAAATCATTGAAGAATGAAGCTAAACACAGTGCCTAAATGTATTTACATTGGCTTCAATTAATTTTTTGACTTTACAGAAAGTAACAAATTTTCAGCAAATTTATGGCACACTAACTAATTAAAGGCGACAATAATTATTTATTATGAGAAATTAACATTTGAAATAATTACCAATTGCGATTTATTTTTGCAAACATTTCCCGGTCAAAGTCTTTCACCTGTGGCAATTCCAAACATTAATTTAATTTTTATGGACACTGATAACTGAATAATCATGAAACCACGTTATACCTACATCAGTTCAGAGTCCACGTGTAATATTTGTTTTATTTTCCTTGCAGGACCAGTTGAAGTTCCAACTTTGACGCGGTGTTTTTCCAAAGAAGACTGGGTACTTTTAGATGCAATGGGTTCTAGTCCTTCTCTAGGCTGCTCTGGGAGATTTCTCACAATGCACAAAAGACGTCGCAAAAAACTTGCTACTCGATCTTTATCACAAGATCACGCAATACTTGATGACATTCATCATGGACTAGTTCAGGTTGGTGCATTTTAGGCATTTATTTAAATAGGTGTTACTTTAACTGCGCACATCAAGCACCAAGGCCTCTTGTCACAGTTAGTTAAATCATCGATGTAATAAAAGAGGTGCGATTTTTAATTAAAATGCTGGTTGTTTTGTGGCAGCTAATAAATTATGAATATAGTCAACATCTTAAAATTCGTGTTTATTTGCGTCATTAGTGGCTTAAAAAGCTGACCGGTGTCGTGGAGGAAACCATAGTATTTAATTATTAACAATTATTTTGCTCCAGGAACTACGCCTAATACCCGAGCCAAATAATTACTGATTAAAATAAAATTACACAGAAAACTTTCCTCGACAGAGTCGTGTGGGTCTACTAGTCGACAGTTTTGTTATCATCTCAATAGCTGAAAACAAATGGCTTGCACATTAATGGTAGCGTTGCTGCTGAAACTAAAGTTGTTAATGTATTTCCTTTAAAACAAACCTTATACGGGCTTTCTACACTATTAAACTTCAGTTTCTAGAATGTGTCTGGGTTTCATTATCAGAATTTAAACAAAGCTTATTTTACATTGCATATTTTGATATAAAATTATAACAAAACTGGAATGAAATCGGATAACCATTCGTGGTTTTTCGAACAGTCCATATATTTTGTATCATGTGCGATTAATCTGCCAAATTCAGGCCAAACCATGATTCGGCAAATAATTTAAGTAAACAAGGTAAAAATTGCGTTCCCGTTGTTATAACAATGGAAACAATCAATATTATTAATTGTAAATTCCGGTTAATAGCATTGGAACAAAGCGATGAAATTATAAATGATATATTTCTAAATGAAGTTGTCACTGTTTAACATATTGATAGGTAAATTCAATTTATCACAGATTTTTATCGAAAAATTGTATTTCCAATTTCCGTGTCCTCAAGTCGAGATTTTTAACTCGGGTTAAATGTGACTCTGCATGAGATGTATAATAAGAATCTTTCACATAGAATAACAAAGAGGACGTGTATCTCCCCTTGAGAGTCAAAGTTATGTCAAAGTTATATCAGTTGGAGAGAACTTACAGAAAAATAAAGCTCTGCGTTTGGATGTGGCGCGATTTTTATTTGTTTTTCACGTAGTATTACGACTGTTTAATGATTTAAATTATGTGTTTATCAAAAGAAATGCGCAAAACGTATTTTTATTTAACGATAATAATCATTAGTTTCAAGAACAAAATAGTTTGCAATAAAAATTACCTCTCCTTTTTGTTTATTATGTTTATAAATATCCTTCGGAACAATTATTGCTTGAAGTCTGGGTAATTTCTTAAATTAATATGTTTTGATAGTTTTTAATGCCACGTGAATTTTTTTAAAGGATTTATCCTCGGATTTATCTGAAATCTTGATGCTTAAAGTAGTAGTAAGTGGAAGATTTTGCTATTAATTTTTCTTTGCTTAGACATATTTTATGTCTTTAATATTAAAAACTCTAGTGCTTTGAGGAGACCAGTTTTCGTTTCAAATATTAAAATCTTAAGCTCGGAGAAAGCGCTAAATTGCTTAGATGGGACCTGGGAATGTCGTATCTGGTTTTAGTCAGGTTCGTTTTAAAACGCAGCTTTATAGAAAAATAAAACACAAAACACTTAATCTTAATGTTTTACTTACTTCCTAAGTATTTAAATGACGTCATGTAGGAAAAGTAAGAGACTTTGATCAGTTTAAATCACTGTAAAATAATTACTTATGCTAAAAACAGTTTTCGTTGTTTAAACTATTTACAAGAAAAACTATTAGTTCATTTTTAAGTTAGAAATTTGAATTCACTTTTCAAGAATAATAAAAAATATTGCTTCGCTATGGAGATAAAATAGTTTTTGGAGCTTATAGTTTTTTTTTTAATTTGGTTTTACTGCTTGCTTGAGTAGATAAAAATTGGTACTTTTCAGAAATTTTATAGAAATGAAATAATTAAATGCAGCAAATTCAAGTTCCAGAAGCACCTGAGATCCTACTCTTTTATAAACAATCCGTAGATAATAAACAATTATCGTTTTGAAGGATTGGAGGAATGACGTTATTTTTAATATTAGTTAAAGACAACCGACATTTTTGTTTACTATTTTTAGTAGTACACCCCTTTATCTTTATAATAATAATAAAAAAAATAAAAATAAAACATTATAAAACATTTTTTTAATAGTTAGCATGAAATCATTAAAAATAACTCACAATATCAATAAGACAAGGACCGAAAAATAAAGCCCTTTATTATAACAACAATAGTCAAACTTATACATAGATAAAAAGTCCCAAAGCTTCTACTTTGAAGCACAGAGAAACCACGAAGAAAAGCTCTGAATGTATTGTACTTTTGAAGGAGCTAAAGGAAGGTCTTAACGAACTAAACTAAAAATTTGTTTCATTCAAGAAAAGTGTAATAAATTTTATTATTTTAATTTTTCAATCTAACGTTAACATTTTTTTGTACTTTAAAGTCCACCAATGAGTTACTTTAGAATATGAATAGTTAAGACAACAGCTCTTATTTCCATACTTTTAATTCTCCCTGTGGGTACTTGTGTTGTTTTCAACGAGTTTATATGAAGACCACGCACGTCTGTCTACTATTTTTAATAAATTAATGTTTAATTAAGGATTTTCCTGATGTTTTGTTTGTGGAAATTGCAGCGAATTTTGGACCGAGTTGGCCTGTGGGGCTTCAACGCTTTTACGTTGGAGACCGTGGCCGGCGGCCGAGCACTGCCTGTCCTTTGTGTCCATTTGTTCCATTGGTACGGATTGTTGGATTACTTCCAGTTGGACGTAGTCCGTGTATGGAAACTTTTCAGTAAGTACTCGGTGTTTCAATTGCGATAAATCGCCTAAACAAATTGTGACAATGCAGCTCTCATTGAAGAAGGATACCACAGTACGAATCCTTACCACAATTCAATCCATGCGACTGATGTAACACAAGCAATGCATTGCTTCCTGCAAGAGGAAAAAGTACGATACGTCTATTGTCTGCCGGTTCAACGGTTGAAATAATGCGCTTTTGCAGATTCGAAAGCATCTCTCGGAACTGGAAATAATGGCAGCTTTGATAGGTGCAGTTGCTCACGACTTGGACCATCCAGGTGTCAATCAGCACTTCCTCATTTCAACGTCGAATCATCTTGCCATTCTGTACCAAGTACGTATCCGGGCACAACTTCAAGTATTTCTCATTGTTGTGTATATTCAGATTTGAAAAGCACAAACAAAACTTTTCCAGAACACGTCGGTATTAGAGAATCACCACTGGAGATCGGCTGTTGGCTGTCTGTTAGAGAGCGGGGTGGCCGAACAGCTACTGCCTCACAGAAGTAAGCTCGAATTGCAAATACGTGATCTCATATTAGCCACTGATATTAATAGACAAAACGAGTTTTTAACAAAATTCAAGGTAACACTTGCTTCTACCGCACTTTCCCTCGTACTTAATGGCACTTTTTCAGGCATATTTAGACGAAGGTAGTTTAGATTTAACCAAAACGACAGACAGACATTTCATACTGCAAATTGCTCTGAAGTGTGCAGACATCTCAAACCCCACCCGACCCTGGGACATCTCTCACAAATGGAGCTTAAAAGTCTGCGACGAGTTTTTCAGACAGGGCGAATTCGAAAGAAAACTAAATCTTCCAGTTACTTCCATTTGCGATCAACAATCGACTTCAGTTGCCAAAATACAAGTCGGTACGCTGCCGCGTCACCAAATTTATCATCCAATTTTTTACGAAATTTTTTTTGCAGGTTTCTTCCGCTACGTGGTAAAACCTTTGTTTTCTGAATGGCACCGGTTTCTTAAAAGCACACTTTCAACTCATATGATGGAAATTTTAGAAGCCAACCGGAAACGATGGGAAAAACAAGAAAGCGCGGAACAGGCAGAGGAAACGCAAACTGAACTGTCAGACGCCGAGCCTGACGTTAGCGACGATGAAGAGGCCACAAAGCAATCGTCTGAAACTCCAAGTATTATGGATTTCATTCCGCCACCGAGAAGGTAACAATATAGGCTTTTCCGTAAGTAAACGGCAATCTATTCACGCGGGACAAAGGCGATCTCAACCGGAGCTTTTTCTCTCCCCGGAAAGAATAAAGAGGAAAAAGTTGCGAAAACATTACAATTAACATAAAATACATACTTATCACATTCCGTGCTAAGAAAAAATCTTTACCAGCACTATAAAAAAGACATACGGACTTCTTAATTATCATTAATTTGTTTTGAGTAGAATTTATTTTGTCTGTGTAAAGTATTTTTCTAAAGAGTTAAGATCAGGCAAACAATAGTTTAAAAATCAATGAATAAAGTTCGCTATACCAGAAGTGGATCCTTTTTTAAGAAATGACCAATGAAAATGAGACGAAATCTCTTTAAAGACAAATCTGATGGCCAGTTTTTTTGTCGCCCTATCTGCCCTTACATTAGCAGAAAATTTTGATGTAATACTTATGCTTTTTGTGATTTTTTGGATGTTAAAAATAAGAAATAATACACGCATATAGCAATCATAAGCTCGCAAAAGTCAGAAAGGTAGACAACGATAGATCCTTTCATTTGGATAACCGATTTTTTTCGAATTAAAAATAATTTTGAAAAAAAATTGAATTGGTGCCAAAAAAACATGAATTAAAAGAGAAAACCAAACAGAATTATGTCTCACGATTGGTTAAAAAACATAAACAAAAAACGAAAAAAAAAATACAAAATGAAATCGTTTTGAACTGTCTCTACTGTATTTTATAACTAGAAAAATAAATTTCACTTTACTCTTTACCTTAAATTAATTTTTCTTACAATGCAGTTCTAGAAGGTGAAAAAAGATATAATAAAATATCTTGTTGTAATAACTTAATAAGAAAGAATAATTGTTTTTATTTTAATATAAAAATAAACAGGAGGCTTCATGTAAAATAAGATAAGGTGTGAAAAGTTTAATAGTAAATTGTACGTACCTAGTTATAATCAGACAGTTTGTATTTCTATTATCAATTTTTTTTTGGTTTTTATTTTTTTTTAATAGAAAATATTGGGGGTATGTAAATAATTAAAAAGGATTCCAATTGAGCACAAAAATACTAGCGTACCAATAAAAAAGTTAACATTATGACGCCACACTTTTTTGGGAGACTGTATATTCAAAAAGAGTTTTCTGAAATGCCTCTTAGAATATAAATAATGTCTACAAAAGGTGAAAAGTCCAACATAAGTAATAACTAAGGCTACAGAACACGGGAGCGGGGCTGAAAACCTCTGTTAATAACCGTGCATATTTTTTTCTTGAGTGTGTAGAAGAGAATAAGTAAAACTGATAATTTAAAAAAACAAATCCCACAATTTTAAAACTGTAAAAAATGAAAATGGACTTTGAATGTAATTGGAAAGGAATTCGGAAATATTTTAATTTTTTACATTCATCCTTTTCCTGTCCTGTTTTTATTTCAACATTTTGCAAACTTAAAAACCTTACTTTTAAATTCGAAAACGGTATAGTAACCGAATTATTGACCGAGGAGATCTCAGCTGGCATGTGTAAACAAATAAATTTAATCCTTCATGGTTAATAACAATAAAAGCCTAGCTGGAGGTAAATTTCAGTCCGTTTAGGTCAACAGATACATTTTTTAAATACACATGTTTAGAAAAAAAAAAAAGAAATTGTTTGTCGTTTATTATAATGCACCTGTGCGTTATATTTAGTTGTATGTTCTTACAACCGCCGTTTCAGAGAAATAAGAAGACAATCATTAGCTGTTCCAACGTTAGAACACACTTTAGGAGTAAGACGCCATTCGGTCCCGGTTAACATGGAGCCATCACTGCCACGAACAATCTACCGAAGAGAAAGCTTACCAACCGGGAGAGCTGCTTCATCTGGACGGTCTCCAGTCAGTCCTGTCCAAAATGAATCCAGAACTTCCAGCGGACTTCGCGAGGAAGACGAACTCATGAAATTCGGTTCGCAATCCTCTATTATATCTTCCACAAGTCCGCATCTTTCTTCAGGTAACAATGACCACAAAGCGTATTTTTTTAAACAATTTGCGACGTCTTAAGGTGCGGAAGATCAACCAGAGCGGCCTTTAAGTGCAGAAAATTTGCTCCCAGAACCAAGCATAGCCTCGATGACGAGCAGTGCGGCAGCAAGCCGTCTCTCCTCAGTCTTGCAAGGCAATTCGGTTGCTCCTCCGTCAAAGTGTTTAACAAGGCAGCAGACGTTTCCACCACCGCAGCCTTACGTGCGCATGAGATACATGTCGGCAACGGTCGAAATGTCCACTTGCACTGAAACCGTACACGAAGGTACGATTTTTAATTGACCAAACTGGTGAAAAACGCCCAAGTTTTAGGTGAAAGTAGGTCCAATTCATCGCATGGCTCACACGAAAACATATCAAACGTCCCCCATTACACGATCCCAGCTATAGCGGTCCTAAGCCCGAATAACAGCCGTTCGCCTGATTTCTTGATCCCGGAAGTTCCGCATAAATCATCCCTGGCAGGCAAGCGCGAACAGGAGGCCAACAGCGATAAGGAAAAAGTTTGCAAAATGGTCAAGCTGTCCGACCCTGGGCAAAGATACGAGAAGGAGAACGTGGATCCGAGAAGATTAACAACAACGGTAAGCGGAAAAATGCTAGTTTTTGCGAGTGAAAATCGGTTTTTAGTCGCTGGCCAGGCGGAGGGGCTCGGCCCCGGTGTCCTTGCCGCTGAGTGGTCCCGATGACAGCGTGTCCTCTGCGGGCGGAGGATTATGTCTGTCTGAGACACAGACGCTGCGAAGGGGATCAGTGCCAATTGAAATTGCTCACTATCGTAAGTAATGGCGTTTGAAAGAGGAGAAAAGCAGCACAGTGGAGGAAATTTGATATGCGTTCACTACTCGCAGTGACTACATCAAATTTCCATTAAAGGCAAAATTCAACACATTATAGTTTGAAACTTTTGTAATACAATACATGGGAAACTATTTTGTCACCGTTTTTACCTAAAAGGAAATACAATCAAATTTGCTTTGGCGTGCTCGGCGAAAATGGCTTCGTTAATATTATTGAGTTGATACACGCGAAATTAGGTTTCGAGTTAAATTCAACTAAAAATTTAACATGGCGAGCTGTTTTTAACACTTTGCCGTTTCTAAAAATAGTATTTTTACAAAAAAAAGCTCTATTTAATTATCCTATCAGTCTAGGGAATTTTACAACAAATTAGCGAAACAAAAGTGGTAGGTGTACTTATTTTTAACAGAAAAGACATAGAAAATGAAAGTATAAATTCATTCAATCAAGAATTTTACAAACAAGGAACGATTGTTCGAATGGTGTTCTGCAGCAATTCAAAACAGCGTTGAAACTTAAAGACAAATTGATATTTTTATTATAATTTTGACGAATGGTATTGGCTTTATTTCTGCAAATGGGGCGCCAACCTGAATTTCGGTTACTGTTATTCTCTGAAAAGGTGTGAATGTAAATACGTAATGATTTTTTTGTGAGCGACTTATTTAAAAAGTTATTGACTTCTAAATATTGACCAAATATTAAGCGTAAATCGTTATTCTAATTAAACAATATATAACAAATTTTTTAAAATGGTGTTTTATACACAAAATTCACTGTTCTTTTTAACTCTATAATCAAATTTGAAATTTGAAATTTTTTTCGTATTAAAACCCAGAAGTGAAGTTTCAAATCCGAATTTTAGTAAGTTGGACCAGTTTTTTAAAATTATTTTTATTTTGAAAAATAGCTTAAAGTAAATAGAGTTCACACTGTAAGACGTAAAATGGGATCTTTATTCGTTTAGGAGATATAGTACTTAATGTACTCAAAAGTGCGTAATTTCTTGCGTAAACCGTACTGTATCTCCTAGAAATTTTGCGATTTATAGTGTAAAAGCTATTTTTTGAAATAAAAATAATTAAAAAAAATGGTCCAAGTTATTAAAATTCGGATTTGAAACTTCACTTCCGGTTTTCTTCACGAAAAAAATTTCAAATTCCAAATCAGATTTCAGAATCAAAAAGAACAGAGAATTTTCTATATGAAGCACTATTTTAAATATTTTGGTACGCATCACTTTTTTGAATAAAAGCTTCCAGAAACTCTGTGTCTCATATTTCGTAAAATTTTTAGATGTCAATATTGTCAGAAATAAGTGTCATACAGAAAAATTATTATGTATTTACAATCATGCTTTCTAGGAGAACAATTATAACCGAATTTCAAGTTTTTTTCAAGAAACGCCCCACACTCACTTGATTTTATTCTTTCCCAATTTTCTGCCGATACTCGTATTAGTAGCTTAAGGAATAATTGTTTTTTCAATTAGCTGTTTCAAAACTCTCTCAAAACTACGCCAAAGCCTTTGAAAACTACGTTTGGCTGAATTTTCAGTGTACACCGCTTCAGATTCATACACGGATGAGAATTTAGAGCAAGTAATAAACATCACGCCTGTGGAGACAACTCGTTCCTTTTGGCAATATCAACGCAGGGGCTCCGCCCCCATCGACTTGCCTCCAGCGGGCGGCGAACGACGGGAGCAACTCACCCGTCACACCAGCCTGAACGGCAAATCTGGCCGAAGAAAGAAGCAATTGCGTAGACGCAGCTCAGGCGGGCCTGAAACTGTCTGTCTACCCGAATCGTCGCATTCTGAAGGGTGTTCACGACTGCTACTGCGAAGACCTGAGAATCCTGATGCGCTGCTGGCTCGGCGAAGAGGATCACTGCCTATTGAAGTTTTGACTGTTGGACACTCCGGTAAGAACATACAACCAGTCTTTTTTTACTGTTAGTGTGTTTATGAAAATATGCTTCGCAGTTATTTCACTGTTCGATTGCGACTTTTGAATTTTAGCGATCACAGATGCTTCCTCACGTAACCATTTCATGCTGAGCTGCGATTTTAACGCAAAAGCTACGTGCATGCCTGAAATTGCGGCTTATTTGCTTAGCGTTTCAGAAAGATAGTCTTTTATTTGTGGGCTTTCTAAGACAAGTTTCTAAACAATTTTTTAATAATATTCTTTCATATATTGAATATAGTTTGAATAAATGACTATCTTTTCAGATTTTATATTTATATAAATTATTCGAAATGTGTGCATATACAAGATCAAAATTTATTTATTTATTCAAAAAAATTGGTTTTGAAGTAATTAATATTATCTTTTCTTGTACTATTTATATTTTAACACGATTACTATACGATTTTCGTCGTATTTCTAAAATTTAAAAAACGCCGTCTGCACCCTGCAGTTCCTTTCTATTTTTATGCACGTATTTTGACCGAATGTGTGTACTTACACGATATTTTTTGTAATTATTGTTATCCACTCTGTCCATTCTGTGTGTAAATAAAAGTAAAATCGTGAGTGGAGGGTGGATAATGGATCGCTTAATAAACCTGGAGTTGATTTTTTTCAGAGCATAACATCATCACGCTTCTTACGCATTAAACGTGCCGATTTAATTAAGCCCCCTGTCATGGATTTTTTCAAAAAAGAATTAGTACGATAGAATTTTGAAAAAGTCCATTGTGATTACATGTTTTTGCGATCCAATTTTAAAGTTGCAGGTAACCTGAGATTGTGAAGTTGATGAGGAGCGATTTGCGGCTCCGCGAACATAGTATTTAATGATCGGCAAACAAAAACTAACTGTGATTTTATTTTCAAGTGTTTTGACGGTTGCCTCTATCGCCAATAGGGCTCTGGACATCACCGTCCAATGTGCAATAAGGACCAACATTCACTGACTGACATCTTCACTAGTTAGCTCATTATTTATAATCATCAAACAAGCCAAATAATCATAAATGTTCTAGTTGTCACAATGATTGTTAGGATTTTTATGTTTTACATGCGCAGTGTATGTGACGATAGGTAGTTCTTCCCTAGAAACTAGACGTAGTAATTTATTTGCACTACGGTTGCGCATATTCATCTATTTAATACTTAGTTCGTTATGTACAAGTCTAAGTACCTTACATGAAAAGTATTTTAGTTGTAGTGTTGTTGAGTTTGTTACAGATTTTGAATGTGGTGCAATCTTAGTGATTTGATATGAATATAACTTTGAATCAACTTTCTTGATATATTATATTTGTAATGAAACGACTGTTGCAAACCCCGACAGGATGTTTACTCTGTGTTTTCTTTTTTATATATTGTACAATGTATCGGACATTTGCAAAGATCACTAGTCGACAATATGTTCGCGTACATTTCTTTCTCACACTTTACCACTTTTTTAGACAATATGCCGCGATCTTTGCAAACGTTTCACTTAGTATACCGTACCCTCTTGCAACATTACTCTGTAATAACTGTTGAATGTGGTTCATTTTATAATGTGCTGTATACTGTATGTTCGTAGTAGGTTGTTGCAGACGTAATAATCAAAATTCCATGACTTGTTAAGGGATTTACGTTGACTCTGCAAATATTCGTAGGTACATAGTTCTTTGAGGTAACGGAATGTACTTTTAGAGAATCATAATTAAGTTTTCTAGCGAACAATAGTCTGTCTCTCCTTTAACACATCCACTTTCTGGTGTCATCTTGGGATCAATTATAATATCCGCATAAGACCACAAATTCATACACACATAACTCATACATAGTTACTGGAAGTTGCATAAGTGTGTGTTAAATTGTACCCTAACATACAACCGATAGACTCCAGACACAAACATTTCAGTGTTATCAAAACTATATAATTTCACTTTAGGACCATACAGTTGAACTAACAGGGTTAATATATGATGTGTTTCAATAAGACTGCTTAGAGAATGACATTAGGGAGGTATACAGACAAAGGGTTATAAGAATCCTATTGTTACGCTTAAAATCTGAGTTCAACATGAGTACTCATCGTTTGTGAAATGGTTGATAAATAAATTCATGTTTTTAAACCGCTTTTTTATTCCCCAGGGCCAGGTTTAAAGGAAACCACTGAATTAGAAATGTTTTCTTTATTTGCCCCAATGTAACAAAAGGACATGAATACAATTAACGATTAGACTTAGCCACACGTTCCAACTCATCCTTTTTCTTAATAGCATACGAATTGGATGATCCCTGCAAAAATAGTACACATTACTTATTGCCCCACAATTCCAATTGTGATTGTAGCAAATTTACAAAAGATGGTTTCAATTTAATAAAGAACTCATCTATAAATTTATAAAAGTGCATTGCTTTAGTCCTTAGCGAAACTACGGAACTTTGACCCGTTCCTCAGCATTAGAAAGGACATTTTAGCAAAAAATTAAATGAAAACGTACCTTTGCCGCATTCATGAGTTCATCAGCCAAACATTCCGCAATCGTTTTGATGTTACGGAATGCGGCTTCTCTTGCACCTGTGCACAATAACCAAATAGCTTGGTTCACCCTACGCAAGGGAGAGACATCAACGGCTTGCCTCCTAACGGTACCTGCCCTTCCAATACGGGTTGAGTCTTCACGGGGGCCAGAATTAATAATGGCATTAACCAAAACCTGTAATACATTTAAAATTCATTACTCGACGTATCATTACTTGGTACTTGAAGTTTGAAACTATTACAATCAGTCAATGGTAGCTAAATTTCAACAAATTATTTTCTGAAGAGGTGTCAGAAAAACAACTAAATCATCATAGTAAACTAAGAAGTGATAAATAATAAAATAACCCTTACTTCAAGTGGGTTGTCTCCAGTTAGAAGGTGGATGATTTCAAACGCATGTTTGACAATACGGACGGCCATCAATTTTTTGCCGTTGTTCCTCCCATGCATCATCAAAGAGTTGGTCAATCTTTCAACAATGGGGCACTGGGCCTTGCGGAACCTTTTTGCCGCATAACGACCTGCTGAGTGAGGTAAATATTTGGCATTCTTCTCTTTTACGGCAATGTAGTCCTGCAAATTAAAAACTAATGAACATCTGCTTACACAAGTGGTTAGAAGAAATACGTAAGTATCGACTCAGATTAACTAGTCACCATGAGGTGGTCTGAAGAGGTGTCAGAAAGTTAAAAAAATGTTATTTCATCATTTAAAATAATTTTAAATAGTTTCTCAAAAAATGCCGGTAAAAATTAGGTAAATACTCTTGATCAGTGGCTTTTGTAGCAAAAATAAAATGAATCTCAAAACAAGTTTTTCTGCAACTGACTGGCGCTCCAGCAAGCTGCTTTACTTTTTTACGATAATGCCCCTACTTTAAGGTGAAAAACTCACCTGCAAAGACATATCTGGGACTTGAACATCGTCGCAGCTCCACCGGCCGAACAATTTAATTTCTGGCATTTCCGCCATTTGGGGCGCGGCGATAGCCCCCGCTTGGATTTCATCGTAATCGTCCACCATTCTTCCTAAAACGCAAAACTATTAGTGCTCTTCAAAACCAACCTAACCCCAAATTGTCGAGACACATGTTTCAGTCGTAGTGCATCAACAACGAGGCATTCTGTCAAGAGGTGTCAGAATTAAATAAAAAATCATCATTTTAAAAAACTGGTCCACTTATTTCACCATAAGATGTTTTTTTGATAAATAGAAACACGTGCCACGTGAAAATTCGTTTTTTTACAAGGTGGAGATAAGCAGTTGTGTTTTTTACACGCATTTAGTGTTTCTACATTATTTTGGTTGAAATTGTAATACATACCTGGAATTTCTGTCTAATATTTATTAAATTATGAGCAAAATAACCATCAACACATTCACCACCATGAACGGTGAACCGGAAAGAGCTTCGCCATTCAAAATGGCGATAATAGAAGAGGAAATGGCAACCTTACGAAATTGGAGACCCTATGATTATCTGTCTCCCTTCCACGCATCGTCGTGACCTTAGCTCTTTCTTTACTCAACTCTAATTCCAGTAACTTTTTCACTGACTTTCTTTTTGATTAAAACGGCGGGTCTTACGAATTTGTTACTAAAACATCAAGTATTTGTTTAGACAATGATTACTCATCGTTATTTAACTAAAGCGTAGGTTATGTGATAGTGAATACAGTGGACTGAATTTTCAATTTCGTGTTTCCTTTTTATACAAATTAAAGATAATTAGGGGTGGAATTTAGGGTTTTTCACAGAGGTAGGTTTATCAATACCACTGACGTTCCCTTGCTAGTGACATTGTTGTTGTTGAAATTATGATTTATTTTACTTAAAATATGAAGTTATATGGTTCTTCGTTTATATCCACCCAACATTCCACATGTTTATGAGCAAGTTACTGTTAAGTTTGCAAGTGCAGAACTTGCCAGCCCACACATATTGACATGACGTTGGAGGACCCGTTTTTTGTAGTGAAAGAGTAAGACTTTGTGCAGTCATAAACATAAGACTTTTTATCGTGATTAGCATTTAATTTGCATAAATTCCGTGTTTGCAACAATGCATGAGCTTTGTGGGGATGTGTTTCATTTCTATTTTATTTATATTGATTTTGGTTGTTCAATGTAAACAAATTACATTATAAATAGAATGATCAAATTTTAGTGAGGTATTTAAGGCGTTAAATAAAACAAGGGGCTTGTATCTTCGATGGACTGAATTGCAAGATGACTCAATCTGTATCACCAAGGATGAAGTAGAATGGACCAACACAGAACTCAAAAACTCTTTACGTAGCATAGAATGGGACCTGGAGGACTTAGAAGACACAATTGATATCCTTTTTTAACACATTCATTGACTCAGTTGACCAGTTTATCAGCCAATAAATCTCACATACAAATTTAAATATACAAAGTGATCAAGAATATCTGTTTAAGTTGGCGATACTGGTAACAGCATTGTATTAAAATAAATAGAAATCATCTCTTGGATGGTGATAAAAAACATCCAATTGAGTTCCTATATTAAAAAATTGTTGGAGTTTTTTTTACGAGATATACACGTGAAGTTAATAGTTGTGCAAATATTTTAAGGTTTTTTAATATTAAAAAAATATTTTTGTTTACAAATTTTTTTATATTTGTGCACTTTTGAGTCATGGTATTATAGAAATTTATTACATTACATTGTTTCAAACAACTAAAAATTAAAATATTTCTGTGGCTAACTAAAATAGTCATTCTTGGTAACTTTGTAGGTGACATTTCTGGTGTTAAATGAGTATTATAAGAACTATCTATTACTGTTTCTAAATGCTCATTACTTTTTTAATTACTAAACAGTTCGAGTATAATTATATCTTTGAAATATTAAGTGTCACTTTTTTCTTCGTAATTTACTTTAAAAACAAATATCACAATTAAAAACTGGTTTCAATAAAAAGTGATATATTAAACTTCTTCTAAATATAGAAATAATTAGTTTACAACACATTTTGTTTGCATTCTTGAAGGAGATAAGTTTTTTCTTAACAGTTAAACACATATTGTAGAGAAAAATCCGTCAAAATTTAAAATCGACAACAAAGAACTTACCATCAGGAAAAACTTCATTGACACAACACGTGAAGAAGTTAAGGTAAAAAGCTTTAAAAATTAACAATATATTTTCGGTTTTGGTTCACTCTTACGTGATTTTAACTTTAATCTATAGTTACTTAAGTTGGTATGTATGTTTTTTTATGTTTTTAATTTGAAATAATTTTCAAATCACTCAAACCATTTTTTCAATACAATTTAATAAAACCTGATAAGCTAATATTTAATATTTTAAAGTATTCCACTTTTAAAAAACTTTTTTTTGTATTTGCTTAACACTATTCCTTGTAGTCCTTGTCATTGATTAATTTATTCAGCTCTAAATAATAAATTGATTTTCCGACTTCCGATGTTTGAAAAGTAGTCAGTTTTTTCAAAAGAAAGGGCTATTAACAACTTACGTTGTTAATAACTTAGTCGGACTTTTTATTGATTATTTGCCTTGAATAAACATATTTACTTTTCAATTTTGTTACTGAAAATGTTAAGGTGACTATCATAATGTTTTAAAAACAGCGGCTTTACGTGTTAGTACATAGGGAAATTAATTGATTTAAACTGTAAAAGGTAATGAAATATAATTATCATACGTAATATAATGAGTTTTTTGTATGGATTTACTTGTTTAAAGGCAGGAGATTTTTATTGGGTGTAGTCCACAATTAATCATACCATTAAAATCTCAATAGAAAATTATTTGTGTACATCAAACACTCAGACTTTGCATTTTTTAGTCAATGAAAGATAAAATCAACATGAATCGAAACAGAGATCGTGATCGTACCGCACGACAGGTAAACAACACCTAAAGTATTCTAAAGCTGACTGGCTGAATTTTTAGCCCTTACTCGACAATAGCCCCGTCAGGGTCACCAACAGCCACGGCACTACAAAATACTCTAAACTGGAAAACGATTTAGACAGCCCTCAACGTCAGTTTTTAAACGACACATTGTCGCAGCAACAATATATGACCAGACAACAAGAAGAGCATTTGGAAGCTATCGGTGATTCCCTCGGATCGTTAAAAACGGTGTCTAGACACATTGGAATCGAGCTCGATGAACAGGCAGGGTAAGAATTCTATTTTTAACAATAATAATAATTTTATTTGTCGAAAAAAAACAGCGTCCCTATTTTTAAAATTCCAAAAAACGCATCTTAGTATAATGATATTCAATGAGAGCTTTCCTTCAATGTCATAATTATGGAAATCAGAATGTAATTTGTTAAATGCGTAATTTTCTTTAATTTCTATTGTTCCATCACTTCTACACCGGTATATCCAGCTATCGGGTTAGATGTTATGCAAACATTCAAGACGATCGTAATAAGGGAAATGGCACTTAGCTGATAAAAAATTATTTGTGTTGTAAAATAATCCGAAGGTTGCGTCACCGATGTTAGAATAATTATTTTAGCTTTTTCCAATGTTTACCTTTTTTGCAGAATGTTGGACGAGTTCGGGACTGAACTCGAAAACACCGACTCAAAACTGGACTCGACTTTGAAGAAGATGGCGAAAGTGTTGCACATGTCCAACGGTAAATTTTCGTATTAAATTGCCACTTTTGTCAGGGATTTATTTACAGATCGGCGGCAGTGGACAGCTATCATCGTTCTATCTATCATTCTTCTTATTGTGATAATTTTATTTTCCGTACTGTGATTTCGTTTTTAAAGGCCAACCGCAAGCCAAGTTAAGAGATAGTCTAAGTACAAATGATTAGTTATATTTATACATTTTCCAACGTTCACACACTTGTTTCAAGCACAGTTTTTTCGGTTGAAACTCCTGATAGGTTTAGTGACTCAGCGTGCCATTTGTACAGCACAACTGTACGTTTTTAAATTCAAAATAGTGTCGTAGAGGTATCCTAATATTTGTAGCGTTTGGAAATAACCATATATCTGAATAATAGCTGAATATATTTTTAGTCATCGTGTAATTGTTTTTATTTATTATGGATAACTGTATGTATTAGTACGAAAATGAATAAAATGTACCCACATATCTGTGCAGTTTTATTTCCAACCACCGGGGAAATACATGATTTAATTCAGCAGTTGGTTCTGCAATTTGCATGTTTTACACGCCCTGAGTGTAATTCTTGCGCTTTTAAGCACACAATTGTCAAGCTACAAAGTGTAAACTTCGCAAGAATACTTGTGTGGAGTACTTTACACTCACGTTAGCCTTTTCTCCAGCATCCGTTACTTTTTACGAGGCAGGTTTTGTTTTATTTTTCGTCTTAACATTCATGACCTGCTGAACAAAATGTAGGTGCAAGCGGTTGTGGGAAATATTTTTTCCTAAGACCACAACAAAGTAACTTTTTGTACATAGTATTTTGAGGTTTTTTCCCTGTTAAACAAATTAGGAAAGTAGTATATTGTAGTATACTGTTTTTTTTTTAATTTAAAAAAGGGATAAAATGATAAAATACAAGATGTAAACTTCTCAGATAAAAAAGTAGTCAGTATTTTAATTTCGAATAGGGTATCTAACTATTTTTTTCTCGTGCGTATTTTGAGAAAAAAGACTATTACAAAAAAACATCATTTTCGTCATCGCTTACATCCGTATCTTATCATTCTTTAGAACAATATCTTTGAATATTTTCTTTGACATCTTTTCTCTTCTTTCCTTGGTCTGTTTTCTTTTTGGAATCTTTTTACATTCTGTAAAGAAAGTACTACTTTTCCAGCGATAGATTCCTTTTTTTTAAATAACCTGGAAACATTAAAATCACTGAGATCTTCGTATGAGTAGGGTGTTTAGTGCGTACTGTTGGGTTGGTAGTATTCCCGCGCTTGTAATCCTCCGCCGATTTTACACCTGTCATATTTTTTGTACTGTCAAATCCGAATTTAAAACGCGTTGTGCTAAAGATTTAGGATTAATTTCGTTTAACTACGTTTGTAAAGTGTTAATAATCGTTTTTAGTTTGTGTTCTATTAATTATTTATTGGTGATAGTGAATTTGCTTTTGGTCACTTGAAGACATTCACAAGACGAAGCTTTTAAGTTCTTTTACACTTTTTCTCAGGTAAGTCCAAAAATTCCTACTTGATTATTAATAGGGGTTTAATCTAAAACATTTTAAAGGAAAAACTAAAATTTTGAATCGCGGAGTGTTAGTAACTTGATTAATTATTGGCTGGAAATACTATACTGAATTTCATTACCAATTTATTTCAAAAAATTTTTTTGTGACACCCTGTATATTTATAAGGAATTATAGAAAAATTTCGGAAAAATTCACACATGTAGAGAAAAATCTAAAGTACCTACCTATTTGGAAGCAAAAAACGTTTACTTTTGTATGATTATTAGATTTTGAGATAAGGTACCTAAAAACCTACTTTTAGTCGCCCCACTTTGTATTTTTTATATACTGTAGGTATAATCATTCACAACCATCGTGAAAAAGCTATTTTTCTTCCCTTGTTGCACAAATAACTATTACCTCCCTGGAACTAAAAACGTTTCTCTGTCATTTTGGATTCTTAAAAAATGAAAGGCGCAGTTGGAGAGGATTTGCAATTTAAAAACATTCAAATAAAATGCGTATTGCGTCCCAAGAGTTGGTGAAAAAATATTTCGTTTTCGTTCGCATTTTTTCGATGAAGTATGTATGAAAAAAATCCATAGATTTCATATACTTATTATTTGTAGATTTTTTCACTGTCTGTGTTATTTTATTACACATGTTTCAATGAGGTACCTGGCAGTAGGTAAGAGAGAGAATTGTAAAACATGAACTAATCAAGTTATTTGTGTCTTCCACGTGTCGCGACTGATAGCCAAGTGGATGATTTTAATACATTATTCATGAATTCAGAACGTCAACGACATGGGGCCACTGGCGGATAAAGAAATCTTTGGCTTAGTGGCAACACAGTATGGATTATTTTGCCGAAAATTACTTTCGCTACAACTTAATTGTGTTATTAAAGTAACAAATTTAATAATTTCACTTTTATCAAGTTTAGTGAGACGTGACAACGTAATAAAAAACATTTCAGAATAAAGGATTAATACGTAATAATTAATTATTATTGTACTCCCTTTCAGCAGTTTATCCTGACGGCTTATTTCATTAGGTGTGTGAGATTTGGGTTCTTCTATTTATAAACCTACAGACTACACTTTGTTATTCATAGATAAAGCAATTAGCGACTAATATGACCCGACATTTATATTCATTATAAATAGACCCAATATACTCGTCGCATCGGCCTAAATTAAGTTAAATGCATGGAAAAATTGTTGTATTAAACATTCAATCAAATTGTTTTATCCAATAAATTTTGTTTGTCAGGTGGTTGTCTAATTCAATTAAGCTTTTAAATTTCCAGTGTTAATTTATGGAACGAACAGCTGCGAGAGCTTGGTATAAGTGAAATAAAAATGACTATAACAACCAGACTATAACTTTTGTTATAAATAAACAAACCCTATTAACTTTTCATTAAAACAAATATTTTTTTTCTGACAAAGAAAAGTATAAAATTTTATTTTTTTTTCAAAAGTTGGACATTTTGTTGTATCTTATACAATAAATATGTTGTTAAGGTCATTGGAAAAATAAAATTTTGTATAACTCGTAAACTAATACAGGTTTCTTTAAAGTCGATAGACTTAAGTTATTTTACAAGACCTGCAAGATTCTCACGTTAACTTGTCATCTAACGACGGGTTTATAATTTGTTTCTTGATTAAAATGAAATTTCGTAATCTTACCGTGTTTTAGTTTAAACTCATTTAGCACAAGTACATGAAAATCCCATTTTCTACGACAGAACATATCCAAAGGTTTTGTAAATTAACAGCCCTTGTTAAACCAAACTTGGTTATATTCAATTCAGAATTTTATGTGAATGGGTGGCAAACTCAAGAGTTATCATCTTGTTTTAATGTTATTCGTTTATCAACTTTATTTAATCATTATCTCGGCCGAAAGCTGAAAAGCTTCAATACAATCCATGTTTTACTGATTTATTAAAATAAAATGCACTCTGTTGTGATTCAAAGGTTCGTTCGGTCGCATTTACAATTGAATTCGGACCAAATCCGAAACATAAACAATGACTAGCTTAGTTAAAGTTCCACAAAAATAACGCGTGGGTATGAATTCATTCACTGTTTGGTTCAACTAATGTTTTGTTTTTAACAAAACGAAAACTAATAGCTACGTGCAAGCATTAATAATTCCAACAATTTCATTTATTAATGGCTCTAATAATAGAAAACAGATACGTGCTTACTGTTCTTCAAATTTAATGAATTCGTTCGCCCGGCGCCTCCACCATTTGTGCACAATAGTCATATTTTATCAGGGACGCTTTTATCGTCTTTGGAAAAGTTTAGAAAGGGGAAAAATTATCAGTCTACACAGTGTACAAACTTTTCATGAATAAGAAAATAAAAGGGAACAGAAATATGATCATTTGCTTGCCGCGCTTTGGAGTTATTTGATTTTTCTCTTTTCGTAATTAAGGAAACAAATTGACATCGTTAATCCTTGTTCACTTGAATTATTTGTTGTTTGTTGATGAGTGTTTTTTATTGCTAAAGATCGGAGCACAAGAAAATTTTAATTTGCCCAGTTTTGGTTTTGAGCGATTTTCGAAGAGCGTTGATGCGTCTGGATAGGGAGTGGGAAGATTTCAGTCCGGACGCTGCATGGAAGCAGTTGCGTCGGGACGTTTGGCGTCGACTAATCGCTGAATATTACATGTGGTTAGATAACTTCACAGACTTGTGAAAAATAAATAATAGTGAACTTGGCATTTGCGCCGAAATTATACTCAAGTGTTGTGATTTTCAGTGGTAAAGTTTTTCCCGACTGGATGAAAAATTCTTTCTAAGGTTGGTACGAAAAAAAAATTAATCTTTCCAAACTCGGAAAAACTTTTAATGAAAGAGTTCAACCACACGGTTGAGTGGAATGACCAAATTTTTACGTAACAGTGATTCAAAATGAGAAATAATCCTTGAATATAAATTCCACTATCAACTGTCGCCTTTTGAGGCAAAGCCGTGAAATGAGGTGAGAATTTAGCTCGAAACAATTTCGCGAATCGTGTAAATTTTATTTCAGTAGCGAGAACTCGTAATAAAACTAGCAAAACTTTCAAATTTAATTTTCCTCACACACTGATGCTCTTAACAATTAATTATCCCGAATGATACAATTTGCATATTTGTCTGGATGTATTTTTGTACAGTAATGAGTAAAGTGTAAAAAATGGCCAAATATCAATTAAAATGACTGACACCGGTTTTCTGTTGTGGACAATTCGTTATCAACCACTCCAATTAAACTGCTAGTTAAGTGTAAATTGATATGAGTATTAAATACCCGGATTTACTTACCCGTAATTAAATTTCTCGATTAACACTTGTAAAAAATGTGTTTGTTTGCGAATTTAGCTAGTGATTTGTGGTGAGGGATTAATTCTCTTTGTATCTGTTCCAATAAAGGGCACAAAGATTTTTGTGGCAAGTAAACATAAACTTGTAGTAATTAGATTTTAATTGTGATTGCAGTATTTGAGCGTTTTGAAGTTGGATTAAATAGTTCCGACAGCTTATCAGAGGTGGATTAGATATACACCCAGACAAGCATTACAACTCGCCCAAAATGTACTTCAGCTTTAATTATTCATAAAGGGTTGCTGAAATATTAACCAAATCGGGACACCAAACGGCAGAGAGAAAGCGTGGGTGTTGAAATGTATCATTTTTCTCCACACATTCCTAATCAATAAATTAATTGCTCCTTTTAATCCTAAGGTGAACAACATCTTGTATACAATTTAATTGCCTCTTTCTTCGCAGGCAGTTGAACCCGAATAAAATTAGATTTTTGCTGCTACTAATTATTTTTGCACAAATTTTCCGCTCGTGTTGCGTTTTTTGTTTTGCATTATTGCATGATTTTGTGGCAGATTGGTTTTCGTAATCAATCTGATAATGTTTTAAGATTTAAAAAATCGAGCTTTCACTTTCAGGCCCTTGCTTTGATATCATTATCTTAAAGCGGTTAGAAAGTTTCCAGAAAATTTCAATTTAGAGCGATTTATTTTTAAATGTTAATTAAAAGCAGCAAAGCGCAAGGGCGTGTTTCTCTCAGTTGTTGACACTAAATTTTGTGTAATAGGGGCAGAAATTGAAATTGATATTTTACTAATTCAGGAAGCTCGGCTTCTATCAATAAAACTTAACCTCCCTTTTTTATATTTGAGCCTTCCATTTGTTCTTTCCTCTAAGCTATCTCGAGGATGTTATCAGATCCTAATAAAATAAATTGGCGGAGAATCCCTCTCGAGAGAGAGTCATTAACATTTAATATAAATTACAGCCGATTGTTGTCCAATTTTTTCCTCCCCGAAAATTGTTGAAAGGATTTGGTTTTGAAAACACCTAATTTAATCAATAGGTTCGTAAAAACGCATTTATAGGAAATATTTTATCACAAACTATAAAAACATAACTGACGGTAATAGTAGCCATAAAACGATCTTCGTAATAAGTTATCGATTTTGACTAAACAGTGTTCGAACACTGTGTCAGTGATTTAGTTCCATGAAGTTGTTAACAGTTAAATCCTCGTTAATTTCACCTCCGCACAATATTACAAAGTTCAGTTGTTCGGCTCAGTGCATATGTTTAATAATAAATTGCCTCATTTAAAAATGAAATAGTTTTAATTAATCTGCAAGTGCTAAATGAGACCGGATTTTGATCACGTACAGAGGGAGGCTTATGCTGGAGCAAGTTTAATGAGATGTAGCGGTTAAATTTCTCCCCAAAGTTGAACAATTTGTTAAAGGAAGCCGGAAGTACCTACCGTCAACTTCGGATGATGCAAAGCCACCTCCAGCACGTTATGTGCCAGAAATTCTGCAATGTTTAGATAACACTTGACCCAACACTCCAGCCCTCTAGAGATTTTAATTTATATTAGGTCTGTCTGACTCGTTTCCATATGTGTACAATTTTCACTCTTATTAGAATGCTGGAAACGTCGTCGGAGCGATTCGGATTTTCATTTTTGCCAATTTATGAACAAACGTATCGGATTTAAATCTTCAAAAATTTAATAAAAAAACAAATTATTGTTCAAGAATTAGCAATTTTAATGCAGTTAAGTTAGTGAAGGAAATGCTCGATAATGAGGCTCTCAACGTTCATAATGGCCTGGGATTCGTTAGAGATTACAGGCTTTTATTTATTTCTCTTTCAGTGTTGGAGGAATTTTTGATTCAATTACTACGCCATTCACAAGTTTGCAAGAATGAATTTCTTCAGTGACGATACTTTTACATTCAAGCACACCATCTGTTATCAAATTGGAATAAATTATATTTACCATATTTATTATCTGCGGCACATTAATTTTTGATGATTTGATAACGTATCGATTTTATCAAATTGATGCTTGTGTGCATAATGAATTCACATAATTAATAATTTATGAAGTGCACAACATGTTCAAGCTTCCTTTGCAAACTGGCTTCTTGAACAACTTGCGGTATGTAGTGCCTTACACTTCTGGATCAGTTTTTCTGAAAAATTCAGAAAAAAACTGATGATTTTTGTTTTGACCAATTTTTTGTCGCATTTTTTTAAATTCCTGGCCAAAAATTAGCCCGATAAAGGTCAATTTTGTGATTTTCAAGCATATTTAGAAAAAAGTCGTGAGTTTTTTGTTTTAAGACTTTTTTTGTCAGTTTTCTGAAACAATAATTGTTTATCTCAATCAAAAACCAACTAAATTACTCGAAATAATGTAAATTTTGTAATTTTCTGAACTAAATTTAAGAAACTTTTGCCAAAATTTCTTGTCAAAAACAACCTTCAGAAACAGCTCGAAAAAGGCAAAATAACGTCAAATTCGATGAAATTTCGTCATTTTTAAACTAATTTTAAGAAAACTTTGGTATAAAAACTATATAATAAATTATATTGCTCAAAAAAGATTTCTTTGTTGAATGTCATTTTGGTCAAAAATTTGTTACAATATTATAATTTAAAAAGAGCAAAATAACGTCATTTGCAATTTTTTTCACTAAATTTTGCTAAAATTTTTCAATATTTTTGGTCAAAAACAAACTACATTACTAGAAAAGTAACAAAATTAAACCTAATTACAATAGTCTTGAAAATTCTTGGTCAAAAATAAGCTAAATATTAATTAGAAAAAAGCAAAATATAAGATCAAGTTCAATATGATTTCGTCCGTTTTCGAGTAAAATAATAAAATTTGAAAAGATGATATCATTGTCAGCACATACATATATTTTATAAAAAAACGTTTTTAGGAAAAAAGTTTAATTTAGATCTATGTTTAAGAGAATGCACAAATTTGTAACTCAATTTTTAATAAAAATAAGTTCAAATGGCTTGAAAGAAATACAGTATTTTAAATAAGATTTACCAAAAAATTACGTACCATTTTTTTTAATAAAATGACCAAAAAATTAGTTTCTTTCATTTTATTTTTATATATTTTGTTTCTAACTTATTTGTTTTAGAGAAAAATAAATCAATCGAGTTTTTAACCTCTTTAAACTTGGTTACAAATATTTAAAATGAACTACAAACTAACTGGTGAGAGAATGATTCAATTTAGCAACAACACTCAATTGTAAAGAAACCATTTTATATAAAAGTTCAATTTCAAATTTTGCACTTCTTGGAACAACGTTCTCTATATAGTGCAACCTTACTCGTCTGTGGTTAAATTATTTGCATTTACATTCAAGTAAATAAAGTTTCTTGGCATAAATTACTTGAACGAAAATATCGCTTTTCAAAACTAGAACCTCGTCAATCTTTTCGGTAATTTTCGGAATTTGAGTTAACTTTCTTATTACCCTAATTCCTGATGCGAATCTAAACTTTCTAATAGCGGTTGGAGTAATTAACTTGTTGCTTAAAACTGAAATAGTAAATCCGTAGCAGTATCTAAATTGTACGCCGCAGTTTTTGAGAGTTTACAGTTACAGAACCTTAAAACTATCAATTTCTGTTGACAAACATCTCCCGCGTTGTCTCCATAAAAGTCGAACTATTTGCGCGGAGAAAGAATCACGTAGCAGCTACCTTTTAAGGATCGTTTTTAAGTTTACGTTTCGTAGAAATGATGCGAATAAACTGCACATTTCTCTCTTCCGATATGTTTACGGAGCGGATAATAAAAAAGCATTTTAATCAACACACTGCGTTGGGAAAGTTTTTCGAAAGCCTGGCCAAGAAATTTTGGATTGGACGTTGTAATTTACGACAGATTTATAAGGAATCGATGAGATGAGCATAAAATATAAAGCTGCACAACTTTCCTGCAAGGTTCATTGCCACAGGTCGTAAACCCTTCCGAGCCAATAACATCTCACATTTCAGAACTACAAACTCAAAGTTCCGAAGGTCAGAGGGGCCAACAACATTTGATAATAGTGCCGAGCGTCTTTACTTGAAATAATTAACTGAAAAGTTGCGATCCATCACAAAAGGCACAAAAGAAAGTTTTACGACAATCTCCGCTTGTAAAAAGTATAAATCTTGCGTTGTTCCTTTGTGTATGATCTGAATTTATTTTGCCATAAATTTAATCATTTGTTGGCCAGTTTAGCGTCCAAAAAACTCGTTTAAATTCTGTATTGACTGCGTAAGTCGAACAAGTATTCGAATTAAAGCTTCAAAGGTCTGGAATTAAACAAAAGCTTCTTTGTGCGGCTTTCGATAACATTGTAAGCGATAAGAAAACTTCAGGGAGGGCGTGATTTATACGACACTAAAAAGTGTGTTTTGTGGGAATTAAAACTGCAGATACACTCGTATATTAAGGTTTCAGCGTGTGAAACATTTTTGGCGGAGCATAAAAATATAAGACGACTTTTACACACAACTTTATTACTTTGTCCTACAATGTTTTAAATACAGAGTGACTTCATTACGAGTCAAAAGTTAAGTGGATACTTTCGTTTGGTGGTGCAGTTCATTCGAATTGCCTAGACACAATTAATGTTTTTTGCCCAATGAAAAACACTGCAGGCATTACGTAAATAACGCGATGCTGCTTTAAAGTCTTAACGCAATGTACACAACAAAGAGCTTTAAGAGGGAGCTGAAACCTTTCGTTACTAAGATTTTAAAACCTTTTGCATGCTTTGCATTCACTATTGTTGATGTTTAATTAACTGTGATCTACTACGTGTGAAGGCTTAAATTTATTAAAGAATTTGCAACGTCTGGAATAAACAATAATTACTTTAGCTGTGCACAAAACGAAACCACAGATCTTTAGCAAATTAATAGCAATTGTGGCCACCACAAATAAACCTGATTAGTCTGTGATCACGTACACATTCAAAAAGTCTTTTCCATCCACAAAGAGATCGATAATTATAAACGTATTTTTTGCATTATTCCGTCCGTGGCAGATGTATTTCTGTAATTTATTTCCATTGAATAAGCTCTTATGTAAAGAAAATTAAAAAGCCGAGGTTTAGTTTACTTTGTATTCATGAACAGTAATATTTCTTTGGATGATACGTCCCAGTTCACATCTACCTAATCCACTCACATCTTGTAACAAGCAGAGGAGATACCAGCTTAGTAACAACTGTAATCTTCATAGCCCATAAGGATGAGGCTTGGTATCAGGACTATCAGGTCACTGACTCTGACATTAAGTGAAATGGGGGTTTCTAGGATTTTCTGAAGTCTCTCAAGTTTCAATTTAAAAATGTGACGGCAATCGCTATAACATTTACTAAAAATTCGTGGACTGGAAAAATAATTTGTGGCAATAATCATAAATAACATGGTTAAACATTTTGCTTTATAACTTTACTTTTTACATTTTTTTTTCTGAATCTTGACTGCTCTAGTTTCGAAAATATGCAACCAAAAAAACTATTTACCAGCATTTAGTTGTAATCTATAATTATAGCTGTCGTACATACAACGCAACGCTTTATTTTATTTTTACACCGAAATGGGCAAAATTTATCGATTTCGTATATTTTGAGCAATTTTATCGCCTTGTATGAGTACGAACGATATGATTTGTTGGTGTTATTAATGTATTTGCTTAAATCATTGATGTTACAACATACTAGTGTGTGAATTTGAAACCAAAATGGAACTTGAGGTGTATTCCAAGGACTTTGTGAACGAGAGTGAGGCCGTCCAGGAGAAATTAATTCCAGCAAAGACACAGGTCGTTTTTAAAGTAGCACTTTAAATTAAAAAAATATTTTACAAATAGTTGCATTAGTTAACTTGTTTTAAAAACCCAGAGAAATATATTCTTTTACCGAAAGGCTGTTAAAATATACAAAGTGAGTCTGCTATTTTTATGCTGTATCTCAAAAACTAATATTCACTCAGAAATCAGCGTTTGTTAATAAATAATACTTTGTTTCTTCTATTCACGTACATAAATTCCTTACAAAAAATAGCTATTAATTAATTTAAAAAAAATTATATTCACAAACTATAAAATATTATTTAATCGAAATTTTATGATTTCGGAAAAAAAACATTATTGCTAGCCTTAAATTATACGTTTATCTGAAACGTTATTTCCTCCCTACTTTCATGGAATATTTGTAAGGTGGAAAATGATATGTTCTGATGATGCTTCCGAAAAAAATTTATATAACACTGGAGAAAAGTCTCTTTTCTTGTTAGGTAATAATTAATACATCGTCGGGAGAGAATACATGACTTTCCTTCCTTGGAATACAAATAGCTATTGTTTCAGAATGATTGCCAAAATAATATTTTTCAGCGATTATTGATAAATAAAAATTGATAAATTAATTTTTATCATTATTATAATGAATTGTAAAAAAATAAAAAAATACATACATAGAGAAAAAATAATGTCAAAAACTTTATTTTAGCAATTGCTGAATTATCTGATCATTAGTATTTGAGATTCAACAAAAATGCACTTTTAGCTTACTTACGGACAGTCAAATAGTACGAGTACTTGCAGTCAAATTGTATTAAACTACTTAAAAGCTTTTTTATTTGTTGGTTGTATGCGCTGCCACACTAGATAAAAATTGTTCCGTTATTTATTAGAAAAAAAAAACAGTTGGCATTTAAAATCCTTTCTATGCTATGAATCAAAATCATTAAATGACATGATTTATTTCGACTTTTAAAACAAAAAAATGGCATCAATGCTATTACTCGAAATCTATAACTATTTTACAGATGCTTGAACTGTTTGCCCGACATCTAAATCAATAATGCAACACGGGTAGTGTCAGTACAGTAAGTTAGTTAAATTTTAAACCTGATTAGATTTGGAATCCCCGACATTCAAGCATTAAAATTTCCACGTGTAAGTCCAGCCCTGGATTTAATCCGAGTATCGTGTTTATTACACGAAAACGGAAATATTTATTTCAGTTAGATTAACTTGTTGCGCACACACCTCGATTTGTCTGTAATAACTCTAAGCTAATTAAAAGTAGAGAGCTGGCGCATTATCTTCAGTGCTTTGCGGGACATCCACCTACTAACCAACCGGATGTGAGCTTTTCCGTTATTCGGGTTAATCCGGTTAAGATGTCACTCCGGACTATCACATGTGGCTTTGACGTACTTTTACCAGTTTCACTTTTCGAAATGACTTTTTTGAATTAGAGAAGCTCGATGTGAGTATTATTACGACGGCAATATTTAATTTAGCTCTTGTCATGCTGTTTGATAAGGGATCACACTGATATTTCTAATTCCGGGCAAATAGTTAATATCAATGCAGCGAGCTGTGGTAAGCTTCTATTAATTTGCCAGCACAGAAATGACACGAGAAGAAAGTGTAAGCATTTATTCACTTATTTTTGTAACAGAGAAGCTTTAATTTATCGTTACTTCTACACTTTCGATAAATTCAATTTGGCAAGTCGTTAGTGAGTCGAGTGACTCAAGATTTCGAACGGAATTCTATAATGGTTTGGAACACTTAATTAGATTCACGTAATCGACAAAGTTTCGCCAAACTGAAGATTCTTTGATTTCAACTTAATATTGTCCAGTTTGCTGTTCTAAAATCTGTTCCTAATAATCACAACCTGAATAAAGATAAATTAAATTAAAATCCAACTTCAGGTATTAAGTAAACAAGTGGAAAGTCAAGGAAAGAAAATTTAGGTCACTTACTTTTTCGGCCAAAAGCTGTAAACATCTATGCGTGTCCTAAAAAACTTTGCCGAATTTTCCTAACTACCTAACCTTGATCCTGTAATAAAAAATTTGGCCTCATTTGAATTATTATGCCTTTATCTATTATCTAATAAATAAAACTCGATTGCGTATCAATTATTTTTCCGAATCTGAAAAACTATTACCAAAACAAATTTATTTTGTATTTTTACGTATACAGTCAGAAAAACGGAAACTGTGTGGGGTGTATTCATTTCATTTACAAATGGTGGTAGAAGTTGATATTAAACACTGGAAAAAACCGTTCATTACGTTTTAATTATAGCAAAATGATGATTATTTCTCTGGAATTGCGTGATTTATTGTCACTGTCTGACAGATTAATTTTATACTCCAGTTCGTACTTTGTTCGAAGAATTCCTGAAATGAAAGATGACACCCATGTTGCTCGTATAAGATAAATTTGATGACTCTACTATTTTGCGAGATGAGTTATAACGCCCGTTTAATTTTTAAACTAAATTATCTTATCACTTAAGTAAGTAATTGAAAATGGCATCCTGGAAACTATAAATCAGTCACGATCATTTCTCAATTTTTTAACAGAAATCTGTAAAGATTAGTTTTCCAGAGTTTCACTCCGGGAATATATGTCTCATCTTTTTATAGAGTGGGAATGTAATATTGCAAAGGCAGGAAACGGAAATGACAATGAGTGGGAAGACCGCACTGGTCCTGGATTGTTTATTTAACATCCTACATTAGAAACGTCGCAACACCTCTGCCAAATTGCGGAAACATTTTGTCACAATTTTATTGATAAATCTTTTATATGTATTATTTACCCAATAAATATTTACAATCACTGTGACAAAAAAATCTTTTTCTGATTGAAGAGCTTATTAAAATATAATTTGCAAAGTGTTTGTAGTAGATCAAGCGTTGTTTTTGCGGCTCTCACAAAAGTTCTTGGAAATTTATAAAGCACAGATTATAAATCCGCCTGATGTTGTATTTGGGTTAAAGATGCATTTGAAAATTGCATCTCGTTTAAAGAGGAACAATTATTTATAAATAATAAACAGCTAGGACAAAAATTAAACGAAAAACTATATAATAACTCATTTGAAACTATCTGTTTACTGGTAAATGTACAAAATGTAGGTATTGTTTTACAAGCTGTAATTCTAGTATAATATTTTAATTGGATCGTTATTTGCTCACATAATTTATCAATGGTAATTGAACAGCTAGCTTTCATCAATGAAACATTAAATGACAATGAAACTTGTCAAATAAGCATTAAAATTCATATTTTTCTTACGAGTCATTTTTCAAAAAAAATATCAAACAGGTCGATTTTATTTTTTCTTTCTGGCGTCATTTTTATTTTTTTTTAATGACAACTGACATTTTTTATTACTGTTTTAGATAGTACACATTTCTATCTTTCTGCTAAGTATAAAAAAAATAAAAAAATAATAAAGAAAGAAAAAAAAATTAAAAAGTCGTAAACGTTATTGAAAGTACTACACAAAGATCTTTATTTTTTCATTTTTGCTTTATTTTATTTCATTGTGTTTTGTTTATTTTTTGTGTTAGGGTGTCATATTAAATTTTATGCTAATTATACGAAAAAAATATAATTTTATAAAATAAGTCAAGAACAAAAAGATGAAGTCCATTCTGTTTATTTTTTTTATTTTGCTAATTTATTGTTTCTTAATTTTTTTTCTTACAATAATTTCCTACATTAGGTAGGTAGGTCATGTCTCCACCACAATATTAAACGGGAAAATTAATTTCAGGTAAGAGAATTTCCCAGAGGGCTTTAAAACTCAAATAAACAGAACGCTTTAAATTGTATTAGTGCAAAGCCCATGGCGAAAAACCGTCACTGGATTAGGGTCACAGATTCGCAAAATGCCTCGAATGATAATTATCTCTAATTATTTACAAATTTAATGGAACGAGATTAAAAAATCACATTGCGGTGTAAATTTTTTGTGATTAATTAACGCCATTACGTACGCTCCCATTCAAACAAATCAATCAAGCCGATGATAAATAAGTTACTTTTCACGCCATTTACCCCATCAGCAGTGTTCTACTTTGCAAATTAATGACAGAGTGAGCAAAATTGCATAATTACCTGTTAAGTGGATTTTTCTCAAATTCGCTCGACTCTTGATGGGAAAAGTTTCAAATGACATTTGCTCCGAAATCTCACACTAACACAATTAAGATCGTTCCTTCAACTTCAATAAAACAGCGATACAATCTTTGCCCACCATAAATCAAGACTATGTGCCTAAATCGGAGTTTTGACTTTGAATCCCTGTGTTAAAAATTTGTTCGAAAACAACAACAACCCCTAAAGTAAATAAGTACCAAAGGAGCTTAATATTTCAGTTTTGTTTGCAAAGTTTGTTTTCTCTAAATACGGATATAATTACTAATTAACTCGAACTTTTGCAAC
This sequence comes from Tribolium castaneum, assembly GCF_031307605.1. Classification (NCBI taxonomy): domain Eukaryota; kingdom Metazoa; phylum Arthropoda; class Insecta; order Coleoptera; family Tenebrionidae; genus Tribolium; species Tribolium castaneum. Next base: position 33,950,231 of record NC_087394.1, read on the forward strand.
CGGGATATTTGACGTCATGAATGTACCACCAACGTAAATACGCATTCGATCGTCATTAGGACAGCACGAGCGAAATTAACAAGAGGTTGTTATAATACAACGCTAATACCTCCAAAACCGTTGAAATCGCTTGTGCCAACACGGACGTAAACTGTTTGTACAGAGAAGGTCAATAAAACCAAAATTAAAAAAAAACTGATAAATTCCCAAAATGGTCAGGCCAGTGAATTGATGAAACTTAGAGCATCGATTTATTTCGTTTTGTAGCCAATGCGAGCCAACAAAATTGCTAGAACGTTCAAAATCGCCGAAAAATGGCAACGATCCAACAATAAATTTTTCCGTGACGTTCCGCAGCAATCGCAGCAAAAAGTCGAGCGTATTGTTTGTTGTTTCAGGAGAGCGAAAACGTGCGATGCCCTGCAATGTGGAGCTATGTGATGGCCGCCGCCAGAGGTGACCCACGTAGGCGACCTGGCTCCGTTTTCACAGTACAGTCAGCCAATTGCGGGCCTGGACCGTGCAGGGACGGACTGAACTGTGCCAGATATCCGCTCAATTCCGGATACAATTCGGCAGCGTTTCAAAAGGACGGCATAAGTCGAGGCTTTTCCAGAGATGAACTCAGCACGACTATCTCGCGAGACGGCTCCAGAGACGTCCTGGCGGAAGTCCGGGTGCAGACGCCCTATTCGGAGAGATGCCAAAGTCCCGCCGAGTCTCCCTTCACGCAACCACTGCAGGTAGGACGTTTAACAAGACATATGATTTTACTAGCCCGGCGCATCCACCAAAATTGTCATATATTTTTTTTCCAAAAGATAATTTATTGCTTTATAAATGTGAAAAGAAAATTGTTTGCCGAGTGTTAGTTTGATTGGCTGTCGTATGCACAACTATTAAGAGAAATTAAAACTGCTTTAAATTGAGAAGCTTTGATATAGACACAGGAAGGTAGTACGCCCAACTCCTAGTAACGAACTTAATTTGGAAGCAGTGCCAATAATTTTTGGAAATACTTACTTACTTATTTGTATAACAAATTATCATCTATTTTAATCACAATAAAAATGTTATTGCGAAATCTTGTAAAGTTTTTCGCTGTATTAAGAGATATTGAAGACATTTTAAAAATGTAACAACCATTTTATAAAATAAAAAATACATTGAGAGAGAAGCTGTGTTCTAATAATTTTTTAAATTTATAAAATAGAAGATTTCATCCGTAGTATTAAACAATTACCTTTACAGATTAAGCTATTTTGGAAACTAGGCAAGTCTTTCGATTGTTTATTTAGTTTATGCTTCTGACATCTATATTATTATCAAATTTCGTGTGCTTTTATTTTTTCTACAAAAAATCTCCATTTGTACAGATTTTTTTAAATGTATTTTTTATCTCCATTCAATATCTAATGTCCTTTGTTCATGTAAAAGTACTAATGTCACGTTTTTCGTTGAAACGTTTTGTAAAAAATATTCTAAATGTGCTAAATGTTGGTGTTAATAAGTAAATATAAAAAGTCTAGTACAGTAAATAGAGTACTGATATTAATATAAATCGTTTGAATTTTTGTGCGGGTCCGGCGCATCCACCAAAATTACAACTACAGCAAATTCTATTTATTAATTTATTTAGTTTAAGGACCGGTTTATAGAAGCCTCATTAATTTAATTCGCAATTAAATGAGTGATTAACTGACCATGTGACCAAATTGAAGCAATTTGGTCTATTCGCGTTTTTAACTTTTAACAACAAATTAAATTTTAACAATGCTTTCTATAAACTACTGGCTCTAAAACATATAAAAACAAAATTATTCTCTGAGTGTTGGTTTAATTGGCTGTCGTTTGCACAACTATTGAGCAAAATAAAAACTGCTTTTAAAATGAAAAGCTTTTCTTAACAAAATAAGATTAACGAAGTGAAACTTTAAAAATAATATATTAAAAAAATTTCATTCAAGTTTTAATGAGAAAAGACGCTTCGTAAAAATAACTGTAAAAAATCTAATAGGAATAAGTCTATAAAGCGGTGCAGCTGATGTTTAATAAGCATTTGAACTTTAGAGAAAAAAAATGCTTGCAAATGCTTTGGAATGTATCATTTTTTTAGTTCATAACCATTTGAAAAAATTACATTGAGTTTTCGAATAAAATAATTGTAATCCTGGATCTGTAAAATTAGGTCTAGTTTTTATGGAAAAATTTCATAAGGCAACTAAAATTGAAAGATCACTCCGTCATGTTTTGCTAGAAATCCGAGTGCAAACGCCCTAATCAGAAATATGCCAAAGTTTCACTGACTCTCTCTTTACGCACTTATTACGTATTTATTTTAGTTCAGCTAGTTTTAGTTTACCAAGAAATTACAAGAAAAATAATACGTTTACTCATCTGTGTAGAATTAAATTTGAAATTATTGCGCTAGCCCGGCGCATCCACCAAAATTTAATTGCACAAAATCTCATTTATCTATTGGCTTGAAACATACTATACGTTTAAATTCCAAATTATTCCCGAGTATTAATTTGATCAACTGTCTTGTGCACAACTATTGGAAAAAATAATAACTAAAAATAATGATTGGAGGAAAATTTAATGATAGTATTTATGTCCAAAAAGCGGTGGAGATGAGTTTAATAAGCATTAGGTTTCTTATCAGAGTGTAATTTGTGGAAAACATTTCTTAGACAAAAAATACGTCATTTAACATGTATCTTATGTAATATTTTACAAACGCTTTGACGAATCAATTTTTTGTAGCCCACAGCCATTGATGGAAAAAATCACCGTGGGTGTTTAAATAATTATAATTTATTTTTTTTTTACATTCGGAGTTTGCTGTATTGGAAACTGCATAAATACTGACTTGGGTTAAAAAATCAATTAACACGCGTAATGATGGTATACCGAAAAGTTAAATAATAGCATCATATCCCAAAATCTAATTAGGAGCCTTTCGGCTGTCAGTCTAATTAAAATGAATGGTCCAGAAATCGATAATAATAAATACCTATATCTAACGCAAGCCAACGACTCAAACAAGACAAAATCGATATTTACAGGACTAGGAAAGTCATTTTTCTTGAATAAAACACAGAGAGGAATGATATTATGGTTGTTTTGATTACATTACATCTCGTAAACGTACCCAAGGCGTTGTAAAGTATTTTCATTACGTATCTTTAACGTTCAGGAATTATTGATGTTGTAAGCCGGAGAAGGCACAGTACACAATTTACGCGTTATGAGTTTTGAGTTTTGCTTCTGAAATAACAAAAAAGTTTCTGTTGAGAGAAAAATAATTAGAGGGACGATTTTTACTTGCGGTGTTAATATTACAATTAATTATTAAAATAAGAGGCGTTTACAACGTGGCTTTACTTTGTTCGTTTATTCGGTTTACGATACGTTTGCATGTAAATAACGTTAAAGTTGCTGTTACCGCAAAATAAAACCCACTCAAAGTATCAACTCTGGAATTTTATTCTGTGTGTGTAACTGTATTGAAAGTGTCATAAACCGTCTTATCAAAAAGAGTAAAAAGTGCTTGCAGGCAATCTAGAAATGAAAAGATGATCTTTCTTTCGATTTGGCGGAATCGATAAATGTTTTAAACACTTGCAGACTCCAGTGCAAGCGACATTTTATATTACATAACTATCTCAAACATTTCAAGAAGTATTTTTAGCGACAACTTCTGTCAATACAGTCCACGTGAATATTGAAAAGGAATTGGAAACAAAATTCTAAACTCGTTTATTTATGAATTATTTGCAAACTGGTCGTTGATATGTTCTTACATTAACACTACAAGAATTAATCATTTATTCATTTTGGCACTAATTCGAAACAACAATATTTGCATTGCTGCTGAATCCTGTGTTGGATCAATAGGAGACAAGGCTAATCAATCATTACTATTCTGTAGGACAGAATTAATTGCAGCTATTCACGTAAATCACTTGAGGCATTAAACGTCGTATTTTTTAAACATAAATTAAATTTGTGTTTGTATGTTTTTTACCAAAGGAATGAGTCAAAAAAGGAATGAAACGTTCTTCAAAGACGTTGCTTTTTTTCTCTTTTGGTGATACAAGTTTACGTAAATTTAATCATCATCAGAATTTGGTCAAAAATTAAGGTCAATTCTAAATATTGTGTCTTTAAACACTCTCACATATGTGCTTGTATAAAATGTGCAATTTGATTTTTTTTTCTCTTCCAACTTTGCATTTCACGATACACATTCAAAATAATAGAATAATTAAGACATTCATAGTAATTAAAATAATTTTAAGTAAAATAAAATAAAGCAATTCTTTGGAATAAGATGTAATTAAACTAAATACGTAAGTAAGAATTATCCGAAATCAAATCGTTTACTTATTGCGTCTTTACTTTGTTTTTAAGTCCCTATTTTCTTCTACACAACGTGTCATCAAATGTTCTAGATTTCGTCTAATAAGATAAAGCTAGGAATGTTACTATTTGAAGATTTTTTCTCTATTAGGAATTGGGTAGTAAAAAATTAAAATTAAAATTAAAAAAATAATTTTAAAATAATAAGTCTAAGTAATTCAACAAAATTTGGAAAAGATTTTACTATTGTCCTTGAGCTTCAATCGTTCAGTTAGTTATAAGTAAATTCACTGTTAAAGTTGGATGTATTGTCTTAAGAAACGTAAAAAAGTAGGTTACAAATAACATCTTAGAGAGAAACATTTGTGTTGATTTAAAAAAATGAGAAAGTCAATTTCAAAGTTTTTTATAAAACAATAAAGAAAATAGATCCAGATACTTCCAAAAAATGCATATTTAGAACAATTTGAATTATATTTCAAATATTTGTAAAACAACCTTCAAAGTTTTCTAAATTATCAGTAGTAGAAATACATCAATTAACAAAAAAATTAATATAAATATTATGTTTGTTAAATTTTCGAAAATAAAAATATACTCAGATGGTTTTTGTTTAAGATTTTCCGCATGTCATTCTTGCTGTAGAATTCAATTCTGAAAAATTTTGATTTATTTATTGTTATTTTGCATAACAAAATCTTAAATAGGTTTTGACTTCAGATAAATCATTTATTAGAATGTGTCCTTTAAATAAGTGTCAAATGTTTTGATCTTAAGCAAGTTATGATACACTATGTATTCTTGGATCTTTAACATTCTCAGCTTAAACATTTACGTGTATAAAAAGTTCGAAGAAATAGTGTTTATGTGCACAACATCTCCAACAACAACAAGGATCATTAAAAGGTTATTTAAAATAGTTTAGAAAGATTTAGTTGAATATGTATTTGCAATAAATAGAAAAAAACTAATAATGTCTCGGTATTCTTTTACATATCTCTGTAAAACATGAACTACAATCGACTGCAAAAAATGGTCGGTATTAGATTCCAAAGGAATTTTGTCTTTTGAATGTACCTTGTGCGAACATATTGAATATCTCTATTTGAAGTATAATGAAGGGTGCTGTGGTGAACAAAATGTGTAAATCTAGAACGACTGAGCATCCCATCAATAAGAATAACACAAAATTTCTTGAACTCAGGTTTATGTAAAGCGTAATCTGGTCTGATGTAATTTAAAAGATTATACGAGCAAGAAAGGAGTGACAAAGTCAACCAAATCAAACTACATTTTGTCCCATATCTCGTAATTTTGAAACAAGTCCAAACTTAATTTAATTTCCAGACCATTATTATTGCAATCCAAGCACTTTGGTTAATTAACATCAGTTTTCCCAATCGCTGGCACTGTCTATCTGTCAAATAAAACTTGATTCAGTTCTGTTCCGACACAACAACAAGTTCTAGAAATATTTTCTTAGCAAACGATTCGCAAAGGATTTTGTCCGTAAAATAGCGGTGGTTGGTGTGTTAGTTTGCCACAAGTTGTGGTTATGAAATATCAAATAGGTGGCTTCTCGCCAGCATTAATATTCCTAGTGCTTACATTCGACATATCCAACACTTTGAAACTATATTGGAGTCTAGTATTGAAATGGAAACCAAAATGTAATTAAATGAATTCTGCTACGTGAGACTATTAAAAAGTCGCATAAACAAAACGTGTTTGCAATTAGAAATAAATATATTAGCCCGCACGTGTTACAAATTTGTCAGTCTCTTTGCAAAGCTTGCTGCTACCACAATGTCTCTCTGATGACAGTGTTAAAAATCTCTAAGAAAACTAAAATGAGATGGTGACAGTTAAACTAAGCATTACTGAAAATGTAAGGGTAAGTGAAAGTGCCAGTGGAACGACCCCGAAAAACATTTCCTCAAATAATTTATGCAAAAGTTTTCTTAAATCGGTTCACTTGACTTGCTCTAAATTGAAAAAAGTTGCCAACAACGCACTAACCACATCTTGCGGAAAATTGATTCCAGAGTTATAATTTTTGGCAATTTATTGACTCAATCTAGACTTGAAAATGACTAAACCCTCGCAAAATTTTACGCCAGGGAGTGGTGTCTGCGTCGGCTTAACTAGGATTTAGAAGTTTACCACGTGGGTTTACAAACTGCATTCAAAGTTAAGCTTCTGCAACGGGTGCGTTTGGCTAATTTTTAAGCCGGTGTTTCGGATTAGAATAATTCACTCCAAACGTGTAATTAGTTTCTTAGAACAATGACGTGATTCACGCCGACAAACAAATCTGCAAGTTTATTTCGGAAATATTTGAATACAATGTGATTTCCAATTTGTAAAGCGTTTAGGTTGAATCCCTTGCCACTTTCGATTGAGACAACAAAGTAGAATTGACATCGATGGTTTAAAATCGAATTCAGAGGAAATTCCGGCAGTAAATTATGTTTTCAGACAGATTTTGTCTAGAAATAGAACAGTTTATTGCGAATTCAAAAATATGAATTGGCTCAAAAGCTGAAGGTTGAAAGTGCAAATGTCAGTCTTTGAGCTCGTTTTAATTTTCGATTTTGCGATAAAATACCTATAGATACGGGTATATTTCAATTACCTTACCTTTTTGTGTAACATCGATTTCTGCGTCTGATATGCTGAATACAGCGATTCAAATTTCAAATAAGCAGAGCATTTTAAATCTGATTTAACAGCAAATAAAGTTTCGTTCAAGGATGGTGTCAAGCTGCATTTTGCAATCTGGGTCACGCTAAAACTTTGCTTTGTTAAAAACTAATTACCGATTCTTGAGTTATTTTTATTTTAGATTTGTTAAAAGTTAAAAGCTCAGTAAGGGCTGAAAGAAATGACAAATCAATCGTAAGCACGTTTCACATGACACGTAACATAATTGCGGCTCCAAGGATAAGTGTCTCCAAAACGATAAATTATTTATAAACGAGTCAAATGTAATAACTTAATTAAGACCCAAGCTGATGAATTAATATAAAGATTTGTGATATAAAATTAAAATAAATGTCACTTATAATAGGTAATAAAAGTCCGCCCGAAAGCGTTATAAAAAAATGCACTCCCTTTGGGTGTAACGAGGTCAGTAGCCCTCGTAAAACCTAATATTCCTATTTACAAAAACGTACGTCACTGGAGAAAAGTTCAGGATCGCTAACTTTGACCAATTTAACTTTTTGTGTGTATTTCCCCCAAACGGTCTGTCTCTAAACTAGAATTTAACACGGCGACATCATTTCTTTCGATTTTTTCTTGTAGAATAACAAACGGGAAACTTCGAGATTGAAATAATTTTCCTCATTTTCCGAGTCGGCTTAGCTGGCTTGAAGATTGTTTAATATTGCAATGCACCGCAAGCATTTTTATCATTAAATACACAGAGGCCGTTGTTTGAATACTAATAAAACGTTTTGGAAAATTCTGAGCGCTTAATGCCGTTAACAAGATTGTAGACATGTCACTTCCACATAAAATATTAAAATTCGGATTTTAACAAAACTGCGTCATTCCGGAAAGAATATTCATGTAGAGCAGAATTTTATTCATGTCGCGAACGCGTCGGTATGCAAATGAAAATCAATTTCCACGTATCTCTTGCTTTTAATTTAGGTAGCTAGTTCGTCTAAATTGGCAAATAAGCTTCTATATTTATCTTGTGTATGATTTCGGTTTCATATTGAAGCGTCTCAAATGTCGCATCTGTTGCCCCCAAAGATCAAAAGTGTGCGAACTGATCTCATTACAAGTTATCAAGTGCCAGTTTATCGAGACAAATCGATTCGAAACTAAGATTCAAGGTTTCGTGTACTAAGAGTTACAAATTGTAAGACAATAAACATTTCTGACAAGTTTTTATGAAATATCTCGTTCAGAAAATTAGATTAAAGTGTGGCATAACCAGCGGAAGCTTGGCGCAATGAAAATCAAATAACTTTCGCCAATACAACATTCATAACATCTTAATAAACGGAACGTTGTTCAAACGCTGTTTTATTACAACCAAATAATTTAACATTCATTTAGCTTTAGCTGCGTTATAAATATAAATTTAGAATCCAAATAAAATAGCAAATATTCGCTGAAACTAATTGCAACTGGCATTTTGTCATTCACAATTTCGCATTTAATGGAAGCCATTTTTCTACTAGAATTAGCAGCAATAAATCTCTTTAACTGACACACTTCAATACAAAAGTTTTATGATTCAAATAAGACATTGACGTTCTTACATTCATTTGTAGTCGATGGCTGTAGCAAGCTTTATTTATTCTTATGATATAATTGATTACTTTTAGCTGAGACATAAATCATCATGACTTTGGAAAAGTATGGACACTTCAACCAATATGCAATTAAAATAATCATTGATAATACGAGTGTAAGAGGAGATACATTTCTTCGAAATAAATAAATGCGTTGCTCGAACTTTTGTGTTTCCTAAATTAAAGGAAAACTTTGCTATGTGATGCTTTAATTTTTGCGGATTTTTTTAACATGATTATAATAAATAATGGAAAGAAACTGATAAATTTCACACTGTGAGAAAATTCTGCTTTATTAAATACATTGAACCTAAGTACGTAATCAATACAATTTTCTACTTAACTTAATTAAATACTTTCTCAATCTTTCGGAAATGAGAAGACTGGCCTTATGAGAGCCTTCATCATATCTAATTAGGTACGAAGTCACAGTACACTCTAAAAATCGATTTCAATTAATTTGTGAAGTTTGTATTACATGGAACGGAAACAGTTAAAAACACATAATTAGTAGAAAGGAGTTTTAAGTTCAGTTTGGGTTACCTATGAAATTTTACTGTTTGTATGAAAGTGGTCATAAATTCCTAAATTTGTCTAATTTTCAAATTAATACAAGAATTATATATAGATTTTTTTCCACCACTTAATTTCTCCATTGCAATTGTTCACTCCAACGTAAACGTATTATTAATATTATTTTTTACTTTTTTTCACTATTATTAAGAGTACACATCTATTATTATTATTATTATTATTATTATTATTTAACTTTTTTTAAATAACAAACCATGTTATCTTTTAAATTTATAATTGGAGTAAGCAGAATTTTTTCGTATAATTTGTAGTCTTGTGCAAGTCTCAGTACATTTTCAAACATCTCTTCATAAAAAAAACTCATCAGTTCTAACTTCTCACTAAACATTACTATTCGAAATTTTACATCTTGGACCTTGGACACCTTAGGTCGAGTAATTATGACAATGTTTTTTTGAATTGTGAAATCTTCAACGATCTCAGCTCAATTTTTTTTTAATAAATTGATACTGAATCATTAACAAAATCTTTATCTGGAACCTCAAATCATCGGAAGCTACGAAATTTGCTGATTTCAGTAATAAATAAATTTTCTCATAGGTAGTGACAAATTTTCTATCAAGAGTACAGATACCTAGGTCTTTCTTTCTTTCTACATCTAACAAAGCGGCATGAAACTAGAATTATCCCATAGTTTTAACATAACACGTTTTTAATTCAAGTTTCCAAAAAACGTACAAAATCGGCGGATATTTACTCCTCTGAAATAATATGTATAGTTTAGTGATTTTAGAAGAAAGTGCATATTTAGAAAACCCAAGTCTATCACTGAAAAATCTATAACTGGGCTGAAGAGTAAATTAGCTTTTTTCTTTAAAAACAATTATTATTATTCCTCTCTAACGTATTTTTTAACATAGGACATAAGAGTCCATATTATCCTAATTTACTTTTTTCACTAACACTAACAGAAATTTTGCAATTTTTTAAAGACCAAGCAATTTATCAACATTTTTAATGGAGTTTGTATTGAATTATGTATTGCTGTTTGCATTTTATAGGCCAAGGCCTCATGAAATTATGTGAGACACGTTGTATATATTACAGTCAAACTTTGATAAGTCAATTAACCTTCGAAAGCTCCAATTTTTTTATAATTCGATCTCTTTTGAAGGTTCTAACAGTGCAATTTGTCTTTATAAATTGACTCTTTCCTTTCTACGTATTTTTTGAACCAAGCAACAATTAAATACCATTTGTGGCAAAACAGCATAAAAATGACTTAATAAAAAATATTTTAAGCTACGTACTCATGTAATCTCAAATTACCGAAAAATTGAGATTTTTGTATTCTGTTAATAAAACACTATATTAGCTTCCATTTTTTGAAATAAAGTAAATCAACTTTATTATTAGCTTTAGAGTTTACAGAAAACGAATTAAAACATCAGTTTAATTCACATTAAAATGTTGGAATGTTATTATTATTCACCAGCGATACCGTTATCTCAATCAGCCAAAAATTATAATTTCCCGATTATGTTTTGTAAAATAGTTGTTTTGATTTTCAGGAAAATGTCCCGCAAAACAGGCTGTTTTCGGCAATGCGAGGGCGGTTAAGACAAGTGGCAGCATCCCTCCAGGCAGCCATTCGTTTCCGTCGGTTCTCCCGAAGGGACTCGCACCCTCCTGACTGGTTCGTGGACAAAAGTCACCAGGATGAAAATGCTGATGCGATGGATACTCCAGAACCCACTTGTTGGGGTCACCGGATTGTTGTTGATCCAGCGCTTCCGTCCTACTATAAGGTCTATCTTCTTTTTAGTCATTTTGCTCCTATGTACTACGTCGTTAACCTTTTGTGCGGGACATAATACGACTTTGAATAGTTTTGGCTCGATCTTATTGAATTCTTCGCAAACTTCCGTTCATTTGATTTAATCACAAAAGGCACCACGGATGTACGCAATTAAAACGGAATCCAATTTCAAACTTTTAACTCAACACTTGTCGAAAACAAATACCGATTAGGGGCAAGAAGTGCGCAACGAACATGTACAGTTTTATCTACTTTTTAATATAAAATTATGTGCAAATGCGAAAATGTGTGCTCATGCAAGAAAGTAAAGTCTCTTTATTAACTCATCGATCATTAGAATAAATTGCTGGAAAGTTCAGTCGAAGTGAATAAACTGGACAAAGCGAAATTGCCGATATTTTACAAATGGGCTACGTTGTTATAATAGGCTCATTGTTGTCTTTATTTCGAATTTTACGTGAAAATGAATGGCGAACTGAAGTCAGAAATATCTCTGTTCGTTCTGTTCATGTAGGTGGGAGTTGTCTATTTTTGTAGGAATTTCATATGTATGTAAATCTTGTTCGTGTACAAAGTTTATAAATAAAATATGTTGACGAAAAATCTCAAATACTCATAACTCAGCCCCAGATTAATCAAAATAACAAGACGCTCGTAAAAACCTTAAAGCATTCGAAAAAGTCGTTAGCAACAAAAGCATGAAAACAATAACAATGTTTCTATGGTCCTGGTAAAGACATTCATCCAGCTGTCACTTCTTTGTCATAATTATTTTTCTCCTCTAAATTAATGATTTTGTGGCACATTTTTTGTTTGTTTTCACAAATTTTTCAATTTTTTATTTTTTCAATTACGGCAAAACTATTCGAAAATGTGAAACTGTTTTGGTCCAAGTTTATGTAAAAAGCTCCGGAGAATCAATATGTGTTAAGAAAATCGTCAAATTTCCAATAGTTTTCTAGTTATGAATGTTTTTATTTTACTTTTTTTGCTTTTATATTCAATTTTCTCGAAAACTTGTAGTCTTTATGTTACGAATTAGAATACATTTGTGCTAAGGCTCTTTTGTTTAAACATTATACAATAAATAACTATTAATTGCTACATTTTGGCTCTATAACGCCAATATTTTAAAATTGTTTTTCTTTTGCACATCGTTCTATGTTGCTTACGAGTTCATAAAAGTTTAATCTTACCATTGGAACTTGCTTTTTAATAAATTAAAGGACAAATTACGTCTGGTAAATGCGTCCAAACCAAAAGACCAAAGGACAATTAATTAAAAAAGGAATGTCTTTTGAAATAAGGGACGCCTGGCAACTCCACACGAACACAAGCATTATCCAAAAAGACGAATTTTATTTTAATGGAAAAGTAGTAAAAAGTAGAATTGCAATAAATTTTAACAGTAGTTTGAACAAGAATATTATCACTTGTTCAATCTGCAACTCCGTGCATAAATTGGCATCTCCATTAATTTCCTATTGATTTCCGGACGCGGAAATTACCTGTTTAACGTGTGGAGAAGAATTTTAAATAAATACCTATATAATTAATTTTTACGAACTGCTAACAATAAAATTAAATAGATAGGAAGGTCAAAACCTAACATTTCTGATACTAAATGGCTTTTGCCTTCGGGCAGGCCATCCTAATCTCAAAGCTAATCCAATTGGCTACAATAAAATTACCGATCTGAACTAAACTCCGCATACACTTTGCTAAAAATCATTCAGAGTTGCTATCTGCTGCCATTTAAGTATCTGTTTAATTGAATAATTTCCAGCACACACATAAACTTACTGATCCGACTTTATAGTCACAAGTTCTCCTTAATTACAATTAGGTTCCCTTAATGTTTATTAAATGCGCCGGGAAACACAAAGCGAAAAAACTTGCAGTATTGATGTTTAAAATACGTGACCTAATTATCTATGCGAAAATTTGTATGCATATCCGCTCTTTATTTCCTTTACAACTCCGAATAAAGTTGTGTCAACGCACTTTGTTTACATGTGTTTCGACAAAATAAAACGCAATCACGTTTGCACCATAAGGGTATTTTGTGAAATTTGCATATTTTCGATGTGGGCTCTGCTGGTGTAGTCACACTTTTTAATTTTAATAATTAACGGTTACAACTTGGGATCACAAATATGAGGAAAGTTTATTGGTTTAGTTTCAGCAATGGCTTCGGGAAATTTTGGTCTAAATAAACGTTTTTCCTTGCAGTGGCTGATGGTTGTCTCTTTGGCTGTGCTGTACAACGTTGTTTTTGTCCTGGGAAGAGCTGTGTTTTGGGAACTTAATAACTCAGTGCCGTGGCTTTGGTGGACGTTGGATTACTTCTGTGATACGATCTACATTGCAGATATATTTGTTCATGCTCACGAAGGTATTATTCTTTATTATTATTATTAAATAAGAGATTCGTAGTTGAAAAATGAAAATACGCAAATGTAAGACATCTAACAAGTAGCTTTACTTTCGTTTCCATTTATTTAAAAAAAATCTGTTTAAACAATAATTAATCATAATCTAAAACGTAAATGGAGATCACTTTAAATACTATTTATTTTGCGTAAAAAATCATCAAAAAGTTCAATCATTTCTGCATAATTTTGGTGATTTGAATGCTTTGAATTTGTCCAGTTTATTGCTGGAACAACTATAGAAATACCGTAGGTAATGAGTTGATTTTTGCGAGGATATTAGTAACTGTAAACTTTAATCGTCTTAATTTCAAGCTACATTTATCGTAGTATCGTTCTTTCCACTGGAAACCTGTTTTTGCATCTAAATTGAAAAATCTTTATACAAAAATAATATGTTAAAATTTGTTTCTCTGTAGGCAGGATTTTCTTTATATTTTTGAATTTTAAGATGGGTTGCTTTATTAATAATAGTATAATAATGCATTTAAAAAAATTAACAAAATGAAAAAGGCCATTTTTTTATCCTTAACCACCTTAAGAAAGGCTTAACCATAAAAGTGATACCGAAAACACCCTGTGTTAATAATATAGATTTTATTTTGATTTATACAAGTAGAAGATTATAAAATATTTTTACGGTATTTCAAGAAAGTTATATTATTTTTATTGTTTCTTTGAACATTCTGAAAAAACGATGTTCAAATGTGGTTTTCTACAAAATTACTTCAATTACTTCAAATACCCATAATTTAATTTTTTGCTCCATTTGGCTTCAGCTCTGTTGGTTCTGCTTTTGATTCAGAATTAAATTACGGGGAAAATTTGTGTTAACAAAAGTTTTGCTTTGTTTTTAATGTATTTAGTTTTCTTTTTTAAGAATTAAAAATTTTTTTACGGCTGTAATTACATTTTACGTTGGACGAAGCAAAACGTAACGTCATATCTCCCTCAAATTCTACAATGCATTTGATCTACATACAGATAGTCTGTGTACGAACTTGTTACCATGATCAGTTGATAAACATGCAAAATCAGTACCGAATTGTGTTATTAAAAATGCAATACATTTTAATTTTTTTATTTTAATCATTTTTTAAAGACCCTAAACAATACACTAAAAACTTTCTAAGTTTGATGGATGTTTTGGTAGAAATGTTTGCTTCTAAATAATTCAATTATTTATAAAAAAAATTGTAAGCTATTTTTATGCTCAAACAACATTAAAGCTTAGGTAAGCAATTACAAGCGTCCATCCGGCGATTTTTACCGACACACCTTTAAAATCAATATTTTTGGAGGTGTTAGCGAAAAAAAAAACAGTACTGAGAGCAAAAAGCGATCGGTAATTACAGTTTTACACCTCATAAAACTTTACAGACGTTAGATTTACGGTGGAGATTAATCTCGCATCAAATACTTACCTACACCTAGATAAAAATGTTTAACTTCACCATAAAAGTGAAGTTTAATTACGGTTTTTATCTGTTCGGAAGTCCTTTTGTTTGACACTATAGGAAACCAAAGAATGATCAAATCTACAAGTTAGTACAAGGTTTAAACCTCTTGGCACTCTTATCTGGAAAACTTCTCTCGCAAATTAACATAAAATATGAGATGCAAATTTCTGTTATAAGGTCATAGAAACAAACTTTACATCTTATCGAGCGATAAATTTAAAATGGCATCTCAATCTGGAAGTGTACAGATAACAAAGCTGCGCGTTTTTTGTTGTCTTCACATTTCAGATTTCTATTACTGTGAAGTTGATTTATTTGCGAATTAAGTATGCAAGGCTTTTCTTTGATTTTTCATCCAAAGGCACTGAATAAACATTAAGTAGGTGAAGGCCTTTTATCCGACTAGAAAATTTATCCTTCGTTCTGATTCACAATTAACTGACGCTAGAAACATCCAACTAGCAAGCTCATTCGCTCATTATGTGCTCATTAGTGTATTTAATTGTTGACTTGTAGAATCTTTACAATATGAGTTCAACGTTCCGTTTCACCTACTTTAAAATTAAAATAAACTAAAATGTAGAAACCGTTTTATATCTTTTGCCCATCCTTCCTTAATTTAATTCAACGATACATGAAACGTAGAATATGTCTTAAAACATACATTTAAGAGCACTGTTTCGATAAAATTACATGTCAATCCAAGTTCCGCCCGGACAATTTAAGAAATCTTTATCGAGCATGTCTCAAGTATTCTTGAGCTTTTACGATCATGTTACAAATATTCGCACCTCTTGAACTTGATTCCGGGATCAAACTGACACTGCAGCCATCGTATTTTAACTTGTTCCTGGAACATAAAGCCAGTTAATTACCCATGCACTTGAATATATTTTTATTAAACTTTGATGTATAAAAATGTCACACAAACGTTGGTGATTAAAGCAAATGACTTTAGTGTCTGCTAATTAAGAAATTCTGTCGGAAAAATACTCGGCAAATTAGCGCGTCCGCCCACTAGCTGGCCCGAAGCAATTTCGCTTTTTTTTTCGAAAAAACAAACTCGCGATAATTGAAATGTGAACCAAATGGCATTGAAATGCGTTTTCGATGCAGTTTTAAACAGTGGAGGACTACAGGTCATGTTTGGCAACTGATAGAAACTAGTCTTTTCCAAACCAACAGTTTTCGTTACATCATGTCTATTAGAACTAATACATCTATTATACAAAAGCAGCCCAGACAGTATTAATTACTTGACTCACTTATCACAATTCAATTAAATTTACTTCATAGATTGTTCCAGAATTCACTTATAAATTGTTGGCCACAAGTTCTACTCACAATTTGCGCCTGATTTAAAATAAAAACAGTATCAATTAATATTTTTATTTTGAGAATTTTTTGTATAGTTTACACAACTCTTGGGGAACTTTTTACGAAAATTTACACTTTATTTACTAGTTTAATTGCTTCAGCAAGTGAAAGGTCTACTCATTTTGTAATACTATTTAGCAAAATTCATTTTTCAAAGTGGCTTGCCTAAAATTATGCTGTGCTTTTGCAAAAGCTAATAAATTGAAACATGACATTCTGAATAAAAATCCAATACACTAAAAGACTGAAAAGCTGAAAAAATTTAAAAACACGTATACAAAAAAAATAAAAAACAGTAAGACTGCCAAAGGAATGCTGACGAACTAAAAACAAAAAACTAAAACATATTGAGACTGAAATTCCAAAGAACTAAGCAACTGAAAAACTGAAAAAAATATAGAAATGGGAAAGAGAAACACCAATAAATTGTAAAATTAAATTCTGAATAAAAAATAATACACTTACGAAACTGAAAAGCTGAAAAACTTAAAAACTGAAATACAAAAAAATGCAGATTAATTTAGGAAATTATTATGAAATGTGGAGAAATTAGGAAACTAAAAGGCTAAAATACTGAAACTCTAAGAAACAAAAATTCCTTTGGATGTAAAATAAAATAACTACGAAATTGAAAATTTTGATTAATGATTTTAAACTAAATATTAATAAAAAAAATTGAAAATCATGTCTTGTTTTAAATTACGAAGGTTGAACACACCTGCAGGACTAATTTAGGATACAAGAGTTCAATTTAGGAATTTAGGGAAAATAAAAAGGGTGTCAAATATTTCCATTTTTAGCAAAACATTTATTAAACTGGTGTTTGCTGGTACTAGAGTTCTATTTTTCAGCATGTTTCTGGGTAAGAAATCTGCTCGGGTCAGGTCCGTAAAAAATGCTAATGGTCGCATTAATTATCAAAATATCGATTTTTGCACGTTAATTACTTGTAATTAATGAAGCTCGTGTTCTCAATATTAAAATGATTAGCCTCGGTTGACGTCCACAGAACCTCATCACGCAATTCTAGTCTACATGCAAAGCCACGACCAAATTGACACTAGGGATTACTAAATACAGTCGTAATTGAAATGTTTGTTATACAGACGACCATATCTTAAAAAGCCGTATATCTTCGAACACGACACTCATTACCAAATGCAATGGGGCTTCGACAAACAAAGGTCGGATAAATACGACTCAACAAAACCACCATCAATTTTCTTTCAAGAAATATGACTCCAGTTCATACAAGCTACTTCCATTTTATGGCTATAATAATTACAACGCAATTTAGCAATGGCGCACTTGAAGGAGTGTTGTTTGCTGAGGTTATTGATGGTTTTACGTTCAAAAACAATTTGCAAAATTATGATTCATAAATTCCGTCACCCTTATTGTGTTTGCAAATATTTGCGCGGTCAAGTTTAAAAATGAATTACAACAACACCAAACATCATTCCCTTCTTGGCTTTCGTTCTTTTACCGGCTTTAATCTGCGAAAATGGGCTCGAAGATATTAATCTGCGAAATATAGGAGACGTTGACCTCGCGCAAAAAGAAACAATTTTGACGGCGTCTTGGCCATAAATTGGCAGTGTTCCAGCGAATTCGCCTCGATTGTATTGTTTTCCATCCCTTCTTCTGCCTTCTAAATACATAATATTCGGACGTTATTACAAAGTATAGACATGTACGCCAAGTTGTGAAATATTATAACTTTCAAAAGTTCTTGATAATTTCTCACAAAATGAAAAGCCCTGACCTAAATTGATAAACTATCGACAAGTGTCTCGGGATAATTTCGAACCCGTATCAAAAACAACTTATATAGGACACGGATACCTACACCTTCTGCTTGTGACAAGCGAGGTGAAAGATTGTGCCAATAATAATTACTATTCAGAGAGGAGGAAAATTGGCTTGCATGGAAATTTAATTATTGAACCTCACTAGGTACAATACACAATGATTGGGGTGTAACATCCTAATTCTAAATTGGGGTACTTAACAGGCTCACATGGGGAACGGGCCCAAAGTTGGCTCGCTCGACCTGACCTGAATTAATAAAGCCAATTACAGATTGAAGAAAAAAATGCTCTAAGGAATTGTTTGTCAGTTGTGTGATGATGGTATGTCACGTAAAAAGACTTGAAATATCACTTTCTTCAAGTAAATTGAATTTTATTTCAGAACTTAGCATTTCATAAGAGAAGTAGTTAATTATTAAGTAATTAATTATGCTATTGTAGAACATCTGAAGATGAACCTTTAGAAAAAATAATTGAATTAATAGTTGTAGTAGGATTATAAAAATAGTAGTAAATCCTATTATTTGAAATAAAAGTAAAGTGATTTTAGTTAAAATGAGCAACTGTGAATATTCATAAACCGACGAAAAAAAATTATTTGGAGACCATAATAAAAAAGAAAACAGAAAAATGCAACTGGCAATAAAAATATAAAGCCTAGCGCTTCTGAAACAAATACTTTCGGATATTATGCAAGGTGAACAGAGAAAAAATCCTACATTATCAAAAATTCCTAATGGAATAGAGATTTGAGCAGTTTCTAATTTAACAGAAGGAAAACAAAAAGAGTTTCCTTTAATACGGAATACTCTTAAAAAATTGCTACTACCACCTGTTAGTTCTCCATCTATTAACAGCTTTACTTCAGAAACCGATGAAACGAAAAGTCTTTCAAATGCGCCTAATTTTGTTGGAGAATTTAAAAGTTTATAGTCTGCAAAAGAAAAAATCAGAACATTTTTGAGGATTTAGACTTTTTATTTAGACATTTTGCAATTTTTTTTATTTTTTTAGAACAAATTATTACAAATAATATAAATAATATACAATAAAAGTTTTGCTGGTTTTTTTGCCAGCCAGTCGTCTATAATTTTATAAGTCAAGCATTTAGCAGACTTCTATTTTTAGAAACATTTACGTATTTATTATTAGAGCTTGTATAAAAAAAATATAATTCAAATAATACAACAGATACGACATCACATGAAATTATTTTCAAGAAAAAAAGGCGTTCCCATACGAAAATATTTTTAATTTCTTTGGATGTAGCTTTTAATATTCATGTTAAAGGACTAACGTTTGTTAGTTAATTTTATTTCGTTTCTGAAATACTGACATTTTTTTACAATGTAACACAATTATTAATTGTAATGGAAAAATTATTACAAAAAATGTTTTTCTTTTTAAATGATTCCTTAAATATTTGTATATCCCAAGATTTTGTTGGACAGCAATCTCTTTCTTGTTGTATTTCTTTTGTAAAGAAATTTTGTTAGGATTTTGAATGTAGAAAAGTTTCAAATACTTTTGGTTATACATTTTTTTTAATTCAGAAATTGTTGAAGAATCAAAAGCCGTAATCAACAAAGAGCCATGTATTATAACAAAAACATGAAAAAATTCTGTACTACACCATGTTAAAAAAGTAGCATTAAGTCCTCGCTTTTATCTATATTTTATTTTGTTGTTACTGTTTTTATTATATATACTGTTATTTTGTTATTAATGGATCGTTAATAAATGTTCATTTTAAAAATTTATTTAAAAAACTTGAAGTGTCTTAATGCGTTGAATAAATGAGTGAATTACACTTTGTTGATTTGAAAAAAAAATTTCTAGTCCTACTTTCGTAACAGACTCAGATTAATACCAAAAAATGAGGAACATTTTAGAAACGCTTTAATATCGAAATAAATCAAAAATCTGCCTACAACTTACTTTCGCTAGATGCTTTTTAGGATCTAAAAAACTATGAAGAACCAAAATTCTTTTTTAAAATCAATCAATAGAAGTAAAATAAAAAACAATTGGTTTAAAAAGAAAAAAACACACTCTTCAGATGAAAAACATTTAATTTAATAAAATAATTATAGTTTTTATCTAGCCATTGACAACGGACATCCTTTACAAACTATTACCAGTTTCAAACTTTAGAGATACGTGCCCGTACACAAAGGATCAAAGCTTTGCCTAGTTATCCTAAAAGCGGTTGATCCTGTTTTTGATGAAAATCGACAAAGCATAAAAGCAGATTGATCGACATTATTATCAAAAGTTAAAGTAAGTGAGCATAAATCAATAAACCACCTGCTTTACCACTTTTCGAATTCTATTAAACATGATACAATATTTACGTATCCAAGGATATGAGGTGAAAAAGATTCTCAGTTCGGAGACAAATTTATTTGAAAAATTGCTAATTAATTTGAATAAAAAAATTATAACTGTACACGTACAGCTTCACGGACAAATAATTTTATTAACACATCAAAGCGTACTCGCAAAATAAAATTAAATATCAGCTCTAAATTTCAATTTAAAAGTGACTGGCGTATAGTAATATGTGTCCCTTTCATTAAATTTGCTCTAAAAAATTTACAATGAGTGGCCGGAGGGTATAACCAATTAGTGATTGAAAGGACCAATGCAGGCAGACGTCAGAGACTGTAACATGAGTTAAATCTATTGTCCTCCATTTGGGAAACTTTTCTGCCTGTTTAATTAATTTGGGAACAAAGTACTTATCGATTGTCTTATTTTTGTTTCTACTCCAGTTTCGTGTGCGGCTAGGAAATAATGTAATTCCTTATTAATTTTGTGTTTTACTTTTGAAGAAGCGAAGTGTCTCTGTCTTGAAAGCGGCCATAAAATGCCGAAAATTCCCTCTAATTAGCATTTTACATTTGGTAAACGTTTCGGTGAAATTATTTTTTCTCAGGCCAGCACTCTGCATTAATCCATTCTAAATGCCTTCAATAATGTATAAAGGAAGGAATGAAACGCGCGCCCACACCAGGATATTGCGGAATAAAATTAATGTGAGCCCGTTTCATTTCCAGGTTATCTGGAACAAGGACTTTTGGTAACGAATTCTCGAAAACTGCGCGCCCATTACTTCCAAACGAAGCTGTGGAGGAGCGACTTTTTGGCGTTGATACCAACGGATGTGGCTTACATCTGGTGGCCTCCGTACGAGTGCAACGTTAAAGTGCCGTGTCCTATAATTGTAAGACTGAATCGACTGTTTAAATTGCCGCGACTTTGGGAATGGTTCGAGCGGACAGAAACCGATACAAATTATCCGAACGTTTTTAGAATCTGTAAAGTAGTTTTAGCAATTCTTGTGCTTATACATTGGAACGCGTGCCTCTATTTCGCCATAAGCTACGCGATCGGATTCGGAATCGACAACTGGGTCTACAATTTGGATGGACCGAAGAACTCCACGTTGGCTAGACAGTACATCTACAGCTTTTACTGGTCAACGCTCACCTTAACCACCATCGGGGAAACACCAGTGCCTGAAAACGATGCCGAGTATCTCTTTGTGGTTGCTGACTTTCTAGCCGGGGTCTTGATCTTCGCAACCATCGTAGGCAAGTAACAGAATTTCCAGTTTAAATTCGAATTTTTTATTTTAAGACGAATTTCAAACTTATGTCGTTGTCAGAATATTAAACCAAAAAAAATTGTTTTTTTTTTTTGGATACAAGATTTACTACTAGAATGAGTGTATTTTCCAAGTTTTAATCTGTAAATTTTAAATTTTGTGCTAGTAACACTGATTTATACTTACCTACACACTAAAAATGCCGTTATGTTTTTAACCTGGTATATTTAAAATACGTAAAAATTTAAACAATGAAAATCGGAATTTGTAATTTAAAGCATCATAGATTGGAAAAAAGTATGGATATTAGGGATATAGTCTCAATTAACAAAATGATTTGTTATTAAATTAAACATAATAAAAAAACACGGTCAAAAACTAGTCAATTACTTTTGTATTTTATTTATTTGGCAAATTTTTTAAATTTTGGTAAAAGTTTATTTTACGTAAATACAAAATCGACATTATTGACTACAGATTCAGTTTTAAAAATAGTCGAAATAAATCCATTGAATGTAGATAAGTATCTACAACCCAATTATTTTTTATGAGGTTTTATGAAATATTTATTTAATGCTTATTATTTATTCTATTAAGTATACAGTGAAGACTTTATTTTGCTAAAAATTGGCATTTTTCCGTAAAATAAAATTCTCAGTGTATATGTGATTAAATTAGTTGTATTACAAAATTTAATACAACATTTTTCTGAAAAATAATACGGATATTTGTAGCACGAACTTTTCCTACATGTTCCTTCGACCCATTTTCTTAACACTCACTAATTATTCAAAATTTTTGAGAAATCAAAAATTTACAACGTACACAGGAAATTACCTAAAACAAAAAAAACAAGTAACAGGTAATAAAAAATGGATAAATACTAAAGTTCAATTTTTATTACAGCACTAATTTTTTTATTATTCAAAAAAATATACCATGTGATCTTTGGAATTTAGAATTAGTGTAGGCTTTAGTATTTTTGTTATATGTACAAACACGCTGATTTTGATAACTGATCAAGCTTAAGAGTCAAATAATAAAATTTTTAAAAGTAATATTTAATTACATTTCTTTTTTACTCTCAGTTTGCACAAGCTTAACAATCACAGAAAAAAAATTGACCACTCTAATTAAACATTGAAATGATCGCATTATTAATTAAACTTTAAAGGTTAAACCAATAAACTCGCAAAATCATAAAATGGTTAAGCTCCGTGTTGTAGATTTTTTAAATTAACTGAGATAAAGGCAGAAAAAATAAACTTTATCTCAGGAATTTGAAATGTAAAATAAGACGTAAATTTTAGTTTTATTAGTATTCATTTAACCCTAAACTGCAACTTCCAATAATGTAACTAAAAAATAATATTCACGTAAGAGCGAAAAAAGCTTATAAAAGTGTTAATAACTCGTCATTATTGAAGACAGTCTCTGAAAATTAGCTAAAAATTACAAACCGTTTATTACGATCCGTTCAAGGAAATTGTGTCCACTATCCAGACTGAATTATTGAAATAATTAAGTTTTTATGATGAAAATACGTGCGTTTTTGATAATTTTTCTTCTTTTTTCTGTTGGAAATTCGTTATAACTGTTAAAAATAAGACGATACTTGAACAGAGATAGTGTTAATATAATTCACTGGGAACTACGACGAAAATGTAAATTTTGTTCATAATTTATTAAATAATAATGCAAAAACAACGCTGATGAAGTGAGGCGTTTACTACAAGAGTTTCCCAAGAAGTGTCTAATTCAATAAAATATCAACTTTAACCATTCGATGACAATTTTAATGTTAATACTGTAATAACTCATTAAACTATTATTTTAGTAGATTGATCCACTCTTTGTCTACATTTTAAGATTATACATACAAGTAGAATACTCAGGCTTAAACTAAAAATCGATATAAAAGATCTTCAAATGACATAGAAATCTATATATTCATAAGAATTTCTAAAGCTAAAACAGAACACAACATTTTTATTTAATTTTTGGAATCGTACTTAGCTTTAACTCGGAACCATTATTATTCAAAATAAATATTCTGTATAATGTTCAGTCTGGTATTTCTAAAATAAATTCGACTTAAAACTAAAAATTTAAAGTGGTTGAAGGAGAGTAAGTAACGTCTCTAAAAAGTTACTGAAAAGAGTTGACTTCAAATTAAAATCTTCACTACATATAACAAAAGGAGAAAAGTTTGTTATTTGTCTTAAATAAGTAATAAAAGATAATTTAATACATTAATTTATTTTGTAATAAAGATTAATAAGGTTACATTCGATCTATGGCACCCAATTGATTTATTTTTCGTAACCAGATCAAGTGTATTAAATTTTCCTTGAATTAATTTTTTGTATCAGATGTCTAATCAATGACCTTATTGCCGGTTTCCTTCTGACACCGTCTTTCTTTTTTACTACAAAAATACCCAACAAACATATTACTCTCTGTGACAACTAACACGCCATGATATGACCTTTTCAGCGTTCGTTGTCTAATCATGTGTGAAATGAAAATACAACGATAATAAAAAACTAGAACACAAAGCAAATGAAGAACTGAAACATAAAGGAAGTGGCAAACTAGGTTGCGTTTTATTATTATTATTATTATCCTTTCCTTTTCATTTCACATACGAGCGAAAATTGTGTGATCTATGCTACATCCGTGTTTCCTGATAAAAATTATAATGTTTCGAGGACACTTGATATAAAAAATTATGTAAAAATAGAGTAAACTAATGTAAGAAAACTCCATTAATATCACTTTGTCAAGATGTATTTCCTAGAGAATGTAAACTCAGCCAAGATGAAGCTGAAACTTTTAACAGTTCCGCTGGAAAGCATGCGAAACTAATTTATCACCTTTGCCTTGAAGCTCCGGATATGTAAATGTATTTTTCTTTATTCGGGCAGACAAACAATACTTCGACACAAGCTAGACAACTGTGAAATCATAACTTCAAATATAAACAATATACACATTCAAATTTATCGCTTAGTGTTGACTTTAGAATTTGCCTTCAATACGAAACTTAGACGCAGGTTCAATGATTTCTAACAGAATAAATGTAAAATTTTCAGTAACATTGCAAACTGTAAGCAATGTCAACACTCCTGTTTCTATTTACTCAGCCATAATTCCCTCGAGAGCCTTCATACCTGCAAATCCTAAGCTTCTTACCCTAGATTTGGGAAACTATTCTAATAACTAAACAATGGTTCCTAAATCCCGAATAATCACCAACTGTGTGTAATATTAGAGACATGACTTTTGCAGCTCATAAAGCATGTTTGACTGAAAGTTTAGCCAAATAGTTGGAATCTAACAATTAACCTTGCACAACTCTAATAATAATTCTAAGTTAAAAACCTTATTAAAATCTACAGTGTCGGTCAAACAAAATTTGAAATAGCAAAACAATAGACGTAAGTAATTATTTTCAGGAAATATCGGTTCGATGATATCGAACATGAACGTGGCCCGTGTGGATTTCCAAAACCGAATGGATGGCGTTAAGCAGTACATGGCCTTCAGGAAAGTGGGTCGCGAGTTGGAAGCTAGGGTAATTCGTTGGTTCGCATACACATGGGCAGAAAGCGGAGCTTTGGACGAGGAGCGCGTCCTATCGGCTCTACCAGATAAATTGAAAGCGGAAATTGCTATTAGAGTACACTTAGAAACACTCCGAAAAGTAAGGATATTTCAGGACTGCGAGCCAGGATTACTGGAAGCTCTCGTGCTCAAATTACGCCTGCAGGTAGGCCTATGATTGATTTTATGTAATATTTCGCTCGCCTACAGTTTGTTTACACGAAAACGAGACGATCCTCTTTTCCTCGTTCATATTTATGAGATTTACGGACATAAGTGTTTACTTATATCGCTAATGCCAACTGAGGAGTTCTTACTCAATCGGCGAACGGTTCACGCCGAAAAACGCACACATTTCTAAAATTTTAAATTTGAATTTTCTCACCCGAAAAGCCAATCTCTTAGGGATTTAAAACCTAAATCTTTTTATAAAAATGCGTCTAGATTTTAAAGAAAGATTCACATATCTAAAGCAAATTCTTGTATATTTAAAAAACATTAAACATTAACTTTTTTTTTCAATTTGGTCGCAATGTTTTTACTCGGTTTTTCAGTTAAAAATTTGAAACCGTTACATAATCTTTTGAATACTTACAACCATATGCCATAATGTACTATGTAAATATCTATCAATTTAATCTGTTAGTGTTATCCTAAACTTACACCGTGTGACAGCAAGACAAAAAACAGACTTGTTAAAAATATTTTTCAAATTGTATCAATCAGTATAATACGTTGATGATAAAATTGCTCTTATTTGTGAAGAGAGAATTCTGAAATTGAAATATTAAAAAACTTAAGGGGAGTAAGGTGATTTAATTTAACCAAAAGATGTTTAGGTTTTTGTGTATTATTTTTGTCCTATTTTACGTTCGTGTGCTAATTGATTTCGATTTTAAAAATCCAAATTTTAAAATTTAAAGTTAGTCGCGTTAACGACGAAATGCACCCTCTTATGAACGTGGAAATTATTGTGGCAAAAAATTTACTGAATTATTGGCAATTTTTCTATTCTTCATGTGTACTTATTTTATTATATTACTTATTCTCACATTTTTGTTTCAATTTTGTACTATGTAGTATTATTTAATTTGAGTTTAAAGAGATTCTAAATGCTACAATTTTTATTTGTTTAGTATTTCCTACATTTCCTTATTACTTATCAATCAGGAGTAGGTAATTATATTTTCTTGATCCAAGAGAATTTTCGATTTAAATTATTTTTTAAATTATGCCTTTGCTACTTAACAGAGTAAAAATGAGTTTTGTTTAATGACGAATTTTGGATTATAATGCTATAAAGTGAACTGTTTAAAAAATATTTGGAATTTTAATAAGACGTCAGTCTGCTTAACAATATTTTTGCTATATCTCACAAACTAATATCGCACAGAATTTAAAGCTCCGTATTAAATACTTCAGAATATTCAGAATTTTTCTACAATAATTCTATTATACAATATTCTATTAGTTCTGGAGTTATTGCCCGAAGAATGTCAAAAACATGTTGGAATATTCACACTCACACATTTCAAACGTCGATTACGGCAAAACTATTCTAAAAAGTGGTTCTATTTTGATGTAAATCTGTGTAAAATAATCCAGCGAATCGATTAGCGTCGAGGAAATCACCAAATTCTCAATAGTTTTTAAGTTAACTATTTATTTAAATTATTGCTTATGTTTGCAATTTTTTTAAAAACTATTAATCGGAGAATAGTAAAATTGATTATTAATAGAGCTTTCCAATTGTTATAAACGTATTAGGGTTACGTGTATTAGTTCCGGAGTTATTGCCGAATGAATATCGAAAATACTATTAAAAAATTCACACAATCACTTTTCAAACGTTGATTATGGAAAAAAATTGGAATTATTTTGGAACAGATATTAAGTAATGCAAAAAAATTATTACTTCTTGTATCATCTGAGAACAAGCCATGCTTAAATTTTGCTTTGTGCAAGAAAACCGTCAAAAAATGTCGGTAGAAAAAAAATATATACATAGAGAAAAATACAAAGTATTTACTAACAGACGTGAATTCTCTGTGGTAATAAAATTTGTTTTTTAATTTGTTTTTCTCATCTTATATATTCCAAAATTTCTGCATTTTAAAATTATTGGTTTCAAAGTTTCCAAACTTATTTCGCTATCAACTTGGCGGTTTGAAATGCATAATAAATGGCAACTTACCTAATTTGATTAGTTTTGATTTGAATTTGAATTTGAATTGAATTAGTTTAATACTGAATTAAAGTTTAATTTCGCTTTCTGTAAACCGACCCTAAATTATAACATAAAAATCTTCACAGAAAACACATTTTAATTTTCAACATTTTTCAAAATTCCAAAAATTATCTTTCAAATTTAATAGTATCTCTACTACTTTTCCTAATTAAGTTGGAACTTGTAGGGATATTAAAATTTTTTGCTGAGTTCTTACTCATGAATAGATTAACGTAAATGTGCGTAAAAAAATCTTTTTCAACTTATAGTTTTAAATTTTAAGAATCACTGATAGAAAATTTTTTAATCACATTGACAAAACATCAGAGGTAAATTATTAACTTATTAGCTCACTCCCGTAATTCTTCTATTTCATTTTTTGTTTTTTTATTAAATTTAACAAAAAAAATGCAATTTATTACACAAATAAACATGCTAATAACATTATTTGCAAATTCTCAAAATGTCCATTTTAGTTTAGGAAAAAATACGTAATATTGCTAAGCTATTTCTTGAAAAAATTATAAAAGAATACATATTTTCACGTTTCATACAGCATTTTTTACAAATTTGTGATCGACGTGACTGAATTATAGAGTTTATTTTAATTTTAACAAACTCTGAAGCTGCCTTTTCGAAATTTAAAATCTGTTATTTGAATTTGAGCAAATAGATAATAATAATAAGGCAAATTTTTTTAAGTTTCTTACGTTTTGCCACTTATATGGTGTAAACTTAGCTTAATATTAAAGCGATTTAAAACTATGGTTTTAAAGACTTGTTATCAGTTATCACAATTTTTGCCGCCCACTTGAGATATCCTGAACCGCATTTTGAAGTGAACCTTTGGCTTCTGATCGCTCTAGAGATAAACTTTTCCCTTTGCATTCCTTCCTCTGACTGATTTCCAGTTTTCTTTGAAAAATGGCAAAACGATTTGCATTTTCAGGTGTTCTCCCCGGGTGATTACATTTGCCGCAAGGGCGACGTGGGCAAAGAGATGTACATTGTGAAACGAGGTCGATTACAAGTGGTAGCCGATGACGGCATAACTGTTTTAGCAACATTAGGCGCAGGATCAGTGTTTGGCGAAGTGAGCGTCTTGGATATCGCCGGAAATCGCACCGGAAACAGAAGAACGGCCAACGTCCGGTCGTTAGGCTACTCGGACCTATTCTGCCTGGCCAAGGACGACCTCCTAGTCGCTTTGGCGGATTATCCAGAGGTTGGTTGCGAGCGAATCGGGCTCAAGGGGGCATTTCCCGGAAACGTGTTTTTTCCAGGCGAGGGCAACGCTAACCGAGCGCGGCTGCCAGCTTTTGCGGAAGGACGGTCTACTGGACGAAGATGTGTTCAAAAAGGCCAAAGAAACTCAGGATTCGGTGCTCGACAGCATCAAGAAATTAGAGAATACTGTAGAAATATTGCAAACACGCCTCGCTAGACTTCTTGCCGAATTCAGCGCCAGTCAGGCGAAGCTGAAGCAGCGACTGACCCGCTTGGAGCTCAGGTAATTTATCAAAGAATCAGCACAAGTGCCCAATTAAATACGACAATCTGTTTGTGTCGGATGACCACGAGGGAAAACATTACCGAGCTATTTCTCAAATGCCGCACTCGACGTTTTAATTAACATTTGAATATTTCTTTCGCCACAAACTGTTTGGCCACAAAATAAGGAATTAATGCTTTTAATTAAAAAAAAAAACTAGTGGACAAGTTACAAAATATTCTTGGATGAAAAATTTAATAAAAAATCCTGACATTAAACAAATGAAGACATGAAAATGATTAAAAAAACACGGAAACCTTTTAAACCTCCACTATATTTAATTCTGTTTCTAAACTTCTGAAACGAAGTTGTAAAGAAATTATCAAAGAAACAGTTGGTTGAATGAAATTTTCTACAATAAAGTAATTCTTTTATTCGTAGAAGTTTACAAAGCTTTGGACACTTGCAGCACGTGCAATACACAAAGTAAACAAAAAAATTGTAAAAATTATTAAAACCACAAGACAGTTCACGTGGTTGTAGAGTTTTTATACAGAAGAAATGCTTTAAATATGCTTGGTACAGCTAAAATCACATCAGATATTAACCAATAACTTTCTCTTCCGGATAAAACTGCGGCCGATGGATAACAGGTAGGTAAAAGCTCGATAAAAAGATGATATAATTTAACGTACTTTTACTCTCATGAATGGGGAAAACCTAATTGAAAATTGTTATGAACTATTGAATAGGTTAAACATTTGCGATTTAATACTAAAAAAAATGAAAAAATTATTATTTTGAAAAATGTGGGTTAAAGTTTTAAAATATTGGAGTGATATTTTTAAAAATATAAAAAAATTACATTAAATCCTAGCTCTAGTTATTACACTTTTAAAACCTACTCGAATTTACAAACAGATTTAATAACAACAACAATACGAGTTGGATTGTCTTCGTCAAAATAAAAATACTTTTTCAAAATAATAAATTCAATGTTTCGTTTTAAGTACTACGAAATAATTAAGGTACAGACTAAACCAAAAGTAACAACGCTAAAAATTAATATTTTTGTTTTTACTTTTCAAATAAATATTCGAACAGGGCGATGTTTTTTTGTAAATGTCAAATTTTTTTGTTGATAGTATATATACAGTCTTTTATCGTCCCGGTAATAATAAAAAAATTAAGAAAGAGTTAAAAATTAACAAATATTTTTATTAAGACACAGAAAGCTTTGTCATTTTGTACTTCTTTTATTTTATAAAGGATAATTTTTTATATTTTTCTTAATAATTAATAAGAAAATTCTTACCTAACTTACCTAATATGAAACCTTAAAATTTTAAGAAAACAATCCCTGCTTACTTTTGTAAAAGTTTTTGCTGTATTTTTTTTATTTGATTCTTTTACTGTAATTTTTTTTTGATTGTTTCATGATTACCAGAAAAATAAAAAAGTATCTAAAGGTCTCAGTTATTATTTAAAAAAATATTGAAATTGATCGAAGATTTTTTTGAAAAATGTTTTATATTATCAAAGATATTAATTTTGAGCGATATTTTTTTGTTCAGTCTGTAAAAATACAGACGAATGTTAACAATTTTGAAACGAAACAAGACTGATTTTTGGCCCGTTTCTTAAATGATAAATTATAATGATATTTTTTTTAATAATGATTTTGTTTACATCAGAATCAGATCGAAGGTATAAGACAGCGAGGCCTTTCAGTAGTAAATAAAAAAACTAATAATAATAATTAATTAAAAGAAGTAAATTCACTAAAGTAAAATTACAAGTGCAGAGACACTTTTTAGTTTACAAAAAGCGTACGACAGTAGCGCTTAAATGGGACAAATGCACTCATTTTTTAACCAATTCGTTACATTTTGGCCTTATTTTTGAAAACATTTTCTAAAAAAAATGCTTTACTGCTTAGAAAACGTACTAAAACACCCATAAATTAAAGAATCATGCCACTTTTGACTTAATAAGTACGTGATTTAGTGATTTCACCTTTCAGTTTAAGAAAATACGGCAAATTTTTTTTTGGGTTTTTTGACTCAAAAACGTGTTTACACGCGCAACAAAAGCATTTTTGACAAAATTTTGTAATTTTTTGAGTAATTTTTGAAAAAATTCTGCAATAATAACACCGCTTTTGACTCAACTCGAGGGTTTTTCGGCGTATTTTTCGAGGAACCATTGTGTTTTTGGATGAAAAATGGGCCAGACTTCGACCCAATTTAGAAAATTTTCCGTTCAGTTTATCAAAATTTTGTGCAAAAAGTACGTTTCGTCTCAAAAACGACCTTAAACGCTCGTAAACGTAACTTGCCAGTTTATTTTTTACAAAGTTTTCACAGTTCAATGATTTTTTGGCCCGATAGAGAAATAGCGAAATCGTATTTTATTAAAAAAAATATTTGGCTAAAATTATTTTTAGTGCTCTATCGTGCTACTTGGTTATTCAAATTTTAAGAAAACTCTAAACTCAATAAAAAATACGTAAGTACACAAAACTTGAACAGCTCGTCTCAAAACTTCTAAGTTGGCTCGGTGTATTATCAGTATTATCACACATAGCCGCTGATTCCGTGTCAGAACTTTCGGACTCTCCGACTCAATGTTCAGGATTATAAGTTCATACAAAGAAAGCCAGACAATAAAACGTCGAGAGCATTATACTTTCAAATTTAATATTTATGTACAGAGTGATTTATTTTCTCTTCGGCCTAATACAAATGGCACTATTGAGGATCTTTTACAATCCTCGATATGCCTATCTATCTTTTTTAATACAAATCCACGTATGGCTCCCTGGTTACACTCCAAATCTGTTTGATAGCAAGTCGGAACGTGAACAAGACAACACACCTGAGACCTTAGCAGTTCCTACAGGACGTCGAAGAGTGCATTCGTTTGAAGAAGACAGGATATTTACAGTCGCTAAAAAATTAGACAATGTTCCGTTCAGTAGTAGACATAAAACCATGTAACGACATAAAAAAGTAATGTACATAAGTTTTAAATTTAAGCGAAGCTTTACGAGTTCTACTGCTGTAACGATAGAGAAAACAGTTTATATTTTGTCAGTTTTTTAACTAATGTAGGAGTTAAGTGTTTCAAAGAGTAAGTGACGAATATTTCTGTTTCTAAAAATAGAGTTACGTTTCCCGTTTGATTAATTCTTATTTATATATTTTTGTACACATTTATTTAAAAACCACTGCAACGTACGAGTATACACTTAATTATGTGATGTAATATAGAATTAAATAACGAATAACAACAAAATTCATCTAGTTAGAGCTAGACACTTTTTGTGTGGTGTTCTGTGACATACCTCAGAGAAAAAACTCGAATATTTTTTTTACCACAAAATTCTAAACAGTGTAAATTTTAGTTAGGTACTCTGAACTCGAAATTGGATCAAGATTAAAAATCAGGACGTTCTAAATGTCTCATTTCTAGCTTTTAACGCAGAACACAAGCGCAAATCTACTTCTTCCAAAACTTACAGTTCGATTTTTTAATCGCAACTTTACAACCAAAATACTTTCACAAAAATTTCTTCTATAGGCCATAAGGAATATAATTTTTTTGAAGAAAGCTCCAACTGTTATGGAACAACGAACAAGTCAAAATCTATAATTTATTTTCGTTTAGTTAAATTACGTACCAATTACGTTTAATAAAATTTACATATCTCAAAAACAATAATTAATGTAATAAATAAATAATAAATTTCTGGTCTAACATATGACACCCAAAATTAAAAAGAAAAAAATAAACTTGTTCTGAATAATTAGAAATCACACTTTTTTCATCATTGTAGTTACTCGCTGTACAATGTGTTACATTAAACTCAGGTAAATGAAATATTTACTTGCTGTACTTCTAATCAAAAATGCACTTTTATCTTCTAAATTAGACAAATAAAACATAGTTTAGATTAATTCTGATTTTTTCGTAGAAATAGTTTTTTAGGACGAAAATGTAGTGGAACGAGCATAAACTTATTTTAAATCAGAATTAGAGAGCGATACACGTAAGGTATAAAACTAGAAGCACACAATTACTTTAAAATCGCTGTTATAGACATATCTATTTTCATAACTGTTCGTATTTTATAAAAAGTTTGTTTCTTTGTAAGGTATAGATAAGTACCTAATTTATCAGAGCCTTATTATAATTGTGATAATCCAAGATTTGTATTAAATGTACATACTGTTAATGATAAAGCTTTAAATAGGTATGAACAAATTTGATTTTTACTGTAACACGTTTTTTCTAAAGGTAATTTCTATAACCTTCTGTTAGGAAATAAGCGGTAGCTGATTAAATTAAAACCTAAAATCATTGTAAAAATGGAGCCATGTAATTTAAAAACGATGTAAAAAATACTAATAAATATTAAAACTGATCTTGTCAGTTTGTGTGTCAATGCGAGAACCTGTCAAATGATGTGGCCAAAATTAACGTGAAGTGATAAAGTTCCAAAATTAAAGTCGTCCAAAAAATGCCTCCCTCCACCATCGTCGTTTGATTGATGGAGTGTTCAGGATTATGTCGCGTTTGTGGAAACAAAATAGTCTGTAAAGATGGGAACATGTGCACGTTGGGCGAACACCTCCTAAAAAACCACCCCGAAGTGTCGATGACCCACTTTGTTATGGAAAATTGTGAAGACCTATCCAACAGTAAAACAAGCAACAAGAGTAAGCACCGCCGCAGTAATGCGTCCGAGATTTTGAAACGCACCAACAAACGGAACAACAACCTTTACAAAACAACAGGTAACAGGTGTGTACTTTTTTTCTATTTGTGATTAATGCATTTTTAGTCGAGTCCTGGTGTCCCGGCTCCCGTCCACTCCAGTGTCCGAAGTGTGGGAACACCGACCAACCGTACATAAGAAAACAGAGAAATAAAGTGCGCTGAAACATTGCCTGGGTGGTTTAGACTGTTTTATGATAATTTTTTAGATCGCCTACAATTCGTTGGGGGCGTTTTTCCTGCTGGGGTGTTGGCCTTTGTGTTTCTTGCCAATGTTGATGTGTGGAGGCACAAATACGATTATCTGTTGTCGAAAATGTGGCTACTGCTTTGGGACTTACGACAAAAAGAAGGGAAAACTCATCCCTTCGACCAAGGATTTCAAAGTGGAAACTCCAAACATCTGCTAGGCGAATACGGAATATTTGTTAAACGTAGTTGTAAGTTTAAAATTTGGTGTAAAGACTTGTTGCGTTTAATAAATATTTTAGTATTTATTTTAATGCAGGAAATGTGTTTGGATCCCGTATCGGGACGAACAGCATTGTCCATAATTATACAAGTTAAGAAAAAAACAGACGCAAAAATAATACATATTAATTCAAGACATTTTGATACAACGAATTAAAAAATAGACATTATTTTAACTTTGTGCTTGCAATATGTTTGGTACCAGTTTGTTTAGTTTTTGTGTAATGAAGCAGAGAGAAGATGAAACCAATTATACTAATAAAAAGCAAAAAATTACGTATTTAAAATTTTTACGAATTTTCACTTTGTCTCATATTTTTCAAAACGCTGCGAAAGCGGTTAAAGATATTGAAAAAATACTAAAGTTGTAAAATTTCAAACAAAAAAGTCTGTAGATTTCCATCAATTTTGGTCGTAACACTTTTGTGTTAATATTGTTCCCGATAAAGTGTTTGTTCTAAGTACTTTTAAAATTTATTCTAAATATAGACAAACCGTCATTTCATAACCAATGAAAATATTGAAACACAAATCATATTTCTTTTAAAAACACACTCGTAAAAATATTTATAAACTCACAAATTAAGTGTGGTCTGTTTCTGAAATTTCTTTAATGCAACCAAACAAATTCACCCAGTGTTTTAGGTAAATTGGGGTGTTTTTAAGATAAAAAATAGATAAAATTTTAAATTTAAATAACAAACTGATTATTAAATAACTAAAAACTTCAGTAATATGTTGCTAGCCCGGCGCATCCACCATTTTTAAACTTGTAATATTTTTAATAAATGATTTTACAACCAATAAAAAGTGATAAAATATAAAAATTATGCTTGTTTTAAAATTGATTAATAACATAATAACGTATATTTATTTATTTCCACTAGAATTATATTTACAAGTTGTTTTGATTGTAGAAATTATTTTTTTAAAGTTGGCTAAATGTGTCTCTCACAGTAACTCAAAAACTAACAGTTTTACTAAATTCAGCGTTTGCTGTTGAATACTAAATATTTTTCTCTATACAAGTTAATTTTTTCAGAATTTTTCTGCCTGTCCTTGTAATTTAAATTAATTATTAAAAATATTAATTTAGTAAAATTGAAAACATTTTTACATAATTTAGTGTTTGCTGTTAAACTTTTATTCTAAATATACAGACCGTTTTATAACCAATGAAAATGTTGAGATACAAAAATCATAAACACAATTACAAACAAACAAAACGAATAACAAGTTGATTTAGTGAAGTCTGTTTCTAAAATTTCTTTAAAGCAACCACAAAAATTTATCTTGTGTTTTGGGTAAATTGGGTTGTTTTTGAACTAAAAGATAAGATACAATTTTAAATTTAAATAACAAAGTGATCAGTAAATACGTAAAAACCTTGCCCGGCGCATCCACCATTTTTTAATTTGCAATATTTCGAATAAAATGTTTTTACAACCACCGAAAAACGATGAAATATAAAAATTATGCTTGTTTTAAAATGGATTGGTATTGTAATAACGTACTTAAGCCATTCAGTTAGATATCTACAAGTTATTCTGATTGTAGAAATCATTTTTTATAAAGCTAAAGTACTAAAGTACTAATGTTTTTCTCTATGTATGTCAGTTTCTTCAGATTTTTTCTGCTCTTCCTTGTAATTTAAAAAACACTCGTAATTATTCAATGAATTTTTATTCTCATAAAAAATTACATGTCCAAAGTATTAACATTTTCTAGTTCAAACCGTTATAAAGTCTAGAATTTTTTTGCTAAGAATTCGTAAGGTTGTTTGTAGTTTTTTTATCCATTTGTTTGAGTTTGGCGTCTTACTTTTAAAAGGTGATGCTCGTACTGGTTTTGAATTAAATTTTCAATGGAAAATGCATTTACTTTGTTCATTTTCAATAAAATAAAATGAGTAAAACAAGCAAAGACTCATCACACAAGATGCTTTTTACTCGCAAAATTGGAAGCAAAAACATTTACTTGATTTTATTCAAACAGTTTACAGTAAAATGTGCATTTTATTTTTGTGTCATTTTGCTCAGAACAGTTCACAAAGTTGAGCCTAAATTTTCCCACTTGAAGTGTGACGTTGAGTTGACTTTGACACCGTCCATCAAATGAACCCCGAATCCAAAATATGTCCAAGTAATGAACGAAAACCAAAATGCAAAAAACGAAGAAACTCCCCTCGAAATTTTCGAAACAGTAACAGCTCTAGTAAATGAAATAGTCAACTCAAGTCCTGTAAGTCCACAAAGTGTATCTAGAACTAGCGCACCATCAACGAGTGCTCCAACAAAAGCAACCGAACAAGCCTCCACAGCCCAACTCCCGCAAGTCTATTCTAGGCAAGCAAACCTTCTCCCAACTTACGAAATATTCAGAACTTCGCGACAATTCGACGAATCGCAAAGCGATGTCGCTGTTGAGCAATACTTGGCCCGCCTTCGGGCTGCAAAGACAAGCAGACCGCCAACGCCGTCGCCCCCCTGTGTGCCCCCCAGCTACTCCACGGTAATAAAGCAGGGGCGCCCCTCGCTAGATATAAGGAGGGATGTGAGGTCAATGGAAATGCAGCACATTAGCCCCTTTTCGAGAATCCCGCCACCGTCTTATAACCAAATACATGGTGTGTGGTCTCGGGAAATTAGCAACAATTCTTGTATGTTGTATGTTATGTTATGTGGCGTTTGTGTTATGTGTCTTATTTTTCAGCTGAGGAAGTGTTGCTAGGGCCAGACCCTATATACATTTGGTGCTCACACTGTGCCACTGTTGTTATTACAGCGACACAGGCTCAGCGTTCGAAGTTTACACATATTACAGCTGCGGCCTTGTGTCTTTTTGGTTGTTGGCCTTGCGCGATGTTACCCTACTGCATGAATTCATGCAAGAATATTTACCATTATTGCCCAGATTGCAATTACTTGTTTGGGATGTATAGACCGTGGTGATGTACTTACATAATATTAAAATAATTGTAAAAGAATAAAAGTTGTTTTTTTTCATGCTGCAAATAATAAATGATACCAATAAACTGTTAGGTAAATAAAAGTCATTTTTCAAGTAAAATTAAAGTAATCGTAATTGCTGTTTTACTTTAACTTCCAATACCTAATTTTTTGTTTTTGCTTCTCAAAGATCATTAAATTGTGTAAATAAAACATAACTCGCTAATCTCAAATGCCCAAGTTAATGACCAAAATTTTTTGACATAATTTGGTACATTTTTGTGTTTGGTGAGAGAATCTTGCGAGATAATTGAGTTAGTAGTGTAATAGCAAAGTCGCATTTACGTAGAAAAATTTCGAAATGGAGGTATCAGGATCACAAGGACGCAAGAAGGTCTTTAACTTTAAAGACCTTTTGACGTTCCTGTTATCCTAATACAAATTTCGATTTAAAAGTTTCGCAAATGAAAAATTATTTTCCGCTTGAAGCTGCAAAATGTCGAAAAGGATTATGGACCAGGATCACAGGAATGCAAAGAAGTGAAAAAATAAATTTTTTAAGCTTCTGTATAACTATACAACTAACTGGTTGCTTATACAAACTGTCAATTACAAATTTTAGAAATTAAAATTCGTATCAGGATCACAGGAACGCAAGGAGGTCTTTAAAGACCCTTTGAAAAAATTTCGGACCATGATCACAAGAATGTTAATAAATGGAACGATGTCAAACACCTCTTTACGTCCATGTAATCCTATTACAAATTTTAATTTTAAATTATTAGAAAAAAAAATAATTTTTTAAGCCTCTGTATAATTGGTTGTCTATATAAGCTGTCAATTGTAAATTTTAGAAATGAAATCTCGTATCAGGATCACAGAAACGCAAGGAAGTCTTTAACTGTAAAGACCCTTTGACGTTCCTGTTATCCTAATAGAAATTTTGAATTAAAAATTTGGAAATAAAAAAAATATTTTTTTGGCTTGGAATTGCAAAATGTCGAAAGGAATTTCGAACCAGGATTACAGGAATGCTAAGAGGTGAAACGATGTCGACACCTCTTTGCGTTCATGTGACCCTAATGCAAATTTTAGTTTTAAATTATTAGAAAAAAAAATATTTTTTTAAGTTTCTGTATAATTGGTTGTCTATATAAGCTGTCAATTGCAAATTTTAGAAATGAAAACTGGTATCAGGATCACAGAAACGCAAAGAGGTCTTTAAAGACCATATGAAAAAATTTTGGACTATGATCACAAGAATGTTAAGAAGTGAAACGATGTCAAACACCTCATTGCGTCTATGTAATCCTATTACAAATTTTAGTTTTAAATTATTAGAAAGAAAATTAATTTTTTAAGCTTCTGTAGAATTGGTTGTCTATATAAGCTGTCAATTGTAAATTTTAGAAATAAAAACTCGTATCAAAATTATAGAAACGCAAGGAGGTCTTTAACTTTAAAGATCCTTTGACGTTCCTGTTATCCTAATACCAATTTCAATTTAAAAATTTCGCAAATAAAAAAATATTTTTTTGGCTTGGAATTGCAAAATGTCGAAAGGGATTTCGAACCAGGATCACAAGAATGCTAAGAGGTGAAACAATGTTGACACCTCTTTGCGTTCATGTGATCCTAATGCAAATTTTAGTTTTAAATTATTAGAAAAAAAATATTTTTTTAAGCTTTTGTATAATTGGTTGTCTATATAAGCTGTCAATTGTAAATTTTAGAAATGAAAACTCGTATCAGGAACACAGAAACGCAAGGAGGTTTTTAACTTCTAAGACCCTTTGACGTTCCTGTTATCCTAATACCAATTTCGATTTCAAAATTTCGCAAATAAAAAAAATTATTTCTTCGGCTTGGAGTTGCAAAATGTCGAATGGGATTTCGAACCAGGATCACAAGAATGCTAAGAGGTGAAACGATGTCGACACCTCTTTGCGTTCATGTAATCCTAATGCAAATTTTAGTTTTAAATTATTAGAAAAAAAAATAATTTTTTAAGCTTCTGTAGAATTGGTTGTCTATATAAGCTGTCAATTGTAAATTTTAGAAATGAAAACTCGTATCAGGATTACAGGAACGCAAGGAGGTCTTTAACTTTAAAGATCCTTTGACGTTCCTGTTATCCTAATACCAATTTCAATTTAAAAATTTTGCAAATAAAAAAATATTCTTTTGGCTTGGAATTGCAAAATGTCGAAAGGGATTTCGAACCAGGATCACAAGAATGCTAAGAGGTGAAACAATGTTGACACCTCTTTGCGTTCATGTGATCCTAATGCAAATTTTAGTTTTAAATTATTAGAAAAAAAATAATTTTTTAAGTTTCTGTATAATTGGTTGTCTATATAAGCTGTCAATTGTAAATTTTAGAAATGAAAACTCGTATCAGGAACACAGAAACGCAAGGAGGTCTTTAACTTTAAAGACCCTTTGACGTTCCTGTTATCTTAATACCAATTTCGATTTCAAAATTTCGCAAATAAAAAAAATTATTTCTTCGGCTTGGAGTTGCAAAATGTCGAATGGGATTTCGAACCAGGATCACAAGAATGCTAAGAGGTGAAACGATGTCGACACCTCTTTGCGTTCATGTGATCCTAATGCAAATTTTAGTTTTAAATTATTAGAAAAAAAATAATTTTTTAAGCTTTTGTATAATTGGTTGTCTATATAAGCTGTCAATTGTAAATTTTAGAAATGAAAACTCGTATCAGGATTACAGGAACGCAAGGAGGTCTTTAACTTTAAAGACCCTTTGACATTCCTGTTATCCTAATACCAATTTCGATTTCAAAATTTCGCAAATAAAAAAAATTATTTCTTCGGCTTGGAGTTGCAAAATGTCGAATGGGATTTCGAACCAGGATCACAAGAATGCTAAGAGGTGAAACGATGTCGACACCTCTTTGCGTTCATGTGATCCTAATGCAAATTTTAGTTTTAAATTATTAGAAAAAAAATTATTTTTTAAGTTTCTGTATAATTGGTTGTCTATATAAGCTGTCAATTGTAAATTTTAGAAATGAAAATTCGTATCAGGAACACAGAAACGCAAGGAGGTCTTTAACTTTAAAGACCCTTTGACGTTCCTGTTATCCTAATATCAATTTCGATTTCAAAATTTTGCAAATAAAAAAAATCTTTTTTCGGCTTGGAATTGCAAAATGTCGAAAGGGATTTCGAACCAGGATCACAGGAATGCTAAGAGGTGAAACGATGTCGACACCTCTTTGCGTTCATGTGATCCTAATGCAAATTTTAGTTTTAAATTATTAGAAAAAAATTAATGTTTTAAACCTCTGTATAATTAGTTGTCTATATTAGCTGTCAATTGTAAATTTTAGAAATAAAAACTCGTATCAAAATTATAGAAACGCAAAGAGGTCTTTAACTTTAAAGACCCTTTGACGTTTCTGTTATCCTAATACCAATTTCAATTTAAAAATTTCGCAAATAAAAAAATATTTTTTCGGCTTGGAATTGCAAAATGTCGAAAGGGATTTCGAACCAGGATCACAAGAATGCTAAGAGGTGAAACAATGTTGACACCTCTTTGCGTTCATGTGATCCTAAAGCAAATTTTATATTTAAATTATTAGAAAAAAATTAATTTTTTAAGCCTCTGTATAATTGGTTGTCTATATAAGCTGTCAATTAAAAATTTTAGAAATGAAAACTCGTATCAGGATCATAGGAACGCAAGGAGGTCTTTAAAGACCCTTTGAAAAAATTTCGGACCATGATCACTAGAATGTTAATAAATGAAACAATGTCAAACACTTCTTTGCGTCCATGTAATCCTATTACAAATTTTAGTTTTAAATTATTAAAAAAAAATAATTTTTTTAACCTCCGTATAATTGGTTGTCTATATAAGCTGTCAATTATATATTTTAGAAATGAAAACTCGTATCAGGATTACAGAAACGCAAGGAGGTCTTTAACTTTAAAGACCCTTTGACGTTCCTGTTATCCTAATACCAATTTCGATTTAAAAATTTTGCAAATAAAAAAATTATTTCTTCGGCTTGGAGTTGCAAAATGTCGAAAGGGATTTCGAACCAGGATTACAGGAATGCTAAGAAGTGAAAGGATGTCGACACCTCTTTGCGTTCATGTGATCCTAATGCAAATTTTAGTTTTAAATTATTAGAAAAAAAAATAATTTTTTAAACCTCCGTATAATTGGTTGTCTATATAAGCTGTCAATTGTAAATTTTAGAAATGAAAACTCGTATCAGGAACACAGAAACGCAAGGAGGTCTTTAACTTTAAAGACCCTTTGACGTTCCTGTTATCCTAATACCAATTTCGATTTCAAAATTTCGCAAATAAAAAAAATTATTTCTTCGGCTTGGAGTTGCAAAATGTCGAATGGGATTTCGAACCAGGATCACAAGAATGCTAAGAGGTGAAACGATGTCGACACCTCTTTGCGTTCATGTGATCCTAATGCAAATTTTAGTTTTAAA
Source organism: Tribolium castaneum (assembly GCF_031307605.1). Classification (NCBI taxonomy): domain Eukaryota; kingdom Metazoa; phylum Arthropoda; class Insecta; order Coleoptera; family Tenebrionidae; genus Tribolium; species Tribolium castaneum. Next base: position 33,991,956 of record NC_087394.1, read on the forward strand.
TTATTAGAAAAAAAATAATTTTTTAAGCTTTTGTATAATTGGTTGTCTATATAAGCTGTCAATTGTAAATTTTAGAAATGAAAACTCGTATCAGGATTACAGGAACGCAAGGAGGTCTTTAACTTTAAAGACCCTTTGACATTCCTGTTATCCTAATACCAATTTCGATTTAAAAATTTCGCAAATAAAAAAAATTTTTTTTCGGCTTGGAATTGCAAAATGTCGAAAGGGATTTCGAACCAGGATCACAGGAATGCTAAGAGGTGAAAGGATGTCGACACCTCTTTGCGTTCATGTGATCCTAATGCAAATTTTAGTTTTAAATTATTAGAAAAAAAAATAATTTTTTAAACCTCCGTATAATTGGTTGTCTATATAAGCTGTCAATTGTAAATTTTAGAAATGAAAACTCGTATCAGGAACACAGAAACGCAAGGAGGTCTTTAACTTTAAAGACCCTTTGACGTTCCTGTTATCCTAATACCAATTTCGATTTCAAAATTTCGCAAATAAAAAAAATTATTTCTTCGGCTTGGAGTTGCAAAATGTCGAATGGGATTTCGAACCAGGATCACAAGAATGCTAAGAGGTGAAACGATGTCGACACCTCTTTGCGTTCATGTGATCCTAATGCAAATTTTAGTTTTAAATTATTAGAAAAAAAATAATTTTTTAAGCTTTTGTATAATTGGTTGTCTATATAAGCTGTCAATTGTAAATTTTAGAAATGAAAACTCGTATCAGGATTACAGGAACGCAAGGAGGTCTTTAACTTTAAAGACCCTTTGACATTCCTGTTATCCTAATACCAATTTCGATTTAAAAATTTCGCAAATAAAAAAAATTTTTTTTCGGCTTGGAATTGCAAAATGTCGAAAGGGATTTCGAACCAGGATCACAGGAATGCTAAGAGGTGAAACGATGTCGACACCTCTTTGCCTTCATGTGATCCTAATGCAAATTTTAGTTTTAAATTATTAGAAAAAAAAATAATTTTTTAAACCTCCGTATAATTGGTTGTCTATATAAGCTGTCAATTTGTAAATTTTAGAAATGAAAACTCGTATCAGGATTACAGAAACGCAAGGAGGTCTTTAACTTTAAAGACCCTTTGACGTTCCTGTTATCCTACTACCAATTTTGATTAAAAAATTTCGCAAATAAAAAAATTATTTCTTCGGCTTGGAGTTGCAAAATGTCGAAAGGGGTTTCGAACCAGGATCACAGAAATGCTAAGAGGTGAAACGATGTCGACACCTCTTTGCCTTCATGTGATCCTAATGCAAATTTTAGTTTTAAATTATTAGAAAAAAATTAATGTTTTAAACCTCTGTATAATTAGTTGTCTATATTAGCTGTCAATTGTAAATTTTAGAAATGAAAACTCGTATCAGGATCACAGGAACGCAAAGAGGTCTTTAAAAACCCTTTGAAAAAATTTCGGACCATAATCAGAAGAATGTTAAGAAGTGAAACGATGTAAACACCTCGTTGCCTTGATGTGATTCCTAATGCAAATTTTAATTTTAAATTATTAAAAAAAAATAGATTTTAAGTTTGTGTTTAATTGATTGCCTCGACAAGTGTCAATTACAAATTTTAAAAATAAAATCTCGTATCAGAATCACAGGAACACAAGGAGGTCTTTAACTGTAAAGACCCTTTGACGTTCCTGTTATCCTAATAAAAATTTCGATTTAAAAATTTCGCAAATAAAAAATTATTTTTGGTTAAGAGTTGCAAAATGTCCAATGAGATTTTGAACCAGGATCACAGAAATGCTAATAGTGAAACAATGTCAACACCTCTTTGCGTTCATGTGATCCTAATGCAAATTTTAGTTTTAAATTATCACAATATTAATTTTTTAAGCATCTGTATAGTTGGTTGCCTGTACAAACTGTCATTGCCATGTGTTTTTGAGGTTAGGTATTTTAAAAATTTTCTATTTTTTATAGAAAAAATTGTCCAAAAACATTGACAATATTGAACATGTCTCGTTTGGTCGTTAAAAATTTACCTAAAAATGTACGTATTTCTATTTTGTGACCTTGTGGGTGTTAAAAACAATAATTACTGCAGATAACTGAAGAAAAACTCAGAAATTTGTTCCAAGAGAAAGGCACTATAACTGATGTTCAGTTAAAGTACACCCCTGAGGGTAAATTTCGTGAGTTTGCTTTCGTGGGCTACCAGAATGAAAATGAAGCCCAGGAAGCTATTAAACACTTTGATGGCATGTTCATGCACACCAGAAAGATAAAGGTTGAGCCATGTGCACTATTAGGTGTGTTCCAGTAATTTTTTGGTGTCTGTTGTACTATTATTAGTTTTAGGGGATTCCAAGAAACCTAAAGCTTGGAGTAAATATGCCCCAGAAAGTACCGCATATAAGAAGGCTCACGGTATTTTAACAAAGGAAGAAGACAATGATAAACCCAAAGTTGCAAAGAAGAATCAAAAAGAAGATGAAACTATAGAACTACTTAAAAAAGTAATAATCGGTGTTAATAATTATCGTGATAACTCAAGACACTACAATTTTTAGTATCAAGATGATCCAATGTTTGAAGAATTTTTAGAGCTTCACAATCCTGAAGAAAGCAAGAAATTGCGCAAAATTATAGAAAAACAAAAAGAACACGATGTCAAATCAGAAAGTGAGGAAGATGAGGGAAAGGGTAGCTCTTCAGAAAATGACTCAGATGAAGAAACGCAAGACAGATTAGCTGACCAAAAAATCAGTGACTTAGAATACATGAAAAAACTGGTAAAGAAGAAAGAAAAACCGAAGAAGGAACCCAAAAAGTTGGATTTATTTACACTGAAGGTAACTTGTTATTAACCAAATAAATTATTAATTTAGTTTTGTCTAGTTGAGAGGCCTTCCATATAATTCCAGAAAGAAAGATATAAAACAATTCCTAAAACCCGTTACTCCCTTTTCTATCAGACTTCCTGCAAAAATTCACGGGATTGCGTATGTGGGCTTTAAGACCGAAAAAGACTACAAGAAAGCCCTCCTGAAAGACAGAAGTTTCATCGGTAAGTTTCATAATAAACAAATTGCAGTTCTTTACCCACTTTTAGCCGGGAAAAGAATTTCCGTCATGGAATACTCCGGAAAAAATAACACCGAACACGAGGAAACTTCAAATAATGTTCGGAAAAAATGGGTGAGTCAGGAGGAGGCTCTCAAAAACGAGGAAGATATCGCGGAGACGGGCAAAATTTTTGTGAGAAATTTGGCATACACTACAACAGAAGACGATGTTGAGAATCTATTTTCAAAATTTGGCCCGCTAGCTGAGGTGAATTTGCCGGTGGATCCCACGTCTAAAAAAATCAAAGGCTTTGGCACTGTGACATTTGTGATGCCTGAGCACGCGGCTAGAGCTTACGGGGAACTGGATGGCTCTATTCTGCACGGGCGCATGGTGCACCTTCTGCCAGGAAAAAGCAAAGATGTGGCCGATGAACCAGACTTAGAAGGTGTTTAGTTATCTAAAGAATTCGGGGAGTTATTGTTAATTTTCAGAAAGTACGAATTTTAAGAAGAAGAAGGAAGCGAAACAGAAATCTGAAGCTGGGTCGTCTCATAACTGGAATTCGCTATTTTTGGGGCACAATGCAGTTGCTGAAGTCATTGCAGACACTTACAGTACTTCAAAGGAAAAAGTTATGGGGTTACATGATGACGGTAGCGCTGCTGTGAGACTTGCACTGGGAGAGACACAAATCGTGGCACAAACTAGGAAATATCTGGAGCAAGAAGGCGTCCAACTTGATGCTTTCAGTAACAATGTAGGGAAGAAATGATCAAAATGTGCGGCAATTAATTACGAGTTTTAGAAATGTAAAAGGTCGAAAACAGTGATCCTTGTAAAGAATTTGCCGAATAAAACTGAAGCCAAGGAGATTAGAACAATATTTGAAAAGTTTGGCTTGGTTGGACGGTTGATTTTGCCCCCTAGTGGCATTACAGGTAACTACGAGTATTTTTTTGTTGTTAATAAACATTTAACGAGTTTTTGTAGCAATTGTTGAATTTCTTGAACCGTCTGAGGCACGGAAAGCTTTCACTTGTTTGGCTTACACGAAGTTTAAAAATGTGCCACTTTATTTAGAGTGGGCTCCGGAAAATTCTCTAGGTGAACGAAAAGAGCCACCTGTAACGAATGAAGACACTACAGAAGTTAAACAAAGTGAAAATAATAATGAAGTTGAAGAAACTGTGGAAGAATCTGAACCTGATACTACTTTATTTGTTAAAAACTTGAATTTCCAAACGACTGATGACGGTCTAAGGAAGGTTTGTATTTTTATTTTCTAGTGAAATGGGTGGTGTTTGTTCACTTAAGTCTTAAAATTATTTTTATGTTATTGTTATTTCTGTGTATAATACTGACGTTTTTCGTATCAATTTTGTTACTACATCTGTATAAATTGATAGAAATTATTATTATTAAGAAATCTTGTGTATTTTCGAGATTTTGAAAACGAAATTAGTTTTTACTTCGAAAATATGCTGAAACGCTTTAAAAAACTGCATTGTTCGAATTTTTTTTTATTAATTGCCACTAACACCAACGTTTTGTCACCTTTTTTGGGTCTTCCCTCAAGGCAATAAATAATTAGGTTTGTTAAACCTCTCCATGTTGTTTCCCAATAATTTATTGCCCTGAAGAAATCCTAAAGAAGGTCCGAAACGTTGGTAGTAATAAATAAAAAAATAGATATTTATAATACGAGTGCGAAACCACAAGGGCTGTCGTTATGCAACGAGCGTAAGCGAGTTGCATACCCTAGACACCTTAGAACTTTAAGCGTTTTTGCATAAGTGTAAAATATAATTTTTATCTCAAAAAAAGTGCTCAAAAACTCAGTCCTTTTCGATTTAAAAATACCATTTCAGAACAGTTTTTATTTTTTTTTAATAGTCGCCTGTTAGTTTTGGTTTTCGGTATTTCTATACTTTTAGATGTTTTTTGTAGCATTTTGAAAGTTGTGGCAAACTTGCGTACGCCAGCGTTGCAACTAAAAAAGACAAAAACGACCCAAGTAAACGTCTATCCATGGGATATGGCTTTGTTAGGTTTATACATAAAAGCAGCGCTGATAAGGCTCTCAAAACCCTTCAGCAGAGCACTCTAGACGGCAAATCCCTAGAATTGAAGAGATCTGAACGGACGTTGAAGTTTGTTCTTGTCCAATTTATTTCCGCTTAATCTTATTTTACTAAATTTTAGCAACGAGGTCAAAGTTGTTAAAAAAAGCACCAAAGCAACGAAACAAACAGGAACCAAGATTTTGGTTCGAAATATCCCATTCCAGGCTAACCAGAAGGAAATTAGGGAACTTTTTAGGCATTTTATTAAAATTTAATTGTACTACTAACATGACTTAATTAATTGTTTTAGTGTTTTTGGCGAAATTAAAGCGTTAAGGCTCCCAAAGAAAATGGCCTTGGATGGGGGCTCACATCGAGGTTTTGCGTTTGTCGATTTTGTGGCAGCCTCTGATGCCAAGGTGAATTAATTATTAATTGTAACTTGTTAGCATAATTATTTTTTTAGAATGCATTTGAGGCTTTGTGTCAAAGTACCCACTTGTACGGTCGGAGACTAGTTCTCGAGTGGGCCTCAAGTGAGGACAGTGTGGACGATATCAGGAAGCGAACAGCGGCTCACTTCCAAACCACTGAAGCAGTCAAGTCGAAGAAAAGTGTTTTAAGCATTGATTAATTAAAAATAAAAACTACACTTTGTCTAGTCAAGTTTATTACCTCTAGAATAAACCAACATTACAAAATTAAATTACAAACAAAAACAAAACATAACTAAGTCCAACTACGGGGCGCTCCAATTATTTCTTAAGAAGTTGCTCGTCTTGCATTGAAAGTTGGCCAAGTTTCTTGCCAATGCGTTCATGGATGTCTAGAAATTTGGCCACACATCTATCAATGCAAACGGCTTCGCCTTTGGCAATTTCCGCGTCGTTGTAAACGGGAGGAATGCACTTTTTGTGGCATGCTGTAGTTAGACGGTTGTACATGTCTGCCATCATTTCGATTTCCAATTCTTGCATCAACTGCAACTTTTGAGCGTCACTCTCTGCCATTTCAATTCCGTGCAAATGTGACGCGTTATTAACGATAATTAAGTTCGAGGAGTGTGACGAGGACCCAATTCGTAATCACCAACGTTCGAGAGTCGCATGCGTTCCCTTATTTTCATATTATCATAACGCCTTTTCTCAACACTGGATTTGGACAAGTAGAACAAGTAAATACCAAACGTTGTACATATGGTCCTGCGAACCGACAAATTATTGCAATAAAACGATTTTTCGGTGCGAAAGTGAGGTTATGGTCAGTCGTTGCCTACTTTTGGAACTTACCATCCAATTCCTATTTTTGCATGTGTCCCTAAGCGCATACTTCCACCAATGCCTTAACTCATTATTTAACAAACTAGGAGTTGTTAAAAATATCAAAAATCGTGAATTTTTAAAATTGTGGTTATGCTCACATGGACTTTTGCGGTTACGTTGCGTGTACGTTCGTTGCGTTATGGAAGCACAAAAAGTCTAGTTTACACGTGATTTCCATTTATTTAAGGGATGGTTTACAACAAATCTAATAGAAATCACAGTAGAGATCTATTTTAGTTTGCCCTAACCCTTGGTCAGTTGAAATTTGATTTTTGCATTTAGCAGCAATTTGCTCGAAAACTATTAGTCGGAGAACAATAATATTTTTTGAAAAAAATAGATAATTTAAAGAGCTTTCCAACAATAATACACATCATGGGGTTATCTCTAATAGTTCCGGAGCTATTGCTCGACAAATGTTCCGGGTACCCAAAATCGACAAAAACTGCGACGAAAATTGAAAAAATCAAACATCAAAAAATCGAACATTTGGACTTTTTGTGGACTTTTAACAACTTTAGTGGGTTGTTAAGACATGTAGAAGTCCATAAAAATTTGCTGAAGTTAGTTTAAAAAAATTTTTTTTTTCAACTTTTTGAAGGTACTGTATTTTACTCAGGAAATTTGGGCAAAAAAATTAAAATTTTAAATCTCGTGAAAAGTTGGTATAATACAGAAAATAAACCGCTGAATTCAATGGAACAAACCGCATTGCTCTACGACTTTTAGTTTTTGAGTTATGAATTTTTTTAATGAATAAAATTTTTCAGTATGACAAATGGCTACCCTAAATTTAGGCAAAAAATTTTAAATTTTTAATTCTTGTGAAAAATCGATATAATATGTAAAATGAGCCGTAGAATTCAGTGGAACAAACCGGAATTCTCTACGACTTTTAGTTTTTTTTTTATGAATTTTTTTAGTGAAAAACTTTGATCGCCTCTGTAGCCGGAACCGTTGCCCGGAGCGGCTCCGGGTTTGGTCGAAAAAATAGATAAAATTAAGCGCTATCAGATGGTTTTTTGTTCGTTGCTCTAAGTCTTACAGTTTCCGAGAAAAACGCCAAAAAAAGTTTCCATTTTCAATTTTTTCCAATTTTCAACTGCCAATTACGGCGAAACTATTAAAGATATCGAGAAACGGAAAAATGGAGAACAACCGGAATAAAAAACTCTACAAAATGGCATAGGACTCAAGGCGATATCTCGCAAAAAATTTTTCAATTTTCAAACGCCGATTACGGCCAAACTAAAAGAGCTAGAAGAAAACGGTTTGTTACATCGTAAAGAGCACATCAAAATCTATAAGATAAAATTGGTTTTATTTGATTTTAAAACACTTTAAAAATTGACCGATTTTAAGGGGGGGGTGTTAACTTTATTTTAATTTTTTTTATTTTCTCATTTACGGATAAACTATTCTAAAAAGTGGAACTGTTTCGATCCATACCAATGCAAAATGATCCGGGGAATCGATTGGCATCGAGAAAATTGCCAAATTCCCAATAGTTTTTTAGTTATAAATTTTTTAAAATTTTACCAATTTTTGCATTTAGCAGCAATTTGCTCGAAAACTTTTAGTCGGAGAACAATAATCTTTTTTGAAAAAAATAGATAATTTAAAGAGCTTTCCAACGATAATACACTTCATAGGGTTATCTCTAATAGTTCCGGAGCTATTGCTCGACAAATGTTCCGGGTACCCAAAATCGACAAAAACTGCGACGAAAATTGAAAAAATCAAACATAAAAAAATCGAACATTTGGACTTTTTGTGGACTTTTAACAACTTTAGTGGGTTGTTAAGACATGTAGAAGTCCATAAAAATTTGCTGAAGTTAGTTTAAAAAAAATTTTTTTTTCACCTTTTTGAAGGTACTGTATATTATTACTCAGGAAATTTGGGCAAAAAAAATTAAAATTTTAAATCTCGTGAAAAGTTGGTCTAATACAGAAAATAAACCGCTGAATTCAATGGAACAAACCGCATTGCTCTACGACTTTTAGTTTTTGAGTTATGAATTTATTTAATGAATAAAATTTTTCAGTATGACAAATGGCTACCCTAAATTTAGGCAAAAAATTTTAAATTTTTAATTCTTGTGAAAAATTGATATAATATGTAAAATGAGCCGTAGAATTCAGTGGAACAAACCGCAATTCTCTACGACTTTTAGTTTTTTTTTTATGAATTTTTTTAGTGAAAAACTTTGATCGCCTCTGTAGCCGGAACCGTTGCCCGGAGCGGCTCCGGGTTTGGTCGAAAAAATAGATAAAATTAAGCGCTATCAGATGGTTTTTTGTTCGTTGCTCTAAGTCTTACAGTTTCCGAGCAAAACGCCAAAAAAGGTTTCCATTTTCACTTTTTTCCAATTTTCAACTGCCAATTACGGTGAAACTATTAAAGATATCGAGAAACGGAAAAATGGAGAATAACCGGAATAAAAAACTCTAGAAAATGGCGTAGGACTCAAGGCGATATCTCGCAAAAAATTTTTCAATTTTCAAACGCCGATTACGACCAAACTAAAAGAGCTAGAAGAAAACGGTTTGTTCCATCGTAAAGAGCACATCAAAATCTATAAGATAGAATTGTTTTTATTTGATTTTAAAACACTTTAAAAATTGACCGATGTTAAGGGGGGGGTGTTAACTTTTTTTTAATTTTTTTTATTTTCTCATTTACGGATAAACTATTCTAAAAAGTGGAACTGTTTCGATCCATACCAATGCAAAATGATCCGGGGAATCGATTGGCATCGAGAAAATTGCCAAATTCCCAATAGTTTTTTAGTTATAAATTTTTTAAAATTTTACCAATTTTTGCATTTAGCAGCAATTTGCTCGAAAACTATTAGTCGGAGAACAATAATCTTTTTTGAAAAAAATAGATAATTTAAAGAGCTTTCCAACGATAATACACTTCATAGGGTTATCTCTAATAGTTCCGGAGCTATTGCTCGACAAATGTTCCGGGTACCCAAAATCGATAAAAACTGCGACGAAAATTGAAAAAATCAAACATCAAAAAATCGAACATTTGGACTTTTTGTGGACTTTTAACAACTTTAGTGGGTTGTTAAGACATGTAGAAGTCCATAAAAATTTGCTGAAGTTAGTTTAAAAAAAAATTTTTTTTTCACCTTTTTGAAGGTACTGTGTATTATTACTCAGGAAATTTGGGCAAAAAAAATTAAAATTTTAAATGTCGTGAAAAGTTGGTATAATACAGAAAATAAACCGCCGAATTCAATGGAACAAACCGCATTGCTCTACGACGTTTAGTTTTTGAGTTATGAATTTTTTTAATGAATAAAATTTTTCAGTGTGACAAATGGCTACCCTAAATTTAGGCAAAAAATTTTAAATTTTTAATTCTTGTGAAAAATTGATATAATATGTAAAATGAGCCGTAGAATTCAGTGGAACAAACCGCAATTCTCTACGACTTTTAGTTTTTTTTTTATGAATTTTTTTAGTGAAAAACTTTGATCGCCTCTGTAGCCGGAACCGTTGCCCGGAGCGGCTCCGGGTTTGGTCGAAAAAATAGATAAAATTAAGCGTTATCAGATGGTTTTTTGTTCGTTGCTCTAAGTCTTACAGTTTCCGAGAAAAACGCCAAAAAAAGTTTCCATTTTCACTTTTTTCCAATTTTCAACTGCCAATTACGGCGAAACTATTAAAGATATCGAGAAACGGAAAAATGGAGAATAACCGGAATAAAAAACTCTACAAAATGGCATAGGACTCAAGGCGATATCTCGCAAAAAATTTTTCAATTTTCAAACGCCGATTACGGCCAAACTAAAAGAGCTAGAAGAAAACGGTTTGTTCCATCGTAAAGAGCACATCAAAATCTATAAGATAGAATTGGTTTTATTTGATTTTGAAACACTTTAAAAATTGACCGATTTTAAGGGGGGGGTGTTAACTTTTTTTTATTTTTTTTTATTTTCTCATTTACGGATAAACTATTCTAAAAAGTGGAACTGTTTCGATCCATACCGATGCAAAATGATCCGGGGAATCGATTGACATCGAGAAAATTGCCAAATTCCCAATAGTTTTTCAGTTATAAATTTTTTAAAATTTTACCAATTTTTGCATTTAGCAGCAATTTGCTCGAAAACTATTAGTCGGAGAACAATAATCTTTTTTGAAAAAAATAGATAATTTAAAGAGCTTTCCAACGATAATACACTTCATAGGGTTATCTCTACTAGTTCCGGAGCTATTGCTCGACAAATGTTCCGGGTACCCAAAATCGACAAAAACTGCGACGAAAATTGAAAAAATCAAACATCAAAAAATCGAACATTTGGACTTTTTGTGGACTTTTAACAACTTTAGTGGGTTGTTAAGACATGTAGAAGTCCATAAAAATTTGCTGAAGTTAGTTTAAAAAAATTTTTTTTTCACCTTTTTGAAGGTACTGTATATTACTCAGGAAATTTGGGCAAAAAAAATTAAAATTTTAAATTTCGTGAAAAGTTGGTATAATAAAGAAAATAAACCGCTGATTTCAATGGAACAAACCGCATTGCTCTACGACTTTTAGTTTTTGAGTTATAAATTTTTTTGATTTTACCTATTTTTGCCTTTATTTGCAATTTTCTCGAAAACTTTTTGTCGGAGAACAAAAGTCTTTTTTGAGAAAGATAGATAATTAAAAGGGTTATCTCTAATAGTTCTGCAGTTATTGTTCGATAAATGTTCCGGACACCCGGAATCAACCAAAATCGCGACAAAAATTGGAAACACATCAAAAAATCGAACATATCAGCTTTTACCAATCCTAGAGGATTGTAAAGGCATATATAAGTACAAAAAACTATGATAGAACAAGTTTTAAAAAAATTTAATTTTTTCACTTTCTTGAAGGAAGAAATTTTCGCAAAAAAATCAAAATTTTAATTCTCGTGAATGTTGGTATAATTTAATTTTGGTAAGAAGATAAAAATTGATAGGAGTAACCGTTTCTGAGATATAGGCAAAAAACTAAAACAGGACAGGTTTAGCCCCCTCTTCGAGCTCACCTCCCACCTTTGGGGACTGATATATGTCTACCCAAAAGGAAGATTTAAAAAAAATCCATCTCTCTAAAAATTTTTTCCACCGATCGCCTTATTTTTATCTAATTTGACTGGACTATTATTAGGGATAAAGAAAACTGCGGATTTTATTATTAATTTATTTTATAACATATAATAATGCTATAAGTTGTTTTTACATTAAAAAATAAGATCTCCTACGTCATCATACAAATGGTTTTACTTCTAACAAATAACCAAACAATATTAGTCTTGATATAAAATTCTCAATCATAAAAAATCAAAAATATGACACGAATTTATAATTTTAAACATGATAACAGATTATATGATTTGTATAATAATTAATTATATTTTACATTTAAAGCCTAAGAATAATAACACGTTTGATTTAAGTCATTTTATTATTATTGTAACATCACATATATTCAGAAGATCTCTATCTATTAACATTAGACTTGGTTTACGTTCGTACAAAATCAACTCGTCTACGTAATTAAATACCTAAATTATAAAAATATAAAAAAGGGCTACAGCTCTATCAAACGTTTGGGAAATTTTTGTTAAAAAAACGCCTAAAACTAATACACAAAGTAGGTAGAAGGCAGGCACACACCTGTAGAAAAGTCTTAAAGCTACTCACAACATAAAATTTGAAACGACATAAAACCAGTGTTTCTGACCCGGTCTACCTACTTGCTAGCGCCATGACTGGTAGAAGTGTGTGAAAAATGGTTTAATTCTAACGTCATAAGGTGCAGTGGACTAGTATGATTATCAAATAAATAATGTTAGAAATGAAAACGAACGAACAAATCCCAGCGAGATATTTACATATTTAATATTAAAATGTACAACAATCTGACGACGACTTAAACGTATATTTACAACTCCGCATGGTCTAAGCTATTTGGTTGATAAAACAAGTCAGTACTGCTCGACCTATTCTTGGGGAACACGTGGTCGTAATACTTTTCGTTCTCGAACTGCAAGGGCTTAGGTCTAGGCCTGTCTTTTTTATTGTATTTTTTCTGCGATCGGCGAACGTATTTGTTATCTACGGGCAGAGAGGCCCTGTGCGAGCCCGCCGCCATCGTGTTGTAAGACCAGTTATCGAAAGGTTTTTGGCCCGAGTATCTGTTAAAACTATAGTACTTGCTCCGGTCCTGGAAACTCTTTTCGGTATCGTTATCGTCTGACTCGAAGAAATTCAGAGCTAAATCGCGATTTCGCAAGTGGAGAGTTTTGGGTTCTAGGCCAGAGTAGACGTTTTCTTTTGGTCTCTCTTCTACACTATTTCTACCATTGAATGTGAGTGTGGTTTGCTATATTTACAGCAGTATGTTAGATCGTGTTAGTCTGTCCGTTCGGAAAAACGAACGATTACGCAGTGAGGGAAAAAATCGTTCGGTTTTCGAAAGTTGCTACAAAGTTACAATGGATGATAAAGTCATATAATAATTAGGTGTAGTGCGATGATCTTCTAGCCGTCTGAGGCACCACACCAACCAGCGACAACGGGCAGGATTAGAATCATGTGAGGTGGTTTGAGAATGTGCTCAGGACAGGAGTCTGTGTGGAAAATCAGTGTAAGTGTAGTTATGTACAGTGTCGAGTGTTGTACAACAGCTTAACAGATGTAAGGATAATTTAATTTCGGCTGCAAACTCACGGAGAGTTTGTTATCTCAAATAATATCACCACTTTCTACATTTTGCTGAAGTGAATCAGCATTTTCGTGATTATTTCACGTCCTCATCAACAAAACTTTAAACCAAGAAATGAATTTCTTACTAAAACCCAAATACCAGGTGAACAGAAGTTTTTTTAAATAGCAATCATCCATTAAACTTTTTTTTTAAGTCTCTAGTCTAAGAATTTAATTTAATTATTATGGTAATTAAATTTTTTAATTACCATATTTTTTAATTATTATGGTAATTAAATTCAATATTGGCAAAAATTTTTTATAGTAGATGTATTAGCTGTTTCAAAACTATAAAAACGCCAACGTCGCGTTGATACAATTGGTAAGTGTAAATTAATTAATTTGTGATTAGATCTCTCATTGAAACTATAAATTACGTTAGCTACTATTTTTTTAAGTGCATGAATAATTTATATGACCTAATTTTGATAAAAAATGCGACAATGGTGTTTTTATAGTTTTGAAACAGCTAATAGGCCATTAAAAAATCGCTTCTCAAAACAAAACAAAATTTTATTCTCAAATTATGATCACATTATTTATAGGACTTTTACTAATTTTTGTATTCTTAATTTATATTTTAATCGTTTAGTGTTTGGAGACAGTTAAACACAACAATAATTCAATAGATTAATATCATTATTCGGCAAAAGTATTGTAGCAACGTTTTCTGTGTACACCATTAAATTTTTATTAAAACCTCAAGGACCCTTCGGCCTAATCACTTAGGACTTATTGTGTTATTTATTGTAGACAGACTCACCCGTGTCAAAACATCTTATTGTGAGGGTTGTTTATCTTAAACACAATTATTTGTTGTAAAACTTTATGGTGTACAAAGAAAATGTTGCTACAATATATCAGCGTTTTCTTACATAAACCATTTGTTTATGAAAAAAATAATTAGGAAATTATCAAGTGTGTTAGAAATTTGATCATTTTAAAAGAATAAAATTTTTGAAAATCCCTTGTAGTTTTCAAGCACAATTTTATTTTATTTTTAAAACCACCCTACTACGTTTTTGGGCGAATTTGGAAAATTTTCATAATAAACTTGAGACGCAACTTTAATAAATTTACTATAAAGAAAATGCTGACTTTACAACAGTCCTCCGACAATAATCTTTAACTAAAAAATCATTGTGACATCAAATTTTTTTGCTTAAAGAAATTTCAAAAAACTTATTCTCCAAAAATTATCACATTTTATCGGATTCGAAATGTACTAATTATTTTTCCACAAATAAATAGTTTAGTCAATAAACGCATTATTCCAAACTTTTACCAGATGCTGTATTAATTTTACTAGAAATAAATTAATTTTACAACAAGATATAGAAAAAGAACGAAGCGGAAAGCTTTCTAATTAAGTTTTTTCTTATTTCCAGAAAAAAATTGTAAGTAGTAAATTACACGTACTAAATATTATAAAATGTGACCAATTTTCAGTCATAAAATTTAATGGAATATTTTTTGTTTGTTTTCGAGTTCTGCATTTTAAAATGGCTCTATGTTAAAATATTTTTTCAAAGTCAATCATTTCATAAATGAAGGACTTTCCCTTCAATTGTAATTTCAAAATTTAGAACTTGGAAACAAAACGAAATTTTGATTCACTTTTTGCAAAGGCTTGTACTTAAGTAATTTTTTTAACAAAGTTTCAACCAACAATTTTTTTACTAATAACCAAAATTTAATTAGCATTACACTTTCTTGATCCTTTTTAAACATGTCATTCACATAAAGAATTATTTAAAAAGTTTATAAAATTAATTATTAATTATTTAAAAAGTTTTATAAAAAAACACTAAAATTTATGATTCAACTACTTCATAGATTAAACACATTTTAAATTCAATTAAGAATTTCACAAATATATGTTACGAGGCTGTTAATAAAACGTAAATAGGGTTTTTCCTTGTCGTATGTATATTATTTTAAAAATAATAAATTCAACAACTTAAAAAAATATTGAAAATTTTGTTTTCAATTACGAGTATGTATAAATTTTCAATAATTTTTATTGCCACAAATGGAAAACACAACCACGTCATAAAGAAAAGTTTCATCATTTAATATGAAAAGCACTGATTTAATGCATTTTCATTGAAAATGTGGCATTCATTGCTAACGAACATCCCGGGCTTAAATTAATTAGTTTGTTTGTGCAACTAATGATCGGTACGAATTTAATAAAGACATTATTAATAATTGAACAGTTTGAGTATCACCATTGGGTAAAGTTGTAATTGAAGTAAGTAGGTAACAGTAAAATATATTGCTGTTGTACAACACGAATAACTTGTGTACTCTAGTTCAAGACGCTTGGAAAATGTGCATTTCCCAGCACCTTACTGAGGTTAATCAAAATGTTATTGTACTGTGAGTAGGCAAAACCGCATTTCTCAAAACTACAGTGTTAATTAGTGCATGTGCAAATATTTACAACGGTGCAAAAGTGCGTTAGAGTTAATAAATTACAAAACATTCTCTATGTACAAATGCTACTTCCACTCTGGTAGTTTTTAGTGTTGGATTAGGTAAACCAGTCTGCCATTTGAAGAAAACCAACAAAAAAATAATGCCAAAAATTGAGACCTCCCACCCTGTTTGTAACTAGGAATTATTGTCAAGTGAAGTCGTTGTTGCGTTTGAAAGAAATCTCAATTTTTAACCATCACGCTAATGAAATAAAATAAGTCCGTTAACTTAATTCCTATAATTGAGTTGGACTTGTTAACTAATAACAACATTATCCGGAACGCTAAACAAGTCAGTCGTGGTGTCTAATGGCGTTATTAGCTACAAGCATGGACAAGGCATACAAAGTATAAAAATCAGCAGACAAACTTGCAGGTCTATACCTATTGAGTAAAAACTTTGAGTCGTAGGTAAAGTTTGCTGGGTGCGACTGTGACCAAAACAGTTCCAAATAGGGGGTGCAAACTGTTTTGAAAATGGAATTGTCGCATTGTGTGTTTGATAAAAATATCACGATGTTCAGCTGCCATCGAGTAGCACCGACTGAAATTCAATTGGTTAGTTGGAGAACGGCGCGCTTCCTTTTTAAGGACCTGACAGAATTACAATTTATGAACCGCTCAAAACATTTCGGTCTTAAATCCAATAAGCGGAATTAGATTAGTACGGAAGTGGATGATTTGTTATGTTGTGCTCGGCATTCACTCGATGCTAAATTTATCGCCACTACAGGGTGATTCACTCACAAAAAAGCGGTCACAATAATAATAGGAATGTTTTGCCTTAACTGACGAGGGAAAGCCACTCTCAAAATCTTTTACATTTATTTTAACAGTATTTGAAAAATTACACAAATCAGTGTAAGCACATTTCATTAAATAACTACATTGTTAACTTTTTTTAAAATCTGTTAGTCAATTTTTTCAATAACGATTCTGTTTATTGCCTTTGCAAGTTTCAAAAATACTTCATTATTATTTTACCTACATATTTAAATAAATTAATTAAAAGATAATTGTTTTAAAAACCAACTACCTTGTACAGTATATTGCAGAAAATAAAAAAAAAAATTCGTAATCACAACTAACCCAAAATTTTAATTGATATCTATCTTATAAGTGAAAGACTGTTTGAGCGGAAATTCAAATTAGATTAGTTTTTATTAAAATTATTCAAACCCAGTGCTTGCAAAACAAGTTGTCTAAAAATGCAAGAATAGTTTTGAGAATTAACTACCAACTGGAAACGCTGAGGAGTTTATTTAGTGTTTAGTGTTTATTTAAATTGTTTAATAACAGAGTTTTTATTGTGGATGATATTTTTTTAAGGTAATTTTTATCATTAGTTAATAAAAAACGCAGTTTAAAATATAATAGTGTATGTATTGTATTGTTGAAAATGTTAAAACTGTTTTTATTTCCAATGTTGAGTCCATCTTCAAATAAAACAAATACGTGATACAACTATTTACTTGAATTTCACTTAAATAAAATTATCGAAGTAATATGAATATCTCTGTGGACATTTTGTTCTTATTGTAATTATTAATTTTATCATAACGACATTGTAGATTTAGTTGTGTTCTGTAGATACCGAACAATTTTTAGAAATTTACAATCAAGTGAAAAAATGCCTTTTTGAATTAAATTATATTAATTGTTATCTAACATACACGCACATAAGTGAATTGAAGCCAGAATTAAAATAATAATAATAATAGTAATAATAGTAGTGGAATTGCAAAGAAATCTACTAAAGAAATGCACAAAATATTACGTGAAATTTTGGTGGATGCGCCAAGATAAAAATTTTAAATAACTAAATATGAAGACTTTATTACTGTTTATGTTATCTAACAAACACGCACGTAAAGGAATTGAAGCCAAAATTTAAAAAACAATTATTAAATAGTAGAAAAATCTCAAAGAAATCTTCTAAAGGAAGATACAAATGCACAAAATATTATGTAAAATTTTGGTGGATGCGCCGGGATAAAAATTTCGAATAACCAAATATCAAGCCTATATTACTGTTTATGTTATCTAACATACACGCACATAGAGGAATTGAAGCCAGAATTAAAAAAAAAATAATTAAATAGTAATAAAATTTCAAAGAAGTCTTCTAAAGAAAGATACAAATGCACAAAATATTATGTGCAATTATGGTGGATGCGCCGGGATAAAAAGTCCAAATAAGCAAATATCAAGACTTTACCACTGTTTATGTTTTTTTATGTAAATATAAAATCATAAAATGGTAAAGCTGTTCAATTTTTAAAACACTTTTGCATGAATTAATTAATGTCATTTAAAACGTGTTCTCCAATTTGTATAACTATTTAAGACAGTGATTTTCCCCTCCAAGTACCAATTTTGATTAAAAAACCTAGAACTTTTCCGATGTTTGCTCGATCAAATTCGCCAGTTTTTAATCACCCTGTACATCTGGCAATCCTCCGAGCAAATTTAATTGAATTTCGTCAGGGTTGAGAAATCGATGGCAGCACTCGGATTAAAAGCGTCTAGCAAAGATGAACACGTGACGTGAGATTAGCACCTTAAATGTGTTTTTTTTTTCTTCTTTTCTTTCAAAACAGTTAACACTTATACTCGATCACTGTGGCGGGTCGGCCGTGTTTAAAGCCGTTGTTCCGCCGCAGATCGAGGGTGCAGTGCTACACTCTAGTGGGGGGATGCAGCACCATGGCGGCGAGACGTACCTTCATGGCCTCGGGGCTGCCGTGACCTCTAGGAGTTGTCGTATAAATGGCATCGGCAGGAATACCTCCGGGGCCGGTGGCGGTTTTCTCTATGTCCACCTTTTGCCTACAAAAAATTTGTTCAGTCAAGGCGGTTTAAGCGATTTTTTTTTGACTTGTTAACTAGCAATTTTTTTGGAGCTGTAGAAAATAAGGTAATGAGACATAATGTTAGTGGAAAATTTAGAGGCCACAGAATGTGAAAGTTAAGCTATTGAATAAAGTTTTTACTGTCGATATGTTAAAATATTTATATAAATTTATAAAAAAATTAAGCCTCAATTTTTTTTAATTACAATGCAAATTTATATTTTTTTGGATAAAACCTCGTATATTTTGATAGATTTTGCTACATTTTTGGAGTAATTGGATCTCGTTGACAAAAAAAGCTACATTTCGATAATAAATCTTTCTATAATATTTTACTACCGCTGATACTCCAGAATGTGCCATTTTCGTTTATTCCAATACTAGTTGCAATTATAAACATAGCTGACACAAGTTTGGCTGGGTAGTGAGTGCACAATTGCTGCTGCATAAATGTTTGCTGCAGTTTAACATAATAGAACTAATTAGGAGCGAGGCGTAAGATCAGATATAATAGAGTTAACTGGTAGACGTTACCCGAGTATGGATGTATTAACTGTATCTATATTAACTATCAACATATTGCTTTAGCAAGTCTCATTAACTGTGGATCGTGTGTTTATTTACTATAACACACATAATAGTTCATTATTAATGGAGTCGTTGGCTGATTGGTTATCGAGTCTAGAAATTTAAACTGTTTATTTGTGTAATTTATTTACGAATCGCTGCCAAAACAGTGAAAAAAAGCTTTAATAAATTAGATTTTCCAATAAAAATTCGCTGAAATAAATGTCTGCAACAAAACATCATAAGCTGTTAAATTAGGTCATGTCTGCCAATAGCATTTTGCTTATTAAAAGTTGGCAGATTCAATCTCGGAAAATCTTAACTTCATGGAATGTAATGTGTAAATAATCATTTGCGATCCCGGACCATCAAAGTTTGATGAAGACTTTGGTCGAAAGTAATTTTCCATTTTTAATTTAGAAAAAGGTAGTCCCATGTCACAGCCATTTTTTTGCAATATTATAAGCAAAACTAGTGATTTTTTTTTAAACTCGTAATTAATTAAGAGCAATTTAATCCATTTTTTCAAGGTTCCTTCGATGAGCTTTTATTAAAAATTAAATTAAAAAATTCTCTGCTTAAATATTTGATCAATTTGTTCCCCGACGTCTATATTACCTATATTATTAAAATTTTGGAGGCAATCCACGTCCAGAAACACCTATCTTTTGTAAACAGGACGTAATTAAACTGCGTTTTTTGCAAATACTTGCAAAAGTTTTGTGGCATTTGCATTATAGATCACCTGTATTTCCCTCGCACTTGTCGAAAAAACGCGCTGTTTTGTTACACGTAAGAAAATGATAAATACGGGCGTTGTGTTGCAATAAAGCGTGTTAGACAGTAATGTATTATATGCAAAATTACTCAACATTCCTGGGGAAGCATCCTCATTTTGGAAGGCATAATTTAGATATTCAGTAATGCAAGCAAGGAGGAGAGTTCCGTCCTGTCGTAAAACGAAGAATAAAGACAACGTTTTAACAGATTGGATCATAAAAGAGAACCTCTATGATAACCGCGCAACTAAAATAAAACGAAATGTCCACACAATCAATTAGACAGACGTAAAGCGAAGCAGCGAATAATTAGTGCGCGAACTGATTTAAAAATGTAATTTATTAGACGTCAGAGAGGCTTTCATATCTTTATCGGGAAAGCGTTGATAAGAAAGAAAGCCCTGGCAGAATAAACAAGTCGAAGCTCTTCGGGCCCGCCTTATAAATATGCGATATCAGCCACAAATAACACACCCGACACTGATTGCCAAACGATAAAGGATTTCCTAATCTTCATATGAGGAGCGTTCCGTTTCCAAACAAACACATCTGAAAAGTTTGAATTATCGGATAAATGCTGGATGTTAATCAGCGTAAAATCTGCCAAGTTGCTGGGCCATTATCGGAAGGTGTCGTAACATAAACCGTTGACAATTTGTCTTTATGCCGCTGTAACAATTAAAACAGAACAGTGAGGGTCTTTTCGGACTTGATTGCTCCGTTTATCTCCGGGTGAAAGGCGATATGTAAACCATCTGTCGCATCAAAATATATTCATATTTATTCGTGGCGCGTCTTCACGGCCAATCACGGAGTTTTCTCCTCAGGAAATTTAATACACACAGCCTGATGTCTTTTAAAATGCTGGCTTTGAATTACCCAATTACGAGTCTGAATAGGCTCTTGATTAGTATTTACTTGTATTATTGTTTGCAGCGGAATTGTTTTACGAATAAATGGAATTTGCATTTTTCTGATTTGAAAGACACCGGATCTTGGCCAAATTACGTTCAAGTGCAGCTCACGGATCATTTGATAGGCGGCAAGCATGACAGGAAGTCGTAAATAACGCAGAATTGGAGGAAGTAATTAGTAAATCATCGTAATATCGGGACTAATTACTTACAATTTTGGTATTGATTTTAGCAACTTTGTGCCGATGGCTGTTACCGTTATAGATTGCTATCGTGACACATGGCCATTTTCGACGCTCTTATTTTGGTGGTGAGAGCGAAATGTGTTTTTATGGCCACTTTTAGCGCGAATTCGTCACACAATACAGGCATAATTTTTAAAATTTGAGGAAAGTTCCACGGTACTTACCCGTCAATATCGGTCGGTTTGAAGTCGCCCTTACCTAGAAAAAAAACGCAAAATTACGAAAAATAGTCATTGTCTGGTCTACGGATATCTAAAGACTAGGATGTGAAACGACATACAAATAAGCGTTCCCGTCTACGATAGTTTCGTTAAAGTCGCCAGAGGACGCACTTGCCACATGGTTTTCAGAGCAATAGTATTTGTAAAACGGTTCACAAATAGCAAACAAAAAAATACAGTTAGATAGAGTATTGAACTCTCAAAAGCAAGGCATAAACATAATGCAAAAATTTTATCGTAAACTATTATATTTATTTTTAATCTTTTATTAATTTTTACTTGGCCCCATATTTTTCAAAACGCTGCGAATACGGCTACAGATGCAAGAAAAACGTAAGGAAGAAAGTTGTAGAGAATTAAATTTCCTATAAAAAAATCTGCGACACCATAGGTCCATCTTCTACAGTTTAGGTATGAATTAACTTTTTGTTACTTGGCCACCGGTAAAATGAAACGAATCCATCTCTTCAGCGTCTTTGAGGCCTAAACCGTTGATGATAGAAATAATGTCTCGCAGACTTTTTTAAAGGAAATTTAATTCTCTACAAATTTATCCTCAACATTTTTCTTCTATCTTTAGCCGTACTCGCAGCGTCTTGTAAAATACGAAACGAAGCAAAAATTAAAATAAAATATAAAATTTTAAATAATTTTCTTCTCATTTTCTTACAAAAAATTTGGACGTCAGTTTTTCTCAGTCTATTAAGGGTGGAAAACTCAACATTTCTGCATTTTTTCCTAGCAATTAGTGAAATGGTTGGATTTAAATTAATTTAAAACGATTTGGCGCCGAGACGGTTCAATGCTCGAAGCGCCCTCATTTTTTTGGGTACAAAAAATCCTGCAATTTTGTTTCCTAAGTTATAGTTCTCCGTAGTCTTGTCTTTTCAATAACAGACTATTTTTTTAATTCATATAATTTTTAACGATAACTGTACACATTTTTTTAAATATTAAATTAATCAGGGTATACTATACCATTTAGAAGAAGAGATTTAGAGAAATAGAAATAGAAATTGTGTGGGAAGACAAAAAATTGTTTATCTTTAATTCCGCATTTATTAGTGGTATTTATTGACGTGCACAAACACTGGAATTTTAATTATTTTGCATAAAAATCTTCTCCCACTTTGTTCTTGTATTTTTCGTTTATGTTTGCAATGTTGTTTTAAAGAACGTCGTTTTTGATTGAATAAATCAAGTTGATAAACACAGGCCGCATTCCGCGCTTAATTAAGTGCAAAAAGAAGCTTTTAACTTATGTATCTGCGAGCAAAATATGGAATCATTCTTTACGTTAAACAACAATGCGGCGCAATATTTTATTTATTTTTCCGTCATTTAATTAAGTGCATTCCTATAGTTTATAGTTCTGGAAAGCCAAGCCCTTCACAAACGTAAAATGAAACTTCAGTCAAAAGCAGTCCATAAAATGGAATAACAAAAGTTATGCGCACACTGAAAGTAAATAAATCGCATTGTCGGGGCGCGTTTCATTCAAATTTAACCTTTTTCAAAAAATGAACAAGTTCATTAAGTACGCACAATAGCATTCGTTCTCCTAGCAGCTGTTTGTAAGTAACGCGTCATTGTATTTGAATTTAAAATTTTGGCTTCTGTGGCTAATTTAAATACATCACACCAAAATAATTTGCGGAAAGCTCGTCAATGCAAATTAACACAAAAGGGAAAAAATTGGTAATAATTCTCTTTAGGCATCAAGGAATATTTCAAAAGATTATGAAAGTGCATAATTACTCATCTCTTGATGTTAGCGTTACAATACATCAAAGCTTTTTTAAGCACTAATGGTGGCAATACTAGCACTGTTCATTACGTCGCCTCGTGCCACTTTTGCGCCAACAAAAACAATGGAAAACACGTTTTTCTCATTTAAAGTGTCAAAATGATTTATTTTCATTATGATGTGAATATTCATTATTAAATAACTTCAAAACGGTGCTTCCGCCATATAAAGGATGTGCCCACCATTCAAAAATCCCTCGAATTCATCAGCCAGTCAAACAAAGGCCTAATCGACTCAGATTCTAGGAAAAATTAAAAAATTCCTAATTTATTTAAAAAAACGCAAGAAATTTTTACCAAATGCGCTGAGCTGCAAACTTGTGTAATATGTAAATTTATTGTTATTCTAACCTGTATTAAATCAATTTATTAAAAAGTCGGCAAGTTGCTGTGAGACCATAACTTTTAACCTCCGCGCTTGTTCCTCATAGTGAAAAAACTAACTTGTCTTGTAAATTATAAAAAATTTATTTCGTCACAAGTAATATTTCTAAAAGAAAACGAGCATGAGTAGCTATTAAATATTTTTAAATAAAAATTTAAACAGCAGTGTTGTTTTGTTGGTTGTGGTAATTTTGGTGGATGCGCCGGGACAATAACACGTATACTAAAATATGAACTAATATTAAGCTTTGTTAAAAATTTATTAATAAACGTAGTTCAAATGCTACAAATTGTTGTGATATAATGGACATTTAATCTCCGCTCTGCGTTTATCAAATCTTGATACTTACATTTTGAGAGCAAAAAATTATATAAGAAAACATCTTTCATCACATCTGAAAATTGTAATAGAAAAAAATATGATTTATTTTCATTGTAACGTCAATATTTTTTACTCCTTCCCTTCGAAAATATGGTATACATTTGGAATTAAATTTTGTACGATTCAATGATATTTATTTAAACTTTAACTGATAATTGAGAAAGGAACCAGCTTTATTAAAAAAAACAAAAAACATTCCACTTGACCATAAAAATAAAAAAAAGTGCACAAAAAGATGTTACATTTTTTGGTTAACTTTGGCAAAAAACTTTGGGTTCTATACTTAATATTTCCGCCAAACAATACCTTTGCTTTAAAAAAATAAAAATGAAAACATTAAAATAGTTATTAAACTGAACGTTACTGTATCTGCGTAAGAGAACCCAGATTTGTAGAAAAACAAAAAATTGTTTATCTTTAATTCCAAATTTATTAGTGGTATTTATTTATCTGAACGAGAAATTTCAATTATTTTGCGACCTAAAAATACAACGTATTTAACTGCAAACGCTGAATTCTATGTGATGCCAATTTTTTGAGATATGGTAAAACTATACTTTAGCAAACTTACCTTGTACACTATTTTTTTAGGCACAGTAGCTTTGGTTTGACTTAAACTTAATTAGTATATTCTTGTTAAAAAAATTTGAAAGTTATGTAAAGAGTTATGAAAGAGTAAAAATTTTAACTGAAAACAAATTTTTATTTTCTCGCTATTTAATTTTTTTTAATTTAAAAAATTCGTAGGTAAAAATTTCAATACATAATAATTTGCCGAGTAAGCAAATATGCATGTAAGGGGTAATAATTTGTTTCTCGCTTTATCCCAAATTGGTTAGAAAATCGTACAGCGATAACCGTTGCTTACGCTTAGTTTTCCAGTTCCCGAAATTGAATATAAGCCAGCTAAAGTGTAGATAGTTCGCGCAAGGTATCTACTGAGCAACAATTTATGTGTAACCATAAAGTAACTTATATTGCGGAGACATTGTAGAAAACATCTGTATCTTATATCTTTACGATTTATTTTACACGGAATCAATAAACGAGTTAAACCGTCACTGCCCTAAAGAACAAAAGACATATAAAAGAAACAATATAAACTTGCGGGAGGTTTCAGCTCATAAGCGTTATCTTTGTTATAGAGGCCTTGTACAAGAGCCGTCTTTCGTAAAAAATACGTGAATATGTCTTTTTTACGAGGAGAGATAAGATTCCAGTTCGGCAAAAGAAGTCCTAAAATAGTAGTGTAAAAGGTGACGAACTTACGGGCGAAGCAGCATTTTTCGGTTCGGACGGCATATACACACCCACATACGAGCAGAAGGAAGGTTACGAGGAGGCCTCCCGTCAGACTGACGAGTGTACTCATTTGCAAGGGTTCTGGAACAAAAAAGACGTAAATTACGGAGGTCAACGAGTCATTTAAAAAAAATAAAACTAGCAAATTATAAACTACGCTGCAAAATTTTATTCAATATTTACCGGATTTGGATTGTTATTTCAGTTGCGTGTTCGTGGTGTAAACATTAGCGGATTTTTGTTTAAAATTGAAATTAAATTCCAGCAACCTATTCGTTGACGAAAAATGTTATCGTATGGTTTGGAGCAAAAAAGTGCATAATTAATTTTCGACACTCGGAGACAGGTTTTGCCCTACTTTCCCTATTCAAATGTGGCAATGGAGACTTTTAAAGATAATAATAATACGTATACCTTCTGGAGACATTTAATTAAAGCCAGTTCTTAACTTCAATACTCGCAATTTCGAATAAATTTTATACGGCACCACTCATAATTAAACTTATGCCTTGGGGGTTTCCAGCATTTTGGAGCGTCGGCTAATTGAATGGATTTAATATATTCTATTTAGACTGATTTATGAGACTGATTTAATGCCGTGATATTTTCATATAATCGAAACGTCAAATTTAATTTAATTACAGCGAAAATCGATATTACCTAATCATGAGCTTCACAAATGGCTGTTTCCCAACTTACCGTTAACGTAGAGTTGTACAGCATGTCGATCAGTTCCTCGATCATTTTCTACAGCTAAATAATACGCTCTTGAATCAGTCGCTGAAGCATCTTTGATGTGCAAAGTGGCCAAGTAACAGTCTTCTCGTTCTTCCTGCACCACCTCGTCCACCTTGTATCGGCCTGAATAAAAAAGCGAAAAAATATTGCATGTCCTGATATTTTTTTACTGCTTTTTAAAGTACTCAAGTCATTTTTAGCATATTTCTAAAAGCTTTCGCTTCACCTAGATTAAGTCGTTCGAAATATTATGGTTTTTTAAAAATTCCTTTCACTTTAAAAATCAATAACACCATCTATCAAAAATAAAAATAAAAAATTTAAGAATTAAATGGATTAATTGTACTTGAAAAATAAAAAAAGTCTATAACTTCCCTTAAATCTGTTTAGAATTAGAAAAAAAGTTAAGAAAAAAAAGTTCAAAAAAAATTAATTTTAGTTAAAAAACTTTCTATTCAAAAGGTTTTGTTCTCTTATTATTTATTTAATAAATATAAAGTTAAAATAGAGGTTTAGGATTTAAAAACACAATGGTAAATTTTTCGATAATGTTTAGTGATTACATTCTATTCTTCAATTCTATTAAATTTTGATTAGAATCAAATTACAAATACATATTTTGTGATATACTGATACAATAGTGAGTTTAAAGCCTGAAGAAAAAATAATAAATAATAATGAATTAATCTTTTTTTTTCAACTTCTGATAATTTATTGCAGAATATTGATACGTTGTGAAAGGTGTTATGTAAAAGCGAATGAAAAATAACACAAACGTTTTACTCTTTCCTTTCCAGTTTTATTTTTTATTTGCTACATGTTTCGACCACTTACCATTTGGCCATCTTCAGGCATCAATTTTGCGTTCATCTTTTTCTATTCGCCATTTTGTTCACAAGTAGCAAATAAAAAATAAAACCTGAGAGGAAAGATAAAAACGTCATTCACCTTTTGATTATTTTTTTCTCGTAATCAAAATTTTATGATTTCTATTGTCGTTCTGAAGCAAATAAAGATGCTTAGATAATGTTTTGCACAAAAACTTTGTAAAAAAATTGCTACTAGTCCCAATGTAACTAGGTTTATTTTAGTTATTAATTTTTACGTAATTAATTATTTTTGGAAGTAATGACATTTTTTTATGATTTTTTTCATAAATAATATTTGATCATCGCTTGTTGTAAAATAATATAGAAATAACTTGAGAACGACTTAACATTAATTTTATTACCTAACTATTTTTACATAAGATAAAAAATTGTAGAAAAATTCCGAAAAAAATAATTATAAAGAGTTTATTTATTATTAGGTTTTGAAGAACACTTAGTAAAAGTATACTTTTAGCGGACTTATCTAAATTCACGCCAGCGTTTACAGAATAAAAATAATAAGACCAACAACAAATAAAAAAAAACCAAAACTAACGATGCCCTACAGAATAACAACTTATTAAGTAACTATAACTTTAAATTATTCTTTTGGTTACTGAAAAATAAATTTCACATGATAATTTTTGATTTTGCGATTTTTGTAAAAACTGTGAGTTATGGCGTTCTCAAATCTCTTAACTAAACGGTAAATGACTTAATACTTCTCAGCATTCTTCCAATAACCTTAGGAACATATTGGATACTTAAATGAAATGACGGTTCGTAAAAGCAGAGTGTTCGTAGTTCAACCGGAAAATGAAGCTTTCTCCAGCGTACACGGAAACTTTCGATACAACAAATAAACCGAAACAGTATAAAAATGGACGGGTTATTGCACATATTAATTTTTTACACAGTTTTATCAATAATTGAGCGCCAGACAGGATGAGTTGGGACGTATAAGAAAATAAAACTTTGGCGAAATATTAAAAAAGTTTTCGCACATCATCTTCTCCGTAATATATTTATCAAAAAAGTTTGAAAGGGTTCAGACGTTTCTTAAAAAAATTATCCAACTTTAAAAAAATTCCAGTGGTTATGAAACATTGAAAAACGGAGGCGTGTCTGCGGGTGTTACTTATCCAGCGTATTATGCTAAATGGGAAATCCTTAAGGCAAATATTTCATTATTTGATCGGATTTCCTGCAGTGTTGTCTGATTTATTAGGTTCGATATCGTGTGTGGTTAGGACAAGATGGTGTGCGATTTCACAATGCAGGTGTTGCGACGAAATTTCCTAAATTGCCCGCACTCTCATAATATTCGCCAGAAGGAAATCCGGATCACAAAGAAAGCTCGGAAAAAGTTGCCAACATTGTTTAAGAAATCACGCAATTTCTTGTTTGTCATCTGCTTATATTAAAAAGTTAAAGTGAAAAGACATAGATTCCACTTTCGGTGACGTGCGATTTATTTTTTTATCCAAACGGAAAAATATGTAGCAGCATGAGCCAAATTAAACTTTCGAAAATAAGCACTTAATATGAAATGTCAGGAATCGGGCGCAAAATTGCAAAACAGACACTGAAACTGATATTGCTTTAGTGGGAATTTATTTCGCGTGCGGGTCGCGAGCTAATTCCACATCAAGGATCAATTTGCAATAACCGTAACAAAGAACAAAGATTAAAATTCAAACACATTGTAACTGTTGTTGAGAATCATTTCATTGAACCTTTTGAACATGGCGTTTTATTAAACAAAAAGCCATTCACTTGGAGAAATTACACCTAACGATTCAATTACCAAACTTAAAATGTAATTATTTAACACAGCAGACCTCTGCGTATTCGCTTAATTTAATATGAGACGAGTTGATGTGCCTTCGAGTTGTTGATAACAGAAATGGGAAAGACAAATTATATGGTTTCCTGTTCCACATCAACCCACATTTCATATTAATCAATGAAAGGACTCTACTATGAATAGAAATGTGACCCAGTCTAGATTAAAATTTACCTCATATAGGTGAATAGAAAATGAGGTCGTAGCTAAATCATGCTCTGCAAATGTGAATTTTGTTTCGCAAAAACGGGAATACAAACCATTCTTTATGAAACCTGAGGATATGTTGCAGGTTTTTAGACGCTTATTGCACCAAGTGCTGGTGAACACGCACAAAAAAGCCGAAGCTTCAGAATTGGTAATTTAAGTTCAATCAAGCTTTTCACAATTGTTTACTTTACATTAAATTAAGAATTTTATTATATTTTACAGCTTTATCTTTATCTCTAATTTTGGTATGATTTTTCCACAATTTCTTGTAATTAAAATTAACTAATTAATGAATTATTTCGTTACTACTGAGTAGCTGCAAAAAATTTTATTTCTTGTTCTTGAGAACAAGCGATGTTTAAGTATTAGTTTGTGCAAAAAAATCCATAAAAATGTCGCTAGCCTCAAAAAAATAATAAACAAGAAAAAATGAAAATTTCAAATAAACGTAACTTTGGTCGTAATAAAAAATTTCTTAAAAATTTTTGCTCGAAAACATTATATAAGCATGTCTGTTATGGAATAACACTAGAAATAATAAAACGTCGATTAATTATTATGTCCATATTAAAATAAAATAAAAAAAATCACAAGTACATACAGAGAAAGATATAAAGTACCTATTTAATAGGAAACGCTGACTTCGTGTGACTGATAATAATTATTGAGATATAATAAAAAGTTCCTTCAGCAGACTCCTCGTCTAATATGTAGCAAAACATTTTCAAGATCCAAAGCATAGTCAAATACAACTGAACTGAAAGTAACTAAGAAAATTATTATCGTTGACGTTCGGTAATTTTTTAAAGAATCTTCAAGCAAGTTTACTTCGTTTTTTTAAGTACTATTTTAACACCATTTAATGACAATTACAAGTCATTCATAATGTTTGACTAATGAGGACAGCACAAAAAAATTAAGTAAAAATTAAGAAAACAAAATAAAAGTTAAAACATTTGCCAGAACAAAAAGATAAAACCTTTAGTGTGTAATGTTAATGTATAATATTCAATAAGTTTTTGTTTGATTTTATTTTCCTTTTAAATTTTATTTCAGTTTTTCATTTTTTTGTTACTATCAGAAAGATCAAAATCAGTAAACAAAAACATAGCTTGTCATTTAAAAAACATGACAATGTGACAATAAAATTATCCAATGAACAAATAGTTATCTACAGACCGGTTTCACTAACAATAAATGAGTTTATATTCTCACCTGAGGATGACCACTTTGTGGTTGAAACGCGTAGTGTTTTTTAAATAAAGGTTTGGTGTGTCGGTTTTTTTTTAAACTTTGTTTATTTTGACAATAAATAAATCGTCAACCAGTAATTTGAGCAAAAGAATTTATTGATTAATTAAATAAAGAATTGTTTCACCAATCTTTTGTAGTGATTATCCAAGTAGAATACAATGTTTTTAGTAGTAAACCGTGTTAAATTTTTCGACTAATAAAGTAATAAAACAATAGTTTTTTTGTTGAAATTTACGTTTTGTTTGCAATTAGCGAAAAACACCAAAATATTTTAGAAAAACATCTAAAAAATGTGTTTCATTTATAATTAAAAAAAATAACTTTTAAGAGACTTGCTCATTTTTTTAACTTCTCGGCTTCAAATTTCTAAAAAATAGTTGTTTATTTGTCGAGTTTGAATGTAAATCAGACGCTTTATTTCACGAGTGAGTGAGAAATGCCAAACAGTTGCCAAAACTTTCCTTACACAGAAGAAAAACCGTTTTTCTTGACAGTGTCTCAGAATAAATATTAATGAAGCTCTAAAGTTCTTTTAAGCTAACTTATTTCCATTTTTTTATTATTTTTGGGTTTGATGCAATAAATTTCTTAAAAGGGTGTGTTTCTGATAAACTTATTTAAAAAATGAAGCAAATTACACTAAAAATTTTTGGGTTAAAATCATCAGAAGGTATTAAATTTACGACAAAAAAATGCAATAAAATAGAAACATATGGTATTTTATTTAAAAGACAGGGATTTGTATTGTAGCTCGTTTCCGAAACCTTCAATTAATTGTTTTAATATGTAAACTTGCTGGGACACTTTATTAAAAAAATAAAAAAACAACTAAATGGTAGATAAATTTGGCGTTGAAATGTTTCAAGATTTTATTGTCTATTTTATTATTTAATTTTCAATATTTAAATGTATTTACATAAGTTAACAAAGTTTAAATGTGCCCCAAATTTCTTTGTGTAAGATTGCTGAACAAAGCCCACACTTTTGAAGTTTTTTATCTCATCGAAACCTCGCAAGATTGAGCTATGCCACAGCTGGTGATTGTTTGTCACGATGTCCTAAAAGAACATTACCATAACCCTATAAAAAAGGTTCATCCGGAGTAGATCAGGAATCGACAAGAACTTTGTAGTCGAGATTATTAGAAATCGTAAGGTTACTGTCTCCGTCAACAGACTCAACGCTGCTTATAACGGATATCCACACTGGCAACGACTTCGACAGTCATCAAGAAAATACCGGCAACCACTATCACACAAGATCAAGCAGAAGCGCTCCTTTCCCTGACCTTATACGGAGCCGGAAGTGGGCCTTCCGTGATTATGGGAATCACTGGCGTCATTGGTTTTAATGCTTTGTATTGCCGCCATAAAAGCTTCTTTCCCAGGGAATGTTTCAAGCCAAACCAAATGTTAAAAAAACGCACAAAAAACACGGAGAAACCAATCGTTATTTAATTTAATAACAGTTTTGAGAAGCGGAATTTTAACACATTTTTGTGCAAAGTAGTAAATAATTGGAAAGTTCTGTGTAGGCATTTCTAAATCCGGTGTTATCTGATTCCAGAGATTCGTCGTGTTCATAAATATGACGCGTTCAACTTTGTCGGTGGTTTAGGGGCAAAGTTATAAAAGCATGTGTGGGATTACAGTGTATTTCCCACTTCTTAGGATCTAAACGACCTTCTATAACTTTATCTGCCGTTGATCGTCCCTCTTATTGCAGTTCGCCTGCGCCAACTTTGCACATAACCGTACGCAATAATTTACTTAATTCTTGATTAAAAATTTATTATGTATGAGAGCCTCAAAAGGCCCAAAATATTAAAACGAAAATAGATAACGCCCGGTTCGTAAACGCAAAGTCAATATTTGAAGCTAATCTCGGGATATATTAATTTGAAAGGTATATGCAGGCCTTTGATGATGTTAACTTTATTAGGCACTAGGCGCTCGCCTATAAAACTTGCATTTTAAACAGCCGCTCAAATGATATTATTCGTGATTGCGATATTTTATAAAAGAGTTACGAAATGAGGTTTTTTATCAGTGCATTCTTACCCATCTCGGACCCGGCTTCCAAGCGAAGCGATCCCCATTCCCAAGCAACTACTCGAGGCCTGGGATCTGCACAAACTACCATGCTAAGATCCGCAAGCTCGCCCTTTTCCACGAACACTTCTGGGGTCGCTGATTGCCGTAGGACTTGGGGTGCACCTAGAAACAGTGGGAGCAAAAGTCATTTATAGCCTGTTACGATTATTGAAATTAAGGGCGGTGATAATCTTAATAATCATCGGATTACTGGGACACTTCAGGCAACGTAAACTGGTTATTGCTAATTTAAAGTCGCCTAAAACCGTTTAGAGCACATTTGCAACAATTGCTGATTTGAGTCGAGGAGTGAGGTTTTCGGAGACTAACGTTTTTACTAACAGATCAAAAAACTTAGACATGAGCAAGATTGATGAGAAGACAAATGTAGAACATGCATTGAAAATTATATGTAGTAGGGTTCCAATAAGACATTAACAGTAATTTTCCACCAAGGTTTAGACCTAGGGTCGTGGTTTTCCCTCAGAAATTTAACAGTCTTTATCTTAAATTTATTTTATAAACACGGTTTATTTAGACTTTTTTTTTAAATTCCTTTAAATTTAAAGCATCATTTATTGAAAAAGAAATATTTCATGTTAAAAATGGTGGATGCGCCGAAATAATATCTATTGCCTTTTCTGCATAAATAATTCATATTTTACGACAAAAAATTAGTATATTTTCAAATACGTTAAAAATGAATGCTATCATTTATTTGGAATAAAATTTTTCGAATTTCCGTTTAGTTTCCTATTTCTTTTTTTAATGGCACTCTACTACGACGATATTTTTTGATTAAGTTCAGAAACCTTTAAAAACTATATTATTACCCTAAAATCGTTTTGCCATTAAAAAATAAAAATACTTAACATTTTTCTGATCTTGAAAATAAATTAAAAATTTTTTTTTTAAAAAGAATGACACTTTTAACAATTTTTTATATATTTATTTATTTATTTTTGTTAAGCACAAATAAAAAGTAAAAAGTTTTGGGGAAAAAAACGCAATATAAGACGCAGTACAAAAATGGTGGATGCGCCAAGCTAAATACTGTAACTATAAATACAGAAATTTATTTTCTCTAATCAACTGAGCATTTCTGCAAACATAAAAATTTTACCGAATACACAACAGGTTTTTTGTCCGATTATTTAAATCATACAACTGCAAACGTAGGAATACAGGGTGTTAGGGAATGAGTTAGCAACATTTTTTTTTATATGTGAGCTGATGAGTTAAAAACTCTTGTAGCATTTTTTGGTAAAACTATGAATTTTCAATATACAAAAATTTTACTTAATTAAATACCAAATTAAATAATAAATGACTTTCCCCTCAATGTATACAAATACTAGTATCAATGGAAAATGTATTGACTTCTGGGGCATTTCACGTGAAGCAGACAACTCAAAAAAATGCGACAACCTGAAATTTGGTTACAATTGTTCTCTTAAAAAGTGTGAATGTAAATACGTAATGATTTTTTTGTGAGCGACTTATTTAAAAAGTTATTGACTTCTAAAAATTGAGCAAATATTAAACATAACGTTTTTGTAAACTGTTATTCTAATTAAACAATGTATAACAAAATATTTAAAATAATGTTTTATACACAAAATTCACTGTTCTTATTAACCCTAAAATCAAATATGAAATTTAAAGTTTTTTTCGTGTTGAAAACCGGAAGTGAAGTTTCAAATCCGAATTTTAGTAATTTTGACCATTTTTTTTAAATAATTTATATTTTAAAAAATAGCTTAAAATAAATAGAGTTTACACTATAAGTCGCAAAATGGGATCTCTATTCGTTTAGGAGATATAGTACTTAATGTACTCAAAAGCGCGTAATAAACCGGCCGATCACGTACATTAAGTGATGTATCTTCTAAAGGAATAAAGATCCCATTTTGTGACTTATAGTGTAAAATCTACATATTAAGCTATTTTTTGAAATAAAAATAAATTTAAAAAAATGGTCCAAGTTACTAAAATTTGGATTTGAAACTTCACTTTCGGTTTTCTATACGAAAAAAATTTCAAATTCCAAATCTGATTCAGAATCAAAAAGAACAGAAAATTTCCTGTATAAAGGACTATTTTAAATATTTTGGTATGCATTAGTTTTTTGAATAAAAGCTTCCAAAAACTCTGTCTCATATTTCGTCAAATTTTTAGAAGTCACAAAAAAGTGTCATACAAAAAAGTCATTATGTATTTCCAATCATGCTTTCTAGGAGAACAATTGTCCCGAATATAACCGAATTTAAAGATATTAAATTTTTTTCCTTGTTCGCTTCGCGTGAAATATTTTTAAGCATTTATTTTAATTTACGAATATGCACTTGTATTAGTGGATTTATTGAAGAAAGTGTTTATTTAATCAACAAAAAGTGAGATTTTTCATTGACTCGTAAAAACACCAAAACCCTGACATTTCTTAAATCAGAGCTGGTGTTTTATTTTGACAAATTCACGTTTATTTGACGACGTGTGAGATCAATTTTCCCGGCTCCTGTCGCCACTTCATTCCGTGCTGGCGCTTAATTTTTTCTCGAACAAATTAAATGTGGTACAAAAGTTTGGCAAAGAACAGACAAATTAAACTCAATTAACGGAGAGACAGCTGTTGGTGTAGACGTCCAATAAAACATACTCTCGCAACTAAAAGCTGTTTGAAATCATCGGATCGATTTTAACTAGATTGTCAGTTACTCGAACTTGCTTAAGATTGAAACACATCTTCTTTATTTGGTTGTAATTACCGTCAAGTACTTGCTCGGTGGGATTACCAACATCCAGTTTACTCGTCTTGCGACTTTTCCATGATGAATTCCAATTATACGCCACCCAATTTCTTTTTCCGTCTGGATTTTGACAAGAACGGCAAATACTCGGATAATTAAAATGTAAGCCTGCAAAATCCCAACGGAAATTTTTGGTGCCACCGTAGAATTCATCAAATCCGTCACATTTATTAGCAATTTGAATTAATGTGCACCGGCAGGTGAAGGAGGGATCAATTTTGAAATAATGCAAAAATCTGAAGCAGCTATTCGCGAATAGATCAAAGGCATGAACTTCGTCTGATTCGGAGCTTTGAAAATTGGGATACATTTTCTTATGCAAAGTAGGGTAAATGTTGGGACATGATTACATTTTTATTTGATTTCTCTATTTTCTGTTCCTCTATTAGCAAACATACAATCCATCGCACAATCCGCCGAATATTCCGTGCCTTTATTGCAGCCAGACCGTGAATATGTTGAGACCTAGGCGGGTAATTTATTCAGGCAATACGTGGTTTTCTGTACGGTACCTTTATTCCTAAATTGGATATCGATGTGCAAATGTGTAAATTCGCGGTGTATCCTCTATTCGCTAACTTCCATATTTTATCAGTTTATTACTAAAATGATACTATTGTGTTCCGCCTTGAATCGATTTTCCTCCCAACAATAAGGCGTCGCAATGTTTATATATTTATGTTTAGAGCCGTTATG
Source organism: Tribolium castaneum (assembly GCF_031307605.1). Classification (NCBI taxonomy): domain Eukaryota; kingdom Metazoa; phylum Arthropoda; class Insecta; order Coleoptera; family Tenebrionidae; genus Tribolium; species Tribolium castaneum. The sequence goes on from NC_087394.1 coordinate 34,027,591, forward strand.
AAAAATGACCAAAGATACGAGTGTTTAACGTATTGTCACGTTGCCACTGTATTACGTTTCTTGTCACACACACCTAATGGAATACAAACACTTGCACTTGCTACAACCAATATTCTAAGTAATCATAATTCAAACCGCAATTTATAATAAGAGCACACGTATTGTCGCAAGATTTACGAGTGTTCTCAATCGGAAATGGAACAAAGCAATTGGCGGTTTTAAATTAAATCTGCAACAGAATATGACACAATTTACAGACAATATCTAAACAGGTGGGATTTGTAAAACAATAGTCACAAAATTCCTTGCTTGGTCAGTGAATCATTAGGTGTTACGACAGTTCAATACACAAATGCACTTTTTTATAATTCAAACAGCGTGTTAAGTTTCCATCTCCGTCATTTGAATAGCTGAGGAGTTTTGTTTTCTTTGCTTCTTGAATTATAAGTCGAGGGTCAGAAACTTAATCAAGCATTTTGTGCATATAAAATAAGAGACTTATGAACAACTAATTTACATGCTAACTGAAATTTTCTCCTACATTAAAAATGAATGATAATACTTGCACTTCCATTTTAACCTGAAACTCCCTTAAATAGAAACTTTGAGTTTGTAATTAATTTTTTGTAATGCTAAAGTGGTGAAGTAATAATATTGCTAAGATTAAGATGGTGAGTTTGAAATACGTTAACTGGCTTACAACGTGTACTTCGACACACTAAAATGTTCTCTAAAATGATGCAAAAGCAAAAAACATTTCAAGGCATTATACAAGATTTTTTCCACTTATTATCACTTCTTGATGACAATTTTGTTTTGTCTATGTTTTTACAACTAAAGTTACTTAAAATAATTAAAACAATCCATTCAGTTTCAACCTGTTATTAAAATAATTTTCTAAAAAAGTTTCTAGTAGTAAAAGCACAAAAATTACCAACAATACTTTTGTCTAAAAATTAAAAATTTTTTTTATTTTAACCCAGCAAATACCAAATTGAAATGTGGAACCTTGAAAATGTATATAAAAACATTATCGCAATAAATAACATAATTAAACACAGAATCGTTTGATTTCGTAGCCAAAAACAACTTTTAGTTTGAATATTTTCCCGGCGCATCCACCATTTTTACACTTACCAATTTTAAGAAAATACTGTTACTTACCAAAACCAGCTTTGAACCTTATAACCTTTTATTAAAATAAGCACATGCAATTATCTCAAAAAAGACTTTCTACTAATAAATGCATTAATGATAATTTACCGAGGACCACTTTTATAAAGATTTAATTTTGACATCAAAATACAGACAATATTTTGATTTAAAATGTGTTCTGGATTTCAGTTCTCATAAAAGCTTTTTAAGTGCTTTGATTAGATCATTTCTTCGTATAAATATTTTATTTCTTATTTTTTCGAATTGTTTATTTCTGTTAATAAAATTAGAATATATATATCTCAAAACAACTAATTTTTTTAGGCCCAGTTTCCGCTAATATATTTAACGGAAAAATCAACACCACTCAAATAAATATAAGATCTTAAAAAATAAATAGATAATTTAGAAAATGTACACAAGATAGAGTTTACTTAAAGTATTATACTTTTTATTGTATCTCAAGAACCCATAATTATACAGAATTCATAGTTAATTTTTTTGTGCTAAATAATACAAAGTCGCTGCAAAAATTATTAGTACCTATTTGTTGTTTTTTGCGAAAAATCGGTTAAAAAATGTCGCTAACCCAAAAAATAATTAATTAAATAAAAATTAAATATTTCCGCAGTGTTTGTGTAAGAAATCACATGTAGATAAAAACATAAAGTAAGCAGTAAATGCTAAATTCTGTGTTATTATTAGTTTTTGGGATAAAATATAATAAAATCAGTAGTTTAATCAAAATCTTTCAAATAATTTAGTAAAAGCAAACGATTCGTAATTTCATATTATTGACTAAAGAAAAATAAACGATTTTTTCAAATATTTTGCTTGATTAGCGGTTGTAATAGGATTAGAAATTAATCACTCACCATGGACTTGCAAAATGATTGGCTCGCTGAGTTCCGACCTCTCCTCCCCCTTGATAATGTTAGTAACTTTACACCTGTACTCCCCCTGGTAGTCGTAAGTGACATTGGCGATGTACAATTTGGCGTCCCTTCCCCGTTCTTCGACTCGATTGAAAGGCGTTGGCAATTTCTGCAGCCACTTGTATGTGGGTTGTGGATTTCCTTCTCCTAAACACTCGAATGTGGCTGGCGAAAATAACGTTACAGTCTTGACTCTTTCCCGTCCGATGCTGATGATTTTTGGAGGGTCTGCACATCAAACAAAAAGCACGAAAATAAAAACTCGCTGTCTGGCGCAATAATGCACCACAAAGGGAACAGATTAAAACCGCATTTACACACAAACGTCGAAATCAGTTAATATCGATTCGGTTAAGTGTTACATCAGGCGAAAGACAGAGACGGAGGCAACACATCTTCTTGGCGCTCAGTTGTGGTTGCACATAATCTTATATGAATTAGGACAGCATCCGGCGAAGTTTGGAGATTAGTAAATCTGTAGTTCGGATGTAATTTGTTCGTTAATTAGGGAAGCTAATTTGATAAGTGCAAACGCCATGTTGGTTTAGGACCAACTGGATGTTACATTTAAATCGCCGGCTCTACCTTGCCTTTGTTGGTTGGATGGTCACCTTAACATCACTTTGAGTGACTTAATAGACCCACAAGTATCCACTTAGACGCCTAACTTAATCTTGACCCTTTATTACAAACACAAAAACTACAAATATTATTCAAACTTAATTAATAATACAACAGCTTCGCAAGGTAAAGTAACAAACAGGTCAAGCTTTTTCGTTCGTTTGTGAAAATAAATAATACGAATGTATGAAACGTAATTTGTGTACATTGCATACATTAAAGCACAAACACAATGAAATGTGAACAATTCAACATTTGCCCTGAAATATTGCTGATGGTAATGTTACACACACAATTTTTTATGCAACTGTACAGTAAACAAAAAACAAAATTCTTAAAAACACTTTCGTTGCATAATTAAAATAATCGTGTAAATAGTTATTAGGGTTTAAAGTTAATTGCTAGTTTCACACCATGTTCTGATATTTACAATTCCATTCATATACAGACCTACGAGCGACTAAACAAATGTTATCAGGTGATTAATCACAGCATTAAAACAAATAACTAACTATTCCGACTTTCCGTTAATTTAATAATAATTGCTTTATAAATAGCTAGCCTATTCTGTTATTCTCGCAATCTATAAATTTTTCAAATAAATAGGCACCAAAAGTTTGCAAAACTTTAATTATTGTTACTTTAAAATAAAGGTTTTTACTTTTGTGCTTCAAATAAACAAGTAGGAGGTACTTTTTATGTTTTTATTGGTCATTTCTAGAACACCAGTGAACCGGTTTTAAATCAGTCTTTCTCACAACTAATTAAAATCTGGACTGTGGGTTTGAAGAAATTATTTATTACAATCATAATAGTTAGAAGAAATAAATTTTTAAAATGAGAAATAAAAAAATCTTTAGATGTAAAATAAAATTTGATGTAATAATTTTCAATAAAAAAAATATCTGTTTAAAACTTAATTAGGATTACAATTCAATTTAGGAATTTAGGAAAAATAAAAAGAGTCAAATATTTCCATTTTCAATACAAGTACATGTATCTCATCAAATAAGTGTTTGAGATAATTAAAATAAAATAACCATGCTGCTTTTGTGTGTATTTTTGGAATTTGCCAATTATCTGAATGCATTTCAGTGCATTAAGTTATTAAAGTGTTACAAATATTGCCGTATTTCGCTTTGTTATTCGTGCAGTGATGAAATGATTTGGAATTAATTGCGTCCCACAGTTTAAACAGCTTTTTTAGCTTTATTGCACTCTGTGTTTCGTGCTGTAATTAAACTAAACGATGAAGAACGTGTCATTTATATTCGCATTTCATTCACAATAAATTAAAACGTGTGCACGATACGTCAGAAATTGGATATTAGCGGCGTCGTTTTCACACAACGATAATAATGTTTCCCCAGTTAGCTTGTTAATAGAATTTCCTTTTTGAATGCTTTTTGCCTAGTATTTCTTTAACGTTTATTTTATCTGACAGGAATAGATTTAGGCAATCCTCGTGTAAAAAGGTTTCCGTGAGGCATTTAGAATTCTTTTTTAGATGGTCTGGATTCATTCTTGATGCAAACGTTCCGTTTCCCTTGAAAATCCATAAAAACCTCTATCTGCATTGTAACAGCAGAATGGATAAATGAGTCTGGAGGAAAATCCATTGGTGTAATTATGAGCGAAATCGTCGTGCATTTGTTTGTTGTGGAAATATGTCGCTGTGTTAATATTTGCATTGTTTTATCGCTGGACGTTAAAGGGATGTAAAATTTTTTCGGCGAAGTTTTATGCGCGCGTTTTACGCCTCCGGTAATTAACACATTGACGCAAAAAGTTGAGGATGTCCTGCAATAAAGCGCTCAAAAGGCATTATAATTTTTATTAAGCTTGCTCGAAGATAGATTCTGGAAGGGTCGGGAAGCGAGGCAATATAACTAGCTCAGCTTGTGTGTTTCATTATGAAATCCGTCGGCAACCGCGAAAGTATAGGTAGCAGATGTCACCTGTACAATCATCCAGAAACTTCCTGAACGAGGGTTGCTTCTAATTAGTTAAACACACGTTTGGATGATCCCGTACATTCTTGTTAGCAAGATTAAACCTACAAGCAGGTGCCACGTACACATACAATGTGGCCCATGGAGCCATTGTGTGCCGGATTTTTATATCAACCTAATTAGGCTAATTAAACGGACGAGAGCGCAGTGGAAGGAGCATCGTATTGACTGGGAAAAAAGGAAAACAAAACGCTTTTTTCAGCGCGGCTTTACAAACCAAACATGCGAGGGAAAGAAGAGCTTTGTTGGTGTTGTTTTCGATTGTTCGGAGATCCCGGTATGTGGAGTTAAGATGTTTACTTGTTGGGGAAGGTAAACAGCTAATGACAATTGCAAATATCCTATTTGCATACAAATTTCCGATAATAGGAAGACGCGGGTGCAGCAAATTATAGTCAATTTCAAAGTTAAATTGTTCGAAAACTATTAAACCGGGAAATGTAGTCGCATAACTATATGGATGCTCCCGAATTCACGCATCTACAAGTTAAAGGCTGCGGATGCGAAAGTTTACTCGCACTGGGTTAACACACATAATATTCTGTGACTATTCCTCTGCTTTTAGCATTTGAAATAAAGAAAAACAACTGTTGCAAACAAGTAAAGAGACTGATTGCTGAAAATATGTCAAAAGCTTCTACTTACTGTACAAATTTGTGAGAAAGCAACATTATTAAAAAAATGATTGGTAGTTTTTTGAGAAAATCATTGTTTGAAAGGTTTTACACAAAACGAGAAATTCATAGAGATGTACTTTTTCACACTGGAATTTTATATACAGGATGATCCACGGGTGCGTGCATGTTCCATAACTTTTTTTCTATACAAGCCTCCAATTTGAATTTTTTTTAAACGATATCGCTCACAATAAGACACATTCTAAAAATTTTTTTATTTTTATACACGGTGTTCCAAAATAAAGTACCCAACTAAATTCTGTTTTTTTTTTAATACAAACTTCAATTTTTCATCACATTTTTAAAATCATGACAAAATTGCCAATATTACGCCTGCTATGATTTTTTGAAAGTGACAAACTACAACGACTATTTTTTTCCACCATGGAAATGGTTAAATTTTACGACAAAAGTAAAAAGCAGGAAAAGTTGATTATAACTCAAGATAGTAGAGCTATAAAGCAATAAATCTAGATAACAATAAAAAAATATGCGTAAAAGGCAGGAAAAGTTAATTATAACTGAATTGCAAATTTGAAAACTTTTTGGTTTTTACCAAAGTAAATTGTGCTTGTCAGAAATGCCAGAAAAATGTAAAAATAGTTTAAATAACTTTACTTTCTCTTAAGAAAATTATGTTGATTTGGTACAACAAGCTTAGCTGTAGATAATTTAAAAAATAGACGGCTCAAAAACATCTGAGAAATACAGTTTATGTAGTTAAAAAAATTCATTTTTGGTTATGAGCCCTTTTCAAAATTCGCATTTCAATCATTTTTTCAATTTTCTCTTAGTTCAAAAACCAATTACATAAAAGTTCAGTCAAAACAAAGCATGTCAATGCAGTTACATGCGAATTTCAATATAAAGAAAAAAATCTTCACATTTATAATCTTATCCACGACACACATATATAAACAATCAGTAAGTCATCAAACGATTTCCTCCAAAATAATTTCGATAATTTAGTTCACTAGAAACTCTTTTAATATACTGGAAGCTTTCACATTTCAATTCAGTTTTTATTTTATTTTCTTGTCTACTAAACGCCTTAAGTACGCAGCGACAGCATGATGAAACTATGCAAGGAAATGTTCTTTGCAGCAGTAGATTGCATGGTTTACCGACGGCCATAAAACATGTCTTATGTTGACAACACTCCGTTATAAACTAAGCTGCTATAAATTAAAAAATGTAAAATGCTGTCGCCATATTAATAAGATAAGTACTTGTACTGACAAAAGTGGAGGAAGACAATCTACTGAAGAACTTTATTCATATTACTGTGTGTGAGAAGGGATTTATAATCTATCAAACTTCACACAAAGTTTTCTTCAACCGCAGCTAAGTGTAGATTTATTTGTGAAAATACAACGGATATAGGGGAAAAAAGACAATTAGTGCTCAACTTTTAATTAGTGTGAAAGTTTTTAATAGGGTTCCTGTACGTAAAAATAAATTCATAATTCACATAATTATTATCAAGAGAATCTGTTAAGTAAGCTAAATCAAATGGATTTGCGCTCTACAAATAGAATGTTACGTGGGACGTTTGTCAACATTTAATAAAGTGAATCCTAAATATTGATAACAATGTTTTAATTCAGACTCTGTTTACATCTAAAATTGATTTTTCTTTGTGTGGATGCACGTACTAAAATCATTTACCTGTGGCTTGGACGTGTTTTGTGAAAAAATCCAAAGTGACATTAATTTCACATTATTTGAACCGTGGGATTAATCCCAAAGTCTCATTTAGTGTAATTTTATTCATTGCCACATCTTTTATTAGTAGTAGGCATTTTACTCGACCCTGGTGTCACTTTAAGGGATAAAATAGAGATTAGGTCACTGTTTAACATTTTCCAAGCAGTCGTCTTGCTTTTTATTTGTTAGAAAAGTTTGAACTGATAATAGCGCAACTCTTGTATTTAATCGTAATTTATTGAGCGTACGTTGACAGGAATCAAGATTAGTTAAATCATGAAAGTTTATTGCAGTTATAACCATTATTGTAGAAAAGCCATATTGAGCAGAAATTGGGAACGAGATAAGGAGACAGAATGGTTTAATGTCTCACAACTTAGGTAAATGAGACACACTACTCTCATAGAGTACATTTAAGTGCGTTGTTTTTAGCGGAAGGCAGACTATTAAGGTACCCTCGTATCACTTCGCCCTACAACACCCTACATCAAATAAAACATTAATGTCTAAAGTGCAATGTAATTGTATAAAATATGGACACATTAAATCCGACGGTCATCCAACTCTGTTGTAAATTAACGTTTACGATCGGTTGTAATAAATAAACATGCACTCAAATTTTAATTTGTTGCAAACGCCGGTTAGAGGCGTGCTTTTTTGCACATATAACAAAATTCTGGAAGCCGTATGTATATTTAACCGCTCTTGCAATCAAGAATAATCGAAGCCTCGCTTACACAATAGCAATTCGTCGAGTTTTAAACGGTACACCGAATTGATGAAGTCCCTAAAGTGCCGTACCAAGTAATAGGATTGTAAAATACTGAACGCACAGACGGAACAACTTGACTTTTAAATCTCGTCCTAAATTTGATAAAATCAATAGATTTATAGAGAGTAAGTAGTGTTAGACTTCACTCTAAAAGCCCCAGTTTTCTTTGATTTTTTTTCATCCACTGTTCAATATTCCATCGAATGATGGAGGATTCGCTTAGGGAGAAGTTTTATAAATGCACGATGGTCGCTGAAATAAATAACAGCTGTGGGTGTTTTTTTGCCAAAACAGATGGACCACGGGAAGTTTTTAACTATTCCCTTGAGAAGATAAACTCACCTGTCGCACGAAATTATTTAGAACTTATTTAGAAATAAAAATGTATAATAACTGCAGGAAAATTAGTAGAGACTAGATTTTAGAAAACGTTCCTAACACGCAATTTTAAGAACTTTTCCTAAAAACTAAGCAGAATTTTATTCGCATCTAAAGCAAAATCCCGTTCTGTGAGAAAGACCGGCCCTAAAACCGGTACACTGGTGTCTCATTTGTTCCAGGAATAAATAAATGATCAATACAAATAATCTCCTACTTGTATCGGAGAGATATTGCACTCCCAACTGTAAAACAGAACCATAAAGCATTCAAAACTGAGCAAAAAATTGTTGTTTAATTATTTTGTAAATGTCAGCCAAACCTTCAAGTAATTAAACTCGCGAAGGTGTAAAAATTGTATTCCAGAAGTATTATTATTTAAAATTCAAAGTTTCAAAAATTTAAAATTCGTATCAGGATCACAGGAATGCAAGAACGTCTTTAACGTTAAAGAATTAAAAAATATTGTGTTAAAATATTTGCATAAGACGTTCACTACGTAGGGCCCCCGGTGGCCCAGTGGTATAAGCGCCACTTTCGGCGGGGGAGGTCGGGTGTTCGAACCCGGATCACGGCAACAATTTTTCTATGAAAAAAAGTGTATAAAAGGTAAGTGAAACAACACGTAAACAAAAATAAGAGAATGAGAGAACACATAGATGTATAAACGTAAAGCGGAGCATAAAACTGACAGAAATAAGAAAATAATGCGGCAAAAGGTGAAAGTACGTAAAGGCGCCAAATTGTAAATATAAGAGCACATTCTAATAAAAGGAAAATACCTTTTGTTTTGAGAGAAAAAGAGATGAACGTAAATTAAAGAAAACTATTTAATTTATCTCTAAAAATTCTTAGTTAACTGAGTTTGTTTAGTAAAGTCCCGAAAAACATTGTTAATAAAAATCATGGCCATTGCGAATCTAGTAGGATTTGCGCACGTCCACTATTTTTGACTAGAAAATACACAAATTTGGTGATTTTTGAAGAAATTATGTCCATTTTCGGTCAAAAACGTGCTGGAAGTCACAAAAAAGATGAAAATAACTTTAAAATTGTCGCATCAACTTACACGCTCGGTATCTTTTGATAAAATCTGGTGAAAAATTAGTAAATTAATTTGAAAAAAAGTGGAAGAAAATGTTTTCTCGAGCTAATTCGCTGACTTTTGAACTGAATGTATTTGCGTTTTAGGTGAATTTTTGCAATTATATAGTTTGCAATGTTGATTTATTTAAAAAGTTTGTGTTAAAATATCTGCAAAAGACGGTCAGTACTTGGGGCCCTGGTGGCCCAGTGGTATAAGCGCCACTTACGACGGGGGAGGTCGGGTGTTCGAACCCGGATCACGGCGACAATTTTTCTATGAAAAAAAGTGTAGAAAAGGTAAGTGAAACAACACGCTAACAAAAATAAAAGATTGTGAGAACACATAGACATAAAGGTAAAGAGGAGACATTTAAAACCGGCAGAAATAAAAAAATAATGCGGCAAAATAAGAAAATAATGCAGCATAAGTACATAAAGGCACCAAATTTAAACGTAAGACCCCAACCTAATAATGGTAGAAAAACCTTTTGTCAACTGTTCCCTCATGGACGTGAACGTAAAAGTGTAACATATTTTCAAACGTAAACGTTAAATCTTTAGAAGTAATGAAATAGAGAAATAGAGACAACGCAAAATCTGGTTAAAATTTGTATTACGTTTTTAAAATAATTTTTATTTGAAATAAAACCAAAATTGTTTTATTTATAATGTTTAAAATTTTAAGCAATTGTTTAAAGACCAATTGTTTGTTCAACATTTTCGAACACCTAAATAAAGTTTTTAATTTCCTTAAAATCCGGTCTCTAAAAATTAGTAAAAACAGACGATATTGCGCTGTTTGCATTTTTGAGATAATCGTATTTAAAATTTGTACTTGTATGATTCTTCACAAATCTGGTACTCGGATATTTTGCGAGCTTAAAATATGTATCTAAATAATCTGACGTGGAAGCAATACTATCCCAGGGCACATTTGTCAGCTGATATGTTATCCGACCATCCAGAGGGCAACATATCACATCCCTTCGTTCGACACCTGCTACCAAAATCGGTAATTTTTCAAAATTGACATAGGCGTATATCTATTATTAGCAAAGAACAAAAGCTTTAAAAATCGCCCCTCTGATTGTACTTGCATTGACAGTTGAATTCATCTCGTTAACAAAAGTTGCAAACGGATTTAGAAATAATAAATTACAATTTAAATTAATTGACAAAACGCCAGAGGAATGCACGGAGAGCCTACATGAGAGTGGTTTCATTAAAAAGGAAACACAGCAAGTGGAGGGTTTTGGTAAATAACCGGTCTAATAAATAACCACGCCAACAAAGGGAGATTTAAAAAAACGGTATTTGTTTTAATAAATAAACACGTAACTGACCCTTTTAATTACGGCAAATAGAGTTAAAAGTTTGTAAAGGACTTACATTTGACATCGACTTGGACCCTAATTGGTTGCGATTCTCCCGCTTTATTCCGGGCCTGACACGTATACAGGCCTGAATGTTGTCTAATGGCAGGACTAAATTGTAATAATTCCTGCAAGCTCGCAGGTTGACTTTGACCTTCTCTCCGCCACACAACGGCAGCTTTGGGGTTCGCGCTGACGACACAGCGGATGGCAACTGTGTCTTTCAAGTCCTCGATGTCAGTGGTTGGTATTCCCACAAGTCTGGTCTCTGGAACATCTGCAACAAGTCGACATCTTTCAAACTTTCAAAGTAACTAAACGCACGTTCGTAGAAGATGCTTTATCGACAAATTTTCGATATTAAGTTTGCTTTGAAGTTTGCTTTTTACTTTGGGATTTTCATGTCTTTGTCGACGAAAGTTTTTTCCAGAAGCGAAAAGTAAAACCAAACCATTTCTTCTAAAAAAACACCAGTCTAAAGTATGTTTATTGTATTTAATTCTTTAATTTAAATCAAATTCGTGTTAATAAAACTAGAGCTTTAAAATTTTTTATCCGGAATTAATCAGTGGCACATTTTTATTGTATTTTTCGAAAGTTTACTTGATAAAAATAAAAATTATGAGCAAGAATTCGGTTTTTTGCGATTATTTCAAAAACTGTAAGAGATAGATAAAGAAAATATTAACAAAAGTTTGCATAAAAATTAATGTTATTCCATTTGAAAAAACTATGTTATAATAATTTTTAAATCACCTGACCTGACCTGATCTGACCTGACCTTTTCAGCCTTTGGTTATCAAATGCAAAAAGAATTATTCACTTTTTCTAAAGATTTTAAGAGCTGTGATATTTTAAGTGAAATTGTATGACATGTACATTTTGTATTTTATGATTACACTGTTTTAGAATAAAAACTATTCTTTTACACGTTCTGTTGTATTTTTGAATTCGGGGCAATGATGAATTAACTCCTTTAACCCGCAAATTGTTCGTTTGAAAGCCGCCAGGCAAGTTCATTGGGTTTTATTGAATTAGCGTCAGGCAGTTGTGTGACAAACATTCGGTATGAGGCAGGCCGATGTCTGATATAAATCCATTTACGTATAGAAGGAAATATGGTCGTCTATCCGCCAGATCTGTTTTTATCGCGTCCTTTGTGGTCTGCGATGTAAACAGCGATAACGGAAATCAAACTCAGGGACAGCTCAAGGGGCGGCCAAGTTTCAGTTACCGATTTTACACAAAGACAAACCGGAGGAACAATCCGGTACATCATCAACAGATGTCTCTCCTGACGGTACAAATGTTTCAGCATTGTATTTATTGATGCGAGAGCCGGGCCGTGAATTTCTACGCACTGAACAAATAATAACGAAGGCGGAGAGACTAGGGAATAAACTGGATTAATATGCCACACGTTGACGAGGGTGCTGTCCGGATTAGGCGACACCCCAATGCAAAAAGTATTTCATCAATCAAAAAACTACTTTGAATTTAAATTGCGTGGTTTTCGAAATTATTTGCCGATTGGTAATGATTTTTTCGGTTAATTTATGGCATGCGAATTGACTGAATAAGTAACAAGTTCCGTTTATGTTTGTGATAAACACATTTACATAAATTCTGGTGTAATAAATCAGATCGCCCGGAATTTCGCTGTCAAATGCCCGGAGGAAATAGTAAAGAAACTCATCGAAAACAAACATCCAATTCAAAGGATTTTAATTTATCTTGTCCAAATCAGTCGCTATTGTCTGCTCTAAAACACTGCTTTATTAACACAATATTCGAGCATATTCCCCAGACTGGAACACATTTCGCAAATTCTAGACTGCAACTTTATTACGATAATTAATTGAATAGATTTAAATGTAAAATTTCCTGTAAATAAAATTCGCTAAAGGTCGGTAGTAACTAAATGTACTAGGTAGCTACTAAAAAGTTTTAATTAAACGACAAATGCGCCAAAAACTGTCCAGGATTTCCCTCCTGATGTGATAAGAACGTCGCTAAGTCCTCTTTGAAACTACTGTGTCGGAACTTTTTGCGGCTCTTAAGTTGAGTTATAGTTTAGTAAAGATTCTTGAAAGATATTTAAATTTCGCGTCTTTAATCTAAAACGTAAACAAGAATGTCGCTCGAACATACATTTAGATTAACATGCAGTTTGAGTTTATTGACTGCCAAGTCAGGCTATTTAGGTCAGAAATGAGGTGCATGAACAAAATATTAGTTTATTTTGTGTCGTAAATCTTTTTCAAATTAATGTTATTTATGAATATTGCGTGTAGGTATCTATTTGAATATGGCATTGCGTGTGGAAAGTTATCTCTTCCCAAGAGCGAATACATTCCACAGTGAGGAATAAAACTTGGATTCCATGTTTCACCCTCTCGCAAAATTTTATTGAAGGCCATCAGATCTAACAAAAAGTTTCAAATTAACCCTTCCATGCAAACTCATATAGACTACAAAAAGTGTAGGCACGAATACAAATATACGCTCGTTCGCGTTTTCTCCTTGAATGAAAAACATGTAAAGTTCGCCTCGTATTTTTGATACTTTTGTAATAAATGAGCGTTTATTTAAATATTGGACGAAAAATATTTTCGATTCCATAGTAAATTTCCACGTTAATTAAAAATTTGTACAATAAATAAATAAAAATAAATGAGCAAATTATATTTAACATTCGAAGAATTTCCCCACAAGGTTCTCACGACCGTCCAAGTGCTTTTGCATGGTCAGCAACAATCACCGAAATGTCCTAATTAGGTCACTTTGCCAGTGGCAATTAACCCATAACAATTAGTTCATACGTCAAATTGTAATTTAGCATTGTAATCTCCAATGTTTGATATTATTTGTTTTAGTTCTCAGCTGCAAAATGTATAATGTACTTTTATACTATTTTTATACTATTTTCGTTAATATTGTTTTATTTCTTTAAATATTATATTTGCTTGTTGAATATATTTTTATAAATTTATATTTTTTCTCGCAAAAAATAGATGCATTTTATACTACTAAATAAAATAAAAACTAAATCTATTAATCTTAAATCTTTTGTAACGAGATTTTCTTGAGATTGTTTCATTTCGTTAAATATTATATTTGTTTGTTGAATATATTTTTATAAATTTATATTTTTTCTCGCAAAAAACAGATGCATTTTACTATCCTATAAAATAAAAACTAAATTTATTAGTCTTAAATCTTTAGTAAAGAAAAAAGTAGACGTATACAAATGCTGGCCATGTAGTTGTGAACTAAAAAATTCGAAATGTTTCATAATTCCGCATGAAAGCTGTAATCTGAAAATTAAATCCCGCCGAGTAGGGCATGTAATCAGGAATTACCACGTTGCTGTTTACATAAAAATTTCCTCCGTTATTTAAAAAAAAAAATCAAATAAGCGCGTATTTGATGTTACTGGCGAAAAATAAAGCGCTTGGCTCCCGAGCAAAATAAATGATTCAAAGGGAGTTAAATAAGAAATGAGGTGAATAATACCGGTATTAGTAAAATCAGTAGTAGACGGGCATAAAATTCAAATTGTGTCTTTACGGATACAAATTTAATGGTTAGGATCTCTCAAATCTCTCTAACTACCGTAATATTGCAAGCTCGCTGCTTTCGCGACTTTGCTTTTAAATTGCTAGTTAGTTGTACAACACAGTTCCAAAGCTTTGCCTCACAGTTTCATTCGAAAATAAAATCCTACCGGGAGGCTTCACATGTTTTAATACGCCCACCGGAGGCACGTATTGAATAAATTATTCGAGAAGGTATTTGTCATTTTATTTTGCTGACTTTATTTCATGAAATAAACGGATGTGGAGATTTTCCCGGTCCCTCTTTAAAGTCGAACTTGGGGTGATTTGTCTGTGTATCACAAAATCGCTTCTATCAATATCAACAAATTTAATATTTCAAATGTGGGACGGTGATTGAAATTTATTGCAATAGTTATTGAATTCACGGAAAACAGATTTGAAAAAATATATATAAAAAATATCGTTCTTTGCAATTATCCAAGCTGTAAAGTTTGGTTGAGTGGGTTTAACTGTGTAGGTGTTCCTACAATCGTAAACAAGAACACCGAATTAAACTCGAAGTAAATTGGGTAAAAAAGTCCGTTCATTTGGAAAGCTCAAATATGTTATCCGCGTTACCAAATGATTAACTATTGGCTTAACAGGGAATTTGATAAAACGTTACCCAATTTGATGTTACGGTTTAAATGAGATAAACGATACTTCAAATTTTAGGATTATAACTAGCGCCCAATACAATTTTCATTATTCACATTGAAAATGCACAACAATGCGGTGATATACAGCCCTGTATTTTATAAACTGAAAATCGAGGCGAATTTGTTCGATTTTAAAATCTGGCACAAAGGGTCAGCGTTCTATTTTTAATTAATTAAAATACCACTATTTATTTTAGCTTAATTTAAGAACTACTATTACCCTACTTCTCCATTTGTTTTTATTTTGAGTTGCATTGCACGGAGCAGTGGTTTAATTAACTAATTACTCTCAAAGAAGTGTTTACTTTGAATGCAGTTAGTTGAAAGCCTTGCTGGAGTTTGTAATTGTCATTGAAAGGTACGTAATTGAATATTGACATTTACATTTTTACGTTAATATCGGTGTACGCAGAGTAATGAAGGACACGCGAAACACAAATTAATAAAATGTTGTGTGGTGGATTAAAACAACCAGGAAAACAATATTTAATTGACACCCTGTTTTTGTCGTGGTTATCTTTAAATGTGCGCGAGAAATTTCGACGCTTTCAGCGTCGAAATTTATTTAGGAACAGAGCTGGCAGCTTTCGTCGGTTATGATTTGCTAATATAGTAAATTGTTCTCAGTTGTGGTTGTGATATCTGAAATATTGAAATGGGGAAATGTTTGCGTGTTCACGTTGGGATTATTTCCGTAAACGATCTGAATCCATCGATTGAAATGTTTTTTATGCATGACCTGTTTTCTATAATGCTCCGATTTTGGGGATAATTCAATCTTCGGAGCTTTCTCCACTCTCATTTGCAAATGTGCAGGATTGAGTCTTGCTGTTTGGTTTGTTTTATGCGAATTTTAGAGCGCAGCTTTGCATTCATCCTCTTGTGTGTACGTTTATTATGATTAAACAAGTCGAACAAACAAAAATCCTGGTTGAACGAGTCCGAGCTACGCATACTTCAAATATTTGCCTAATTAAATGATATAGTTGCCCACAAATGTCTGTACATTTTGCTCACAACAATTGCAATCATTGAGAGCTCGTTGCTTCAGTTATTATTCATAATTACTCAAGTTCGCAACTTTGGAAAACTACACTAAATTAATGATTATTACGAGAAAAATCGTACGAGATAATTTATCAAAAACTAATCCACGAAATTGAAATATTACAAAAATTGGGTTTATTTAGGGAAACATCTCGGAGGCAGCCTTCGGCTAGACGTTAATCTTTGCATGGAGATAAATCACTCATGATTCGCAAATTACGGATCAAATTAGAGATTAGTTCGGGTGCAATTACTTAGTGATAACATTAAATATAATCAAAATACGATTCCCCACAGCGTTCGTCAAAACATAAATCTTGCTTCGAAGTAGGTACAAAAAAGCAATCCCATTTCAATGGAAATCTGCAGCTCACTTTTTTCAAGTTTAGCATTTACTTCGACTCATATCAGTGAAAGCACACTCACATACTTACTGCGTTTACATCACAACATTGAAAGGATGCGATTTGTTAAAATGAATGCGTGCTTCATATTGGCTAATTTCAGAAGTAGTCGCTGAAAGCTAATTCTTTATCTGAACAGTCTTTAAAGTCTTGACATAATTAGGGCCTTTCAATCAGGTACTATTCAAGCTACAAGCAAATTCAGTTCGCGTATAGCTAACGATCTCAAAGCTTTTAAATTATAATTAGAACAAAAAGTACATTCAAACGTCTTACGGGAGAAATTAAAAGCAGTCAGGTTCGAGTGGCTCTCAAAACTGGAGAGTCGGCTTAATTTTGAGTGTCGCCTTCGACCAAAAAATTGATTTGTGTTTACATTTTGAAATTATTGATAGGTTTTTAAGTACCTACTACCACATCTAAACTTTAGTCTCTCGAGAATCTAATTAAATTTTTATTACATTGTTTAGTTCAAACCAATCAATGCGCTAGTTGGGCGTTTACGTTAATATTTTAATAGAAAACAATTTTGCTCGTTATTTACTTTTCGCGGAAAGTTATTTAGATCAAACAGAATGATATTTTAATTTATTCTGTGAACTGCTGACAAAATACAATTTAACAGGAAATGTATTTTTTTAACAAATTGATTACGTTGTATAATTCGTGGTATAAAAATAATTAAATTTTAAAATGTGTTGTCTCATGTTAAAAATCAATTTAATGGATAGTTGGTGTTAGATTTGTTGGTTTTGTTACCACTTTCTTGATTAAAATCGACCAATAAAACAAAACATGTTAGTGTGTTTGTGTGTAAAACTTTAAATCAATTTGATTGACAAAAAACCATTAACAGTAAGTGAATTAAGAGAATAATCAATTGATAGGAATTTTTCCTGTAACACGTTTTAAAATCCATAATTTTTGCGGCTGATTTCGCTAATTTGATCAAATTCATTTCAATAAAAATAAATGTTTGCTGTTTTTTAGACAATAAAATAATTTTTTCCCAAACTTTGCTGAATGGGAGAAAAAATTGAGTCCATTACCGAACATTAAATATTAAAATATTTAGATAAATTTGTTCAAAATTTGCATTATTTCCAACTATGCGAACTGTGTCAGAAATGAGTTATAACAAAAATTTTTGCTTTTTTAAATAAAACACCTAATAATCTTTTGCATTATTGATTGATGTTTTATAAATTTTTATTAGTGACAAAACCACAGTTTCAACTGTGAACAACTTCTTCATATTTTCCAATCTTTAATTGCAATGCGAGAAACAAGTAGAAAAGCTTCAAGTTTGGACTCTTTTTTTTAAATAATGACAGTCCTATTATTACTCAAGTATTCTTAGTTTTTGTGTTTAGAGAAAAAAAAACTTTACTTTCCACAAAAAACATAAATTATCTCAAAGACTAGACCAACATTAGACCAATAAAAGTTGAACTCAAAGTCATCAGTAATCAAAAAATGCAAAAAATATAGATCGTTTTTTTAAACAAAGTTGGTAACAAAACTTAATTTTGAAACACCCTGTCTACTTAAACATTAGTTTTTTAGACAACTTTTAGAACTGAGCGTTTGAGCACCTTTTTTTGGAAAAAAACCGCGTTTGTGTAAAATTTCGCAAAACCGCACCGAAAAATTACTAAAATTAGTTAAAATAACATTACTTAGCGCAAAGTTTTCTCAAAATTAAACTTTTAAACTAAATTTAAAATTTAAACTAAATTATTGAAGATGAGTGATACCTTTGTATATTTGAGCGTTTAAGCATCTTTTTGAAAAACAGCCAATTTCGTCAAAAATATTCTAAAAAATAATTTTGAAATAGTTTCACTTTTGCGCAATTAATTTTTTTTTCGAAACTCGATAAATTAGTTCAAAAATGTCTAAGTTTTAAAAATAATCACACAACGTTACAGCTTCTATAAAAATAAAATAAAACTTTATTTCTGCAAAAAAATAAGAAAACTAAGGAACGCCGTCCCATCAGCTCACTGTTTTTCTACCCTTTTTCTTTAATAGTTAATGATACTGCCTTTTAATAGGTACCGAATTATTTTATTTAGCCAGGAATGAATATTTTATACTTTGCGGGCGCCCACTCATAAATCTCCATTTAGCTCGAACTAAAAGGGTTATTCTTTGCAATACTTACACATTACGTCTAATCTAACTTCTATGCTGCTCGACTTGGTTGAGTATGATTCATGTACTGCGACACATCTGAGCGTTTTTCCGTGATTTTCTTTGGAGATGGTGAGTTCGAGCACCGACAGCGCCAACCAGGTCCTCGGATTATCCAACTCGGTGGTGTTGGTCTGTTGCTTCGTCGGCGTAATTTCATGCTGATCTGTAAACAAACAAACACTTGCCTTCATGAACGAGCCCAGACTATTTGTTTGCAAATTGGTTGAGCTAATTATTTCAAGCCGACTTCTTGGCACAATATCTAATCAAGATCGCCGTCCGGAAGCACAAACGTTTGGTGTAACGGTAAAAACTATTAACTTTTGGTCTTTGTAATTTAAGACTTACCCAAAAACCACTTAAGTACAGGTGGTGGGTTTCCGTAGTGCGATACGCACTTAATGACGGCCACTTCACCGTGGAGAGCGGTCAAGTTGTGACCGGGGAGCACTTGCGTGCCATTGTATTCTATTCGGGGCCGTTGTGGCGGAACTGCAACAAAACATTAACTTTATAGACTGGTTATTTATCTTAATATCCGGCAGGAAGTTTCTTTCAAGTCACTGATATGTAATAAAATATTATGGCGTTGTGTTGGGTTATCATCACCTTTTTTTAAATTATGGGAATAATAAAGTGCATTAGACAAATCGAATTCCTCGGTTGCACTTGTAAAGATACAAAGTTACAGTTAGTGCATTTTATTTGTTTCTCGTAAAATTATACGAGCTTTGTTGTTCTAATGCCGCTGATGCACTTTTATGGCTTACAAATCACAATAGATCACTTGAACGTGTGCCGCATCAAAATGCACCTACTGATTTTATTATAGCTTTTGGTTAAGAAATCCTAAAAAACCCTCAACGAAAATTAGAAAAAACAAAAAAAACCAAAGCAATTTACTGGAACAAACCGTTGTGCTCAACAACTTTTAGTTTTTGAGTTAAGTTTAATAAATAATCCGGCGCATCCACCATTTTTCAAATAAACATATTTTGAAAAAATAAGTTTTCGAGCAGCTAGTGTTGTAACAAAGCTGTTATAATCCGTGAAATAAGCAGCAGAATTCACTGGAACAAACCGTTTTGCACTACAACTTTTAGTTATGGAGTTATAAATATTTAATAGATAGCCCGGCGCATCCACCATTTTTATAAGTTATTAATTATATATTTTTTTCAATAGATTTCTGAGTAAGCTAGTGTTGTAATAAAGTATAAACCCGTAAAAGAAACCGCAGAATTCACTGGAACAAACCGTTTTGCCCTACAATTTTCAGTTATTGAGTTAAATTTAATAAATTACCCGGCGCATCCACCATTTTTCAAATAAACATATTTCGAAAAAATGAGTTTTCGAGTAAGCTAGTGTTGTAACAAAGTTGTTATAAGCCGTGAAATAAGCAGCACAATTCAGTGAACAAACCGTTTTGCTCTACAACTTTTAGTTACTGAGTTATAAATATTTAATAGATAGCCCGGCGCATCCACCATTTTTATAAGTTATTAATTATATATTTTTTTCAATAGATTTCTGAGTAAACTAGTGTTGTAATAAAGTATAAACCCGTGAAAAATTCCGCAGAATTTACTGGAACAAACCTCTTTTGCTCTACAATTTTTAATTATTGAGTTAAGTTTAATAAATTACCTGGCGCATCCACTATTTTTCAAATAAACATATTTCGTAAAAATAAGTTTTCGAGTAAGCTAGTGTTGTAACAAAGCTGTTATAATTCGTGAAATAAGCAGCAGAATTCACTGGAATAAACCGTTTTGCTCTACAACTTTTAGTTACTGAGTTATAAATATTTAATAGATAGCCCGGCGCATCCACCATTTTTATAAGTTATTAATTATATATTTTTTCAATAGATTTTTGAGTAAGCTAGTGTTGTAATAAAGTATAAACAGTGAAAGAAACCGCAGGATTAACTAGAACAAACCGTTTTGCTCTACAATTTTTATTAATTGAGTTAAGTTTAATAAATTACCCGGCGCATCCACCATTTTTCAAATAAACATATTTCGAAAAAATAAGTTTTCGAGTAAGCTAGTGTTGTAACAAAGTTGTTATAAGCCGTGAAATAAGCAACACAATTCAGTGAACAAACCGTTTTATTACAGCTTGGGTGTTGTGCATTGTAGATTTGTTTTTCTCAATTCAAATTAGTCTATAAAAACTCACTGTGGTTTTTAAACAAAAACAACTTGTCATTGTAAGAAGTGAACTTATCACGTTTCTTACGTCAATTTGTTATGATCTGTAATAGTAAAAAAGCTATTACGACTTGCGTAACACATTTATCACGTGAGAATAGGGTGGAAATAGACGAACGAGATTATTTAATTGCTTTGTGAGGCCGCCTCGTTTAACCCCAAATTTTTTATAGATTGTGTAATGACCAATTTCCCTTTGTTTTCTTAGAATGGTAAGGAAAGAAACGTCAAAAAAACACTGAGAGGGTCGAAAGCTCGTACTTGTCTTTGACTTTTCCCCAGACCACTGATCCATTAGACCAAGTCTATTCGCATCACGCCCCTGTTTTTGCACTCACTCCATTATCCTTTTTAATTCGCTTAATTAGCCTACGTTGAATATTACGACTTAATAGACGACGTCTTTGTTTAATTATTAATTTTCGAAGAAACACTGAAAACAGAGCTTAAAAATATTTTAATGGAAAATTAGATTTTCATGTTGAGGGTTGGTAGATTAACGATTAGTTTCTTCGAATTGTGTTTTAATTAAGGTCAAAGAGATGACTGCAAGTGGGGTTGAAGCTTGATTGCAAAATCAATTGAGAATAGAGTTTTATCGTCTGCGTTGACTTATCTTCACCTTTTTGCCTCTGAAACGTGCTACACGAATTTTTCGTCAAATTAAGGACACAGTATGACGATTTACACGGTATAAAAGCTTGACTTTAATTACATTCTAATGCAGTTTTCTGGACGAATTAGAATTTTAAGACGATGTTTTTGTTTCTTTCCAGCGGATAGAGTTCCATTAGGGAGACAGAGACAAAATCGTTAGGCTTTAAATGGAAGAACATTAATATTAAATTTTATGCAAGCTTTAATAACTTTTCGACCTTTTAATAACAGGGTAAGAATTTTGCGTGTTTCAGAAATGTTCTTAAATAATCCGCAAAAGTTAATTAATTACAAAACCAGAACGTAAATTAGCTAATTTATAATAAATTAAAAATTAAAAAATTATCTTGTGACAAAAATAAGTGAGACTGAGACCGGAAAATATGAGCATATTAACTCTGCTGGCTTATGCCGTGTTCTATTCCGGTTAAAAGATGAGAAAATAACAAAATAAGGCATTTTATCTAATACTTGAAACTCGTGATGGATAATCGGTTGACCGTACTTGAGCGTATTCAAGTCAAATAACTTCTTATCGACCCAAGTTTTGACACTAGCTAATAGTTATATCAAATATGCACTTGAGTTGAAACACGGAAATTGAGAAAGTTCCGATGCATTGCAAGCCAAACGTAGTTGGATGTTGTATATTGCCATCACTGAAAATACCAAATAATCGAAATGGGTTTAAAAAATGTTTTTTATTAATTTAAACAATTAAATATAAATATTCCAAAGTGATTTTTATGCCAAGGTAAAACATTTCTTTGAAGTTCCGATCTCTTGTGGATGATTTTAATGAAATTAAATTGTTACAAAGGGTTGCTTACTTAATCGTTTGTGTTCGCACAAGCAGCTTTCACAAACATGGAAAACCAAGCTTATTGTCTTGATCACAAATTCGTTGGAGTGTATGAAAAATGCTATAATAATATCTCGTAAAAAACTTTGACAAAGAGATTCGCCTAATAGCTCGCAGGTATAACATGTGACAGGCTTCGTTCGTAGATACGATTCCAATCACGTGAAAATATTGGATAAATAAGCGTAAAGTGTATAAGAATCGACATGTTTCAGCGTGAAAATAGCGTTACATAAAAGCTTTCAGCAACATATTATTTCACGATAAAACTCAGGAATTTCATTGGATTTGGAGCGAAATGTTTTGTAAAACATATTAAAAGCGGCAGTATTCTAATAAGTGTGAATCAAAAAAGCGTTTAGTGCACAATAAAACCCAGCCGAGGTTGGTGATCTTAGTCGTGAAAGGTTTAAAAATCGTCGACATGAATATTAATGTGGTAGTTCTTGAACGCTGCATTTCCTGCTAGTCACACCTGATACCTCAAGTTCCTAAATTCAGCATATTTCATGAATATATTTGAGAGCATTAAAAAGATGTCATCCCTGCATATACGCAAGGGAATAAATTTCCTCGTCTCCGAAGTTATTTTTTGAATGAAGCTGAGAAGTTCGCAAGTCAACATTGTTATAAAGTTTCTAAAGGCTTGAGGGCCTCGGGCAATGTATTTTGCTGATGCGCTTTGTTGTTATACACATGTGATTTATATTTAGTATCTTTTGTATTAGTTTCGACAAGTTTCTAGTGGACAATGACGGTCGCTCCAAGTAAACAATCCACTATTCCCCAACTTCTTTAAAACCCATTTTCTTCAAAACTTTTAAGTAGTTTAATAAATTTATGCTGATTATTTTGCACGACTTATACTCGCGATCGCCTCCGAGATCGCTTTCAGACGTTTTCTTAACTCCGCTTAATTAAATTTTTGAACACAATTTCAATGAAAATGACTTAGCTCCACTAAACGCCCCAGGCGGTACAACAAGGCTAATTTTATTCAAATCCTTTAATCCCTAAATATTCCAAATTTATAAATAATTATTTTTATCGATATTGAATAACAAAAATATGAATTAAATCAGAGATAACTGGCCGCGAAACTCAGTTCGTGTAAGTGGATGCTTATTAAAACTTTACGCAAAGTGTTCTAAATGGTAAATGATGGAAGCTAAAACGCTATAGACGATTTAACTTTATGCTTCCTTCGTGCAAATAACCGATAGTTGCATTTTACAACTACAATAAGAGCAAAAAAACAGAGCGGATTGAGTAAATTATTTCCGACTTATGCAAATTGCACCAAACTATGTCAATAAATCCGTTTATTTATGTTTGTTAAAATAATAAATAAATGTACAGACCATTTTAAACATAATGGTGATGTGCCGGACTAAACTAAAATAATATGTTGGATAGTAAAAAACAATAAATAAATTTTGCTTGCGCTATTACAAATAATCCTTTGTTTTCATACGTGACGTATTTAATTAATAAATCCAAGTTTTTGCAAAATCCACAAAACAATAACTCATTCCTGGAAAGTAATTATGGTGGATGCGCCGGGTTTAATATTTATTAAAAATTTTTGGTATTTGTTTTAGGTCATGTAGTTTTAAAAAAAACGCAAAAAGCTACCTAAAATTTTTACTGTTTTCCATTTCAAAAAATTTACATTTTAAATTTTGTAAAAAAACAGTAAATAATACGTAAAAAGGGCCGCAAAATGTAATTCTGTGATTTTTTGGCAAAATATAAACGTATAAAAACTTGAATTATTTTAAACATAATGGTGGATGCGCCAGGCTAGATAAACTAATATGTTGAATAGTAAAAAGCAATGAATAAATTTTGCTTGCGCTATTACAAATAATTGCTTTCTGTTCATTTGTGACTTATTTGATTAATAAATCCAAGTTTTTGCAAAATCCACAAAACAATAACTCATTCCTGGAAAGTATTTATGGTGGATGCGCCGGGTTTAATAATTATTAAAAATTTTTGGTATTTGTTTTAGGTCATGTAGTTTCCAAAAAAAAACGCAAAAAGCTACTTAAAATTTTTACTGTTTTCCATTTCCAAAAAAATTTACATTTTAAATTTTGTAAAAAAACAGTAAATAATACGTAAAAAGGGCCGCAAAATGTAATTCTGTAATTTTTTTGGCAAAATATAAACGTATAAAAACTTGAATTGTTTTAAACATAATGGTGGATGCGCCAGGCTAGACAAACTAAAATGTTGAATAGTAAAAAGCAATGAATAAATTTTGCTTGCGCTATTACAAATAATTGCTCTGTTTTCATTTGTGACGTATTTGATTAATAAATCCAAGTTTTTGCAAAATCCACAAAGCAATAATTCACAATCGTGGAAAGTAATTATGGTGGATGCGCCGGGTTTAATTTAAAATTTTACGATATTAATCATAAACGTATTTTTTATTCGAATTAAAGTAACACAACAATTGATCTTGCTTGAATGTTCAGACAGGTGAAATTACCCAGCAATATATTATGCAAGCGGTAAACTGAGGACGCTTATTAACGTGGCAAGAGCGTGCGTGCCTTGCGACAAATTATGCGCAGAAAAATATTTTAAGGTAATAAACAGTTGCCTTTTTATTATGTCCTAAGTGGCAGTTTTGGATTGTTATTCATTGCAGAAAAATTTGTCTCCAGATTTGAGCTGACACTCGCAAAAAGGGTTTGGTGTTATTTATATTTGGTCGCCGTGCGTTTGATCCGGTGTGAGTGCTGGCAATACATCACTTTTGAATACAATAATGCGAGCGGCAATGATATAGCGGCGAGAGAACGCTTTAAAAAATAAAATAACAATGTAGAAAATGCAATTGGATCCAGCTCATGGTTCAGGTCGAATTCGGAGCGGAATCAGCAGGTCGTTTCTCACTTGGCAACGTGAATAAATGTTTATTACTGAAATTTACATCACTTTCACGCTCGAACTTCCATTATCAAAATAAATACAAATCTGCGTCGCAGATGTCAACAGAGACAAGGGTTCCCCGTTGATGCCGAATAAATCTATATGTTGGAGTAAACGGAAAAAGTGCGAAGAGCAGAGAGGAAGAATTTATAGGCTGGTTAATCATGAAGATATAACCGGGAACGAGGTGAAAATTTAGCGTCAATTCTGTCCTGGTGGATTTAATATAGTTGCTTCCTGGAGCTGATAGGCGGTGCTGCAGCCGCCGGGAAATTGAAGGAAATAATGTGTGCTTTGTTTATATCAATTTTAATACACTTTCTCGAGTGTCGAGCCAAATTGGGAAAAATCATGCCGACATATTACTTATGGAAATTGAACCAAGGCCGTATTATAATGAAGCGAAATTATTTTCGTCTTGCAAAGTCATTCGCCGAGTACCATACTCAGAAGACATTTATATGTTAATATTTCATAAATTAAGCCAAACTTCGTTTAACACGCGCTGATGATATGCTTACCCGGGAAATACTTATTACCTCCCCGAGAGCTTTGAAAAATGAGCGCGCTTTTTTACATTATCTTAATTGCGCACCCTTCAAACTGTTGTTTAAAGCGAATTAAATTCCAATTCTCAAAATTTAATTTAAATTAATCACCACGATTTACAGATTAGGTAAATTACTAAAACATATTTTATTCATTTTGGAATGAAATTGATTCGCGTGCTCTCTCAAATTACCCGAGTTATTTCATACTGTTTTAAATATTTAATGTTTCCATTTCATTTAATAATAAAAGTGTAACTTCAGCTCCAATTATAAAACCCGCCGGTTTAGCAGGTAATTTTTTCTTTGTTCCAGTTCACTGAAAGCAGATTAATGCAAACTAAAATTATAGAGTTTCGCACGCACCAGATGTGACCGAGTCGGTTCGGTTGAACAAATTGTTGGACATAGATTAAATTACTAAAGTCCAACGACAAAACCGTACAAGTGCTCAAAGCGGTGCTAGTAAGCTTCTTAAAACGCCTCCAACATGTTAAGAGCATGGAAGGAAGAAGGTTGTAAAAGCAAATAAAAGTCCATAAAACTATGTTTAAAAATTTTTTTTTTCATTTTTTCAAAGTATTTGATTTGACTATTAAAATTCTAAGCATAAAAATTTAAAATTATAAATCATGTAAAAAGCTGGTATAATACAGAAAATTGCTCTACGACTTTTAGTTTTTGAGTTATGAATTTTTTTGTTGAATAAAATTTTCCACTATAGAAATTGCATATCTTAATTTTTAGCAAAAAATTTTAAAATGTCAGATCTCGTTGAAAGTTGGTATAATACAGAAAATAAGCCGCTGAATTCAATGGAACAAACCGCATTGCTCTACGACTTTTAGTTTTCGAGTTATGAATTTTTTTGTTGAATAAAATTTTCCACTATAGAAATTGCTTATGTTAATTTTTAGCAAAAAATTTTAAAATGTCAGATCTCGTTGAAAGCTGGTATAATACAGAAAATGAGCCGCTGAATTCAATGAAACAAACCGCATTGCTCTACGACTTTTAGTTTTCGAGTTATGAATTTTTTTGTTGAATAAAATTTTCCACTATGACAAATGGCTACCCCAAATTTAGGCAAAAAAATTTAAACTTTTAATTCTTGTGAAAAATTGAGGTAATATGTAAAATGAGCCGTAGAATTCAATGGAACAAACCGCATTGCTATACGGCTTTTAGTTTTTTTTTATGAATTTTTTTAGTGAAAAACTTTGATCGCCTCTGTAGCCGGAACCGTTGCCCGGAGCGGCTCCGGGTTTAATCGAAAAAATATAGAAAATTAAGCGCTATCAGATGGTTTTTTGTTCGTTGCTCTAAGTCTTACAGTTTCCGAGAAAAACGAGAAAAAAGGTTTCCATTTTCACTTTTTTTCAATTTTCAATCGCTAATTACGGCGAAACTATTAGAGTTATCGAGAAACGAAAAAATGGAAAACAACCGGAATAAAAAACTCTACAAAATGGCATAGGACTCAAGACGATATCTCGCAAAAAATTTTTCAATTTTCAAACGCCGATTACGGCCAAACTAAAAGAGCTAGAAGAAAACGGTTTGTTCCATCGTAAAGAGCACATCAAAATCTATAATATAAAATAGGTTTCATTTGATTTTGAGACACTTTAAAAATTGACCGATTTTAAGGGGGGGGTGTTAACTTTTTTTTTATTTTTTTTATTTTCTCATTTACGACTAAACTATTCTAAAAAGTGCAACTATTTTGATCCATATCTATGTACAATGATCCGGGAAATCGATTGGCATCGAGAAAACTGCTAAATTCCCAATAGTTTTTTAGTTATAAATTTTTTAAAATTTTAACAATTTATGCATTTATCTGCAATTTGTTTAAAAGCTATAAGTCGGAGAACAATAATCTTTTTTGAAAAAAATAGATAATGGAAAGAGCTTTCCAACGATAATAGACTTTATGGGGTTATCTCTAATAGTTCCGAAATTATTGCTCGATAAATGTTCCGGACACCCGAAATCGACAAAAATCGCGACAAAAATTGAAAAAATCAGACATCAAAAAATCGAATTTATGGACTGTTTTTGGACTTTTAACAACTCTAGAGAGTTGTAAAAGCATATATAAATACGATAAACTATGATAGAACGAGTTTTAAAAACATTTAATTTTTTCACTTTCTTGAAGGTAAGTAGTGTATCACTCAAGAAATTTTAGCAAAAAAAATATAAATTAATCTCGTGAAAAGTTGGTAGAATACAGCAAATGAGCCGCTGAGTTCAATGGAACAAACCGCATTGCTCTACGACTTTTAATTTTTGAGTTATGATTTTTTTTTTAAATAGATACCCTAAAATGTAAAAATGTAAATTTTTAAATTGGTATAATTATAAGTCAGTATGCTCAATTTTTTATAAATATCACCCAATTTTAGTTATTCGATTTAACTTTATAATTGTAAAAAGTAACACGGAACTTAATATCATTAGCATTTCCGCGCTGATAGTTTGAAAAAATCTACTTCCTTCTAGCTCAGTGAAGTATGAAATTGGACTAAAACGTCCCTTTTTTCCAGTGTTCATACCTAAATTAAACACATAATCCGCAGAATTAAATTCGATTTCTTCTCGGTTTAAATTTGTCTAATAAAATTCTGCAGAATGTGGATGTTTGCTCTTGTAACGTTGCACTTGGCACCCGATATTCATAATATTTGGTTACTGAGAGCCAAGCAATACCAAACAAAACGTTTTATAGTGTATATGCTCCATCAAAAGCCATTATTGCACAGGAAAAGCGATCAGTTATGGCAGTCCTGTGCAAAGGGGGCCAATAAAGCGTTGTGTATCGATAGAATAAAGTGCAATCACATTACAATTCCATTTGCAAGCGGGCCCACAGTACCGCCAAGGCGAGCAAGTGAGGTATAAAAGGGCTCGCCACATTGTGCCATTATCGGGTCTACAATAACAATACCGAGGCTCAAACGTTACTGTATTATTGTACTCTTGAGAAGTTTTCAATAATCTCAAACAATACGCTACAAAATACCCACGTGAAGAAGCAAGGTGAGCTAAGCTTGGAGTTAGTAGAAGAGCAACATGAATTAATTAAAGCTGATATTTATGTTACGTCTGGAAACAAGACTGGACTGAAAATCAATACATAAGTATGTATAAAGAAGCTTCGCAAGTTTTTCAGGACGTCCCGGACGTACTTTGAAAACTTACTTCGATAACATGTCATACTTGTCTTGTTATTACGTTTTTTGTGGCTCTATTGACAGGAAACTCAATGTAGGTAATCGATTTGTTCGGTGAATAATGTTTGTGTGTAGTTACTACAATAAGATGCCTGCTCAGCATTCAATGCGCTGCTAAGAATTTGCATTCCATTAGATGATTTTTTTAGTTTGCTAATTGAGTTACGAAACTAATGAACAAATTAACGGTACAGATTATTCATGAAAATTAAGGTAATTGGATAATGAAGTTGGCGAAATTCAATTAGAACTGTTGCCGCGTCTATACAAGACATTTGTGTTTTTATTTTCTATTATTATTGGCAAGTTTGCACAGCATTTACATTTTTATTAAAAACTGTCAATTAATTTAGGCAAACTTACATTATTATTTTTTAATTAATTTGCAACATTTGTGCAGTATTGCGAATATTGGTAATAAAATGATTGTTCAATCGCTACTGCAAATGCAGAGAATAATAAAATTACCTCTCACTTTGTACCATAACCGTTTCAAATATGCCTTTGTATAATATGTATCGTCATCGAACTTGATATAACGAAATTGCAGTCTCATGAGAGTTGAACGACAAAGCAGAGCACAGGAATTATTGCGTTTTGCTGTTGAAGAGTAATTGAATCCATTCTCCATTAATGCGCGGTCAATACGCTGTTATGTTTTATAATAAAATACCGACCTAATTTTATCAAAATAAAACGTTATCAAAGTCTCGAAAGTCTTAGCTGAGACACGTTGTATGTTGTGTTAAAAATGGAAATATCGAAAATTCCTATTAAATTGTTATATCCTAAATGAGTTTTGATCATCCCACTATATTATTTTCTATTTTTTATTAGTACTTAGTTTAAAATCATTAGATCAAATTTTTCAGTTCCATAGTTCTTTCATTTTACATCTTAAATCTACAGAATTTAAATCTTACTGTTTTTTAGTTTTTTGTATTTCAGATTTTAAATTTTTCAGTCTCTTATCCCGTATTGTTTTTTTATTCAGAATCTAACGAAATCACAACATTTATTGAAATAAAACTTATTTTTCCTTTAGTAAGAATTAATAAAAGATGCATCCTAAAATTTTAATACCTAAATAAGATTTCCAACTCTAAAATTTCGGTCTCTAATCATTAAAATCTCACATTGAGAGGCGCAATAAACATTCCCTGCACCGTTTCTAATTTTGCAGCTCGATCTGTATCCAACTTGTCATAAGTTGTGCAAAACTAAATACGAACCAACTTTCATAAATGCGTTGTGTATTTAGTTTCCAACAATTTGAATAGAGTTCACGTACTGACTTGATTAATAAAATAACAGATGTCTAACCGAGACATATAGCACGCACTCTGGGGAATCTTTACGCCGAAAATTATTTAACTCAAACTCCTCACATTAATTAGGCATTCATTTAGATTACTGAGAGTAAGTTCATGCATAATTATTTAAAAATTCACATATGCAGCCCTTCTGGTTTATGATACATGATGTTGAGCTTATAATTAAATAAACCGCCGTCCACTGATCCAAACCAAATTACAAATTGCCCTTTCAGTGCGAACAGCACTGAGTTAGGTGTGAATTAGAATTTATAGTGCTTCAGCAATAAATCCTTCACCTCAGCAACTTGGAGAATGCGAGACGAGGACGAAATCATTGGGATGATTACGAGACAACGTATTAATTGAAGATTGCTTGTAAAAATGTAAAATTAAAATTGCTGCACAAACATGCCAAGTATTCAGTCAGTGCCGTGGTTAATTTTTAAAGAAACTGCCTGCATTAATTAAAATTCTCCGAAAGATTCTATTTGGCTTATTTCTCGTTTATTCAGGCCAAAGCTTGGTTAGATATGAGTAAATTACGTGGAGAGGGAAGTGGGTAGTCTTAAGATATCCGAGTTATTCTACGTTGCCAGAGTACATCAAGTAGATGATTTTCTTTGGCTGAGCTAAGAAAGGTAATGCGGCAAATCGATGAATGCAATCCAAGTTGGACTAAAGCTCGGTTTCGTTTAGCTCTGCATTATTCCATTACCCATTATAATCATCACATCTGCTGTAGTAATTTACAAAGCGTGAACTTTGCGAGGTTTGCTCCTCGCAATCAATACCGAGGCTAAAAATATTCGCATTTCCTTGATTGATGCAAAAATTTGATATTTATTGTCGGAGATACAAGAGTTCTGTGATTACTGTTTATCGATTTAGTGTCAGATGTGAAAGAAATTTATTTATGTTCCGTAAATTTCATTCCATAAATGGAATGATTAAAAAAGCTCCAGTCTTCATTCAAAATAATAAAATGATGGGCTCCATGTAATCTTGGCTAATCTCACCAATTTCCATTAACTTTTTTCTTAACGATAACAATCCGTTTAATTTCACGGGAACCTTGTCACTGTTAAAAAACTTTTCTAGGGTACGTGATGGTAGATAAACATTGTAATTAATGGCGTTTTACAAGATTTAGAACTCGCATTCTACACAATTTTTTGATTAAATTTTATGATTCATTTTTTGGTCTACCTACGCTGAATAAGAATGAACCTGCGGAAAATAGAGTTCCGTAGACAAAGGTAGTTTCCACATCGGGGAAGATCTTCCTGCTATTCTGTACCTGAGAGCAACAACAGCCCATTTTTTCCGAAAAAAAAAAGAATTTTGTCCGAAACGACTGATCTAATTTTATTAGAAATTGTAAAAAATTATTCTTTTAATGTGTAATAAATAAAATTAGAAGACTTTTTAGACTTTCATAGCATTTATTTGAATGAAACATCATCTTGTATTACAAGAAAAAAAGAAAGATGAAAGCCAATTTAAATAATCAGAAGTTGTTTGATTTCTGTTAAAAGAAGCAACGATACAAAAATTATATTTTAAAACAAATTTCACAGAAAATATGAAATGTGTCAATTTAAGAAAAAACCAAGAAAGTCCTTGAATTTGTCTCAATCACTCCTCCGACTAAGAAATAAACGCAAATCCACCAGTTCAGCAAAATACGATAACTTGATCCAGAGGAATATCAGGACAATAACAGAAATCTTCCTTATGTTCAAAATGCTGAATAGATATATTTTAATTGTTTAAAAAAATTCATCCAAGTCAATTCCGTCTTTCAATGTTTACTTCCAAGAATTTAAACGACTTATAAGGTTTGTAAGTAATTCTGGTGATACTGTATTTTTTTAAATGTGTATAATTTTAGCTTCTTGCATATTAAAAAAGACTTTATATGTTCAAGGCGTTAAAATATTTAGCGAGATCCACTTACAACAAAGAATTTCATTACGATATAACTGCTCATAAATGTTAGGTAAAATTGTGTCATTGGTTATTAAATATTTTTGTTAAATTATTTCTGAAAATGAGCATTTTAAACTTAGGCTGTTTTTGCTACCAGACTCAGAATTACTTTAAAATCAAATCAATTAACGTAGATTTAAAATTGATTGAACCTGAAACCGCCTCAAATTTGCAGTGTTGGTTTAAATTACAATGAAATGATTCATGGCTGCCAACCTTCATCAAAATGGTCGAGAAGTTTTCGCAGGGTCACTAACTTTTTGAGGTATAAATCATGGCTAGATCTTTGAGTATTTTTCAATTTTATATTCAGCGAAAGTGATTTATTGGAGTGGACTTTATTATAAAAAATACGTATTTAGACCAAAATAAAGTTCTAGTTTTGATAGTGTTTGAGCGAAACAAAAAATTTATGCAATTCCTTTGCCCCAGTTTTCATAACTTGTAGTCCCAGCTGATCAAATTTTCAATTTCCACGCACATCTGTGCGTTATTTACAACACCCAGTAGATGCAAGTATCCAACAAAGGCGTTTCACGTTCGAAATGAGAGATGTCACCTTTCCGCCACATCCCCGTGTGCGTGTTTTCTTCACAAAGCGGTTTCGATGATGACAACAGACTTTTCTTGGGTGCGGTTGAAGAAAGCACGCAACGAAAAGACAAAGGAATTCAACAAATTTAATTGTTCAGTGTTCTGGCATTTGAAGCACAAAGACAAGCGACAAATTTAATTGTTCCGGTGTAGACGGACGAGGAAATTGTCGCCTAGCTGAACGTGAGCTTTTACAACTGTACTCACATCTACTTACGCACATACTTAGCATAACTTGCATGACTAACTAGCCGTAATGTAGTAGCTACGTGTTAAAGTGTCACCCTAGAGTAATTTTATATCGTCTAAAATTAAATGACATGATTAAACAGACCTGTTACGGCCGATTCCCATGCAGGGCTTGCCCTTAACTCAGCTTTAATCACCGGATCTCGAGCGATTGCTCTGATTTAGCTCATATCAGACCATGGTATCAGTCTAAACCTAATGCCGTTTTAATTTTAAAACAATGCCCGGAGGCAACTCAATAAATACCGTACTTAACTTTTATTTATTAGGTTCCATTATTAACTTTAACTGACCTGATCCAGCTCGGTGGATATATGTTACATACTTTGAAATGCACTTGTCTGCATGAGTTTGCCTGAAAGCTTATCATTTGTCAGTTTTTTGTGCAAATTTTACGTGTTGCTAACGCTTGGCCACAACAAAGCTTAAATTTTTCATGCTTAAAAGGAAAATAATATTAATTCGACAGCATCAGTCTCCCGGAAATGTTTACAAAAGAGGGTAATAAATGCCACTGAATAATACAGGACAGACTAGATTATATCAAAGTTTTATAGGTCATTTTTTATATTTTTATGGTTTCTAATTAAATTATAGAACCATTCCAAAAAATATGGTAATGTAGAACGTATCACGAGTGCTTTTTGCCCGCTTATTCATATCGTCATGCGTTCAGATTTCAGTGATTTTATTTCTGTTAATTTAATTGAGCACATACATCAAAGAGAATTCACACAACCAGATTTAAAACAAAAGAGATATTATTTCGTAAAGCTTTGCGTCAAATTGTTTTTGAATTAAAACTTTGGCAAAATTATAATTCGTAATGGATATTTAAAATTAGCTTTTAATAAATAAATAAAAACAGAAATGTTTCAAAAGCTCTTAGTAAATTAATTGCAGCCTTAAAACGATGTTCATTAATTCGAAAAATGCCTAGGTGGCAACAAAATTGTGTTTAATTAAAATAGTGCACCGTATGGAATTGCAAGCTTTCGTAAAGTTATGCAAGAGCTAACTGAGGAAATTATAAGATTATGATTATTAACTTGTTGATTTTTAACACAAGACAAGTTTTGTGTTTAAAAAACAGTAAGATGCTGATTGTCTGTTTCTAACAAATTGTAAACAAAATAATCCTCACTCACAACTATGTTAGTATAACAATTGAAATAATTTTTAAATTACTTATCCAACACTTACAGAAAGTACTGTTACGGTTAAAGAACTATTTTATTATTAATATACTTATTAAAGTAAATGTTAATTTGAGATTAACTTGACGTTTAAACGGCAAATCAATTCGAATTAGTTTAATTCAAAATTAAATTTGAATTAGCCTTTTGTAAATCTATTTTTTCCACGCCTGCAACATCTTGATAGTGGTTTTATGTACAAAATGACTCACATTCTGCAAGTGTTACAGAATTTTATTATTTAATCACTTGAGATATTTTGCTAATATTTATGCAATAAATCGTAAAAGTTTCATTTGTAATTTCTTCAATTTTGTGCATGTTTTCTTTCATTCTTGAAATACAATTAAAAGCTTACTAATTGTACGACTTTCTATGAATAATTTTTATTATTACGTTATGATTATTTCCAAAAAAAAATTTAATTAGGATAGACAAGAAGAATCAAATAAAAACACGTGTTTTCTAAAAGATTCATAATTTTATAAAACAAGAAAATGATAAATTTTCAAAATACCACCAGAATGGTTAACTAAAGATTAAAATGAGACTATTAATGCCCGATAAGGCCTCCTTGGTTTAGTTGAAAACCTTGTGAATGAACCCTTCACATTTGTTAAACGATAGCAAGGTCTCTAGTTCAGCAATGAATCAGAACCCCTCGAGGGATCGTCGCATCCATCTTCACCCACCGTGTCGTCGTTACAGACTTCTTTAGTTTACAAGCCAGCGGGACCATGAAGTTGCTTGAGTCATTGCCACAATGAGACAAAAACTTTCCTCTGATTTGCTTCCAATAAAGCAAACACCACTACACAATCTCTTGTTTAATAAATCCGAAATCAATTCAGATTTATTGAAATTTATGACTGACTGAAACTGTTAGAAACGGAAAGTACAAAGGGTAAGTGAAAAATGCGAAAAGCCGCATATTCTCCACGAAAATCTGAATATCCTTTGAACCGCAGTCGCATTTCATAGAAATTCGAACATGGGGATTATAAATTCGCATTTTGTATTTAATTTCATATTAAAAAGCTGGGCCAGACCTGCGTGAAATTATTCGAACATTGGGGCCTCCAGGTAGGGCGTTTTTACGACAATTCGGTTTAGCTCTTTATTACGGCGCGATTAACAGAATGAAGAGTCCTCAAGGGATCGTAATCGCGACAGTAATTAATAATATCGCGTAAAATACGACCTAAGCGACCTAATCCCTTCACGGCTCATGCTGCTATGAAATCGACAATAAATCTATGGGGAGATAGAGCGCCGATTCGAAACAAATTTGCAACAAGCAAGCAATAACAATGGAGTGAGTGATCCGGCAGACTGTGCACGGATCCGGAACTTGTGATTTATGCGACAATGGGATATATGACGTCGGGGCACTTCCTGTGACCGGTACTAACGTCATCTCAAAATGCAAAAACATGCACGGATGCCACTTGGAGATTGGGCGCTGTTCGATTCAGCTCTGATTTATTTTCTTTGGCTTCGATAACACCCCGATTTTTCTCTACTTTACTAGCGCATTGTGAAACGAATTCCTGAAATTTAGTGCGATGGTGTTTATTTTATCGGCGAGTTGTATTCCAAAACAACAGTCTTTTCAAATTAATTACTGCGATTGGGTAAAGGCCAAAAAGATTTACTTTTTGATTGGGGGGAGGGCGGAACTATTGTCCCCTTTGCTAGTAGCTCATAATAGGCGAGAAATATTTATGTTATTTCGGCGGAATCTTGCCTGTTTAATAAGACGGTCGCAAGTTAATTAAGTGGAGAAAATCGATAAATCTTTTTACCCTCTAATTAACTCGCTGAATAAATAGACTGACAAAGATTATTACGGGGTGTCAGATATTGTCACTTCGCTTCAATGCTGATTTTTTCGCCAATGACGCCCTAGACGCCCTGTGGTGTTAACATTTGGAATATTCAAAAATTATTTTCCATTTTCTAAAATTCCGATTTTTTTCCTGCTACGATAAAAAGAAATATTCTTTTTATCGTAGCAGGCTTATTTTTTTATTACTTAATTTTTGGAAAAAAAAATTTTATTTGACATTCAAGAAAAAAAAACTCTCTGTACGTATGAAGTTATATTTTTTTAATTTATTGCCGCTTACAAATTTTAAAAATACTAATTCGTTTAATCAGAATATGGACAGAACTAAATAATACATTCTGAAAAGTTTAGGCCTAGATTCGGAAATTTGTATTCCTGTCTCTATTTTTCGAGAGACACCAGAAATAAACGTCCCACCCACTTAAAATCGGAGTTTTAGAAAAACCACCGTCTAGCCTTAATTCCAACCTACTGTTAATTTTTTATATTATTTAGGATCAATTTAAAAAATGTGCTCGTAAAAAGTTAATGCAAAGGTGTTTTTTGTTAAAATTTGAAACTGGCTGAAATAGTACAGACTGTTTGTTTATAAAAAATCATTTTCTTTCGTTTTGTAAGATTATTAGGTCTAATAAGAGCTCCCAAGTTTGTTTCAAGGTTTGCAAAAAGCAACCAAAAACACGAACAATTTACAAACACACGTTACCAAAAATGAATAAATATTGTGAGATAAATAATTTAGATTTACCTCACAATGTTGTATTTCCGCCTTTGCGGATCGGTTTCGTGATAACAAAAAATCGGTTGTTGATTTTGTTGATACATGCTGAATAAACTTCTAATTACAACGAGAATGTTTGCGGATAGTTGCAAAATGTAGCAACACGCAAAATAACACGAAAGGGTTAAACAAATTCAAACAGACAATAAATGCAAACTGAAAGGACGGGAAAACAAGACCGAGTGTGGATTCCGGACCATCGTTTTATGATTTGTTAAACACGCTCTAGTGTAATTACCTGGATATGCCTGCAGTTCCGGCGCACCTCTCCCGATACCACTATAGCGATAGAATTCAATTACCCCCAACAATTACGGTACGAATGTATGTTTTGGCGTTACTTTATTTCAACAGGATTTGCAGTTTGGGAATTACTCGGGAATGAGGCAGCAATTAACTTAAATTGATACTGTCAGTGTTGATAAGAAGCCAACATTCTGTATACTTCTTGTGTGGTGTTAAAAGCTTGTACGAATAGAACGTTTAAATTTCAATAATTCCTTCTTTAATTTAAATTCACATCGCACCAGTTGGTGTTGGAAATTACTTTAGAGCGGACAAACCGTGCTAAACAGTTTGCATTTTAAAACCAGAAACTATCGCTGCGAATAAAAGATGAGGAAAAATTCGACTACGAGCGATTAGTGCACTTTTAAACCCCACAATTTGCTAAAATTAAACCGTTTAATATGCGAGGACAAGCACAAAAATCTGTAAACCATTTTAAATGGAAATCGTCACAACTGAATTGTTTTAGAAAACTTATAACCACATTATCCTTCAAAATGGAGCGTGAGACCTCACTTAAAGTAGAGTTCTAAGTTCATAATTTTTTTCTCAGCTAATACAAACTGAACTTGGCTCTATTTTCTGTATTAAATCAAGCTTTTTTTGTATAAACCACCAAAAACAGAGCAATTGCTGCAATCAAAAATAAAAAAATACTTGTGGATAGACGAGAACCTTAGCACACAGACCCTAATAAAATTGTGCCGTGTAAATTCAGTTTTGCACTAAAAAAGAATTCTTTGCATGTTCGTTAAAACGTAATTTATGATCACTGCGGAACATGGCTAATGCGGAAACTAGAAAAGGTAGATAAATAAAATGCTCCGATTTCAAGTCATTAAAAACGCATTTTGCCTTTTCTTCAACGAATTTTTAATTTAAAAAATCATAATGTGATTGCAACTACTACTATTTAAAAGAAATTTTGCTTAAACATTTCAGGCAATTACAGCCACATATGTATATCCAGTATCACCAGTTCTCACCAGTTTAATTTAACTAAGAGACAAAAATGTTTTTCTAGTTGGTGGCAAGATTTCGATTAATTAAAACTTTTATTAAGTACTTCTATTTAATGCATTCGTTTTTTTTTGGATTGTTGGCACACCTAATTGGCAGACGCCAGAATGCTGAAAAGGTATAACAAAGTTGCTACAACTCGGATGATAGAGAAATATATTTCAGTTGCTGAAAGCTATGAAGAAATTAATGAACATATTTTACAAGCTATTAGGTCGCATATAACAGCTCCGCTTTCTTATGTAATAAATGTATCCTCGAGTCGTATTTCTGCGGAAATTTTTGTTCATAAAAACAAAAGGTTGCCCTCATACATCATACCTTATAGGTCAATTTATAAAACTGAAATAATAAGAATTTTGATTAATTGGATCAAATAACACTCACATGCTTACTACAAATTACTGATTTAAGATGTAATGTCTACATTTACAACATCCTGTTGCTTATATTTTTAGTTTTATGGAAAAGTTCTGGCGCAAATAAGTTATAATGAAAAATCTGCATTATGCAGGCTTAGTAAAGCTCCAGCGAACTTGTAAAAACGCTGCATAAACTTTTAAGTTTACTTTATGATAATGTATTAGGAAATATCTCGTTAGATTTTGAAATCAGTTATTCAAGCCCGGCTTTAATAATAAAAATTGATGCGATTTGATTTTCAAATGTATCGCGACTTTGAGCGGGCCTTAGTTGTTCGAAACCTAACGATGTCGTTACGGAAAACGAATGCATTTCTAAATGTGTAATAAACATGTCAGTGTTCACGCAAGACACCAATAAATTATCAATAATCGCGATTACAATAAATAACATGTCGGTGTTTTTATGTCTATTTACGTTATCGCTCAGAATCGGACTGCTTTCAGTATTTCTGCGAAAATAAATAAAACACTATCTGTATCTGACTGCTTCAAGTGGCGATAAGGCCATATTAGAGAAAATGGCTTTGTTGAAAATTTTATAGCTTGGAAAATATTTCACAATGCCAAATACGGAAACTGCTTTATCTCTTATAACTTCCTATGGAAATATGCGAAAGAAATTAATTTCGCGTACATTTTGTGGCAGTGTGAATATTTTAGTTTTTCAAATACCTAGCACGATAGAGCGTTCTAAAGGAGGAAAAATGTGGGGAAGCGTATCGCGGCTTCTGCAAACCAGGAATAATTTATTGCATATTAGCGGCAAGGCTTGCGCCCTAGCACATCTTCCTTCATTTTCATTTTGTAATTTTTGTAATTTTCATTCCCAAAAATCTCCACTGATTTCGGTTCTTTCGGCACATCTAGAGATAGTTTGGTAAAAATACTCAACTCGCTAAATGAAAATTCGTTATTCTCCAGTTTCATAAGTTTTTCTTCATTCTTTAATTGCAGCGAAAGCTGTGCTATTTCCACGACTTTCTTGGAACAAATTTTCTTTATACACTTTATACTAAATTTTTTTCCCTAAATTTTTTTATAAATTATGGTAAAAGACAGACAGGAAGAACCAAATAAGAGCACAAGAACTGCTGATATCATCTAAAAAATGTGAATATTTTATGAAACAGGAAAATGAGTGATAAATTTCCAAAATATCACCGGAACAGTTCTACACACTCTTTAAAATAGAAAACTACTCTAAATATATTGGAAGCAATCAAAACAAATGGCATTTTTTAACTTTTGTCAAAGCGGCCATTAATTAATTCATAAAATTTCTTGCTGCTATTATAAGTTCAGATTTATTTTAAAATATAACATTATGGTTGATGTTTTACAGGGAAAACGCGATGTGATTCCTGTTTAAATTGTATTACATTTTTGTCTTAACAAACGCCAATGCAAAATAAATTCCTTGTCTTTTGTCTTATTACTTCGACATCATTATGGAAGTTGTAATAAGTGAACAAAGCAAGCATGCTTTTGGTGTTCTTTCGTCTGTGTGGGAGGAGAGCGAGTGTAAATTTCGCATTATGTAACACGTACTTTATTGTGTTTACGTTTCCTTGTACTTAAGGCAGCAAATTTTGGTTAGTTCATTTTTTATTGTCCGGGAATCCCTTTGGGAATAAATTTATGTAGTACATTGTGTGGGAAGTAGATAAATGTCCCGGAAGATTTGGACTTCTTTTCGCGATTTTTCTTTCGTTTGCACTAATCCGTGCGCCTTACAATACAATTTCGGCGCTCTATCTTTTCATATCATTTCTTATCTGCGTCACGACGCCGGGTATGGATATTGCATTTTTCGATTGTTTTGTTTCCTTTTTAATAACTTTAAAATTGCGTTTTCGAGACTTTATGGAGTCGAGAATGCAGACGGTTTTGAAATACAATCATTACATCAAAATAACTGTCGAACGAGATGTGCATACCTGGAAACACATGCTCCAGCCTCTTCGCCAATTTTTCTAACTTCTTGCGTCAGTGAAGCGTGACATTATGTAAATGGGGCGTGTATTTGCATACTCGTTTCCAACTTTTATTTCGAAATCCCTATTTTATTAAGGTTAGGGAGGTGTTAATGCACCCGACGACAGTGGTAAGCGAATAAAGATCGATAATTGGCGAAGACGTGCTTCCGAATCAACATTTCAAACATAATTGTGTTTCCAAATAAGTTAACGTCGTGTGATAGATTTTACAAGTGCGGAACAGTAAGTTAGGTCTTCCCTTCAAAACATTAAATGCCGTCGGTGAAAGCCCGGAATTGGGTTTTCTGCAAACTTTCAACTTTGAAACAGAGACGCCAGACCTCAAAATGGCTTAAATCGTGTATACAAAACAATAAATTCAATAGATGTTCAAGCAAAGTACCGGTCACATATTCACTGTTCTTTGTTATTTAGGAATTTCCACTCGAACTGCCGTCAGAGGATTCCGAAAGTTTTCTAGTCGAGAAGTTCCTTTTTGCTAGTCGCAAATATGTTTCATATACGGTTTTATGGAGACGAGATTCGTCTCCATCTTTCAGAAACACTTAGATTCCGTCCGTCTCATTTACTAAAAAATGAATCGCCAGTTCTTTATTGGCTTTCTTCCTCGCATTTACCAAGCTTTCTTTCCTCTCCTTGGAGTGTTACTTTTTTATTTTGCCGCAGAGGAAACGCTCATTAAAAGCTTTTATATCAACTTTACAAAGACCGGGCTTTCGGGCGAAAAACCCCGTCTTAAATTAGTTAAAAAGGATGTTTACGCAAACTACTTATTAAACTTACCTCTAACGACTAGGTGGATTGGTTGGCTAGTTAGTGCGTCTTGTGTGTGAAAATCGCTGGCTGTCACCTGACACTCCCAATTACCATCGTCGAACTCTAACTGGGCAGCACGCACCCATATGGAACAATCCCCGTTCTGCTGACTTCCCGATGCCCATTCGTATTTGTGTGGGTACATGCCCATGGGCTGAAACATGCAGTTTTTCGCTACTTTACCACAGAAATGCTTATTTGTAAAATCAACACAAAAGACAATATAAAATTAAAAATTAAACCTAATGGCCAGTTAGTAAGTCGGTCACGTTCTGAACACGTACTATTTGGGAATAAATTCCGAAACCAATAACTTGCAATCACGTAAAAGGGAAAAGAATAAATACGGTTATTACATATTGGCAAGAGATTGCTTTTATCCAAAGCATCCCTTTTAAATTATTTATTACTCTTGATACTGTTAGGTTAGTTGTAAATAGACCATTCAACCTTATAACTGTTTATTGACTAATATCCCGGAGCATTGAGGGTGCGTCCAGGCCCCTTCTGCGACATAACCTAACATCCCCCCTTTTAAATACAAAACTAAGCTAAATATGAAACTAACTACCTGAGGTATCAAAATATACATATTTCAATAACAATAATAATCTTGGTATCTTTTGGGTCTTCTGATTGGTCTTTTCTTTGGTTCCTCTGATTCGTCTGGTTGTTCTGGGTCATGTTCGGGTTCATTATTTCTGTCTGGTAAGGGCTGAAGATGTCTTCGATTTCGTCTGACGCAACCGCCGTCAGTCTCGATCAAATATGACCTTGGTTCTTCACATCTGCGTTGTACTTCTCCCTCCTTTTGCATATTTATGATCCATACGCGATCACCTTCTTTTAGATTTTTCTCTTCTTTTGTTACTCGGTGTCGTTTGTCGTAGTTGGACTTCTGTTCTGCTTGATTGTTGATTAACGTTTGTCTGACAGTGTCATGGTCGATAGTTGCAGGTTTTAACCCTGAAGGTAACCTTGGCAGTCTGTCTCGAAGGTTTCTGCCAAAGAGCAGTTGGGCAGGTGACAATCCACATTTAGTAGGTGTATTGCGGTAGGTAAGAAGTGCAAGATATGGATCTTCATTTTTCCTCAATATCGTTTTGAGCAGCTTCACAGCACTTTCGGCTTGTCCATTTGACTGTTGGTAATGGGGACTACTGGTAATTAACTTAAATCCATATTTTCTGCTGAAAGTTCTGTATTCGTGACAATCAAATTGTTTGCCATTGTCGGAGCGGACAACTTCGGGTATACCATGTCTAGCAAACATTTCTTTGAAGGTCTCGATAACAACTTTGGCTTTGGTGGTGCGAAGTTTTCTGATTTCAGGATACTTGGAATAATAGTCCTGTACCACTAAGTAAGTTGACTCATGATATTCTGCGAGGTCGGCACCAATTGTTTGCCACGGTCTAGATGGAACTTCGGATGGTAACATGGGATCTACCGTTGGTCTGCGTAGTTTGATGCAAATTTCACATTTCCCGACGACTTCTTTAAGCTCTCTTGTGATACCTGGCCACCACACAGTAGCTTTGGCCCGGTCCAAACATTTATTAATACCGAAGTGTCCGTCATGGAGCACATAGAGGCACTTCTTCTGAAGAGGACCAGGAATGACGACTCGGTCTTTGTAGCAAACAATGTCATGAGCGATGCTTAAGTCTTGTTGATGAGAGAAGAATTTACTGACTAACGGGTCGCTTTTGTGTTTCTGTGGCCAACCATTTTTGACGTATTCTTTGAGTTTGCTGTACGTTGGGTCCTTGTTTTGGTAAGACTTGATTTCTTCCGTTGAACAAATTTCTGTAACGACCTCACGCATCACGAAATTGATGTAGAGATTTTGAATGTCTTCTAGAAGTGGGTCTTGGTGTCGAATTCTGCCTTGGATTGGTGCTCTGGATAATGCATCGGGAACGAAAAACGTTTTACCTGGAACGTATTCTATAGTATAGTTAAATTTCAATAACCGCATGCGAAATCTTTGTAGCCTGTTGGATAGTTTGTTGAGCTCTTTGGTGGCCAAAATTACTGTTAACGGTTTATGGTCGGTATGAATTTCAAAATGAGCGCCCAGTAAGAAATTTTCGAGTCTTTCACACGCCCATGTAATGGCGAGAGCTTCCTTTTCAATTTGAGCATAGGCTTGCTCGCATGGTTCGAGGGTACGCGAACAAAAATAAGTAGGTTTCCAATTTCCGTCACTTTGTAACTGTTCTAAAACGGCACCTAAACCAAAAGACGATGCGTCTGCCGACACTCGCGATTTTTTGTCCGTGCTAAACTTGGCTAACACGCGCGATGATGCGATTTCACTTTTAAGTTTTTCAAAATCCGCTTGATGTTTATCTGTCCATACAAACTGTTTATCCTTGTGCAGTAGTTCACGTAATGATTGGGTTTTTTTCGAAGTATTAACGATAAATTTTGAGACATAGTTAACCATGCCGAGGAAAGTTCTAACTTCGGTTACCGACGATGGCGCGGGATAATTATTAATGGCTTCAACGCTTTTGGGATCGGCTTGAACACCATTTTCGGATATTAAGTATCCTAAATATAAGGTCTTGTTCGTTTTAAATTCACATTTGGATTTGTTTAAAGTCAAGCCGTGATCCGATAAGAGTGTTAACACTTTGTTCACGTTTGTGTCATGGTCAGCTTCGTTGCGGCCTGTGATGAGGATGTCATCAGCATGAACATGGACGTGTTCCATTTTTAATTTGCCGATTACGCCGCTGATGGTTTTTTGGAAAACTTCTGGTGCTGAGGTGATCCCAAATGGAATGCGTTTGTAGACATACCTGCCAAATGGTGTGAGAAAACAGGTATATTTGCGCGATTGCGGTGAAAGTTTAAGCTGCCAAAAGCCACTGGAAAAGTCTAACTTGGTAAACCACTTCGCGTCTTTCAGTTTCGAAATTGTCTCATCGACCGACGGTAATTGGTACAGTTCGCGATTAACGCACTTGTTTAGCTCGGTGTAGTCTGAACACACGCGAATTTTTCCGTTCTTTTTCGCTGCAATAACCATAGGTGCACACCACTCAGTAGGT
Source organism: Tribolium castaneum (assembly GCF_031307605.1). Taxonomy (NCBI): domain Eukaryota; kingdom Metazoa; phylum Arthropoda; class Insecta; order Coleoptera; family Tenebrionidae; genus Tribolium; species Tribolium castaneum. The sequence goes on from NC_087394.1 coordinate 34,072,268, forward strand.
TCATTAATGGCTTCTATAACGTCTTCGCGAATCATCTTGTCCAGCTCCTTTTTTACTACATCCATCATGGGGAGTGGAATTCTTCTAGGCGTGTTTAAGGTCCAAGGTTGTGCGTCTGATTTTACTTCAATTGTGTACTCAAAATTCTTAAGAGTTCCCAAGCCTTTGAACACCTCTGGATATTTCACCATCATCTTATGTTGGAATTTTTCATCAGCTTTTCTGCTAGTTACATGTCTAATAACACTGTCACTCGCAACGAGTTCTTTGCCAGTCCATTTGATCATGTCTAGTTTTTGTAAGGCTGGTCTTCCCAGTAAGTTATCTGGTGTATCAACGACGAAACATCTAACATTTTCTATCTTATTTTCCCATTTAAGAGGAACTACTATCTCTCCCTTTATTTCCAATTTTCTCTGGTTTCCTTTTCCGGGTCCCAACAGTGTTGTTTTTGTTCTTTGTAACTTTACTTTCCCCTGAAGTTTATCTTTGAATTCTTTGCTAGATATTATGGTTTCATCGGCTCCGGTATCTATTTTGAATACAATGTTTGTATTAAAAATTTCCGCTACCGCTTCCCAAGGTTTGTCCAACTTTACTCGATTAATATTGATAATCTCCCTACAATCATAGCTCGAATCATAGCTATCATCAGTATCATCTGATATTGAGGTTTCAGATTCCACTGCGTTTACGTTCTTTGTTTTACATCTGGATGCAAAATGGCCTTTAAAGTTACATTTATGGCACGTTTGTCCATTGGCTGGGCATTCCATCCTGTTGTGTGTGTTCGAATTTCCACACCTTATACAACCTTTAAATTTATGTTCACTTTGTTGCTTTCCATCTTTGCTCCTGCGCTGTTTTCCTTCATATTTCACGGATTTATGGTTAAATTTCTTGGCTTTGTCTCTAGCTACTCTGTTTACCGTTTCCTCTCTCACTCTTAGTTCTCTGTTTTCGGTTCTAATCCTCTCCACTTGAGTTATTTTGTCAATTGCTGTTTTAAGTGTCAATTTGTCATTCATTTGTAGATTTTCCGACAATTTTTCATCACGAATTCCAACAACTAATCGATCTCTTATGAGTTCCTCCTCCAAATCTCTGTAATTGCATGTTTTGGCCAAGCTTATGACGTCAGCGATGTACGTTTGGGCGTCCTCACCTTCCCTTTGGTCACGTCTGTTAAACTTAGCTCGTGCGTAGATTGTATTAGGAGTGTCTTTGAACTCGTTATCAAAGAATTCTTTCAGCGCTTTGTAACTAGGAAAATCGGTTTCCTGTTTCTGCTTAGCCTCCATAAACTTTGTAACTTTCGCCCCCATATGCAACAATAAACTATTAATTTGCTCTGCTTGTGTGCTTTTGTCTAGTTTTGTTGCTGTTCTAAAACGTTCATAATGTGTAATCCACACTTGCCAATCTTCTTTTTCGAATGAAAATTTCTCCGGAATCGGAATGGAGTTGCTGAAGACGATGCTACTCGTTGGAGCCTGCTTTGACGGTGTGTCACTCGCCTGAACCCGGGCCTGTGCTTGTGCCATGAGATCCGCATATTTTTGCTCCAACTCGGCCACTTGTGCCTGAAGTGCATCCATCGTGATAGTTGTGGTGGTTTTTACACTCACAATTTGTAACACGAGCGGGATTCGGATTTTAAAACACTGACACCATGTTAGGTTAGTTGTAAATAGACCATTCAACCTTATAACTGTTTATTGACTAATATCCCGGAGCATTGAGGGTGCGTCCAGGCCCCTTCTGCGACATAACCTAACAGATACAAACAAAATTGGCAAATTTTACCCCTAAAGTAATTTTAAAGACGTACGAATCACAAAGAAGGAACTTTAGTGGCCGCACAGAATTTAGATGAACACAAAAATTGTGTTCGGTTTTAAACGAGTCAAAAGATCCCCTGGGAGCATATAAGCTTCCAAATTATCAAATTGCTTTCTATATTCTGGTTTCATTGTTACTTAAATGTAATTAATGTATTGTGTTACTTCGCAAAAATTGAAAAAACAAACAATTAAAAATCAAACCCATTACCTTTTTTCTACTTTTAATAACTCAAGTGGGCTGTAAAGGCATAGATAAGTCCAACAAACTTTGCTAAAGTGAGAATAAAATGAATATTTTTTTTACCATCTTTATGAAGTGTGAGAGGAAAATTGTAAGCAAAAAATTTCAAAAGTTTAAATCTTTTGTAAAGCTGGTACAATACGTAGAATTCAACAAAACAAACCGTTTAGTTCGAAGACTTGTGGTTTCCCAGAAAAACTCAAAAAAATAATGCAATTTTCACTTGTTGCAATTTTTAAACAGCGCTTACGGCGAAACTATAGATCTTAGAGCAAAATAATTTGTTTCATTGTAAAAAACACATAAAAATCTATGCAACAGGATGCATAGATTTTTTTCTCAAACTTTTTTTCTCAAACTTTTGCATTTTTTGAAAGTGTTTATTCATTTTAAAATTTTTACATTTTCTTAATTTACGGCAAAACTATTCGAAACTGTGGAACTACTTTGATCTAAACCGGTAGAAAATGATCCAGGGAACCAAATGGCATCGAGAAAATCGACAAATTCTTAATGGTTTTTTAGAAATGAAGTTCTTCTTATTTTACCCTTTTTTCCCACGTATTTGCAATTTTCTAAAAAACTATTAATCGTAAAACAATAATTTTTTTTGAAAAAGATAGATAATTAAAAGAGCTTTCCAACGATAATAAACTTCATAGGGTTAACTCTAATAGTTCCGGAGTTATTACGCGATATATATGCCGGGTACCGAAAATCGACCCAAAATCTCGACAAAATTGAAAAAATTACTTCAGTTGACAATTTTGTACTTTTCAAAAATAAATAAGGGTCTAAAGACATAAAAAAGTGCAAAAAAATATTTGTTACAGTGCCGAGTTTTGAAAAAATAAAAATGATTTTTTGAAGGTGGGATCACCACCACTATTAATAAACCAAAATGAGCAATTATGCAAAAAAAGTTTCACCAAATAAATAAAAAAAAGAAATAGAAAATATTCTGCAAACCGCGAATAATCAGTACGGATAAAAGGTAAAGAAAGTCAATTTAATTCACTTCGAATGGAATTAATTGTATTTTAAGATTTGGGAGAGTTCTTAATCAGATTAAAGCCAGCTTTAGGTAAACATTTTAAAGACAACACGTTTGTGTTATTGTTAATAATTTCCGCGCTGATGTGAGTGCAAACAAAAGCTTAGTCGTCGCTATTCATGCCATGAAGTAACTTTTCCCAGAAAACTTAATATATTTATAATTACGCCAAGGGAGGCGTAAATCCCGTCCTTGTGATTTTTTGTCAACCAAGTTGATTGGAAATGCTTTGATCCAAGTAATAACTATCCGTGAAGCCATTGTTGAAAGCCGTTTCCGTTGGTATTAAACAAGCAGCATCACATTCTGTCCGACAAATTCTCATTTCAAATCTAGCGGTCTTAAAGCACAGGATGTAAGGAAGACAGACAGGCAAAAAATAAAGGCAGACAGAGAGGGGAAATTTTAATTAACATTAAAATGGGTAGGAATTAAAGTTATAAGACGCTATTGTTCAAACACAAAACTGTTACGGCCGATTTGGGAAGTTGCTAGGTACTTTGGTGCTTATGTTAATGTGCTTCCGATGGAGTTGTGTCTTATGTCGTCTTTCCAGCTTTTGCAGACCAATTTCGCCACTTAACTGGTAACGCAAACAGCGGGCTTTTTATGCCCGTGGAAACGCCAAATTGCCTTAGATTTCCTAACCGTATATTTATTTTACACTTGTTTTATACCAGCAGCGAGATAAAGCATAAAGTATAGCCGGGGAAATTTTATTCCACATTTAAACCAGTACTTTAAACCGTCTATTTTTAGCGAGATACCATCGCAGCTCTCAAGTAGATGAAAGCCATCCACTCCTTGACTTTCTATTATGCATTCTAATCATTGCAAGTCGATTACAATGTTCCGCAAAAATGACACCGTTTCATAGATTTATGCGGGTTAATCGAGATAAGGTGAACGATGGGCTGCATTCAACACGTTACTGTTTGTCCCACCCTTCACGTCCACATGAATAATTCAGCCGCTGAATTTCAGCAATGTAATTTTTTAAGAGCTATTATTTATTGGCAGTTTAAGTTATCCCGATTCCGCTCAGTAATTTATTTCCTCAATATTTTATACAGTGTAAACGCGGATGCCATGAAAAGCAATATTTCTTTAGTACATATTGAAATTTCCTTTAATACTGCTATAATTCTTTTATATTTTAATCCACTTCCAGTTGCCACACTCGCAATCGTTCTGCCTCCACCCCCATAAATCAATTTTAATTAACATTAATATTATGCCAAAGCGGAATAATGTTACACAAACCTGGACACAAATGATAAATTTATGTTTGCGTTTTTCTCGATTATCATCAGTTTATTTCATGAATAGCGGTCGACATTTTAGCAAAACCGCGTGATATACTTAGTAACATTAAATATTTCAATACAAAACTGAAATTTATATCGTCATTAGAGAATAAAATATTAATAGAGATTTCAATAAATGGTTCGGATTAAATTAATAAATTGTAGGGGGACATGTTTATTGAAACACCAACCATAAACAAAAAGTCGCTAATTGCATTAAATTTCATGCAATCAATCGTCAAATTCAAGGTACTGCTAGTTTTCTAATATCTCTAATAAAAAATTAAAGAAAAAGCTTGGATTAGCGAAAGTATTTAAAGAGCAATTTCGGAGAAAGCAATCTAAAATACAATAAAAACAAAAAGATGACTTTTTAATTAAGTAAATTAAATAAAAAAAATTGATAAACAACAAATATTTCTAAGAAAAAAAAAACGAAATAACAAAGCCTTCCACTTTGTAATTTAATAAAACAATGTAACTGAATTTTAAAACGATATCAACATCAAATAATAAAATACACAAAAAGATTTCTCTGTAAGTATGAAGCACATATTTTTTGAACTTTTTTGCTCTTCGAGCTAAATGACTCACCAAGAAATAAAACAAGAACAAATATAGGAGAAAATAAATACAAAATTATAAGAGTTTTTAAATATTTATTTTAATGGTTCTAGTTATAGCCAAATTGCCTCTGAAAACAGAATAAAACAAAAGTTTATTGTAAAAAATGACCAGGTTTGGCAAAAAATTCATATATAAAGTGTTGGAAATGATATAATTTAAGCTTGTATTAAAAACCAAATGAAAAAATATACAAAATCTGCAAAATAACATCTTAAGACTGTAAAATAAATCCGAATGAGTTCATAAAATTTCAAAAAAACTGGCATGGTTCCAGCCTAATGTTTTTTTAATACAAGTACAAGGTAAATTAATACAACGTTACTGATATATTGATAGTAATCATAGCTTATAATTTGTGGATTAACCTATTACGTACACGAATCTAAGGTCACAGTGTTTCAATTAATCAATAGTATAAGCGGAAGGTACCATAAATTAACAAACGATTTAGGTTACAAGTTACAAAAGCCTCATAGGCAGGTTATAGCAACATTTATTTTTAAGAAAATCTTCAATTACAAGGTATTGTCGTAATTACCTAAATAATATCAGTGGCGCAATTGCTTTTCTAAATTGTTCATTAGCCAAAAATTAAATTCACTTTTGTTAAATAACTTTGTTACTTTATTTCATTTATTATTTCAAGCAAAATTTGAGTAAAATATGCTTCAATCATGCACATGATAACAAAACGTACGAGTCCATGGTGTAACATAAATATTTCACAAAAAAGTTACCACTGTGCTTGTACTACATTGTCTGATATAATGAGGCGCCCACATGTGCAATTAGGGTTTCAAGTTTCATTGTATTAACATTTCACGCTGCCATCAATAAAGTTGTCTGTTGAAAACGTTCCGTCCTTTAATATTTAATTCAATTTATTTGTGCAGCGTTAGATGGAAGAAACACACCCGCAAAGTGATCTACGAGGCTGTCTAAAAGACTGTGACTGATTAATATTTCAACAGTCTCCTAATCACGCACTTCGGTGAAAAAATGACTTTTGCAGTGTAATAAGGCAATTGTCTGTAATACTATTTAAACTACCTTAATGCAACGCAAATGTATTTTTCTGATAGGCATCGGAAAAGTTGTCACGTTACCGCCAGTTAACAATTTAATTTATGTCATCAGAACGAGGTATTTACGTTTCCCACGTAAAGTGTCGATAATAAAAACGCGTTTTAAATTTGACAGTTTGAAATCGGAAGAAATAGAAACTTCTATAAATTTTTCATAAGAAAACCTCCGTTAAAACCCAAGTTTGTCGTAATATAAATGGATGCCTTCGGCATTTCACTAACAAACTACAAACAAAAGTTGTGAATTCAATTACCGAAACTTTTATTTGGAACAATTTTACGTAAAATTTATCGACAGGCTATAAATCTTCAGAGTTTTACGAGTTCAGGACTATTGTCGCGTTGACTAAATCGTCTTGAATTGACAATGCGTCTGCTCAAATGTACGTTAAGACGAGGAATATATTCCACACCATTCAAATTTCGAGGATACATCAACAGAGTTATTTTATACGTGTCGAATACAAATGACACCTAACAGCAAAAATAAAAGGCTTTTGACTTCAGATATAACGACCTGTGAAAAATATTTACTATTTTTGTGCATCACTGCTAAACAAAGTCAATTATCATAATGTGGGTGAAAAATTGAGACATTGTCCTGTTATTAGTGGGCTTACTACAAATTGAGATTTTTCGATTAGTCCACGTAATATAATTTGAGACACTCCCATTTTAGTTTCCGCGTAGACTATCGAAACGAAACATGTCAGAGGGTGTATCGGATTAATCTGTTCTCGGCCAAAGCTTTTATCCTAATGCATCCTTTAAAAGATAAAGAAGTTTATGGTTTGTTCTTAGTGACCTCACGGCCTTTGCTTATCTCATCGACCTTTCGTGAAAGCAATTAAATTAACTTTTAATAAACTTTATTAAAACCGTTTTTTATTTTTGCAACATCCATAGGAATTCGTATTGAACAAGTTTTTAGCGTACAAAAATTTGAATTGAAAATGTCGAAAGCTGGCGTAATATAAATAATAAATGAAAAAAAACTTAACTAGATGTGCGAAGTAAATTGCACATATTGTCACATTATTTAAAATTCATAGCTAGAATTCGCACCATATTTTTAATTATTTAACCCTCGTAACGGTGTTTTTGCCATAAAAGTAACAGGACATTTCTGCCACGATCGTGGTGTTTTTATTTAAATGAGAATGAACACATGTTTCCTCCATCAACTATTTTTGGGATAAATCAACAAACCAGCACATGTCTAAGGTGGAAAAAATAAAAAACGTTAAACGATGCACTAGCGAATGCTTTATTGTGTCTCTATGTAAATAAAATGATACCTCTCAGGGCAATTCCGGTTCCAAGCTCCGATTCTCTATGTGCAACAAAAGACAGTTCTAAAGGAACATTTTGTATTTTGGCGTCACTTTCCCTTTAGGCACTCTCAAAAGTTTCACAATTTCAAGCTGCTTTTAATTGCATCTTTGTGATATAATAAACGCACTGTTTGAACTTAAAATCCCACGGGGAAGCATATTTCAATCCCTTTCTGTTTACTTCCAAAATAAACACCATTGTTAGTTTATATCGCTAGTAATAATACGGTTTTACGATCAGCAGAATTTCAAACAAAGTTTAGAAATCACAGTTTAACGGTTCTGAATTATCCAAATACCGGCATTATGGTAATTATTAACACTCACAATTTATTTTTAACATTATTGTTATAACGCTAATGTCTGTGTTTATTCCCAACTTTATATGTTGTGTCAAAACTCATCTGAACGAGTATGTGCTTTGTGGTCTTGGGGCATGTCTCTTACAGTTTGCGTCCCATTTCAAACTTGACTGCTCACATATAAACTGCCATTAGTTACCCGAATTCTGGTGTTAAAATATTCATTAGTTTTACTGTGAGTCTGAGCAAGATATTACGATTTTGTTTCAAGATTTGTAATAACGGATCAAGTTATGCGATAATTTGTGAGACCGTTTCGTTGGTCATCGCAATTTTTGTGATAAATGACCTCTCTCCCTTTAATTCTGTAATCGTTTGGCAAATAGGTTTAACAACGTGTTATGAGCGTTTTTATTGCTTTTTCATCAATTTTAGATAGGATGCGCGAGCGTTTTTGAGCGAAAAAACAAACGAAAGAACTAAATAAGAAAAGTAGTAATGGTGGAGGCGCCGGGTCGGCGTAAAAGTGAAAACGTCGCCTGAAAAACGTAGAATAACGACATTGTGGTGGGCGACAAAAGTCATTTATTAAACACTTCCATTACAATCATAGTCATTTGATAAAAAACTCTAAGCTAATAAAGTAATTATTGGTGAGCGGATTCTAGGAAACTTTCCCAACACGCAAATTTTAATTTCTACTAAAATAAAGCTGCATTGAAAAAAATAACTAAAATAATAGAAAGTTAATACAAAAAATGTAGTTTTTTTTAAAAAAAACAATAACCACTTTGTAGAATCAATCAAATAAAACACAATTTTACTCCACTAACTTTTTTTTAAACCACTACGTGTTTCGACCACAATAGGTAATCATCCTCAAAACAAAATTTAGAATTATTTTCAATAAGTGGCATTTTCTAATAAGATAATAATACAATTTTTTCAATTTTTTAGAACATTTGGCTATAAATATTCTGCTTCAAATTTAATATGTCAAAGGTAACAGAAGTGATAAATAAAAAATAAAAAATATTTAGTATTCTTACTTTAGAATAGTAACTTTAGCCTTATATGACCAATTTGTCATTCAATGTTTCTGTGAAGTGTTATCTTTTACCTGCTAAAACAAAATTATCTATTTTTGGTACTGAAAATTGAAAATTACGGTTTGAGAAACCACACATTTATTTACATTTTACTTAAGTAATTTACTTTCCACACACTGCACATTTTGTAAAAGTTTAATCTTATAACTTCAATCTTCCTAAGTTTAAGCATAAAACTGATATTAAACTAAGTTGGGGCACTTGCAGTTTAGGATTAAAGTGTGTGCTCTTAATTTTAAACTAAACGTGGATAATTAAAAAAATTATGTTATTTACGGTTCACTGAAACTTTAATTTATATTGCTTACTAAGTCTTCAGTATTATTTTTGTCTTTATTGCAACAAGAAATCTAGGTGTATTTGTCCAGCACCGCGCAAATTTTCAAGTATTTTATTATCTCCGCCGTTAATTTATTTTACAGCTTTCCATCTTGGAGTAAAAGTATCTAATTTTCATTGCAATTACCTAGTTTGTATGCAGACACAGCGAAAAACCGCTATATGTTGAGCAACTAAGTAACTTTGCTAGTTAAGGAAACGTAGTCGCTGGCTTCATCGCGAATGTTAACGTTTATTAATTAAATCATATGGTAAATTTATCCCAATGGACATAAGATCCTACTGGATAGTATTCCACTCGCCGAATAATTACACCAAGTTAAGTGTCTCATTTGCATACGGGAGGAATTTAATTAATCTTTAATCTACAAGCGGAAGCGAGCTGCATGTCTCTTATTAACATATGTTTGAATAGACCTCGTCTTAAAATTATGAATTTTACCAACTTAGAAACGGTCTCATTTAGTCTCTCAATCCTCCGCTACCCCGTTACGATTGATTGAATTAAATGGTACTTTAAGGCAAAACACGACGCATTTTTCTCCTTTTCGCTCTACTGCACGTAAGACACTCGCCGGTGATGGAGGTAATTTACAATGACATTGTCCGTGCTAAAACACTGTAGAAACTACTCCACTTGATCAATGCTGAACCGCGGAAAAAATCCATAGCTTTAAAATGCACGGTTTCATCACGAGCGGAATTTGTTCGAAAAGTTTTATCGACAAGCGACTCTTAAAGCGTTCGTTTTTGCCGTCTGGCGAATAAACGTTTATTTATTCTAAAAACTAACAGAATATTACGCTAAGAAAACAAATAAAAAGTTGAATAAACCGTATTAGGGTTGTCTCTAAATTAAAGTAAAAATAGCACGAAGGAAGCAAATACTACTAATGGCGTTTACACGACGGTATAGATTTTTGTGTGGGTTATCGAGTACTTTAATACGATTCCTAATTAAAAGTTTGCGAGATCGTTGCGCACTTTTAAATTCGAAGGGTAAATTTTATTCAAAAGTTCTGTTTTCTTTGCGAGATATTTTAATTAATATAGAGCTGACAAAAGCACGGTACGTGAAATGATATACCGCTGCAGTATATCACCCCAGTAGGGATTTCTATTTTCTTCGTTGGACCGTGATAGAGTTGGTCCACCTAGGGGTATGTGCGATACCTAATCGAGTTACAATGATGTGCAAACCGAGTATTGCAGGCATTGCTGAGCAGTTGATAACTCCAATAGCCTGAAGATCAAACTGTTAATGAACAGCGAAATTAGGTTTCAGTTAGTCGAGACTTGAAGTCACAACAGCAATCCCAATATTGGACCGGCTTTGATTGTTATTGGGCGCTTGTATAATTCTTCCGGCCATATATTCAGATAGCGGGTTTATTTGGGGATGAAGAGCTTTCTGTAGAAATTGCCGCATATATTTTTTCCATGTTCGAAGGACCCGAGATCCTATACATAATCATCAGTGCACGCGATCTATTCTCATAAAAACGATAATAAAAGCGAGCGTTTTAAGATATTGCTGTGTTTCCCCGACCTCTTGTTTTCCAAGCTCAACAGATACCAGCCAGCAAGGACTGCTTCCGCAGGATGTATTCGCGCAAATTCATCAATCATAGATCCGGTTGCAACGTTGTATAAACCATTTGAAATTCATAAATCAGCAGGGCACGAAACATAATAAATCCCGCTTCGGCAATAGGCGTGCCGTTATTTTTCACGTATTTGAATGATGCTCCTGAAATATAGCAGACACATCGACAAGCTCATACATCCCCGTCTTTTCATTTCTTTGCGTATGTCAGCTTGCCGCATAAATATTACTTTTCTTACGGTGGATATCGAATGCTCGGTCAGGAAAACGTAAGGGACCTATATTTTTGTTGTCGATCTTCATTCTTTTTTTCAAATTTGTTCGGACGGCCGCCTTATGGCGGCATCCACCTGATATATGAGAAAATTTTACGTTACAAATCGCCGCCCAAATCTTTTGTTTAAAGTCAGATGCTCCTGATTTTTCAAACGGTTTTACCCCGACTCGGGATTAATCCCATTTGATATTTCAATCCGCGATTTAATATTTGATCGGCAAAGAATCCCAATTTATTGCCTTCCCACTTTCGCTTAAATCAATGAACCAACGGCAAATGTTTGTTTCGCTTGTTGACGCTGCTCATTTGTACCAAAAAGGCGCAAAAATCTAACCGGATTTTTAAAAAGTTAAAAACTTCATTACTTCCCTAGTAGCACAGTTTTACTGAGTTATCTTTCGGTTGGTTATGTTAGACTCAGCTTATATAACCGTTCTAACCATGGTTATGTTTAGCGTCTATAACCATGATTTTATTACGATTAGATAACCGTTATGTTTCTTAGGCAATATGGCCCAAGCTAGATTTAGATTATAGTATATCAGTGTTCTAACCATGGTTATGTCTAGCGTATACAGCAAAAACTTTACGCAAAAGTTATATAAGAGCAATATAATGGTTAGATCACTAAGCATAACCGAAATATAACCACGCGTAAATAAAGGTTAGATAAAGACATATCCCCAATATAACCGAGATATAAGAGATAGATAAAGTGGTTAACTAACAGTTAGCTTATAAAAGCGTCACATTTTGAAATTGGCGGTTATATTGGAAGGTTTGATCTCGGTGATAAAAGTGTGCTACTAATAGAGTTAGGATATTTTTTCATTAATTCCTACTGCAGGCAAAATAAAAACCTAATTTTAATTGCATTTTTATTTTTAGTCACTAAAGAAGGATTAGTGTCAAATAAAAAATAAATCAACAGGTTTATTCTGCATGAAAGTTTGAAATTATTTCCATGCAAGCCCAAATCGTGAAGAGGGTGAATAAAATTTGTAAGTGGTGAATTAGGTTAATAATTTGTGTAAACAGGCAACTGGGTGGCATATCCGAACATTAAAACCTAAAAGCATCGCTATTTGAGAATATCAATTTACATCAGTGTAATTCCGAGGATGATGTGAAATTTATCGCCTCAGATGATGCCGACAACACGTATTGAGGTCACGTCGTGTTCAACGAAATTAATTGTTTGTTAATAAAATTCCGCTTAATCAAGAGGCTTATTACCGGATTCCTTCCTAGTAAAAACCTAATAGTGCGTTCAGGGAACAATAGAAGGATAATTGCTTAATCTGTCGGTAACACTCAGTTCTTTTTTGTGGGGGCGATATGTGTCCGAGGGAAAAATTGATGTCGGATCGGGAAGAGGGTTACTTGAAAGAAACCACTTTACTGCAGATTTTAGGGCAAGCCATAATCCAGGACATTTAGTTTTAGTGGAAGGGCAGCTTTATTAATACCGGCAACCAATGCGGGAAATTGGCGGTCTTGCCGTGTCACAAGAGCGATAATACCCTGACCTGCGGCATACTTTACGCAACCGATACCAACTTTTCAAATAGTTAGACGGTTTTAATTAATTCCAGATTTTATGATTGTCACAAAACAAGAACGGTTCAAGTCGCAAATCCCGCGCGCTGACTGCAAACTGCAATTTTTCCATTCACCGATCGCAGTTTTACGATCAGGTTTCACGAGACTATCAACGAAATTGACGGGAAAAATGTACACTCGTCAAAAAGACCGGAGAGAAGTCCCTTCTCATATCAGATATTGTCCGACCGCTCCAATGATCATATGTTTGCTGGCTTTCGCTCCAAAGCCCCACGTTAAAAACCGTTGTTGTTTCAGAGTTGAATAATCAACTCACGCTCAAAATTATCTCTCCTTAATGCGAGTTCAGCGGTCTAGATGATATTCTGGGCTCTGAAAGCCATAAATTTTAGCAAGAACCGAGATCATTTGTTTGGTTTTCTGTTCCGAGGACCATCGACACAACTAAGTGACTTGTATAAATCGATGACCCAACTTTTAAATTAAGTTACATTGTTGGTTGTGGAAGCAAATGGCCGAAAAAGTGCACAGTCCTTACGATATCTTACGGTATCTAATCAAAGTTGCGTCCCAACTTTAACATTGAAATTACATCGTCAAATATTCATACTTTGACGGTAAATTTCTCTTCAACATTAGTGGAGACTTTTATGATAGTAGTGAAAATTTTCACTACGTAAGTGGATTGCGGCTTTGAAAAATTACGAAATTGCCGCTTTAGTGCAGTCATTATTAACTTTATAAAATATTGCGTCAATTTGTGATCACTTTAAAATATCTAGTTTGTAGATGACCCGTTTGTCTTTGTGTGTTGACATGTGCCTGTGCCAAACTGTCATTAATATTGGCCAAGACAGCACAAATATAATTAGAGTCGATCAATGCAGCAAACTTGGTTTAAAGTTTATTACCAACTTCCAACAACTTTCTTCTAAATGCTTGGGCACGGAAATACATCAGGAAAAGAGTTTATGATGTGTACAAAAAGTTGAAAAGTTACGTAATGTCTATATGAATAAAACACCTAAACCTAACTCACAATACTTTTATGATAAGGCACAATAAAAGTTTCAAGGCTCTAAACTAATTCCGAAGTGTGATTACTGTAGTTAGTTACACAATTTTGTATCGATTTTCATAAATAACTGCAATTATTGTCTAAATTTTGAATTCTGTAAAGAAGGTAAAAAGCTTATGAGAAAGCATTACAAAAACTATGAGGTTACTTGGAGTATAAAAAAATTAAAATCAAGTAGTATACAAACCTAGATTATAAATGGTAAAACAAGAAAAATAAATTAAAACTTCTTAAAAGTCCCCATCATTTCTTTTGCAGAATAAAAAATATCTAAAAACTTCTAGAACTCTACTCACTTTTCTCAACAAAGTCTATGTAAAGTTTTAGAAAAAAGTCGGCGAATTAGTTCGAGAAAGCATTTTTTTACACATTTTTCAAATTTAATTCTCTAATTTTTCACAAGATTCCATCAAAAGATACCGGGCGTATAAGTTGATCCTAGAATTTTAAAAATGTTTTTACCTTTTTTGTGACTTTTAGCACGTTTTTGACCGAAAATGAAACATTTCTTTGCCGACAATTTTAATGGCTCCACAAATTTATCTAACGTTAGAGTAACTCAAAAACCAATACTTAATACAAAATAATTAATTATAATCAGTTTAGTAAATTTACCCGCAAATTATCCCGGCGCCACCACCATTTTTGCTTAATTGAAAATTGGACTTCACCAAAAAATACAGGCTGGTCCACGAGTAATAATAAAAATTGTGTATTTTCTAGTTAAAAATAGTAGACATGCGCAAATCCTACCAAACTCGCAGTGGCCATAATTTTTATTAACAATGTTTTTCGGGACTTTACAAAACAAACTCAGTTAACTATAAATTTTTAGACAAATTAAATATTTTCGTTTTTTTTTATAATTTAAAAAGTAAGTTATCTAACAATTCAACGCTGAAGTTTGAAGTTATGTTTCACCTTTACGTTCATCTCTTTTTCTCTCAAAACAAAAGGTATTTTCCCTTTATTAGGATGTGCTCTTACGTTTACAATTTGGCGCCTTTACGTACTTTTACCTTTTGCGGCATTATTTTCTTATTTCTGTCAGTTTTATGCACATCTTTACGTTTCTACTTCTATGTGTTCTCTCACTCTCTCATTTTTGTTTACGTGTTGTTTCACTTACCTTTTCTACACTTTTTTTCTCAGAAAAATTGTTGCCCTGATCCGGGTTCGAACACCCGACCTCCCCCGTCGTAAGTGGCGCTTATACCACTGGGCCACCAGGGCCCCAAGTACTGACCGTCTTTTGCAGATATTTTAACACAAACTTTTTAAATAAATCAACATTGAAAACTATATAATTGCAAAAATTCACTTAAAACGCAAATACATTCAGTTAAAAATTAGCTCGAGAAAACATTTTTTTCGACTTTTTTTCAATTTAATTCTTTAGTTTTTCACCAGATTTCATCAAATAATACCGAGCGTGTAAGTTGATTCTACAATTAAAATTAAACTTCTAGAAAATGTCATGATTACCTCACAATAATTCTTAAAAAATAAAAAAAAAATCCAGGTTTAACAACTCACCTATTCTCAACAAAGTCTATGTAAAGTTTTAGAGAAAACGTTAAGGAGAATTTAGTATTTTAATGTTGCACGTTGTTTCTTTAATATTTGGTGAAGAAGTCCATATAATTTAATATAAATCAATTCTCGTTTTTAATAATTTCTTAAAATTTTAGTTGGAGCCTTTGATTTTAATTTTTCGCTCACAAATGTACAAACCTGTGATTTAACTGCTAGGTAATCCTAAAATAACACGCACTACTTTGCAAATAAAACTGCAAATTCGGTAAAAGTCACAAAAGATTTTGTGTAAAACAAATGGATTGTGTGTACGTAGTTTTTAATACCTGCCAGGTTATTAGTGTTATTACGAATGGTTTTAAAGTTTTTTAGAGCCGTTTCACCTTTGAGGCAAAATATGCTCGTTGTGCTGAGCAATTACGTAATTAATCTCAGGAGTGGAGTGGCAGAGTACAACGGAATCTAATTTTAATGAAAATGTGAAGACGAGTTTCTTTATAATTAGTTTTTTATCATGAAAAAAGCGACGTTTTCCCTAGTTGAAAAAAACTTGCTGGTCGATACTAATTAAGTTTAATTTAAAATCGAAAATGTTTACCTTGTTATCTTTCTGCCAAGAACACGATCCACGTTTGTTGAACACTTTGCATACAAGAAGAGCATCCTGGCCGGGATTGACTTCGGTGTATGAGGGCTGCTGCTCAAACCTTTGTACGCCGCCCGTTCCTGCAATAAACCCAAGACGGTTAAAATATGCGAAACAACAACAATGGAGTAGCATACAGTAACTACACTCTCACTATGCTGCTGCAGTAAGCCTCTGCATACAAATGACAGGAGATTTAGCTTGACGCCACATTTCAGCGGCGGTTCCACCCTTATTAACACATATTTAATTTATGACAGGCAGCACTCCCGTTTTACAAATGCTCATGCATCATTTGAGAAAGTTAATTACACGAGCAGACAACAACGAAATGAAAAATTGAGAGAATAAAACTATAAGGGAAACGTTCTAATTAGCAAAACTGCTACCGCTAGAATCGCGTGTTGGACGTCTATTCATCCGATAATCAACAATTTATTTGCGCCGTGCATACTCACATAAATCAAGATTTCGTCCCGAAAGAT
This sequence comes from Tribolium castaneum, assembly GCF_031307605.1. Lineage (NCBI taxonomy): Eukaryota > Metazoa > Arthropoda > Insecta > Coleoptera > Tenebrionidae > Tribolium > Tribolium castaneum. The sequence continues at coordinate 34,088,701 of NC_087394.1, forward strand.
GTCGGCCAATATTTGCGTGTTAATGTCGAAATGATGAAATTAGAAATTATGAGTTTGGACTGAAAGTTGAGTTATATCGAACAACAGCCAAATGGAATGCCTTTAAATAATTCACTTGATGGAATGTATATTACGAGGCCGACGGTAAAATAATAATAACTTTCCTCCACATTCCGGAAAACGTTTGTAATGTTAGATTTTTGCGGAAACTAGGCAATATTTTGAATAACTTATGCTAATTTAATTACTTCCTTTTCTATGAAAATTTGTTTGAGAAAAATATAGTTTCAATCAACTTGCAATAGTTAAATGAATTATAAATTATGCAAGTAGTTTCGAAATGTTGAAATTGGTCACTGTTGCACACACCGCCATGGCGGTATGAATATTTCAACTATCCAAAGTTAATAGCGAAACCCGTAAAGTTTTACCTACAGAATAATTACAACACAAGGAAAGTTATTATAACATTATCTTCTATACACATGAGCATTTGGCAATAAATTGCAAGTTATTATTAGAATTAAATTATCTTCCATAATTTCAAGCGTAATAAATAGTTCATTAAAGTACTAATTTTATAAGCAAGTTTTATGATACGTTTAGAATAGCTAATCATAAATTTTATAAAAAAACAGTGTGCATTCAAGACTTAGTTTTCCATAACTTGCGAATTTTCATCTGATTATTCAATTAAAATGTTAAACATTTATTATTTTCATTTATTCTGCAGACTTAAAACAAAACTCAGAAACATTATTAGTTGTAAATATTTTTGCTGGTCTACAACATGAAACATTTCGTTGCCGACAATTTTAATGGCTCCTCAATTGCCATTCCTATCACACGAATAAAATTTATCTAATGTTAGATTAGCTAAGAAACCAATACTTAATACAAAATACCTAATTATATTGACTTTAATAAATTTACCCGTAAATTGTCCCGGCGCCTCCACCATTTTTGCTTAATTAAAAATTGAACTTCAGCAAAAAATACAGACTGGTCCACGAGTAATAATTAGTATTGTGTATTTTCTAGTCAAAAATAGTAAACGTGTGCAAATCCAACCGGATTCGCAGTAGCCATAATTTTTATTAACAATGTTTTTCGACACTACAAACAAACTCAATTAACTAAAAATTTTTAGAGATAAATTAAATATTTACGTTTATTTTTTCTATAATCCAAGAAAAAAGTTATCTAAAAGATTCAACGCTAAAGTTTGAAGTTATGTCAAGACAAAAGTTATTTTCGCTTTACTAGGATGTGCTCTTACGTTTACAATTTGGCGCCTTTACGTACTTTTACCTTATTATTTTATTATTTCTGTCAATTTTACTCTCCGCTTTACTTTTATACGTCTATGTGTTCTCTCATTCTCTTATTTTTGTTTATGTGTTGTTTCACCTACCTTTTCTACACTTTTTTTCTCAGAAAAATTGTTGCCCTGATCCGGGTTCGAACACCCGACCTCCCCCGTCGTAAGTGGCGCTTATACCACTGAGCCACCAGGCCCCAGGTACTGACCGTCTTTTGCAGATATTTTAACACAAACTTTTTAAGTACATAAACATTACAAACTATACAGGGTGGTTCTTTAGAAGAATTGATGCATGATACGGAAACTGTGGTCAGATCTGTGAATACCTTTTAGATTAAGTTTGAATATTTGAGTGTAAATCAATTTATTTACGTTTAACTAAATAAAATTGTAAAACTAGAGTAATGTCAATATGACTGAAATTTGTCAAAAATGAAAATACAATTACTATGTTTAATCAAATATTTTACTAACCACGTAATCTATAAAATGTAAAGTTGGTTGCTTCAAAAAATTTTTGGACCAACCTGTATATTTTAAACTAAATCAAATTAATTCATGAGTGTTGATCAGCTTCACAATGCCAATTATGGCGAATTAAAATGTTACTACATCATAATGCTATGTAAACAGGCTTAATTATTAATTGCCAAATGTGTGTATTTCAACAATTTTTCGGCAGATTACTTTAAACTGTAGTGCGCTAAGAGATTACTGTTGGGCACAAAGAACGTCAGCCCAAAAGATGAATCTCTTATCTGTTTTAGCTGTTTTTACAGTAAATTTGCGAACGCCTTAAATCTCTCGTGCGTTCAGATTAAACTATATTTTTAAGAGTCCCATTTCTGTATCAGAGACGAGGCCGCTGGATGTATTCTCAACATTAGCATAGCATTTTATACAAAGTGCTCCGTGGTTTGAATATTAATATAAATTCACGGTACAGTCTACATATAAATCATCTGAAGATGTATGTGAGCCGAGAATTTCACTAATGCCACTGTTTACATTCACCATAATCTATTTTATATCACCGCGTCAACGCATACGGGAGTCTCCGAACGTTTTAAAGTTCTTTACATAATTTAATCCACGCCCCAACCGCCAGCTATTTTCAAACACAAATTTCACATTCGCCTTTACACCAAATGTTTATTTACGGTTTTTATCGTCGTAATTAAAATTGTTATTAAGAGCCACAAATTGCTTTTTAGCCAAAACCCGACCGACCACAACTGAAACCGTGCCTTTTATCTTAAATCCAGCTAGACTTCCTGTTGCTGAAACTCGCTTACTTTGTCCAACTAACAATGTTGTTTCTTCTCGACTTGCGGTTTTCACTAACTTGAATCTACTCCAATTCGCTCGTCTGATACAATTTGCATTTTCAATTTTTTACTATGCCTTATTGACGACTTTGATGAGTTCTTCAGCGGGTTCCTATAATAGGTTCAGCCGGTAATCAAATCGACTCCCAGCGTGTTTCCCTGTATGCGGAATCAACTTTATTAAGTGTGAAGTAAATTTTCAATTTCAAACCGAAAGCAAATAAAAGATTTGCATTAAATTCAATTCTAAAAATCGCAAATTATTATTTGTGCTGTAACACGTACGGATATTAATCAGTTACAGTAATAACGCCAATTACCACTCCGATTTAGAAATATGAATTATTATATTTCATTAATAAATTGCACTAAATTGAAAGCAATAATTAATGATTTTGTTTAACAAAAATTGAGCCATAAATGCCGGTTATTAGTAGGCACACGATAGTAAAGTAACTTTATAGAACTGTTTACTTCATATTGGCTTCGTATAAAGGTGGATAATGATTTGCTTTTATGACTAGCAGCTTGTGATAAACTTTACAAGAAGGAGGCACCGATAACAGACTCTGCGAGTGAAACGTACGTTGTTTTCGTCATATTTTTTGCACATGATATGAATACCAGCAAAGAGAACGTGGCTAGATTTGCACAAGCGATAAATTCATGAGAAACGCATCTGAAAGAAAACGTACGGCCACAGACATCACATTGTAAACAGAAAGGACGCAGTTCGTTACTTTGCAGCTTCTAATTCATTAATAATGCATCTACAAGATGTGCATGCAAGCTCGTTAGAGCTTTTGACGAAATATTTGAGCGTGTCAACACAAACCCAGGTAAGACGGTGTTTGCAATCTTGTGCTGTGTCAAGTATGCGGACAGCTTGAGACACGACAAATTTTGAGTTCTGAGCTAATCACAGCGCTGGCTCAAAAATGCAGCTATTGTGATAATATATTCCAGAAGATTACATGCCGGCAACTAATGTTTACTAATGTACTTGCGTTGAATACTAAGGCTGAGAGACACAAGATCAATAATTTGTGATGTTTCATGCAACACTGGTTTCTAAATCAATTACTGGTGCAAGTAATAAGCGACTTGCACGCCAGGCTTGACTATTAGATTGTTTGGTTGGGTTTGTGGCACACCTTTTTTTGGAAAATTGGACGAAATTTTCTATTATTTCGTGAGAAATTGGTAGGGAATGGTCGGAATTTAGAAGAGAAAGGTTATTGCGGGTTGGAATGACTGGTGAGATGTCAGGAAGAAGGAAGAGTGTGTCCCTTACTCAACCACAAGACGGCCCAGACGGCTAGTGATGCATTACTGTGGCTGCCGACAAGTAATTAAACTCGCCAACGGTCCATCAGGCCAAGATTTTAAGAGTTTACGTTATTTTTTACTAAACATTGCAAATTGGTAAATCAATACACAGGCTTAAAATTCATAGCAGATTGCAGTAAAACTATAAAGAAATGTACAGAATGTGCTGTAATATCCAATAATCATAACTTATTCTAGTGTGATATTAAAACAGACGGGTGCGAAGACGATAAATTCCGTTCTATAGAAAGATAAAAAAATATTGCAGCCATAAACGATTTCTACCAAATTGTTCTATAAATAATAAAATCTGTTCTTTTCCCGTGCAATACAATTGCAAAAAATGGCAAAAAACATAATAAATCACACTAGATATGCAGGATGAAATTGTCTGGAAATTATTTAAAATATTAAAAAAAAACTTGTTAAAAAAAATAATACAATGGTGAAACAAATATGAGGCTACACATTTTATGATTCCATAAAATTTCAATCTCATATGCACATGTAATTTATTTAAATAACATAAAAGTCTCTGAAAATGACAGTTTATTAGGTCGGAAGCAAATAAGCGATACATCAAACTTGTTGTAAATTTATACCTTTTACATCTAGATTGAATTGATTTTATCGAAATAAATTTTGATCCTCTGTGCAGATATCGAACTTAATTAAATTTTACGTTATTTATAAATTCAAGCTTTTTATTATGCACAGTGTAGAAACTATAATTAAGCTTTTATATTCCATGTCCATTAAAAATGCAATTTTGCATAGGTTTATTAATTTATCCAATCTTTCAGAGCTTTTAGAATTGTTTGGAAGTTTACTAAACAAATAGTAGAGATTTTGTTTATTGATAAATATTTCAATGCCTGTGAAATATTCACCAAGATATCTTCATAGCAAGCTCAAATAAATTCGCTAGTTGCTTCAAATTTTGTTTCTCCCAGAAAGAGTTTGAGCTTAGAGAGTTACTGAAAGTAGAGAAGTTTCAAATCCAGAAAATAAGCTGGAAGAACTACAATTTTTTCAAAATAATAACATCTGTTATATTCTGTTAATTCGCCAGCCTTTAATCTATAAACGTCTTCAACCAAATTTTTGACTTAATCCAAGTTTCTTATCCTGTGCAAAAAACCTTTTTTAAGTCCTTTCTGTCTCTTCCAATGCTAATAAAGATTAATAAAGATAAATAAAAAAAATAAAGACCTAATAAAGACCTAATAAAGTTTATAAAGCCCATCGACGTTGCATTTAATAATAAGTTAGATTATTAATAATAACACTGATTAAGAAAAAGTTGGTCGTTCCATTTTTATAATTTTAAAGATTACTTTTCTTATTTTTTTATGTGAGTAAAACTTCGCAAATAATTTGACGTTTTTTGTTAAAGTAAGTGGTAATGTGTTTACGTCCGATTTCTCAAACTCATCGTCAAAAATTCCAAGCAAAAACCAATTTTAGAAAAATTAAATAAATACAATAGATGTGTGAAACTCGTACTAAACCTTTCTTAAAAAAAATAAGACTAATAGCAGTTGACGAAATTATTACAATTTAAAACAAGGATTGTGAAATATCTGCGATACATTTGAACCAAAACAACGAACATACCTAGAAATTTAAAATTTGCTTTAACTTCAGATTAAACGGTTCCATTTACATAACCACAAGGGTAACAAATAGATTGCAAAGTTTGTTTATACGAGAGAACAATATTTTATCAGAAAGGATAATTTAGTTAAAACAACTAAATATCCTACTCGTACAATAATTTCACTGTAAAAAAAACTTTTTACAACTAAGATTTAATATACAGTTTTCACGAATATGTGTTCATTTCACATTTGCCTAAATTTTTTCAGAAACATGTTTCTTTAAGTTAACAACTTTATTACTTCAGATTTTAAGTCTTGTCGGTAAATAAACCAAAAAGCTGTTTCAAAATGTGTCAGAAAAGCTTGCACTTGCACATCGCTCCTCATGACGTCCATGCATTCCATATGAAAGGCATAAATATTTATTTTACAGTCGCCACATATCTTCAAACTGTGAAGTTTCCAAGTCCGCTCTCTCGACCACAATACATGTAAGTTGAGAATGTCTAATTCATGCTGCAAGCCTCGTATGTATGTGGGAGGTAATTCTCCAGTATCGCACCAGCGGCTGTATCTCACAGATTTCGCAGTGTACGTGTGTAAAACTGGAGGTGAGAGACGTGGAATCCATCATTGTGACGTATATTACACCTGTAGTGCCCCATTTCTGCTAGAGGTGCCTCTATTCCAGCTCTCACTTCACGAACATTTGTCTTGTCTCTGACTGACTGCCGGAGTCGCAGTTATCGCGCCACCCGCCTGTTCTAGGCCCCGTCTCTTGAGCTTCTTAACAGGGCTGAACCGCATACAGATTTCGGTCACCGCACTAATCAATAACGGCCTTTTTCGCGGCATACACTACTCGTGTAATGTAGCTAATACATCACAGCCAGTGTCAATTATAACAGCTGATAACATAATACCAGCATGTCAAGCGGCTCACTTTTTGCCAACATCATTGGCGGAAATTTACCAAACACGAACACTGTACTCGTGCTATTATTTTAATGTAGTTACACTTAATTGTATGCTTGCGGTGCCTGTGGGACGATTGTCTGTGTTAGTGCCGTGATGTTATGTTTAATTAGATCAACAAAGATAAACACGATTTGCGATTGTGCTTTCGCTCTGTTATGGAAATGGCAGCGCTTAAATATTGATATTACACATATTTTATTGCATTATTAAAATAGTGGTAAATTGTATCAAACATTTTGTCCACTTGATCCGCAGTGTTACTTGTCCACATGCTCTTGTGACCGCTGATATTGTTATCAAGATTTATTATAACGCGCTTGTATACAAGCAGGTACACAGTGATGGTTACTCAAACAAAAATGATTGGATTATCATTTTGCTTGCATTATTTCTACCATCTCCTATAATATCAAACCATGACAGCAAAAAAACAAAAAAAATTGCTTTTAATGCTGATGCAAAAATGGTGGATGCGCCGGGAAAATGCAGGCCAAAATTTAAATTAAAAATTTAGTGTTCAATCTAACTATATTTACTCAATTAAAAATTAACACAACAACTGTGTTGTATTACCTTTTGCAATGTGTTGCTTTTCAATAACTAACTGAACGTTATTCAGACGAAGAATATTTCTGTTTTTTTATCGCAACTTGTAAATAAATATACTTACGATTTTAGTTTTGCCTCTGTCCTGTTGTCGATTTAAATATAAAAAATTGCTCTAACATACGTAGTTTAAAGTCTGTGAGTACACTACAACTCAATAGTTCAGACCTCAGCAATAAATACCTAACACTCTTTGTGCTGAACTGAAAAGGGAATGTTAACAATCTTCTCAACTTCTGAAGTTGGTTATCTAATGTGCCATAAAACGCATTATCAGTGTCTGACCACACATAACAGCCACATAAACTACTATTAAAATTAGCTTTTCCAAAGTCCGACACAAAGAACTTGTTGAGTTATCAGTTCACTTAAATATTCTTGAGTATTAACACATTTTATTATTTTCTTAAGAGCCACCGACATTAAGACCGACAATTGCGCAAAAAAGCTATCTATTATTATGTCACTCTCAAATTTTATGACCCTGCTGGTATTTAATAGCCACTTGATGCGGCATTCAAGAATTTTAAGTATCAAACTATTCATAAAATTATAGAGAGTTAGTCAGCTGATAAAAACTTGCATTAACCGCACGGTATTAGCAGACCGTTCAAATTACTTTAACGAGGTTCTGGATTTAAGTTTAAATATGCTCTCAAATAGGGCAAAGTAAAAATAGGAGAATAGATCATTTTGCCTCAACATGCAAGGAAAGTTAAAGTGACCACATCAAAAAGTATAAATTACTTTGTTTACGTGCTTGTCCGAGAGACATTTAGAATTTGTGCTTTTTCCTTATCAAGCTCAAAAGAATCTTTCAATATTGCTCCACTTAAAACAATAATGATAGCATGCTTAAAAAAATGTTTTTTTTAACGGTCCGGTTAACGATGTTGACAGAGACGTAATAACAAGTTTTTGTGCTAGTGGTTAGTAACTGGCTTTTACATCTATTCCTCCTTTTGTATGTGGGTAATGAAGATCATTATGGTGCGGATATTTATCTACTGTGATGGCTTGTGGTTGAAGTATCGATTTCGTGTGTTTTTTCTGAGTCGCGTTTCTCAATTTACAAGAGTCGAAGTTGTTGATGGGGTTTTAGGCACATACTCACCAAAATAACGAGTATTGAAAGCCATATTCTTACCAAGAGCGCACATCATGAATTTCAAACTGGTACGCCTTCGTCGTCTTTGAAGACTTATTTACGATCAGCCCTACATTCGCTTGTCAACTTCTTTATTCTCTTTATTCAGTCTAGTCTTGCTTCCTTGCCACAACTCTGTACTCCACCATTTTCCACATCGTGTTAAATGCCAGAAAAACCGTGAAATGATCGCTGGGGTGTGAAAGAGGGCAGCGGCCATTTATATTTAAGTTACAAGCGGATACGTAAAACACTGGCGCTGTCGTGAATACTTCTTGAGGAGGATTTATGAACGCCTGCTTTAGAATTGTATTATCGCCGAGAAAATGCGGGCTTGAAATATTTGAGGTTGCCAGACGTGCAGATTTCGAATAAATCACCCAATGGCGTATTTTGCAATAAATACTCCGATTTCGCCCTTAACAGAAAACGCAGAAAGATTCTAGCAATTAGAAAGCAATAAAACCAGACACTCTGCACTGCTGTAATAGATTTTAAGTTCTGTATTGGCAACATTTGCACCGAGGTTATTGATTCGCTGTGCGGTGGCATAAAAACTTGTTTATTCACTCTTCACTGCAGATTCAGATTCAATAAAACCAAATTTACTTTGAGCAAATAAGAAAAATGTCGACATGTGTTCTCTAGCAAAGAAAAAGAAAACTTCCAACAAAAGAAAATTCAAATAAAAAGTGCTCACTTCTTAAAATTGAGCAACAATTTGAAACCCAGATTTACACTAAATTGCTGGTCATTATTTTCAGTAACCAATTAATTAATTACGCACTATTACGAGCAATTAATTATCATTTAAACCGGTTAACTACTCTCTATTGTTATCTTGTATTGTTAGTTACTACTGGATACAGCGCAATTCATCAATGTGGACAAGGGTTAATAAAAGTTTTATCAAAGTGCAAAAAATTGCTTAAATCCCAACCCTCGCCCAAGACTGAACTTCTCTATAATAACTTAATAACTAATAAGAATATAACACGTCAATATCACGAATTTTTAAGTTTCTTAGATACAGTAACTACAACAGCTACTAAAAAGCTCACTTTCTAAATCAAGTAGACGGTTCACAAAAACGGTTCAATTTGAATAAGTTGTTATTTACTGATTTTATTTGGTAAAACCTTGACTCAGGTTTACTCATGGGTACGTAAGCACTGTTTGTTCTGACCCAATCAATAAACATTATTTTACCTTTGGTTTAGGCTACGTTTTTAAAAGCAACAAACATTGTTTGCATCAACCCTTGGATGAATTAGCAGCCTCCCTGAATAATTTTAATGATAATATCAGTTATTTGGCAAAATGTGCTCCTAAACCGAGTTTGAGCTGTCACCGCCTCCTCCTTATTTAATAAAGTTGTATTTAGCTCCCAGCTCTAGTAACAATAATTAGAAAGCTTATGGGCATGCCTCGAATTAAGATGATTACGTGGAGGTATTTTGAATACGCAATTAAAGAAGCTGCGTGCTTGTAATTATTTAATGTTGTTAGTTAGTTACATCATGATTTTCGCACGACGCCCCCTGATTTAGATTGACACGTCGCAAAGCGTTTGTGCTTAATTTCTTAATTATACATAATTAGCGTCACGATTTTAGCCATTTTGGGATTCCGATGTAAAGCTCCGCTGAACAAATCCAAGTTTCAGGACCATTGACTGAAAGAACTCATTGCTTCCACTGGTTTCTCCCACGCTCTACGAATTTACAGCAAACTGCCTGCGCTGATCTATTTGACGATGTAACTTTTCCGTTTGCACCTGAGGAGATTTGAATACGTACTACCCATTTCACGCTAGATTTAATTGTCTTTTTTCGGCGAGTTTATCGATGTATTAATGCCGTATTAAAAGGCACGACCTTCAAGCTCACGCAAGAACAGATGGTGGCACCAGCGTTTCTGTAATTAATGATATTTCGGTGTGACAGTAGCACGTCACTGGAGGCCAGGAATTGATTAATACAGCATCTGCCGTCTTCTGCATGGGAGAAAGATATGGACCTACTTTCAGAACGTGCATTACATCACTCATCTAAATGATATTCAGAAACTATTTGAGACAACAAATTTTAATCACAAGCAAGGAAATTGCCAAAGGACGAGCATGAACCAAAAACTAGTGTTTTTGTTTGTGTTAATATCCAATTAGACGCTTTATTAAAATTTCAATAATGCAGCAGTAGACTCGGTTTAAAATTATGCAACAAAAAGAAGACTGATTAATTTACCAGAATAACTAACCAAGTTTCCAAAGTTTAATATTAGCAACTAGAAGTAGGCAATCAATTACTTCAATACTCACAAGTTTTCTAATTACCGCATTACTTTTTAAAGCCTTACGTGAGTAAAGATTTCTTTTAATCACTTTTCTTCTTATTACATGCTTTATAGCTACTTTGCAACAACTCACGTAATGATGCGGAAAGCGGGCTTGAAAACTGCCATACACTTGATATTTGTCGCAAAATAAAATATGGTGCATGATATGAGAGAAATAAATAATGGTAGGGAAGAATATTACGTTTTTTGTATTCCTTTCCATACCTTATTTTCAATATTTTGAGACTAGTTATAATTGAATAAAAGTTTATGGGTCTTTAGCCTTGAACCAAAAATTTATAAAATAGCTGAAAGGCTTATATCCTTTTCCTGTGATTTCGCAGCAAACCGCACTCACCTAATTAGTTTGCAATTGCAATAAAATTCCAATTTCCGATCTGTGTTGCATTCGTCTTATTTAAATATGAATAGTGCAAATGAAATCTGGAAATTGGGTCAGTGTCAGTCATAATTATCAATCAACTAAATTATGCAAACGCTGCAACAACATGATGCACTGCACTCCTCGTATTTACATCCCGGGTATGAACTTAAATGGGGACTAATTTGCAATGGGGTGATTAAATCAACTGTTAAATCTGTTGCAAATACAAATTTGAGATTAGTCGCTAAACAAATTGCAACACTCTTGTCTCCGTGTTACGCCGATAATTTAAGTGATAAAAATGGTTGTAAAATTTTACACAGTGTAGCTAATTGTTTTTGAGTATGCATTTCCCGGAAGATTGAGCTAATTAGGTCAGAATTGTACGGCACATAGTGGAAAAAATTGCTACAAATAAACTGAGGGAAAAATTTAATTTGTTTCGTTTTAATGAAGTTGCAGGGCGTGATTAATAATTGCAATTAATATTTTGTAGCATTACTTTTATAAGTCGGACAAATGTCTTGTTTACTTGATGAAGTACCACTTGGCCTTGGCCATTTATTAAAACCCTTTTATTGACTGATAAGCAAATTAGTGTGGAAAGGTTTATTTTTTGAGTTTCATCAATCATCCGCTACACCACATTTAATGTAAAAATAATTACATTACTCTTTTTCTGTAGGTCATTAATTTCCATTAATTGAAAAAATCGCCGGTTAAATACGTTCCTTTCATTCGTCGTCTGCAATCAATTACGTCCTTCGGCGCAACATATCCCAGACTTTATCATTTTGAAGAGCCCTTGATGAAGGGACGCTGTGATGAGAGTTCCCGATTAACGATCGTCAATTAGGAGTGTTTATACCCATCTACTTACTCATTTGTAACGAAATTAAAACCGAACGCCCGGCAATACTTTACGCTCAGCGGAACGATTTACTATAACGTGTGTGAACTATTGAAAATTCACGTTTTTTGAAGCTTGCTTACACGCTTGAGTGTTCAAAAACTGGGCAATTTCTCTGAGGTTTAATCGAGCTCGTTACTTAGCTGCAGCTATCTAATGGACTCCATTAGTGACCAATGAGAGCTTTAATTTAATTTTACCTCATTTATTTTTCGCTGAACCGAGTTCAAATCACACCCATATTTATCCTAGCTAATGCATTCCTGATTCAAATTGAGACTCTTCTAAAAATGCACCGACTTGGCGAGTAAATCGATGTCACGCAAGCTTGTGTAACACTGGTATTACACCAACTGGGCTCGAAATATCGATTGTTAAACCGTTCAAGAGTACATGGGCATAAATATTTTATGTGCAAGTACAGGTTTTCAATTTTAGTGTCTCAAGATACAGTACCTGTGTGTTATATCGAGAAATAGAAATGTCACTATTTTTGCTTGATTTGGAAAACTGCGAAATAAATGTTTCGCTACTTGAACTACAGGCACAACAACATTCTGATAGATAGTCAAAAGGTTTTATTAAAAATACCCAAATACAAAAATGGGAAAAAATGCAGCCGACTAATTAAATAATTAAGCTCCACTATGCAAAAAGAAATTTTCCAAAAAGGTTGTATTGTATTTTTTGTTTAAATTTATAAAAACCAAGTACTATAGTAATTGTTATTGTTGAATCACTGTTCATATTTAGCCAAAGATTAGAAAACAACGATCTATTACTCCCTTGTTAATAAATTAATTAAGACACTGCAAAGGAAAAAGGAAACTCCTCTAGGCATTAGCACAGAACATTACTTAGGAATTACTTTAAGAGCCAGGCTACAAAAAAACTAGTTCTGAATAAATCATCCGCACAATTTATCTTGATAAAACAAAGTACATCTGTATTAATTTCCGTACACCTTGCTCGGTTCGCGGATAATATTTCAAGTGGTAGCATTCCTGAAATTCGTGAGCAAGTCAAATATGGTGGAGGTCTTGGCTGTGCAAATGTGCAGACCCTCCTAATTTGATCACTATTTCGCCGCAGGTGATATGCGTTCAAAAAGCAGTATTCCGCTAAAACCTTGTAAGAATGTTAATTGCCGAACTAAAACACTTACACCAAATAATAATTATAAAACAAATTACTGAGGCAAAATTAAATTCTCCGCGATGAGGAATTCCAAATATTTGATTAGGTAAATACGACAGTGCAACTTCGTGAACAAGTAAATTTAAAGATTCGCGGAAATTTGGATGAAACGTTGATAATGCTGGTAATCAATAATCGTATTACTTTTAAAAGCTTCCCTGCAGGGATTCAACAAGTTAATGCTTTTAAAACATCCTTAAAAGACCATAACCGCTAAATTTATTTGATATTTAATCCCTTTTTAAAACACCTTTTAACAATATTTCCTAATACACCTAATTTTCGCCCCGTATATACATTTTTAGCGTAAACAGTATTGTAGAGGAGTTAACTAGAGCATCAAAAATCAGCTACTTCTGAAAGCACTGGTAATGTGCGTTTGAGAGACATGAGCGCAACAAAGCATAATGAATTAAACTTGAAAAGACTTGAAAAGAAAATATTAAGATTTTTATTCTTTGAAAAAATTTTCACAAAGAACAATAGCTAATGCGCAATGAGTTCGGTGGACTCAAATCCTATAAACAAAAGGGTATTAGGGAGTAAAGACGCAAAGCCAAAACAAAAATACCTCATGTAGTTTAATTAACATTTTGAAATAAAATAGTTTGAGGCATAAAAATGTTTGTTCCTAGATTGAGTCGTTCAAGTTAAATAGGAAAATTTAGATAATTTAGTTATATGAACATTGCACGATACGTGAAATAAAAACTAACTAAGTAAATAAGGTTCATAAAATCGCCCCGTCTCACGAACGTAAAATAAAATACGCCAAAGTTATGGTTAAGTGGACCGATAAACTTGACGGCTCTAGATTTATAAAAGCTAAACTTTTATGTAAACGATAGTCTAATTATTTTTTATTTGGCTACAATTTTAAAGTTTAGTTAGTTTGAGTTCGACTAAATGAGTGCTGAAGTCAGATCAGCTTAGCAAGAATCAGGCTGAACTTTGAGACATTTTCCGGTCTGCTTCATTTTTTCAGCTTCGAAACGATTTTAATACTTCAATTTTTAATAAATACCTTCCTTAATCTCAAAGAAAACTTTGGCGATAAAAAAGAAATTGCTTATACAAGCAAGCTGAATTTTTACTATAATGATTGTTTTGATGCTCGCCGAGCTCTTTAATTAAATTCCTAACTTTTCAGCCGTTTATATAGGTACGTGTACATCTTATAAATTAAAAAGCACCTTTCAAAGGCCCGGCTTGATTATTTCCATCCAAGTTAAATCTCCATTAGTTGGAAAATTTTAAGCTTTGATGACATGTGCACTAAGCAAAACTAATTCCGAAAAGATATAAAGACAAGTTTAGTGGTAAAACAACAGTAAAAATTTTATATAATTTTTTCTAGTTCCAACATTAAAAGAGACATCAAAATTACGACAGTGGATATTGCTTTATCCGATATTATTATATTTGGAGCTGGAAACTTTGCCTCTAAATCGTTCTCTCGTCCCTCCATAAGTTAAATTTTGTTCTAATTGAGCTATGAAATGATAAGAAAGTGCTAAAAATAGTCGTCCCTAAATATAAAAGCTATTTCGTGCGAAATATCCCAGTCCATTATCGCTTCATTACCGAGCTAATAGCCATTATTGTTCTTGGTGTCAACTTCGCAACCAGACTTAGTACAGATTCAAATTTCGCTTCATTAAAACGCCGTGATTGAGGTCATTACGTGCCCTTTAATTTGAGGCTTGATGTTAATAAACCAACAAAACTTGAATTTTTGTCCAAACAAAAGTAAAATCGTGTCCGAAAATAATTCAATTAGGGCGGCAAAAATTATCGACGTTCAATGTGCTAATAACGCAATTATCGGAATTTCGGCATATAATACCGACCCGGCGGAAACGTTGAAAAATTGACGCAAATAAAATTAACCTACTTCCCAAATTGGCAATTTATCGCAGGGAAATTAGAGCGCCTCAGTTTTCTTAATTTGTTTCGTCAGAAGACTGCTTCATCGACAGAATCATAAATAGTAATCAGAGATAAAAGCTCCACAAAATGAAATTTACATTCGCCACAAATTTAGTGGCGCTTTATTTTCAGCTAACGCGGCTTGTTTTCGAGACAGTAGAAAAAACAATGCGATGAGTTATAAAATATTTGTGCGAGTGTTAGTTTTAGAACGACACTTGAGAAAAATGACAAGTTTATTCAAAAATGCACCGCAGGCGAGCGCTCGAATTCTGAGCACGTTCTCGTGTTCCTTTAGTCCAAGCGCAGACGGTCAAAATTGAGGAGCAACCTCCGATAAAGAGGAGCTCAACGCTGGGAAAATTCGAAAAATGCCAACACTGCATAAAAAGACGTAGATCTGATTCGTATTAGGCCATGCACTGACACGTACACCGTCATTTTTTAACGCTAATCGCCCCAAACCTTCCAAAATTTGATGAAACTGCACCAAGGCGCCAAGTTTCCGTGCCTGATTTATTGTTTTTTATTTGCACATTATTATCAATTTCATTGAATTCGGTGTAAAAACAGGACAAAGTAAATGTCAATGTTTTATTAATTTTGGCTGTAAAATAATTTTGTTTAATTTCTTTTTTGATGTGCAAAACAGCGCTGATGTTGCTTTATGTTTATGGAATAATCCATTCATACATTTGCAAAATTAAAAAGCTAACTAGTCCACAAACACTAATTGCTTTTTACAATGAATGCATAATTTATAATATTTGTGCATCTGTTGATAGGTGCATAACTGAAATTATTAGCTAGGAAGTAGCATCACAAGCTAATAAATAATTAGCACTTATTTTGTAAAGTTCCAAATAATTGTCAATGTGGTAGTTTGACGTCCATCAATGAAAAATATAGAATAAATAGCATACACGTTTTTTAATACAATCATTTATTTCGATATTTCATCATTCGCAAGCAAGTAATGAAATTAACCTTTCACCATTATTTATTTTTATCAGTTTTCGAAATTGTATTAAACCCTACATATCACAACGCATGATTTTAATTCATTTAGCAGCTTGCTACTAGTAATCACTGTTTGTTTGCATCTCGATTTGTCAGCTGCCAATTTTAGCTATTTGGGTTCAAACTCGTAAAAATACACTTCTAAAAGCCAATTAAAATATTGCCTGCATTTGTCAAAAAATTCATCAGAGAGGTGAAAGGTTGTGCAAAATTTATTAAATCCTTATATCAACAACATGGTAATTTTATGTAATGTTTACGTTATTTTTGACTGCTGCAGGCCACCAACTAAACTAAACAAAATTAATTTTGCTGCGTTTTCGAACAGTACGTTTCTGAAGTTGAATAAATGTTGTGTCCTAGATTTCTTCACAAAAAAAATGCATTCGTATAATTCTAATTCAACAAATTTCAAACTCTTGTGACTCTTCTGTTCTATAGATGTTTGCTGAAAACCAATTCTTTTATAATTTTGATTTCATTGTAAAAAAGACGTCCCTATGAAAAATTTTGAATTGAAATTATCTGTGCATGCGCTAAAATTATTTTGTTTAGTTTAGAGCCTGAAGAAGGCCATAATCAATAAATCTTAAGATAACAATAACAAAGTCAAATAATAAATATTGTGTAAACAAAAACACTAAATAATAAAACAATAAATTTAAAAATACAACACATTAAAATCCTTTAAAATGTAAAAATGGTTTTAAAAATAATATTACGATAGTAAGGTGCAACATTTCGTTTTCATACATTTGTTAGCTACTAGGTGAGCTTATGAAAAATTTTAAATTAAAAAAATTGTGCAGGGTGTCTCAGCTAAGACTTTCGAGCTTAATATCTCAGTCAGATATCAGGCTCGAAAGTCTTAGCTGAGACACCCTGTATATTCTACACGGCACAAAATTTTCCCGAGGCGTTTCAGATTTTGCAGCTTAGGCAGTTATTTGTAGTTTGTATTGTGTTCGGTATATTAACTTTTCGAGTCACGGCATAAATATGAAGCAAGTGAAGATGGGTTACACTGGTTGGTAATCCTTAACGTGTCCTGACGGATACTAAGCTCCTGTAAATATACCGGGTACGCTAAAAGTGCGCGAATCTAATCCTGGCCGACGTATTTATGTGGCAGGTACAGCCGCCAACCACAATACCCTCGCATTTGCACACCACCTCTCTAGATTTACTTTGAAAGTACGCCTTAATACAACCTCCACGATTCATGATCCTTATCTAGAAAATTACGTTATAACTCGACAAATGTTTAATGGCCGTGGCATTTGTATCAATTAGGGTAAATGAAACGATATTGGTTTTAACAAAAATTTATAGCAAGTATCCAAAGGTATGTAACGAGATAATTGCTGATTAATCATCGAGACAAATTTGTTGGTTTAACGTTGTGTAAAGTGAGGATTATGTAGATAAATGAGGGAAATAATGCAATTTTGTACTCCCAGGCCCTTAGGTCTAAGGATTAAAGTAATTATAAATAGCACCACTTTATGATGCATGAAATAGAAATCCGTTTTGTTTCAGTGCGAGCCCCAGCTCTTTCATTTCTTGGATAAACCATTTGACCAACCGACGTCATTAATTTAAAAGCAGAATTCAGGTCTTTGTCTCGTGAGGATTAAAGCGAAGAAGGTTTTGAGAAAACATGAATAACGTTTAGGCGGTTTCAGTATTTGCCTGTCTGTTGGTCGGATTGTTTTCAGCCAGGCTTGTCAAATATTTCGATGCCTTTCATTGTCATATTTACATAATTAAATTTAGAGGCGAAGCTTCTCATGCAAATCGCCAAAGAAATTCTGATTAAATCACCTATCTGCGAAAAATGTCGCACAAAAGGAAAGTGCTTCGACAACCGCGCTAATTTGATTTGTGTTTTTCTACTGATTATGTAATTTAGCCAAAATTCTGGCGACACAGGATCGGGATTAACGCGAGAATAAATTATTTCGTCGATTGTCGAATCCGGAGCGGAATATTTTAAAGCCAAACACACAATGGAATAGTTAATGAAGCAGAGGGTTAATGTCATTTTTCACGATTACCATCAAGTCTCATTAGCGATAATGAGTTTCTAACGGTGGGGAAGACGCTTAAACTTTACGGCGTTTGTCAGCAACTAGTTTTATACAAATTATCTTAATTAATACCTCCTAGACTGTCGCTTCAGACTTGTCATCGCTCCGCATGCAATTAAAACAATTAAATAAACAGAAATACGCGCGATAGTCGGGCAAAAATTCCTACTTCCTCCACACATCTTCATTCCTAATTGGACGTAAGTCCCATGTCAAGTTTTGACGACGGCTGTATAAATTTTATTCCGTTTCCTCTTTGCTCCAATTTCACAGCTAAATGAGATTGAATGTCCTTGTGTATTGCCAAATTATCCCTATAACAAATTTAGGGCCGGGTATGTCAACATTTGAGAGTCATATATCCCTCATAAGCTCAGGATAACAGTAATCAAATTACACAAACGTCTTGCTTTGAATTATATAATGAATTGCGTTCACGTAATCCCCCAGAAATCATCAAACATTACTACAATTTGCTACCAACGCATTTTCGTAAAAAACTGTTTGTTGCAAACAAACACCAACTTTGCTAATTCCAATATCTCAAAACTGTTTAGTGTTGCAGACGGTTTGTTGACTTGATAGATATGAGAGGCTAGTTGAGAGCTTTTTGTTTTCTTTGGGCGTCCGCCTTGCCCTTCTTATCCCATAATTCGCTTCTTCTAGTTGCAAAGAAGTGCTGTTTTTGAAAAGATTGAATCGGATCGTAGCATTCTTGACGAATTTCTTTGAAAAGTTTTATATTGCTTTTTTTCTGCCGTTGATACTTTTATTAATAAAAGTGTCTATGTTGATTTTTTAAGATTTGTGTGGCGCAAGCTTTTATTTTCCATTTAGTGCCATGAACATAAAACTCGCTCCTTAAAGTGTGTATCTTCTAAACGTTAGGGGTTGTAAACTGGCAACTTCGCAGACGACCGTATTATTATCGAGCGACAAACCTTTACTCTTATTAAGAAAGAGTTTGTTACCTTGACGATGGCATAAATAAGTTTGGCGGTTGAAATTCAATTTGTGCGTCACACTGTTTTAAGTACTTAATTTTATGTCGCTGGTGTATGTTACAAAAGTTACTTACAAGATCGTTAAACGCATAATGGCTTTTGATCAACTGAAAATACGAGAGGACAAATGACTTCAATTAAAAGTTACTTTCACGTGGTATTAAAACCGAGGGTGAATCTAGTTGATGTAACAAGAAAACATACCGTTGAAACATAAGCCAATAGTGCCCCAGCTCATTCACTTATGCTTAATAGGTCAATTGTTGATTACGAATGTAACTTCAAACGACGCCAAGTCGCTCAAGTACAATTGCAACTAGAAGTGAATATTCCGTTTCAGTGTATTTCTATTACATAATTCAGGGCTTTTTATTAAGCTTGCTCTTAGACGACTTAAAAGCACGAGAACGCATTGTAATGGTAAAAATAAAATAATTGTTTCTTTGTACTAAAAAAGTGTACACTATCATTTTTAGCTACATTTTTAATTAGGTATACTTTACTAAATACGTATCAAGTCACGCACAAAACTAATTAAACTTTAATGTGAAAATAACCCACATGAGCAACTCCAACGCAAATCAAATAATGAACACAATTGTTAAAAACATTTCCAACTTGATTATAAATTAACAAGAAGTTTGAATTCCAAGTGAAAGTAAAATTAAATAGTCGCCCGGCGCATCCACCATTTTTGCAATCTTCAATTTTTGTCACTTTAAGTACGTAGAAAGCATTTAATCTTCATAATAATAAAATATAAAAATAAAATCATTGTAACTATCATTATAATAATTTGATATATATACATGTAATTCTTTTAAAATGTTTCGATCTCAATCTGTTGTTAAAAATATTTTCTCTAAACTAACTTCACTGCATTATCAGCTTAGAATAATTGTAACGCAGTTAAAAAACAAGTATTTGAATTAAAAAACGTTCAATTAAAAGTTTTTGATTTAACTTTATTTTCTATAAACCTTGTTAGCCTAAATTCTTGCAAATCAAGTAACTTTAAATATGCTCCACAAATTGAAAAAGTTGCTGTAATTTTACAATAACCAAAAGTTACAAGCCATGTATTTTATATTCGTGGAACATTAAGCCGCAGGATCATGTACTTGCTGCTAAAAACATAAAACACTGAAATGTTATTTTTTATCGTCCGATTATTATTAGCATTTAAATGTGAAAAATTAAAATTGGACTTTGTTTCTAAAACAAATCTCCAAGAAATAAAATAAATGGTTGATAATGGCATTTATAATTTAGAAAAAAAACATAATCTATTGATTTTTTTATGCCTACACGTAAACATGTGTCAAATACGTGTAAGTACATAAAATAATTTTTCCTATTTTTTAAACAGAAATAAACGAGAGAACTCAATAATATCACTCAAAATAGTGTTGAACATCGACCACATTGTCGTGTCGTGCAAATTTAATAACAAATTACAAAAATACCTGAAAGTTTAATTCATAAATGCCACAATTTTTTAATGTGTCGGTGTGTCAATCTGATATCCCACAAACATTTGTAGTTGTACACAAATTTCAGGCGTGACTGCACGCACGTGAAAAATCTAATTTTCCGCGCGTTATAAATGCAAATGTTTAGAATGATTTAAATTTGCAATAAAGCCGTAATCCAAAATTATTGCACTTTAGACACGAGCACATCCAAATGAAGTAGATTCGGTACGTTTTAGTAACCATGTGTGAATATATTCTGCATGGTTGAATTGCACTTGATATTCGCATAATATCCCAATCTGTTGCATTAACTTTTGAGTCATGTGCGCCCGCAAACCCGACCTGCTAAATCATTGAATCGCGAATAAGGCTGCACATCACCCGAATTTTATGCGAAAATATCGGTAGCGGTCCTAATCCCGTCATAAATAAATATCAAAACAAGTGGGACAAACGCGCTGCTGCTCATTTTGATTCAATTCGAATCGCAAATCTTCTGATCTGCGATATTTTTCCCGCGGGTGGGTGAACTGTTTAGGTGTGGATTTGGCCCACATCAGGCGGCAGATGAACAATAATGCGGGCCATACATCTCCGGTTGAGATTACACGCCAGGATGAATTGGATCATTTTTACTTGTAGACCCCTCGTCTCCGCGCTCTGGCGCTTCCAACATGGCGCAACAAATGGAAACTACAACTTCTAAATTGGCCCGGATTTGTCAACGATGTGGGAAACATATCGGACAATATGGATGCAAATCCCTGCACTTGTTCAATCCCAAAGAACGCTTAAAAGACCACCGTTGGCTTCCACACTCTTATCAATTTCATTTCACAAACGCTAGCTCTAGCTCTTCTGTCATGCTGAACTGTTTGAACTATTTCTAAGAAAATCTAAGACAAGCGACCGCATCATGTGTGCAAATTTCTACAATTTTATTTCTACAATCTTCAACTATATTATTATTATTTATAAGGATTGGGGCTTTGACGTTCGACGCTTTTTGAAGAACATTTTTTTTTAATATTTATTTGAGTTCTAAACACTTCCAAATATGATCACAAAGACATTTGATTCAAAAATACACAAAGAAACAAAATGGTTTTTAATAAAAAGTACCAAAAATGTTCTAAATAAAAAAATAAAAATTTTAATAACAATATGCTTCTGAGAGTATACACACTGTTGGATTAAATTCCATTCAATAAAATTATTTAAAAAAAGACGATTATTTTAAATGAAGAGTTATTTTTTCTTGACTTTTTGGATTAAACTAGCAAAAGAGTTTTTATCAGTTCTCTCTGTTCCTAAGTTTAGCCTCTTTTAGGATTTTTGGGCGACTTATTTTTTGCACTGCACTTTTACTTTCAAATTGATTGATAATTTCATTCTTTCTAAATATTTTGAAATTTTGTAGGCATTCTCCCGTGCTAAAATATTAAAAAAAAGTAACAAACTCCAAATTTCGAACGTTACATTGGAAAATTTCAAGTATGCATATGTAATACCATTTCTTCGAAAAAAATGACTCTTTTTTTTTTCATTACTAAAAGAAGGAGAATTTAATTTTGTAGCCATCTGTTCACAATCCCATTCCCTTCACAATTGTTACATAGATTTCAAATTCTTTTAATTGTTATTTGATATAAAAGAAATAAAAATATTTAAAATAAAATACAATATATAAAAGAATAATAAAAATAGGCATAGTTACTCTTTGTTATATTTTCCGCAAATGTGAAATATACTCGTAAATTGTAAGGTTGTATAAGTGCTTTCCATATTTTTTTTATTTTCAGTATAAATTTTCCAAAATCAACAAAATGCTAGAATTTATATTAATATTAATAGAAGAAGTATTATTAGAATAAACAAATTTCATTTTTTTATAACAATATCTACTTACTCTGGTCATCAATGTAGAATGTTAATGCTAATCCAAGTCTGCATGCTTACCTGAAACAATAAATTGTACTTAGTGCAAGTTTAATGCTCATATAAGTGAAATGAAAATTTTACTACCAAATATAAAATTAAAATAATATTACTTCATATTATAACTTCTGTTAGGAACTGACCATCATTTTATTTTTGAATGAGTCTTAACTGAGTGATCGATTTACATAAAAATTAATCCTCCAATACTTAAAATTATTTCATGATTATTTGAAGAGATTATTGTTAGTTAATTTCTATAAAAAATTGGCTGCTCCTTAAGCGAATCATGGACTATTTAAGTATATTATATGTAATAATAAGGTCTGTAAATTTAAATTGAGCCACATTTTCAACTCAAACTAAAATACAAACTGAAATTGACATTAACAACCACTTGACACAATTTCAGCAAATTTTAATAATCAAACGCAAACTACATCACATGGTTTAATTAATCCAGTTGAAACATATCGTGGATATTACAAATTACTTGCCGTTCTACCTTTTTGAACAAAATCGACGCCCGACTATAATTGAGTTACAACTAAATAAATGTTTCAAATGTAATACAAAAATCAACTTTAATAAAGTCATAAACATAACAGGTTTCTTTTGTATTTAAAAAAGTACAAGAAAATTGACGACGAATTGGTGAAAAGGGTGAATCCCTTTGAAGTGTGCATCTGTTGGTCTACAGAGATTTGGAACACAAGCTTTTAGCGATAGCTACAGTATTGAACCGCCCAATTTTTAGTTGCAAAAGTACCTCTCCGATTTATCTTTATTTTAAGAAACTCTGCAATATTCATTTGCATAAAGTTATTACCCTCTTATCGACCAGCATTTGTATGTAATATTTTTCACAAAAGTTATGAAATGTCGCGTCCAAAGCAACTACAAAATATCCAAAATGCGTTTTCCTGTTGCGCTTGTAGAATTTAATCCTCACTCACAAAAAGTGACACAAATCGTATAAGTTGTTTGTGTTGTGACAATATAGCTTGAACATGGAAATAACTATTGAAGCGATTTCGAGTAACGTTACGGAAATTCATTCCAATTAAAGCCGACCCTAATCGGCCAACACTGATACAAGTTTTGCATTTTGTAAACAGTTTGCAATTACAACTGCAGGCCAGAGCTTTTTAATTTTTGTTAGTTCCACTATATTTCGAATAAATATCGAATTTTTGGTGTAACTTTGCTAATAATGATTAATAAGTAATAAAGGTAGGGTGGGTGTTTACTGAACAGTGTTAGAATAGTTCCCCCATCAGGAACGTGTATTATTAATCCGATATTAGTTAGGTTATTACGCAGCAGTTTAATGCAATAAGATCAGCCAAGCAATTTAATTGGGGAGATTGATTATGCAAAGTATTTTCGGTGGAAATCAGGGTTCATTTCGCCGATGTCAAACTAAAGAATTTTCACGAATCATTAAGCTCCCTAAATTAATTTTAAACTTTACTTTGACTCCGACAAGATTTCCTTATTGGTATTCTCTATCAGAAGTCGACAAGGTAGTGATAAAATTTCGTTATTCGTACCCTCCGTGCAAGTTTAAGATGGCTGAGAGTGTCAAACTTTTACTCTAAAGCATCAAGCGTCACACCTAAGATTCACAGAAACGTAATTTAAATTTTAAATTAGAACCGATCTAACGTCTGTATTTTTTTCTTGCCTGGAAACAGACAAAAGAGTAAATGAAAATCTGTGTGAGGTAAATTGGTCGAGTTAAAAAATTAGGCCGTTAGTGGAAACTCTGGGGATTTCTTTGCTTCGGATAAACTGACCACAGAGACTCATGATCGCATTACACTGGGCAAAAAGTTTGAGCGTTATTCAATGCAACCGGTGTACCATTAATTTAACGCTAAAAGTTTCCTTACACAACTTTCTTAATTGTTATTATTAACGAATTGTTTTAAACCACCAATTTAGGTGCAAAATAAATTATCCAATGTACAGGGTGTTAGGAAATGGGTAGCAATTTTTTGTACGTGAATTTGTCATGATCAAAAAGTTCTACTGTGTCTGACTGTGTTTTAGTTCAAAAGAAATCAGAAACGGTGTCTCAAACTTTGCATAAATTTCACCTACAGACCTCAGTTATTTTTCTCAAATAAATTCTATGTCAATTTATCACTGTATGTTACGTTTGTTCGTTTTGCAAACAAGTTATGGCAATTCTTGTCTTCTTTACTTTATGAAATGAAAAGTGTTGTCTCTGTTTTGAAAAAACATATTTAAACAAAAACTACGCGCTTGGGAACTATTTTATTTCAATACGAAACGCTGTAACCAGATTCTCTATCACTTTTTTTAAAGAAATTAAACAGATTTTTCGTGTTAGTACCACAAATTCTCAACTTATGTGTTAGAAGTTAATGAATTAGGGGAAGTGAAATTTCAACTTTTCAGAACAAATCCTAAAATTAAAATAAAATGTTTGTTATACAATTGGATTTACGATACTGAAGTTTATTCCACCTTCTCAAGCGTTATTCTTTCGATTGCCTTTACAAAAAATATTCAATGTTTGTAACAACACCGCACTCCGTTTTTTCCATCAAATTTCACAAAAATAACAACTGTATTTTGTTTCTTTGAACAAAAGCAAACCCTCCGTTTAAATTTTACATAGTTGATGTATAAATACAAGAAATGTTTTTAACTAAAACAAAATATCAAAAAGAAAAATGTGACAATACTAATCTCTCGTTGAAGAGAAATGTTGCTTTCGATAATTTGACGGTCCGTCTTTGCGCGCAGCATTTTCTGGTATTAAAAAATCTCGCCGAAAGCTTGTCACATCCAATTTCACGGCAAATGCTTCAAATGCGTTCACTTGAGTGGTCATCTTGAGGGCACCTGCTGCTAGTCCGCATGTGTGAGTTTAGGCTCATATCTTTTTTTGTGTTCATCAATCACAATTTTGAGTTATTATGTGACATTTCATAAATCATTTATTTAGTGGGGTGGACGGAGCCGATTGAAAAGTCAACCGTATTGATTGAAAGTGCAATTAAACGTATCGCTTTATATTTAGCGAACGTACTTTGAAAATGCTGCATCCATGATTCCAGCCGTACGATTCGTTGATCCGTGCAAGATCGAATTACAGACTGTGCAACATGGTGTGAATATCCATTCTTCACCGGACTGTCAACGCCGTCTGTTTGATGTGCGATCACCAGACGCGACCCGGAAAAATTTATTACCAAATGATACATTAACCAGTAATAAATGTGCCACAAATTTTATATTTCTATTTAAATTATTGCACGAGGGCCGAAAGCGTTTCGCTGTAGCCAAGGGTCGGCTTAATTATTCTTTAAACAACATCAATCAATGATGCGGAGACAAAACGTCGACCCTTTTTAAAGATCTTCAGCCATGTCATGACCCGTTTTCAGATTAGGAATCGAAACATTTTTTGTGGTGAAGGATTCTGACAGGCCAATTTATAAAACCGGACTTTGCTAAAAGTAAGTCCTTGATCTTGTAAAAAAATAGAACGTCAGCCCTGATTGGAAGTCGTTGATTTGCTACTCTGCCCATTTTTCCGTTCAAAAAGACATCTATCGATTGTGTAAATATGTATTCATCAAGTTCAGTTTCAGTTATTTTTAAAAATATGCTATTAGTAATAACTAATAAGAACATAAATTGTTTAAGAGATTTTGTTTGTGTTGCGTTGACTATTTTAATATTGTTAATTTTTATTACTTAGTCCTTTGTTGGCTTTGCTAAGCAAGTTCCGTTAAATAATAGCCTTAAATGAATTAAAAAACGAAATGACTAGCGATCGTTAAAGGTTCTTCTAATCTTGAGTAAAAATCGGTCAGATCTACTACAAAGCCACGTTTACGGACTTGAACAAAAACCCTTTGCAAAAATGCTCTTAAAAGTGATCAAAATAAAGCACTTAATATTTTAATTAAATCATAGTCAGACACAATAAGACATTTTGAACAAGAAAATTACAACAAAATAAAATAAATTTATGCTAATAATTATAAATCTTTTTTACGTTGCACAACAATAATAATTAAAGCAATGACAAATAAGAAGTTTCAGAAAAACAATAAAAAGTAGAGAAAAAATAATGCACAGTAGAACAGGTGACAAAAAAATAGAAAAAATATAGTCGGGGCAACAATTTGTATTCCTTTTTCATTAAATATTTTTATTTTTTTATTACTTAATGCATTCTAAGTTATGTATTTTGAATTAACTCGGCGCAAAGTTAATACTGTCGTTCATTTCTACTTTTCTGTCGTTAATTTATAGTTTTCTGTTAATTTGTATTTTTTGTCACTAATTTGTACAATCGTTTGAAATATATTTGTTTTCCTTTGAGCAACTAGAAGTATATATTTTTTGACTGGCACTTGTACACCCTGTATCTATACTAATACTTGAAATCAAAACTGTTGTTTTCGCTTAATTATTACAATTTTGTTAATTAAAAGATCCAAAGTTTGTCAGTATTAAACTAAATTATGCGTTTTGCGTTTTAATAACACGTTTATTGACGAAAAAATAATTTAATTCGTGGTATTAGTCTCGCAACAAAAATGCCTTTTTCTCTCGGCCAAGCCAAAAACAATTTCAAAATCAATAAAACTTATTATTAGAGGAAATGAAGCATCAAACACAAACCATCAACAATAATGCCTTCATGTAAGTGACTTTATATTGTGTGGTTCTATATTGGCCGTCTTAGCTCTTCAATTAACAAAATCCTATCAAAAACTGAAATATGCCAAAGAATACGAGTTTGTTTAGTTAACTGTTTAATTTTCGTAATTAAAAAAAATTAGACATTAGTTTCAGTTACTAGTTACGAAAATATTTAACATTATTATCACGGGTGTCCATAGCAGTAACGTAATTAATATCACTTGCTAATTAAGCCCGAAATTGCCAAGTGCCCTTTTTATTTGCAATCGGCATCGAAATTCCTCTTTCCAAACTTGAAAGTTGGTTATGATTGATGATATTTTCAGGCCATTCAAATTGATTTGTTCGCAAATATCCAATAAAATCTCCCGAATATTGGCCAAATCTATTTTTTCTCCAAAGTTTTCAGCGACTTGCCATAGGTCCAAATCAATAAATAATTTCCATTTGCAAATACATAGTAAAATTCGCGAAAAAAGCAGCCATCAGTATTCCATTAGCCGATGTACTTTATAATTTGCAAATCTCTTTATGTCGCACTAGTCATTAGCTAGCTGTGCAAGACCTAATTTCCCATGTCGCCATCACACGCACATGGGGGCGGCTCTTCACTTACGTGTAATTACCAATAATCAAATTGTCATTTCCAGACAGTTTGTGCTAACCACAGTGGAAACCGAGTCAACCTTTCCATAGATAGTGCAGGTGTACGCACACATGTTTGCCCTTTTATTGACACGTCTAATTGGGTGCCCATTGGTTATTGTGACGCCTCGCTCCATAATTAGCTCTCGGGAGTTAATTTCCTTACCGATCGAGATAAATTCGAATGATCCAGATAACTTGCTGTATTCACGTTTCATTTAAATCGCACCAAATAATTACCGTGTTTGTTAACATTGCCGCCGTTTTGTTTCGTTTCATGTTCCACATATCGCATAATCCCGCTAAATCAACTGATAGATTCCAGCATTCCTGCCAGTGTTCGAGCTTCTGAAGCTTATTGTTGGCGCATTCTTGCCGACATTCTCGATTCATTTCACAGCTTAAAAATACATTGTAGGAAATACGACGCACGGTTTATAAACAATGGAAACAATAGGGAAGAAGCAAACAAACGCAAAAACAAACGATAACTAAAACTATTTAGCGAGCATTGTTAGTTGTAAGCAAAGTCTTCTATTGACGAATGTTTTCATCTTGCCCCAAAGTTCCGAAACCGGGTTTAACGCTCAACTGAACAACAAATCGGCGGAAAAAATACGAGCACTTTGCAGACATTGCAATTAGCCACCGACAACTGCTTTTTAAACACTCGCCGAACTTTTTAATTCAATTTATGGACGCGGTGTGAGAAGTTCTTAACATGCATTCGAGGGTTTTATTCGTCGAAACGAAACGAAAACAAAGTCTGATGTGCAATTAAATTCAAAAATTCTTGTTTTCCGCCGTCATGGAACTAGTCGATAGTAAAAATACTTTTGATATTTACTGCCCTTGCAGTTATGTGCACTTTTCAAGCCACGGTATTCCGATAGGAATACACAATGTCAGCTTATTCTTAACGGTACAGTAGAGCTGCCCTCAGAATGCGATGGGAAAAAATATAAATCGGAAGTTTTGAGGTTTTCTCGTTGACATGACATGGCTTCCACAATCCTCAGCAGCTTTGAAATAAATTGTTTATGTCTGGAGAAATATGTGAAAAAGGAAAAGTAAATACGGTTTCAGAAAATTATTATTGGAGACGGTTTGAAGTAATTCAATTTGCCCGTTCAAATGATTTTTGTTGTATAAAAAGAAAAACATCTTTCACTAAATTAATTAAACGTTAAGTGGCCTTAACTCGTCAGGAGCTGAAAAACTCGATGTTTCCATTTATAAAATAACACAACATAGTTTAAGCTGCAAATAATTGTAACAGTTGCAATATTTCGTATTTATATGAAGCTATCTAAAATTATCCATATTCAATAAGGTCTAAACGCGTATTCAATTCCTGTCATATTTGGTTATACGAATGGAAATTAGAAACGTATTTAGATAACAAAACATTAATTATATGGAGAGTGAACTGTTTCAACCAATTTGTAAATGACTGAATATGTATGTACCATCTTGTGTTGACAAGATGTTGATGTTCTAATTAATGTAATTACCCGAACGTACTACGCAGAATTTGCTCATATTTATTTAAAGTTTTCGTTTTTGGTCTTGGAACTTTTGATTAGAGACCGGATTTTAGTAAACTTTCCTGACACGCAATTTTTACGAGCTTTTCTTAAAACTCGAAATAAATTAGTTTTGAAATATTTGACTCTCTAAATAGTTTAGTTCATAAACATAGCAGAATCGACCATTTTATTAAAAAAAAAACGATCCTAAAACCGATTCACTGGTGTCCCATTTGTCCCAGGAATAAGTAATTGACCAATAAAAATATAAGAGTCACCTCCTACTATAAAACAGGCGTTTTATACAATCATCAGGCCTTCAAAGCTAAGTAAAAAAGTGTTGTTTAATTATTTTGTCAGCCAAACCATCTGTAATTTAGCTGTTTCGTAACATTTTCTAGGTTGATATAAACTCTTACGAAAAAACAAACTAATTTTACAACAGCAAATTCTTTAAAGCTTATTTCGTATTGTTTGTTTTTTATGTTTTTTTTATGTAATTTAATGCAATAAAAATTATGTTTTTATATTTCCTGTAGAAGGGATTAATAAAAAAACGTATTCTAAGTTACCAGATTTTAATACCTAATTTCGGTTTTTTGTACAACTCTTTTTGACACTAAAATAAGGTTTTTACTTATGACAGGCCAAACAATTTTTACAATAAAAGGCAAGAAAGCACTACATGATTTGGAAGTTAATAGACATAGAATTTAAATAAAGGGGAAAAACTTGCTGGTTTTCTGATACCTATAATTTCGAAAATTACAGGTTTATACGCCTGAAGAAATACAAATACTTAATAAATGCTTAGGAATGCTTTTCAGCAGAAAATGTTCAGAAAAATGCAGCAAAAAACTAAATACCTAAATTGTTCTGTTCTAAACCGAGTTTTAAACATAAAAAACAAAAATGTAGAAAAAACCTATACTTTATTCCCTATTTTAATTAAACCCTATAATAAAAAGCTTTATTCAAACTGAGCTTGATGGACATCCGAAAATATTCATTCAATCAATACGTTAAAAGCGAATGTGATGATGTAGCCTTGCATAATTCAAAAGACATGATGACATTGTTCGTCCGTGTACCTAATTAAAATTTTACATCTAAAACATTATCCCCCCAAGTCTTAAATTAATTAATATTGAAGTGGAAATAGTGACTTTGTGAAGTGACAGTAAAGTGTTCAATCCGTGTCCTATCTAGTATTTAAAATTGCAGGAGGCCGTAAATTTTATGAGTAATAAGTGGATTATAACAACCCTTCGACCGTTCATTTATAAATTCGATGACGCTATTGAAAACGTATTCAGCAAAGTGCAAAGCACACAATAAAACTTGGAGACTTTTACGTCACATGACTTTAATTTTTCAATTAATAATTTTAGGGCGGTGTGTTTTGTCAAGTTGTTGGTATCCTATACAAACTGGATTAATTATTGAAGGCCTTCCAAGGCGACTTGCTCAGTTATGCCCATACAGGATTCTTGTTAATTGCGAATTAATGGTGCCATGAAAGATGTAGGTCTGGCTGGTTGCGAGTTGTCTTGGGCTAAAGGTAAATGCACCAGCCCTCCGCCCATTGTGGTAAATATTTATCAAGTAGGTAGTAGAAACTTAACTCGGTGTGATAATGTAAATGTATGTGCATAACACAGTCCGAAATTCGAGAGAATATATTCACAAGGCAGCTCCAATTTCGATGAATCTGCACACAAAACCTAAACCGACGCTAACTAGAGTGGACCACTAGGGCTATGCAAATACTATTGATTACATTCAATTTGACAAGCTCCACGCCGAATCCTATAAGACAAATCCTAAGTGTTCAGGTTTCTATCTGAATTTTCACTAATTGGATTGATTTGCATGACTCGAGTAATACTTCAGATGATCTGCTTTCACAATGGAAATATCCCTTCTTCCTTCATTTTATTATCTTCATTAAAATTATCGAGGGCACGGAAATCCGCTGAACTGAAAAACTATCATCTGATTTGTTAATAGACTAAAGTGGCATTTAACCAAACAATTCTGTTATTTAACAACGATTTTTAGTTATGAACATTACAAAATTATGAATTTAAATTTTAATTATACTAATTAGCAAAAATTTTATTCAACATTCTTGCCATTGCTAACTAAACGTAATTAGTTATTGATGCAGCATACAGTGGTAATTGCAACAGACAGGCCTTTGCAAAATTACAAAAGTACATAAAACACCATCATCCCAAATAATATCAATTGGATACTAATATAAATTCAATTTAAACAAAATTCCGTGTTTCGGTTTTAATTATTTTTCTGCCCTCTCGCGTTAGCAGACGCCTAGACTGAACTAAATGTAAAATTGAAAACACCAAAGCGGAATACCTACATTGGTAATTTATTTTATGAATAACTAAAATTCCTAAAAGATTAAAATCTAGCAGTTACGGACATTGTGCTTTGTAACATTGTAAGCTAAAGCTGCAACATGACATAGATGTTTATAATTTTATGAGACTATATTATGGAATCTCTTGAAAAAGAAAATGCAAATAAAAACAAGCGGTAATCTCTTGTCAGAGTTTTACACAACAAGCTAATAAAAGGACTTCAATGTTTTAAAGGGAACTTTACATCTTCCTAATAATACAAGATTTACAAAAACTTTCTTATAAATTGTTGCACTATGGTGTGATTTTTCCGCAATTTACTCGCACAATCTAACGTAATTAAAATGTTGCTTGCATTTTAATTAAAATGTTGCTTGCATTTTAATACGTAGCTTCAAGCACTAATCTTGTGTGAGCGTCACTTTGTTGCAATAGAAACTTGTAAAGGAGGAATAAAAGGAATAAACTACACGGATACTAAAGTGTCGTCTACTTCACTGCGCTATTATTTAAATTGTTTATGCCTGATTTTCCTGACGCTCAAGGAAAGTGAACAAAGGAAATTTTTTTCAAAAAATGTAACTAGTGCGAACATAATCGCAGATTTAGAAGCGCATCAAAATAACGGAGGTAATTTCCCCTTATTAATATTAATTTTAAATAGCTACAATAATTATCAGTATTTGTCACATCAACAGGTTTTATGCACAATTCAGTTTCATTAATTTTGAAATGAAATGGTGAATAATGGAAATGCAATAAATGTAACATTACGGCAGCTACCTGAAATTAACGTGTTTGCATTGACAAGAAAATTAAAATTTAAAGGAATAAAAATCTGAGGTCGTAAATGGCTAGAAATTAGACGCTCGGCCATTTTCTAATTTTGTTATACAAAATCACATACGATTTTTTTTAGAATTGTAGATAAATTACAAAGAGGTGAAAGTGCCTGAGTGTAAAACTTGACTCACCCAATTTACAATTTACTAAAAGTGAGAAAGAACCTTTTTATAGTTTTGGCTTCTCAAAGATTATTAAATTGTTGATTTAAAAACATATCTCAAGTTTCAAATAATATGAAATATGAAATGAAAAGCTAAAATACTTGAAGCTTGAGAAACAAAAAATCTTTATTTGTAAAATAAAATAATTATGAATTTGATGTAATGATTTTAAACTAAATACTAATAAAAAAATCGTATATTAAATTAGAAAGGTTAAACACAACTGGAGGCTGTTTAAAACTGAATTCAGAATTGGGGAAAAATAAAAAAGGTGTCAAATATTTCCATTTTTAACAAAACAAATTTATTCCAAGTTAGGAAAGTTTCCTAAAATCCGGTCCCTAATAATGAAGTTAGGCGGAACGTCGGAAAGCTCACATAGGCAGTTTTCGTATAAATTTGGTCCTTTGTATGTCCGCGGTCACAAAAACACTCTGTGTTACTTTAATTGGACATGTGTGTGTCCTCAAACATCGGCAGTGGCGGAAATGGAATTTGGGTGTATCGGAAGCCCAAGAGGTTACTCAATCATTGTTTAAAATTTAATAGGTTCGTGATGTTCTCGATTTCAGCGCGGGTTCCTTTTAAAGGCGCAGTATATCAGGAGGTGGTCACTGATCGAGAACCTTCACGGCGACGTCCAATTCCGTTTTGTTACGATCCCTGATGTTTTCCTATTCAATGGCTACCGAATTCATCAACCCTCTCCACCGTCAAAACAACATGGTAAATTGAAACCAAACATAAAAGTCTTCGATAAATGTGCCGCTTTTATAATTCAACGCGTTTAGATTGCATTGGAACTGTCTAAATCAACACAAGCCGCATAAAAGGCCCATACAAGATTACAAAATGATTCGTGCATTTTTCTCTTGTGTTCCACATTAACATTACAAAACAAAACAAGAAAGTTAATTGCATTGCATAAACTACTAAATAAACCATATCATGATTCTTGTATAAGTGAGCTTATCGATAAATTCAAACAAACCTGAAAATTGGAGCATCTATTTTTACAAACACGGCGGTGAGCAATGCCCCAGGTTATCAAATATTAGAGAAAATGTACCTGTGCTTGAGTTTTTTGCAAAAATAACACGATAAACGTTTTTAAATTGTCGTCTTTTATTTTTGCTGCAATTGCAGGAAGAGCGGAATAACCCAAATAGCTATTGCCCTCCGAGCAAAATTTTAAACTTAATTAAGACACATTTCGGTTAATTACTTATATTAAAATAGTTGTACAGTTTCACAAAACACGCTCAGGTGCATACATTTATTACGTTAGGTTGGTTACTTGAAGCTAAACAAACTGAATTTTACGTTTTTCCACTTTTTGATTGCTTTATCAGGTCAAGTGTTAATTTTGAAAAATAAAAATATCTACATAAACGACTTTTAGCCCTTTATAAAAGTTTCTATTCCAAGTTAATGAGCAAAATTTGGTGAAAATCGATTCAAAATTACACTAATTGAAAGTGAATGAATAAATCAAGATCTTCTAGAATTTTGTAAATTTCTGGGAGCGCGGATAAGGGAGCCTTATTTGTGGCCCCATTTCAAATGTGTTCATAATCCTTTTATCAAATACATACAAAGTGACTTTTTGTTGGAGGCAATAACCGGCCAGGCAAATCCTTTCAGATCTGGCAGAAGAAGATGTAAGGATTTGTTTTTAAAACGACCGTGACTCAAGTCAGAACTTTGGAATAACGTAAACACATTGCTACCTATGCAAATGGTACAGAAGGACTTTTATCTGTGAAAAGTAAGATTACCGTGGCAGATTATGCATTGTCGACTACTCAGATGCAAATGCACAGCTGAAACGCTTAAAAAACGATCCTTGAAAATTGCTCAATTTCAGAATTTACGTTTTGTTTTTCTTATGGAGAAATTTAAAAACAAATTTAGTTTTGTTTACTCTTTTGTCCAAAGGAAATGCTGAAATAACAGAGATTCCTCTAAATATGCTCTAAGCTGTTAATTTGAATTTCCAACGAGATTTTAAGTAATAGGCTCTTGTATTAGATATTTGAAGTTTGCAAACGAAAATAAAAATGCTAACACATACGGCTCGATCTTTGGCCATTCCCCCGTGATTTCCCAATCTTTCCTTTGTTTGTAGCTCTCTGAATTTATTTACCGCAAGTTTGGATGTATTTTTAAAGCAAATTTTTACATTTTCCACATAGAAAATGAAATCGATACGTATATTTTGTTTAGTTTATTTAAGCCAAACTGTTCAACAAAGCCTTGAACAGCAAAAATACAAAAGATTTAACTTTGCACAGACTTAATAAGTATATAAAAAAATCGTGCGCTTACGGAGATTTTCATATTTGCCTGTCTGTTATCTCTGACATGGGTTTGAGTATTAAATATTTGTTATACAAACTTTCAAACAAAAGCTTTTTTAAGTAATCATATTTAATCAGATCTGTCCAGTGACTCAAAACTTTTACGCCAGAAGATACATAAACGAGACCTAATTTTCATAAATTTCAAGTTTTTAAATTTAAAACAATAACCCCGAAAATGTTATCCTTTCAGGTGGATTAACCTTTGCAATAGATAATTAGTTAAATTATGCCAAAAGTTTTAATTCAATTGTGATTTGAAGTGAAAAAATTACAATTCGCTGCTTTTAAAGAAAGTTAAATATAAAAAGTGCGAATTACTTCACTTCATTCTTTGGATTTAGAAGGAAACTTTTAATTGGATTGAAAATTTGTCTCTGCGCCGAATATGTTATATTTATCTTTTTGGTTAAGGAAACTTTATTGTCCTGCAGCTCGCCGAATATTATCGGTGACCAAACACAGTTGCAAAGTTTAAACATAGTAACCGGACAAATCAATAACCGATAAATTTGTGATTTAATAAAACGTAAAAATGTTACATTGTTTCTATTTTAGGCCAGCTCGCGTGTTTATAGATAGCCATTACATACGAAATAATTTATTCAATAAAACATGCGACAAGGACATTTTTTACAATTCCCGTTTTGAGGACGATTTGCAAAATTTAATTACTTGTTAGTAAGGATATTGGGATCGGATATAAATCAAGTCATAGACACCAGTCGCTATTCTAAACTTTTAATTAAAACAGCACCAGGTTTTTGTGCGAAAGCTCTTCTTTCTGTAATTCTCCAAACCACACCGTTTCCAATTTCTTGTTAACTGTTTTATTAAACCAACCAAACATTCCTATTTCCCTAAACGTTCACTTTGCTCTAATGAATTTTCAATGAAAATATATAATATTCATATTTAAGAAGGATACGTTAAAATCACGTGAAAATATCTCGAGACAGATCCTGAAATTAATTTAATTTTCTCATGCTCGTTATGATAATCGTTTTACTTCAAAGCGTCCTTTGTTCCTTTTCCTTTTGTAAATCTTATTAAATTTAAAGCTGATTGATTAATTATCAATTTTATTTTCGATTACTGTGTGTCTGAAAATAAACTCATTCAAACAAACTCGATTTACCTGTAGGCTAAAAGCCTTACGTATCATCATGATCGCTTCGAACAAAATATAATTAAAACAGGATTCTGTCAGCACGCGATGATTCTGTT
Organism: Tribolium castaneum; assembly: GCF_031307605.1. NCBI lineage: Eukaryota > Metazoa > Arthropoda > Insecta > Coleoptera > Tenebrionidae > Tribolium > Tribolium castaneum. The sequence goes on from NC_087394.1 coordinate 34,125,143, forward strand.
AGTTGTATAAATATGCGAGAATCGTTAAAACGACGAGCTAAAATAATAAAAAGCAAATTTCAATTATCTGTAATGAGGATTTCGGTTTATTCGCGTGTATCTAACACAATCATAAATTGAAATCAATTTTCATGTAAAATGAATGCAGTGTTTACAAAAAGACCACTTCAGAATAAAGGGCTGTCGCATAAAAAATAATCCACCAGTTCATTTAAATTGTACAACTATGCAACTGTGTAGCTACAACTACCAGCAACAAAGTTTGGAGCTAGAGGACTGGAAAGTTCAGTTACCATTAATTATTATAAATACATAGTTGTTCAAAAGCAATAATTACTGCGTTACTTGCTCAAAGCTAATCCAGGATTGCACAACTAATCCTGGTTTCCACGCTGGTGACAATATTGCAAGCACGTAATCCACATTTTTCAGGCAAAAGAAATTTTAATTGGTTGGTCCCTTCGATTAGATTATCTTGCACGTCAACAAACCACCAAATGTGCTATAAGCATTAAAAGCTCCAGCTTCAACGCTTCTTTTTCGTAAATAACACGACCCTCAATTCAGTTTTGTGATACTTTTAACTGTATTATTATTAATTACGCCTGCTGTATCAAATGTAATTTCACTTCTTGTTAAAAGTCGGAAAATCCGATTAAACCTGCCATATTCTTGTTAGATTGAGCTTGTACGAGGTAAATGTGAAACGAATTTATCTTAATTAACTATGAATTGACTATTTGGAGAAGGCGACTAATTAACAAATCCAGCTTAAATAATGGAAAAAATTCCTAGCGTTGTTGTAAAACGCTTTATTCACGAATCCTTTGGTAGAGCTAGAAAGACTTTCAGCGCAGCTACAATTCAGAGTTCTAGTTTCCATTTGCTGGATATCAGGATGACCCAATTAGACACGATGTAGGACAAAACGTGATCTTTTATTATTTTTTTTTTCGCTTAAACATTCACTTGAATCGATAAGCACAATACAGTGTCTGAAGAAAGTTACAACGACTTGAAATTTAAACGTTTTTATCTATATGGTGCTCTACATGATCATTTTTACGACGTGGAGCTCGAAGAAAGTCATTACTCGCTCGTTTTTTTTCTTCTTTATGTGCAAAAAGTCACTAATAACAGTCACCATCAATTTTTGTCAAATCTGTGCTTTTGTATTTTTGTTTCTAAACTCATTACAAGGTGCTAGTGTTAGGAAAAATTGGGTTTGCAGTGTGTAATGCTTCCTTAATGGTATACAAGATACATAGAAACGGAGAGTATTATTGGAGTCTTGAGGCGCTAATAGAAATGGGAGGACCGGAAACACTCCGGACATTTGGGAATTGGGGAAATTGGCGCTGTTCACACAGGCATAGAGTTCTCTCAACGGAGAAACACCACCTTCGTAAATGTTTACGGCTTCGCAGATAATTAACCCCACAAAACAACAACTACTTCGACTATTCCTATTTAGAAGAAACACTCGAGGAAAACATGGAAAAACCACAAATCCTAATTTGAAAACTTAGATTTGATGTTTGTTTAACACCACTTCTTCCTACTTTAAAAAAGAACAGAACTGTCCAGTGAAATTCAGAACACGTAGCACTCACATTAGAAATCTCTCGCTACAATTTTCGGACAGGGCAAAAAATTGACTCGGGGCGATGTAGAATTGTAATGGAATTTGTTTTTCATTTAATAGCACATCCAGCATAAATATTTAAATAAACAGTAGTCATGTTCGATAATTTGTTTAATTTCTAACTTGGCTACTAATTCACAAATTTTCGATTCCTGAAACGCCTCCTGCCTTATTGTAGGAATAAGGATAAGTTATTGTACCCTGCGGAAACATTTAAAACATGTGACAAATTACCTGGATTTGTTGGACTTACAAATGTTTCATTCCCATTGTATATGTTGCCTTCTCTATTGCTAATTTTGCCTATCCACTGTAGAAAATAATTCTTGTTTATAACGGAGGAATCATGTTATAATAAATGTATTTTTAAATTAGCTGTTTTTCGGCTATTTTTGACATTCTTTCGCAAAATAATTGCATTTCTAGCTAGTTAAATTTAAGCTTGATTTTTGTAAAACGTGCTTACATGCTTGAAAAATACAAACGTTGGTCGATTTTTTATTTTTTAATAAAATTTCGCTAAACCAAAGCATTTTTGTCAGAAAAACTCCTTGTTGCGTGTTAGAAAAATACTGTTTTATTTAAGAAAAAAAATCGAAAGGACAACAGATTGTACAGATTCCTAAGAAACTTTAATTCAAAACACAATACTCAACCCAACTAATTCATAACTTTGCAACCTCTCACAAACAGGTAAACGGAGATAAAAGATAAATATCAAATTTGCCTCCAGAGTTCCGTCCTATCTCTAGCACAAACCCCATTTATCCAATTTTATAACTTCAGCAGGTTTCAATAACAATGTCAGAAATTTTTTAATTTATGGCGATAAACTAGCACCTTTTAAATAAAGGTTTAGAACAAAGCTTTTTCATGCGCATATTTAAATTATATTATATTTTCATTACGTTATGACATGATATGATTAAAATGAAATTTTATTACAGTCATGAGCTACTTCAATTACGTTTTATTTAATACGGAGTTTGATCTTAGACGCCGCTCTAAGTATGTGTAAAGGGATAAGGAAAACGTTCAGGAAACTGCAAAAATTGTAATAGTAATACACATTATAATACATAAACCCGTGGAAAATTGAACTATATGATTTCATACACATAATTAGTAGGGCCAGCAAATATTTGCTACTGCATAGAGTTATGTAGATTAATAACTGCAATAATGCAACCAATTTATACACAATTTTTAAACGCATTTAATTCTGGACGGTAGTCAACCAAAATGTGGGCAATTTCTGATCTCGTAATAAACACAAAAAGCGTTTAAGAGCCGTTCCAAACGTACCCTAAGGTTTTGTTAAAATCTTTCCGAGCAGCATTTCGTCCATAATGGTTTTTTCGGTATTTTAACATTTACGCTAAATTGTCGGAAATAGCACTCGGCAGTGGTTTGTACAAAGAGAAAATGCGAAAGTAAGGCCATACTTTGAAATAACAAGGTGTAAAGCTCTCTAAATTGCTTTTTGTTATAGAGGACGGGAAATTTTCGTTTACACACAATGAAATTTACAAACAGAGAATGAGCAGAACGAAGATACAGTAAAACTGGAAATCGTAAGCAAAAATCGGAATTTCCATAAAACTGCATAATTGACCTCGATTTCAATACAACTGCAAGAAAAAACGGTGAATATTAATCTATACACCGTTGGAATCATTTAAATACATCACGTGCCTGAGCGATCCTTTCATTCGTAGATCAGCAAATGTAATATAATTTATAACGTGGAAATTCTGTGAGTTATGGATTCGGATTTGCATTGATTCAAAACTGACAAATCATCAAATCTATGGCGGCGCATTAACCTGTTCAAACCCCAAATATTTGCAAAGAAAATTAATCCAAAGCAAACACCGGTCAGGCCTGTGTAAAATTATTAGAATTTAATAGTTGACATGAGTTTCTTTTCTGGGTCAGCATTTGCCGGTGGAATTAATTGAAGAAAAGGCGGTGTGTCACAAACAAGCCTTCGATATTTCCGGTCGTAACTAATGAGCCCCATTAGGTGTACCACTCATGCTTTAATTTTGAGGTGGGACAGAAGCATGACCAAAAATTAGTCAGTGTGTAAAACATGTACTTCCTCTTTGTTAATTACTTTGTTTCTACACTTATGGGGAGATTCAAACTGTTGTAACAGCAATGAATGAAATTTTCATTAAAGGTACACAGACGAGTCGAAATATTTTAATTTATTTCCCGGATACAGGATCAATAGCGTCCCGAGTACAAATCAAAAGGGACAATGAAGGGACTATCTCTTGGGATAAAGAACGACGCGGTAACCCTTCCTCATTATTCCAAAGGAATAAAGCACCACAATAACTCACACTAATTATGAATTTACAAGATATGCGTTTAAGGCCCAAAGTGTATTCTGCGTACGTAGCGTTGATTACAAAATAGACGAGTTTTTATGTTGCTAAAATTATATTTTCGTTCGCTTTGTTCGGAGCAATATGTTCGTTAATTTGTGGCTAGAAAACTAGAATCATGTATTTTATAATCCCGCTTACATTGCGAACTACTTGCCATTGAAGCGAGAATTAACAACAGAAGTTGGCACAATAATATTGTGGGTATTCACTTTAATCGCAATTATCTACAGACGTGTATTGTGTTTTGCGCTCAAAATCCTTCATTTATTCCTATATAGCCACAATCTTGTGTAGACCCAAGTTAAGAACTAAAGTATATCGTTTATGGGCTTTACACTAGTAGAGGTTTAAATCATCCGCATTTGATGCGTTTCATTATAATATTTATAATCAAACCGAATAAACTTGCAAAATAATAATTTTCATGTAACAAGTAACTTTTAAGTAAAATACAAATGTTTTGAAAAAACAATACTACAATAACTTTACCGTACAAGCTGTTAGTTTCTTCTAAAATCAAACACTTGCTAAAAAATCGCAATTCTGTTTATATTATGTTTCTACTAACTTAGGTACTTCTATTTAGTTTATTGATTTTCAGAACTGATAGTAAATTAAATTACTTAATTAAAATATGAGATGCAGCTCATTTCACCCGTTTCGCTTTGACATTAATTGAAACAATTTTCAAATAGGTTTTACGTCAAATTAAAGTAGGATTATTGACTGTTTTTTATTATTTTTACTAGAATATAGAAACTATTTTTAATTAATTGTGTCTTAAACATTAAAATAAGTTATACAGAATATCAGGGTAATTCACATAATATGTCAAAATTTATAAAAATTAATGCACTGTATTAATAGGTATAAAAAATAATAAAAATTAACACCTTTAAAAAATCTCTCTCAACTGCCCTGTTTAATTAATCAAATGTCACAAAAGTGCTAACTTTTATGTTACAGGTAAAAGTAAAAATGCTTAGCCAAAAAAGTACTTTCAGGATTAGGCATCTTTATTTTTATTAATTTACAAATTTTTACCATAGTATCTGTAACAAATAAATAATTGCTAATTATTATAGAAGAAAAAACTAATAAGAACACTGGACAAAGTAAAGAAATGATGTGCCTTTTAGACCTTAAGTTTTCAAAGATCGTCGATTTTTGTGAAAGAGAAGTGCGTCATAATAGTTATAGGCAAAGACAATAGCAATGTATTTAAAAATATCTTTTATTCTTTACCAATTTATCTGAATAAGATCGTTTACACCACAAACTAGCATTATGTTGTCTTTTATAATAAACAAATAAATTGAAAATTTCTAAATTAGAGAGAGAGATTTTTTAATAATAGGCAATATTTACGATCACACAAATTCCAAGCAAAGATTTTATCGTTTACTCACCAAAAAATTAGAAAAAATAATAATTATTCAGTTAAGCTTTAGAAAGATATCTAACTTTTAACTAAACTCATCCAAGGCATCATAGCAAATAAATTATAAAATTAAAACGTTTAAAAGTTGCAGTAACAATTAAAAAATGTGTTAAAAATAAACGTCCAATTTATAAGTAACGAGTTACATACGCCAAAAGATTTTCTGATGGCAAATTATAGTTTAAATTTTAATCAAACAGTTGTACTGCTGGTTTAGCAGGTAAACGTTAACCATTCGCAGAATAACACCACTATTTGCTTATCCTAATATGGCATTCCGCTGGAATATAACGAGGGTTAGCCAAGAGAATGGGCTTGGAAATATGAAATGAGGATCACCACCACATGTAGCATCAGATTAAAGTCAATTTTCAAGATTTTTGCAGTATTGAATAAAACAATCACGGGAGAAAATAAAATTGCAAACAATGCAAGGTGAAATATTATGTAGGTGAGGATAATAACTCTATGCAAATTGACAAAGTTCCAGCCTTTGCATTTGAAAGTGAAATAACGAGTGGTTGCATTTCGAGAAGTGAAAACGTTGTGGAAAAGCTAGATAGTCGTGATTCAGTTAGGTTACCGTTTTGATTGATGGTCGTTAATTTCGCCGAGAAACAAAATTAGGAATAGCGGTTTCGGAAAGAGCGACGGTCTCTCCATAAACGCTGTGTAAATTGCACGAGAGCACAAATTCAGTTCAGGGCCCATAAACTTTTGCAAATTTGGTTTTAAATAGATTCTCTCGTTTCGTTTGCAACGCATACGGCACAATATAAAATTTTATTACAATACAATTTCTCAAGAGTGTAAATAGAAATGGGTCTCATTTTGTCTAACTCTAAAGTTCCACTGAAGTTTATTAGGCAGTTACCTGTGGGGAGCGGAAAATGCGCCATAAGTCATTTTCCGCGGAAAGTTCGATTGAATTTATCTTATTATGTAGTCCCGTACCACGCCGTAATAACTTTACCTATACACATTTGCATGTCTAATTGGTTTTATGCAACTCTCGGCATCATCCGGCCGAGGCATTTATCTTCGTATGAGGGCATTGTTTGTTGTGTTCTGAATTGATAATTTTGGCCACTTGGGGAGGAATACGGAACATGAAACGGTGGTTGATTATCAACGTGGACGTTACGCTCCGCTTTTAAACCACGTTTAACCCAGAAGCGCAATCACTTTTAATTACGTCTGGCTGAGATGCGACGAAGGGTTGCACATTTAACTGTCCAATACCACTTACCAACACCCACGCCGATATTAAGTGCCAATCTAAGACGGCAATACTTTAGTTAGCCCAACTTTAATTAGCGCAAATTCTGCACAAGAAACGTCACTCGCTTTGAAATTAGATATTTTAACTTCGGCTTACCTGTAACCAAATAATGCTGTTATGGGCTGCTATTATTTACATATTTTTTAGCAGCAACACAACTTAAACTTCCTGCACTGTGTATATGTTCATTTCATTTATTATAAATAGAAACCTCATTCTAGGAAACTTAACACGCAATTTTTTTTCTTAAAACTCGAAATAAATAAATAAAATCATTACATCAAATTTTTCAATTTTATAGTTATATTATTTTACATCTAATGATTTTTTGTTTCTCAGGTTCCAGTATTTCAGCTTTTTATATACACCATATTCATTTCCAAAATTTTTCAATTTTTCGTTGTTTCAAAAACCTATAATTTCAGTTTTTCAATTTTCTAATGTTCTTACTAAATTTTTTTAGTTTATCACTCTTTTATTAGATCTCCAGAATTCTCATTTTAATAAAAAAATCCAGTCTCTAATTATATAAATATATCGTATGTTGAGTGAAACTTGAAATATTTGCAACTTGTAACATTACCAACATGTTAAATGCATATGGAATGGATATGTGGTCGGAATTTGCAATAATAATATACGTAAATGCATAGCTGAAATGGAAATTTTGCAGTCCGAGCTTAATACGAGCGTATAACATCCTATTAGTTGGTAATTATTAGGCAACTGATTACATTTTTAATCTGAAAAAATGCATTTTTCTGCCGTTGAATTCTATTCAAGTCAGTTAATTTCGATTGCGTTCCGAATCTTCGGGAAAATTTGCTAAGGACACAAAACTTTGGAAGCACAGAAAGCAACACTTAATGATTTATAGAAGAAATCAAAAGTTAAAAAGGTGTGGTTTCGGCAAAGTTACGGTTCCCAACGTTTGCACTTAATAGTTTATTAATGATATTGGTTTGGGTCAAACAGCCGAGAGATAAGAACTCTTTGAATTTAAATATGCATGAAATACGAATGCCCACTTTGAAAGGCAATAAGTAAGCATTATAGTGTTGTTTAATTAAATTTTTAATCTAAAAAATGAAAAAACAATATTGTATTTCCTGCCTTCGAGCTTTCGTAAAATGAAAAGAAAGACAAATATCCATAAAACAAATTACTGTTGCCTTTATGAGTCCAATTACTTATAAAAACACATAAAAAATATTCCCCTACATTACAAATATTTACTGAAACACTGTAATAATAATGAGATCCAGCTTCCAGATCATAAAGCGAGTGGTTTTTTGTTTCAAATACGAAATCGATGTAACTTTAACGACCCTCTAATACCGTGCACAAACCTGAAGATTTGGGATTTGTGGTTGAAAAAATATCCTTATTGTTTTTTGACGTCTGCCGAGTAGAATTTATTTCAAGATATTCCAATTCATGTTAGTGTCAATTTTCACAAAGTAACGATTGTGTGATTCAATTGTAGGACGAAAAAAAATCAAGTTTTGAATCAGCTGTCTGGGCTTAATTAAATTGCAACAAGACAAACATAAATCATTTGCTTGCACAATTAAACTAGAAAGTTTCCAATTCCAGATTCAGCGTGTTTGCGACTTGAATCAGCTTTCAATTTCGAAAAATATTTCCCGAAATCTTGCGGTGGCGTCCAATATTCGATGTTATTGTGTTTGTGAAACTGCTATTTAAATTAGAAGCCACATAATATAATACAATAGGTTAACATAATATTGGCTCTGTTGCGCTTCAGGTTCACTCTGAATATGCATTATTATGAAGTCAATCAACCTCTGTAAGGATGTAAACATTAGCTTTAGATCAATCTAGTAATTAATAAGTACCTAGTCATAATAAAGATCAACACGGTCTTAGCATGTTAATCTTGAGGGCAATATTGAACCGGTTGCCGAATTAGACACTCACACTTTTATTTGGGAAAAAATCGGTAACCGCTGCTCCTATTTGCGCAATAAAATGCAAATGAAGTTTTTACCCTTGGCTGTTTACTACTTCTGCTCCAGAACGGATTGGTTGGTAGAAATCTCGATCAAATGAGTGGCTGACTAGCTGAGCAAACAAAAGTTTTTGTTCTAAAATGGCTGTTTTCCGATGGATTAAACCCCGCACCGGATTCTTTCCGTCATTATTTTGTGTGTGTTCTTGATGCGTAAACAGAATTCAAATGGTGTTTGGGGAACAAATAAATTCCCATAAATTCTAAATCCGTCAAGAGATAAAGCGTTACCTTTCAAGCAGCAAGCGCAGTTATATGCGTGACAATAAATTTAAGGGTGGTGTAGTCAGTTCAGAGTTTGTTTTTGTCAAAGTTAACGGTTGTTATCGACCATAATAACAGTTCAAAGCGCTTATTATACCAGGTACGGGCACAACTCTCAACTCTAAGTAGCTTCTGTCTTCTGATTATTCACACAATGCGCCGTTAAACGAAAGAATTAGAGCTTGCGACTTGAGGAACCCACAAGTGCTCGAAATTTGAAACTATATAACCTTGTTGCTTTATGGATGGAGACAGGAGAGAAAATTAAAAACATCGCAGGAATGTGATAAATGGATGGCGGATGGGAGAAGAGGATGACAAAAATTAAACATTTAGGGGAAAAATATATATGATGGCGCATATAAAACGAAACATTCGCCGGCTTCGAGCTGATCTCTTTTTATTCGCTGGATGAAAATGTCTGCGACAATAATAGTTATGGCCTTTTTATAGTCTTTAATTATTATAATGAGGCTCAGATTTCAGTTAGTCGGTGTAACGTCATTTTTCTAGTCCTTGTCATAATTCCGCTATTCTCTGTTCTAGATCTCCATTTTTCACTGCCGGCCCTGCAACGCTTTGAATGACGTTTCTAACAGACAATAGACAACTGAAACAATCCATTCAGTGATGTGCCGAGCTCATTTCATTATTGGGAACTTACTTGCTTGCTACCGCCCACCACCATATACTGGGTGAAACAATGCCATTAACTACTTCAAAAATTGCAAGAACTTATTGAAAAAATATCAAAATTATTAGATTATTATTATTTATGCATTCAATTTAATTAATTAAATAGCACTAGCGGTTCGTGAGCTCAAAACTAAGTAGAGAGCTAATCAGATTTACAAAACTATTTCCATTTTTTTTCAGCTGTTTCTAAATGTCTAAATAATTATCAAAAGCACACAAAAAAACCGACCAAAAATCATCCAGTTATTTCCAAAAATTACCTTTTTCGATATAATAACTTATTTACTTTGCGAAACTTTGGAATACAGTTGACATTTCCAATTAAAATTCTATTTGGATCTAGTTCACTTAAAACTCGATATAAGTATGGACAAGATTAATATTTTTCCATATTCTTCATAAAAAACAAAACACAACGAACGAAACTAAATTGTTCAAAATCGCTATTTGTGTTTTTTTTAAATTGTTACTTTTTTTAATTATTACTTGCATTTGAAATAAGCCAAAAATAACATTACTTCGACCTTATTTGTTAGATTTATAATTATATTGTTGTGATATTAAGACCTGATTGACAAAAAGCAAAAATTACGTGATTTTGAGCTTAAACCCAATATTTATTTTTCGTTTAAAAAATAAAAAACTAATTATTTTTCGATGTTTCTCTCAAAAATTAGAAAAAACAAGTAGGTAATCAATTAAAAGTTGCTATTTTCGCCTCCGCGTTTTCAAACACTTAAGCACTTTAAAGTAACACACTTTTCTTGGAAAAACTTGCTCAATTAGACGGAAAAATTACTAGTAAAGATCAAAACTGCTATTGCCTTTTTCGGGAATGTCAGCACGTTTTTCAGAATTTTTTTTTTTCGCTAAAACTGTGAAAAAAATCTCAAATAAGTTTGAAGATGTGTTTATTTTCACATGTTGGTTATCTTGTTTCTGAAAAAAAACACGTTTTCTGCAAAATGTCTAAATTGGATCGAAATTAACGTTGGCCTGTTTAGAATGGTTTTTGAGTGCAAAATTTGAAGCCAATCTAAATTATTATCCAAATAATAACAAAAATTACATTATTTCGAGCTAAAAATTTACTTATGTTGAAAAACTTCCTATCAAAACGTTACTTTGATTTACTAAATTGCCAATAAAACGAAATTAGAAACAAGTTTAAACCGACTTCTGAATAAAATTAAAAACAAAGAGGAATATAAAAAAAAATCTATAAACTCAAAACCTTGAATTATGTTCTTAACCACATGTTTGGCATTCAATTTATAATTAGGTCCGCCAGTGAAACCCAAAGATGTGATTAAACACGCTCTGTATTTGCGATATGTAGTCCTAGTCTCTGCTCGACGTAGGAAGTATGGTACAGTAACTTTCACGGTTTGAAACACCCCGCTAGTCGCCCAAATAAACAAAGCGCTGTTGTTAGTGCTGTTGTTGGCATTATAAGGTTTTTTAACCCGTTGATGTCGGCATCGAGTGCAATCGCAAATCACACACAGCATGACTAGAGAGACCGTGGTTTTGTTGGCTGTATACGATCTATCTTCCAACCCCATTGAGATTTGAAGCTTTGAGACGCATACAAATATCAAAAAGCTTTGCTTTAATTAAAAAAGTTCTCTGGTGATGCACCTAATTTCGAAATTGTCGTATGCATCTGTGATACAATTGCAAAGTAGGTTAATTTGGTAAAATTGCACGTTTTGTTTGGGTATTTATATTCAAAGAAACACAATAAGCACGTTTACAAGTTGCTTCTGTTGTTTGATATTAAAAGGTGTTGCCTTACAAGAACAAGTATCGACTGCACAGTTTAACAAAGGGCGAACAGTATACTGTCTATTGTCTAAAACACAAAATATATTTTTCATCGTAAAAATATTAAACAAATGCAGTGGCGTCGGAAAAGTAAATTAAATGTAAACTTCAGTTTAAAACACACAGGAAAATAAAAAAATATTTTGGTGATATACAGAGTGGCCAAGCTCAGCTCCCGTCTTCTGTAGCTCAGTTTTTAGTAAAGTTGGACTTTTGAGTGTCCCAAAAAAGTATGACGTCAACATAATAGTTTTTCTCATGGTTATTACGAATGATATAAAAATGAGTAGAGGTTGCCATTTAAAATACGCAAAATAAATTTCTATTTGTTTCTTGAAAGTTAGTCTTCTTTTCTAAATTCAGCTCCATCTCTTTGTTCTAAAGTAGTTAGAAGCTGTTGATTAAGTTGTATAAAAGGCTTCAGACTAACGAGTGAAAATAAGCCAATCTCGAAGCCTTTGTAATAGAAAATAAAATTCAGCTTAATATTTGTATAGCAAAGTTTAATATAAATCTGGCTACACGCTCCAGGAAATTCAGTCACACCCTGCGAACATAACGAGGGATCAAATTAATTTAATCTTCTGAAGTCTATAAAATATAATCCCGCTGAAAAGTAACATATGAAGTTTACTGGTTTGTAGTAGCTGTCTTGTGAAATTGAAACTTTACATCGTGTACCGAGACGTCTGTTTTTGAAAGGCAGAGAGCGGATGTGCGTTTATAATTAGACAGTGGCAGAGGGGCGGTTGTCTTCGCCAGATGGGTGAAGTACAATACCAGCAAACATCTCGGAACAAACTAACAACTATTCTAATAACTGCTAACTGCATAATGTGGATGGTGTTTGTTGTTAAATTAACCGAAACTTATGGCACTGTTCGCAATCTCAAACTGAAATAACATCCCTAATCAGAACCAAAGCGTTAACAAATCGCTTCACTTTCTTACAACTATATTATCAAATTATTCGACCTATATATTCCACAAAGCGCGAAAATATCGATTTCAAATCAAAAACGGCTTGTTTGGTACAGAGACCAAAATAAAACGATGAGTACTCGCGGACATCAAACAGCCAGGTTTTAAATTGAAACGAGATTACATATTTATGTTGCGTGAAATAATTTTAAATCCCTTTGACTCTTGCAGTTTAATCAAATATCTTCTAAAACAAAGCAATCCCGAATTCAGAAAGCACACAATTGCATTCACTTGCTGCAATAAAAACGTAAAAAGAGTTTAAAACTGCGTTGTTGCGATCGTTGTTACCACACAAAATTAACTATGACGCTTCTAATCTAATATCGTTGATTTTACGGATAATTTTGCTCGAACGCCTGCAGCTATGGAATTTACAGAAACGCTCCATACTACAAAAGCATCAAGCATAAGTAATCAACTAAAGCTGTTATCCTATGAAAATTTAAAGCGTGCTGGATAATATGGGTTATTATTGTAGCAGATTTAAGACGCGACTTAATAAAGAGCAAAATGCCTTTTTAAATCACAAAACTTTTATACTCCATCCTCACACAAACATCTCTTATTCAAAAATTAAATTAAATGCACTGGAAGTATTAGTTGACAATTTCGTAGTTCTTGTTCACTCGCTTTCAACTACATTACCCCGTTTATAATATAAATTACACCTCGAAAAATTTTTGCTCAAATACACTGGTATCAATTTATTGGCACTCAGCTCTACCGAAATAGTCTGATAAACTATTTACTTTTTCAAAAAACTATTTTAAAACGGACACGTTGTATATTGAGAAAGGTGTGCGAAATTTATTTATTTTTGGAGAAAATGGTTGTTTTAGAGGTACAATATTTCAATATTATTTTACATTCAAATTAATTTACCTGCGAGATATTGACGGAGGAAATACTGTTTCTAAGCTTTTGAAGCATAACAGGAAAGAAAAATAACGAAAAATATCGACGTTCTCTCGATTCAATTACTATTACATTATTACAACAAAAATCTAAATAACTTGTAATAAGACAAACGTCAAATAACATTTGTCGATTAGTAAATAATTCTAATAATTTCGAAAAATCGTCGTAGTCACACAGATGCGACTTTAAATTTGGCAGTCTATAATTAGTATTTCCGCCCCCACCTCGAATAATCCGGATGAAGCCATTAGATCACGAAAATCGCGATTTAAACCACATCTAAAGCATTTTCCCCCAAAAGAGTTAATAAGATAAATGTTTGGGTGGTGGGCTTTTAGTATTTAATTGTGCGTCACTGAACGATCGGTCTGTTTTTCCTCCCAAGGAAGGTAAAGCCCTGTTTAGAATGGAAATGTGCCATTTTATAAATCCTCCATCCCACGTCAATAACCATTAACTTGTCCTAATTCGTTCTGGTAAATTTAAAAATGGGTGGGGTCCTTAAGCCCATATCGGTGGGTAAGAGCTTGAAAGGGATTTATTGAAAAAAACGTGCGTTTCGTTGCCGACTATAATAAAAGATTCATAAATTTCAAATATCAAATGGTTTAATAAATGCAGAGGATTATTTATTTTCTTCCGACTGTAGTATGTTTTTTCTCTTATGAAAATGTGGAGGGGCATAAATCACTTTTATTTTGCTTAATTCATTTTAAATTCACCTTAAATTTTCTCGAGGGCTCTTAGGTCTACGAAAGCGGGCGGAAAGAAGAGACAAAACTCGTATGTGTTCATAACATCGATAACCTTGTCTCTATAGCATCATTTGTTTTTTTAATAGAGTTTGTAAGATTAAAATCTTGATAGAAAAAGTTTGAATTCACGAACATGACATTCCCGTATATTTAGAGCGTCTGAAGACAAAGTTAGTTATAAATAGCATCCATATGGGGAGGTGTGACGTTCAATGGGGAGGTGTGACGTTCACCATGAACTTCAGATCATCGTCCGTTGATTATGCTCATTGCTTTATTTTGTCTACTCTTGCTAAATTTAAATTTGGAACGCTTTAAGTTAATTTTTTCCTGCGATGATAATTTAGTTTCACGTTTCACGCTTCTGGTGGTTGGAATATGAATTATTTATTAAAAAAATTATGTAGGCCATAAGGATTACCGCACTTTCATTGTAATTACCGCGATGTTTTATCATCTCTGCGACGAAAAATGAGCTTTTGCGATGTAATTTAAAATGATTGTATTAATAAAAAAAAAACTTTGCGGTAATAAATTTGGAGGGCTTACCTTGGAAGATCATAAAATAAAGGAGTACTCCAAAGCTAGCGCTAAATGTGCCCTCCATTTCTTAAAAGTCACTGGCTATTGTCAGCAAATTACATTTCACAAAACTAATTTACCACTATTTATACCGAACGGTTATTGCCCACGACACACATAAAAGTTTGCCTAATGGTAGTTTTTCAAGTCAGGATGAGCCCATCCAGATTACAGACGCACTTGGAACAGTTTGACAAAGTTTGGTGCAAGTTGGAGAAGGCGCGTAAGTTCGACGCTCACCTCCGACGCTCCTTCAACAGTGCCTTCGACGCCGACGACGCGCTGCTACTGAAACACGGCGTATTCCAAACATTCCAGTGATAATGCTTTTCAACGTGTTCCACTAGGTTGCGCTCGGTGGATTTCGTGCGCTATCGCACAGGGGAATATTATATTCTTTTTCAACAATTTTGCATAAACCGTAATTTATGGACGGAGAAGTACAGTGTATTGTTACGCCGCAATTTTAAATAATATTCGGTTATTATTTGGTGTGGCTTGAAGTTTTCTGATCCCCGAAGAATGCAGTCATGGGTTGTTACCCGATGACATTCTAAATACATAAACATGTTTTTCTCTTATAATGAAGACAATTGCTTTGTTTCTTCTTTAAAAAGCGTTTCATTTGTACATTTGCAAAATGCTCCAAATGTGTTCAACAGACATTCTTAAAACTATATTATTAGGTAGCCTCAAGTTTGCGTACCAACCGCAAGAATGTGCGACACTAAAATAGCAATACTACAATTTAATTATCGTTTCTATTTTTAAAAACAAAAGGACATGCTTCAACTTTCCTCTCAAGTTCTCTTAAAATGTAAAAATGAGACCCGAAATTTTAACAATCTGACGAACTAATGTTTTAAGAACATCTCTCAATGAACTGAGTTGTCCGAAAAAGAAAGTAGCTGCACCATTATTGACCCAATTTTTTGCAATTTTTTTCATAAGCCTTTACGTTATATGAAAAGTTGTTATTTTCTGTTAAATACTTCTTTGCCTGTGAATTTCTTCAGAATTTTTTGCTCAAATACATTTAAACATCGTTGTTTTAGAATAAAACTAGAAATAATATAATAATAATAATAATAATAATAATAATAATAATAATAATAATAATAATAATAATAATAATAATAATAATAATAATAATAATAATAATAATAATAATAATAATAATAATAATAATAATAATAATAATATATAATGATAATATTCTTAATTAATTACATTTAATTATAAAGAAAAGTAGAAAAAATTTGAAAAAAATCACATGTATAGAAAAAAATGTAAAGCATGTGACTTGTGTTCTGGGCGACTATTAGTTTTTGAGATAAAGTGAAAAATACTTCTAGCGAACTCACTCTGTAAGTACGGACACGATTTAAATGGATCAAATTAGTGTTAACACAAATTTTTACGAGTTAAGAAAAAATATAATCGTTTTAGCCAAATATTAAGCAAGTTTAAATCTTCGAAATCATGATAGTCGTATTTTTATGTAAAAGAAGATTTCGTTGCAGACCTTTGTCGTAATTAGTGTTAAATATGGAGGTGTATTTTTTAGTTTGTTTAAAATTAACTATAGTTAACGGATCCGTTGTGAAAAAGAAAACACGTGAACAAATGTTATTTACGAGCAGAACATTGTTTCCTGCTTGTCTTTTCACTAAAGTGCATAGTTCAAATTTCCAACGTTCTAAAAATCAAACGCTTACAATGGTCACAAAGAAACTACAAGGTAGCTGAAGTGTTCTCGCATCTTGACCGATAAAAAGTGTCTCGAAATTCTGGCCACGAACTTCTTTTTCCTGAAGCAATTTATCAAGGAAACATTCCCTTTTAAATTTTCCGCTTTTTAAGTTTTTAGGACGAAAACAATTTCAATTTAACCTTTTTATAATACACAACAAAATGTTAAAGTAAAATAATAAGAATAGATCATAAGAGCGAATTTTCTGAGACAAAAAAGACCACATAAGCTGTATTATCTATTTTATCTTTTCCATTTTCGTAATTCCGTGATTCAATTAATAAAAGCGCGCGTAGGAAAGCAACAAGTTAAAAAGATTGCGTTACCGGATCGATTCACTTTTAGCTTCAAATAAGTAAAATTCGTTTGAGGATCTCTTATAATAAATCTTGTGTACTAAAGTCATTAATTATTGCTTGTTGTAACTGGAAATTTTTGTCTTAATTTTTTCTGTAGGTTTTGTGTTTTTTTACAAAATCATCACAAGTTACAAATTCAGTATTTCTTCCACTTTACTTCTTTTGTTAGAAGGAAAAACCTATCGCATTCAGTGCACAGCTTTACGAATGTACTCGTGTGTAGATACTTACCGTTGTAAAGCAAAGCTCGTATTAAAGCACCTATTACGCTCACTGCTTTACTAGTGTATTGACATATAACCCGCTTTAGTTTTTGTGACTTCACAAAAGCACTTCATAATATAATGTACTTAAAAATATCGAGTCTAACTCATTGTAATATTGATGCATTATTAACGGTGCATAGTTAATTTGCTTCATAGTTAGAAAAATGTTGATATCCTATTAGAAATTTTAAGATATTAAATTATTACAACAATGTAATAATCAAACTAATAAAACAATAGATTCTAATTGCACACCGTTTGGTGTTATTACATGCAGTTTCTCATAAACGTGAGTCTGCAATTTGCTGTTAGTGGTTAGAAGCTTTCGGAGAACACCATTTGGATGGTTCCTATTGTTTTACCTTCATTCTAACATATCCTCCGAATTACGAATATTTCAATTAAGATTTTAAAAAAGTTTAAAAGAGGGTACGTTATTTTAATTTTAAGCTTAGTAACTAGTACAATAAGCCCACTGATAATGGGATGCCAAAGCGTTTAGAATATAATCAAATTTTCAATCACTCCCTCAAATTAATTTCGAAATCAGACATGCATGTAGACATATCTACATTATAGAGCAATGCCATGCCGTATTTGGAATTTTAGGCCGCAATCATTGTAATATTGAACTGTTGGATATATCGACAGTTCATAAACGTGTACTTATACAGGGTGTCCGTTTTTCGATCACCACCATGACGATACTTAATATAAGAGATACGAGATCGGTTAAATTAGGGCAATTTATTTTTTTATTTTTTGAGTTTGAGTTGAAGGCAAAATTAGCGCCCCCTTAAAATTGATATTTGTTTTCGTCGCTTTGGCGAGATTGAAACTTTCACATAGAATCTAAAAAGTGCGTATCATTTGTTATCTAGGATTTGTTTCTTTGAGCCGTAACATAATGTATAATCACATAGACAAAAAGTTGGAACCGTCAACTAAAGACGCAATGACATAAGTCTGATCTTGATAGATGAAAAGGTCTTTTACAGAGCCATTCTGAATCCTTAATATTCGGAATGCTGCTCTAGAATCGCTAGCCGGAAGAAACGTGTGCCCTACACAGATATTTCATTCTGAGGTAAAATTAATCCTGCAGCGGGTGGGCGATATCCGAGAACTGAAACTGATAGAGCTCTCTAAGGACCCTGCTAGTACTCTATCTACAAGAGTCATCGCATTTATGCAACAATATTCCCTTTTATTTACGATAGACTTGTGAAAACGAACTGTGCAAACTTTTTACCAACGTGGAAAAAGCTATCTGCGTGTATTGAAGCTCCCACTTGTGTCTCAAATTGAAGTGCTGAATAAGTAAAAGAGGAAGCACATTTTAAGGAAGATAAATTAGTGTGAGGCTACGTTTTAGAGGAGATTCACTGGATTTGTTCATTTCGAGCGGCTCGTTGCGAACTGCGTCTCTTAATAATTATAACGTTGCGATAAAATTAATTAAGGAGATTCTCAATTGCCTGGTTTTTTCCTTAATTTTGGTTTTCAAAGATTAATTAAATCCAAACATTTTAAAACAACCGTGTCAGAGTGCACCGAATATTTTATTTAATTTATCAAGCAAAATCAATTAATGAAGACTATCTATTAAACTGAATAATCTTTTGACCAAACTGTGAACTGTATAGATTTTTTATAATACATACTACAGAATGAACCACAAGTAATGCTGCACAAAAATCATATCTTTGTTATAATATGTCATTTTTCAATAATCAAATAATTTTTATTCAAAACACCAACAAACAACATGTCAAAAACTTAAAGTTATCAATTACACAAAAAGTATAAAAAAAATTAATTGACTGTTAAATCTAAATATTGTAGTAAATTTACTGTTGTAAAAAATTAACTCGTTTTTACGTAAGAATTCATCTCAACCTAGAAAATGAACTCACTGGATGGAAATACATATTAGTACTAAAACTAGTAGATGTGCGTAAATCCTATCCGATTTTTTTGTCCTCTTACAACCCCCTTCGACCCCCTTAGATCCCCTTCAATTCCCTTCGACCCCCTTAATTTTATTTTGTCTCGAAATATACGCTTAATTCTCGTTTACGGAGCTATGAAGTCTCAAACAACACTTTACATTTCACCACCCCACTCTTGCAAGTCAAAAAGTTTAGAAAAATTATTTTTTAAACGGCCTTTAACTAACGATGACGTCACACTATGACGTCAGAACACGTCATAATCAGATGCAAATAATTTCAACGTTCGATGGGTTTTGGAACCCAAAGGTGTAGCACTTACCTTTCCCAAATCCAAAAATGTGTGTAAAACAGTCTTTTTACCCGGTATTTCCCCGGTATTCTCCATGAATTACAATCAAGCGTCAGTTCATGGCGCATGATGGTGCGCTTACGCGCCAATTCTTCATCGCCCGCGCGCCTGAACTTTAATTCACGAATATTTCACGAAACACAGTCCCACTTTGCACTTTTGGAACACTCAGTACGATTAATCACTGATTTCGTTTGGTTTTTTGAGAGATAACAACACTCACTGTGACAATCTCGCAATGACAACTTACTGTCAAAAGCAATCGTCAAAAATCGTGCAAAGTCAACGCACTCTTGGCAATTTTTTCGAAAGGATGATTTCAAGCATTTATCAAACTTTTTGGGCAAAATAATACTTTCTATTCAATAAAGAGTGACTTCAATGTCGATTTACACCTTTGTATCGCGTCTACAACATGTTTTTTTCTTTGAAATCACCTTAACTGCCCCATGCAAAACCAAAGTTGGCAACAGTGACAAAAAAAACCTATTGACGATTTTGTGCATTATCAATATTTTTTTCATTCAATTGACATTTTTTTTCAGTAGGTTTTTATTTTCAGAATTTTTTATATAGTTTGTCACTAATTTTTCCACAACTTCTGGAGTACAACTTTCAATTTACAAAAATTTTACACTTGAGACTTTATTTACGAGTTTAATTGTTTTACCAAATGACAGGTCTAAACCAATACAATGACTGAAAGACTGAAAAGCTAAAAAAAAATAAAACTGGACACAAAAAAAATTAAAAAAATATAGTAAGATTAAAATTCTGTTTATCTAAGTGACTGAAAGTGTGATAAACTAAAAAACTATAGAAGTGCAAAGTAGGAACATTAAGAAATTGAAAAATTAAAATTACATCACAGTGAAACAAGAAAAAACAGAATAATTTAGAAAAATTAAAAAATTAAAAAGCTGAAATACTGAGAATGAATTTAAAAACTGTGTGACCGAAACACTAAACTTATTAAGACTGGAACCCTGTGAACATAGAAAAATAAAAAGTTAAGAAGTTTGTTAAAAGTTGAATAACTTAAATAAAGCACCCTTTTTTTTTGTTTTAGCTTGTCAAAGATCATTAAAATAACTAATAAAAACATGATTCATAAATTTAAAATGCCTAAGATAACAACTAAAAAGATATAAAAATTTATGACCAAATTTGGTACATTTTTTTGTTTTATTTGTTTTGTTAGAGAATCTTGCGAAACAATTAAGTTTTTGGTGAAAAACTTGCGAAATGTTTAAGTTTGAACACGCACTAATTTGGGAGAATTAATCTTTATCAAAAAAAAATGTGTATTGTAAAATTCGGTCACTAGTTATAACTCGATTGGTTGCTGTATTCATTTGCAAAAACTCATTTCCAACTGCTCACTGTATTGTGTTTTCGTTGCTTGTTCAAATAGTTCAGAACAAAAACTTTAAAGAATGTGGAATTAAAATGCTTTGGAAAAAACAGACGGACATCAAAGCGAACAACTCTTTTCCACATTCTTTATGTGGTTTCAGGCAGTTTTTATTTCGAGTAATTGCTTTATTCAATCGGGGCCCATTTGCTACATACGGTCCTGGAGTTGGCCTCAGTGCTGGTGGCCCCATCTATGAAACAAATAAGAACAAGTTGTGAAAGTTGGGAGCGACCGTTGTTACCGAGTGAGCCCAAAACTGTCAATACAGTGAAATGACAAGAGAAAAATAAATTGATAATTTACATCTTTTCGCTCTGTTTATCTTATAAGGAAATTAGGGGCATATTTTGCAACTTTTCCATTTTCTCCAATTAATTTCACCATGAACTGCTAGTGGAGTAGACTTGAAGGTACGTTGACGAGAAACCTGGTGCGTAAATTGATTTGGAAATTTGTCAATGTCCAAATACTGACCCAAGTGTCAAGTGATTCATGCAAGGTTAATAGCTAATAATGTCAAAGTTCTTCCAAATGATGCAGATCACTAATTTCCCGAACGCGAATTGTTCTATTACCATCTAATTTATCACTAGGTATAAACATTTACCCACATTGTTTATAACTTTGTTTGAGGAATGTCATGCACTCTTTATCTCCAGTTTTTGATAATTTCACATTTTCATCCTGTTCGCCGTACTATCAATTCGTGCTTATCATTCAACTGATATGTAGCTGTCTGTGTTTTCCCCCAGCAAAGTTACTACTTAATTTGTTTACTTCTGACCTATCCACAATGATGTCTTGTGTTAGTGAGGGTTCCAGCATGGGCTCTGTCTGGAAACGGCTCCAGAGAGTGAATAAACGTGCGGCAAAGTTTCAGTTCACGGTGTCATATCATCAGCTTGCAGTAGAATTCACCTCAAAATGGCAAGTATATGTTTGTTTTTTGATTGCAGTGTTTACATTAAGCTCATCTTGATTTACGAGATTTTGGAAGCCCTAGAATGGGGACAATTCATGCCTTTCTTAACCGCAGTTACGAGCGAAAATCAATAATCTAGACAAGGTTACATAACCAGCATAATGCAGCGATTATTTTCTTTAATTAGACCACTGCACTTCCTCCAGGGACTAAAATTTTAATGCAGTCACGCTTATTTCCTGCTTTACTATCTGGTCAATGACATGTCATGAATATTAATTTAAGTCCCTACAGGTTTATTCCTCGTGTTATGTGAATATTATGTGTTTTAGGCAACCCCACAAACTTTCCTTAGTATGGTCACGTAGGTCTAGAAGGGTGGCTTCCGCCCCAATGGCTTGGGAGCCAACTCTTCAGAATGCTTACAAGGGATTAGTGGTTTGGCCGGTTCCAGAAAATCATCAAGTAGCTATTACTTTATTTAGAGACCCGAGAACTTCAGAATTAGAAGACAAGGAATGGTCATTTATTATAGAAGATGTAAGTTTTTACGTTTTTATTTAAAGGAAGATAAATAAAAAATTAAAGAATTTAGCTAAGGCACTTAGGCAGAGATACAAAGTGTATTTGTTTAATACAGCTTTATTTGCGTCTAGATATGAAGAACAAATATTGGGTTCAAGTTTTTTTTTATAAGTAATTAACTAATTGTTATTCAGTTAAATCAATCATTCGCAAGTTTTATTTTTTATGTCTTCGCTATTGAAACATTTTTATTAGAGCAGATTTTAAGTAGCAAGGCCGGGTCCAGGTACATTTTTACCTGAGATTATTTTTTTTTTTATAATTATAGAAACTGGGAAAAAATCAGTTTTGCTAAAACAGTTTAAAAATTACTAAATAGGGTCGAAAGTTAGACTTTTACGGACATTTCGCCAGATTTCTATGCTTTATAAATGCAATTATTTTGCAAAATTTCCAAAAAATAAAGCCAAAGCTTATTAATAAATGTTTTCGAAAATGTAGCAAGATTTCTTTTTTTTTTGAGAATTTAAGCATATTTTAAACTCAAATTTTTGCACACCATAATGAAATAGCTAAAATTGGGTCAAGAATGTAATATGTTTTGCCTTTTTTGACCGTTTTTTCTTCTTGAAATACAATTACTTAACGAAGTTGTGGTAAAAATAAATCGAAGTGAGTTTGATACGTTGTTTTGATGAAAATGCGTTTTTTATTTTTTGAAATCTTGCTAAACCTGGCTGAAAAGTCGGAAGTTGGGCCAAAAATGTATTTTCTTATCCAGAAACACGGTAGATTTTCTCAATTTTGTCAAAAATTAGCTGAATAATCGCTGAATTTGGTCGAAAATGATCTTATTTTTGTCTTTTTCAAGTGGTTTAGCACTTTTTTTTAATTATAAAACTCATTTTTGTGACATTTTAATAAATTGAAACAAAAATGATAAAATTAGGTCCTAAATGGCGTTGTTTTTTTTAAGCAGTTTATTATTTGTTCAGCCACTTAAACTTTAAACTAATTGAGATTTTTTTCAAATAGACTGAATGGTCACAAAATGCATCTTTTTTGCATCATTGAAATAAGGAAATTTTTCTTTTTTAAACCAAATAATGTTTCTACTCGTAATGAAATATTGGTCTTAAAAAATGAATATTTAATTTTTTGTTTTAACTTTTTCTTAAAAGTTTTTTTTGTATCGCTTTACTTTTAAGTCTGCTTTGGCTCTGACAGCATTAAATAGGACTAGATTATTTAGATTTATTAGATAATTAAAACAAATTTTATTTTTATTAAACACTGAAACTAATTATTAATAAACCTGTTTGTTAGAAAACATGATACTGATGTTTAAAATATGTAACAACAAGGAAAACAGTTTTCTCATGTTTCAATAAATGCTGAATTTTTTGTATCATACATAATTCGATATTTTGCTATTTAATTAAGAACCAGTTTTAATATAGAACGCAAAATGGTTTTTAAGTTTGTTTTTATTTTATTTTCCGATTATTAAAACATAAAATCTGGTTGATTTTTATACTTTTTGAATTGCGTGAGATTTTAAGGCTAAAACTGGTTGATATTTAATAATGAATCTCAAAATAATTGTATGTTAAGCGTTTTTATAATAAAATTTAAAACTCGCTGTTATTTTATTTTATTTATTTGTGGAGTGTTGTCTTGAGCTGAATAATTTCTGCACAAATCAACACAACCGTATCAAATAATCATTGATTCACAAAAAAGTTATGTTTTAACCAATTTTCGAAAAAAGAGAACGTTAACAAATCAGTAATTACACTGAAAACTGATAATGTTAGATAATAATTTGAAGATTCCGATTATAAATCTATTATACATTGTTATGATTAGATTTCATTTTAAAAATACATTTTGTATTTTAACTGTATTTAGACTTATTTTTAAATTATAATATTGTAGTTCTATCTTTAACTTGAAAAAATTTAGTTACACACACTTCATTTTCTGCTATTTTAAGCAGGAAACTCAATTTTTTTCATTGCATTTTTGTCACTCACTGTTGAAAACAACTTAAAATGCAAATATTTTATTATCAAAGCGTAAAGATACAGTTTTGTCTGTGATGATTTAAACTTAGAATCATGATTCAGTTGTGATTACAATTTTTTACAAATCCTTACTCATGGAGTTTAAGTCTGAGACAAAACACAAGCCTTATGTAAATTTTCATTTGACTGAATCCTAATCGCAGTGCATTTGATTATCATTAATACACTTACGCTCATTCTAAAAATAACTTTAATGTTACGATACATATTTTCACAATTGTGTTATTTTGGACAAAGGTCCCAACGACCGGAAAAAGACGCCAACTTGCCGTTGCACATGTCAATATGCGAAAGTATGCCAGCATCGAATCAACTCACTCAGAATTACAAATATCGTTTAAGACTACAACAAAGAAAATTACTTCCGCCAAACTTGACTGCACTCTATCGTGTGTCCTTTTACGCGAAGGAAAAGCGACGTGAGTTGTGATTACGTTGTCTTGTCGTCATTTCACGCCTTTTTCTTATCAGAGATGAAGACATGCAATCGATGGCGTCTCTAATGTCTGTAAATAATAACAGCGACGATATTGCCGCGTTAGAGGATGTAGAAGACGACGATTTCTCTCTATGTCAGAACGACAACTCGGTCAAAAGCAGCATTAACGAAGTGACCCAACATTTACAACAAATGACCAACAGCTTGTCGGGCTCCGACTTTGCCAGTACGCCAATTAGCGGTTAGTTGTGGCTAAATCCATTCAAACTTGTGCTAATAATTTTTGGTTTAGTTGCAAGTATTCAGTCGTTTTCACGAGACGATAAAACTCCAACAGCTGAGAATTTTTCACCGATTGGGGAAAAACCCAAAGCTACGACTGTTCCACCACCTAGATTTAGCGACTTTGCTGAGGATGATGTCGATCCGTATTCGGAACAATGCACCGAACTGTTAGATAAATTAGACGCCTTGGAGGAAGACGAAGAGAGTGTGCCTAGACCTAAGAGTGTAAATTTGAAGTTAAAACCTTTGGAACTGAAGGAACATATTGACCTGCCAAAGAACCAACCCCAAAAATTGACGACTCCAGGTGACTGATAAATTAACTAGTTCTTGTTTTTACGTTTTTTGTAACAGGGCAAGATTTATTAGAGTGGTGTAAGGAAATGACGAAAAATTATCTCGGAGTTAAGGTAACGAATTTAACGACGAGCTGGAGGAACGGAATGGCCTTTTGTGCCGTCATACATCATTTTGAACCGAGCTTAATGTAAGTGTAAAGTTTTAAAATTTTAAAAAATTGGACTGATTTTTTCGCAGTGACTTCAATTCTCTTTCACCTCACGATGTGAAAGGAAATTGTAAGATAGCGTTTGACGCCGGTGATAAGTTGGGTATTCCGAGGGTGATTGAACCGACAGATATGCACATGTTGGCGGGTTAGTTTTGTTAAATAATTAATAGAAAAAATAACAATAAAATTGTGTTTTAGTGCCTGATAAGTTGGCAGTAATGACTTACTTGCACCAACTGAGGGCACACTTTACGGGTCACCAGTTAGAAGTACAACAAATCGGTAAAACTTCCGAGGAAAGCAATTATGTCATTGGAAAATTCAATACTGATAAAGACACAGATATTACGAAGCAAGTCTTCGGCCAAGAGATTATAAATTTAAGGAAAGCTAAGCAGAATCAACAGGTGAGTAAAGCGTGTCATAGTCGGGCGTTACTAAAGTGTTTCGTTACATTAGTTGAATAAATCGCAAGATTCGAAAAAAGAGAAAGAGTTAAACCAAACCAATAAGGAAATTAGCCAAAATCAAGACATGAAAATTGCCGCTTCAAAACTACAACTTCCATTAAAAATCACCAATGAACCGGCTGAAAGTCCGAAAGAGCCCAAAGAAAAGTCCCCGACTGTTGTGAAAGACATGAAAGACATTATCTTGTTAGGTTCTAAAAGCATAATGAGTAAAGTAATGTCTTCGCCTTCAAAAGACAAAATTCAGGCTAAGAAAACAGAAGTGAAGAAACCGATTCTGATGACACGAAGGGAGCTCACGGATCCGTTCGGGTCCGATGATGAGGAAGAAGTTACTGATAATAAAGTCATCAATAATAAAGTACCTGAAGCTGATGAGATGAACGGTTCTGGTGATCATAAAGTCAAGGATAATCAAAACGATGTGTTCTCGGATCTTCCCAAACCGAATGCGGTGAGTTTTTATGAAGTTTTCCTGAGTTTTTTGCAAGTTTGGTTTTGCATTTATTCGAGATCATTTGAATCACTTTTGAGTTGCCTAATTTCACACCACTTCTACTATTATTTTTAATAAATATAATGGAATGTGAAATAAATCTAATACAGGAGAAAAGCTACCAAATAAATTTACAATTCAGTCATGGTATTTTGCAACTCTTATTATTTTTTGTATTTGTCGTTATTTTTATTCATAAGCATTTTTTTGAAAATTTACGAGAATAAAATATAAAAAATCAATGCATTAATAAAAGAGAACAGCTATTTTAATAAACTATTTTATTTCTTTTTACTTTATTTCTTCTAAGGAAATGTGGAAGAAGTTCCGCTTGAACCCTACATTAGAAATACATCTTATGAATTTTAATAATAATTATCTGAAAATTTGTACATTTAAGTAGAAAGCTAAATTTTTTTTGGATGACTCGAGCTTCTTTGAGGGATTTTTATCAGCTTTTTTTATACTTAAGTTAGCTGTTTTCGATTTATGTTACTTACACTTTTGAGTTGCCCTCTATTCCACTTCAAAAATTTTTTTAATATTCTAATATCTGCACATTTGTAAGACAAAGGTTAGATCTGTTTGTTTTTAAATTTAAAAAAATGTTAACAATTCCAAGATTTTGGAGAATTCTAAGACCTATAATTCTCACCTTTTTCCTTGTTAAATAAAGGAGAATTTAATTCTGCATTAATCTCTATTAATATTTCCTATACTTTATTAGTTTTCAAGTTAATACTATTGCTGGAAATTCAGTACTAACTATGGCTGTCTGAAAGTTAGTTTTCCGTAATCATAAAATAAATTGATAAAATTTAGTTTGAAAAAATTTGTATCCTCATATTTTATGACTCTGTGTCAATAAAAAGGAAAAAAAACTTTAAATTTGTTAAAAATGGATAGCAATTTGTTAGGTCAGATCGATACAGAATTAAATTTGCTTTCATTTAGTAAAATAAAAATTGCCGCTTTTTATTAGGAAAAATTTTTGAAGCGAATTTTTACGATCACTGGAAAAATTAAAAGTAGAATTTTCGAATTCTCTTTATCATTCCTTGGCCTAGAACTGTTAGTAAATTTCTTTTCTGTATTTTTTTGAACTTCTGCTGTAATTTTTCATAAAATGTTAGTGTAGAAAAAGGTCTTGAAGATAACACGTTTAAAAAACTTGTCTTAATAGCTGTTTTATTAAAATACTATCTGCCACATGAGAAATATTTAATCGAAACTAAATAAATAATGGAGAGTACGTATTTTTTTTAAACATCGGTACACATTTTATTTTCTGTTTTGTTTATTGCATTTTAATCATCAAGATTTTGAGGACTGATGACACAATCAAAAGATTTTTATCTTTACTAAATTGAATAATATAAAAAATTGAAATTAGGCTTCTCGCTCGTAAGTTTAGTCCGCCACTGCTCGTTCGTCCAACACGTCACTTTTCCCCCAATGTTATTATTTTTAAACATATGGAACGTCCTCTATTGTAAACACAGAGTCAGTGGAGAGCAGTTACAATGGTTAGGAACAATTTTAATAAATTAACATTTTGGTGTGAAGGTTTGGCTTGCAATTAAAATGTTTTTGACGCGTGTGCAGCAAATACTTATGCGACATTCAGAGCAAAGAGAACGTGCCAGGCAGTTGCTTGAACAGACCAGAAAAGACGCTTCCATCACCACTTCCCCCACTAGGGTATGTAGCTTTTTTGTAGCCCTTCTCATCTTGCTAGTTTGTCATTGTTATACCATTTTTAATTTTTCTTGAACTTTGTTATTTTACCAAAAACACTAAAAATTGACTCGTATAACAGTCTGAAGAAGAAAGACAAGCGCAACTGCGTGAACGTGCGAGAAAAATACTCGCAGAAGCTCGGAGAGGGTCCACCCCACAAACTGAGATTATTCGACTGAGTCCAGACTCGGTCAAAAACTTTTTAGAAAATGACGAGAAAAGTTTCCTCGAAGGGAATGCGAATTTTGAACGACAAAATAGCACCGGTAGTTGAATTAATTACGAGTGAAATCAGCCAGTATTGAGATTTTTTACAGGTTCTGAAAAGAACGGTAATGTTTATTCGGAAGCTAATTCAGAAAAGTCTAGTCCTAGTAATAGAGAGAGAATCACTCCAGATAAGTTACCAGACGAGTTAGGGTTAAAAGAAGTGAGTTGGAGTTAACTTATCTAAGTTTTTTATTTAATATTTAAAAAAATAATTTCGCAGATGGGTATTGATGTACATAATTGGATCGACAAAGAAATGGAAGATTTAGAGCGCGAGCAAAGTGCCATAGATGAACAAGCGGCTGTTTTGGAAAAACAGTTACGTCTAGTTATGGAATCTCCAAATAGCAATGGTGAGGAGGAGGAAGCTCTAATGGCCAAGTGGTTTATGTTCGTCAATAAGAAAAACGCTTTACTTAGAAGGCAAATGCAACTTAACATATTGTAAGTTGTTTGTTTGCCATTTGATTTTTTTTAATTGGGCGTGTTAGGGAGAAGGAGGCCGATCTAGAGACGAAATACAAAATGTTGAATAAAGAATTGCAAAATATCGCATCGATAGAAGACTGGCGGAAAACGGAGGAGCAGAGAAACCGCGAGCAAATGTTGTTGGACGAACTTGTGCAAATAGTTAATAAGCGAGACGAGCTCGTTCATCATTTGGACAATCAAGAAAAAGCGTAAGTTTTAACTAATTTCATGCATTTTAACATTGTTGTTTGTGTTTTTTTTATAGAATCGAGGAAGATGATTTAATAGAGCAAGATTTATCACAGTTGGACTTGCAACCGAAGGAGAAATGTGTAATTCAGTAAATCACTTGGTTAGTTTTGGCAAATTATTTTGTAATTTTCGGCGAAATTGCTTCAAATTAATTACGATATTGTATATGAAATGGTGCTTTTATGTGATATTTTATTTAGAATTAACGAGCAATAGAAATAAAGCTTCTCTGATTTAACGATACTTACAAAATAATTTGTTTAATCTCGAATACAGTTGTGTGTAAATTATTAATTTATTGCCTTAATGAACCGGTTTTTAATAAAAAGACAGTCTTGTTTTTTGATATGCTTCAAAAACTACATGTACGAGTATTATTTAAGTCGTATTATTTATTTAATTGTAAATGTAAGGAACACATTCATTATGGATTGGATAATCCGAATTAAATGATCTAAATGGGCTGTAAACTACGCCATCCACGTGGTAGTGCAATATATTAAGGGAAATTTTTCTTTGCTACTTTCTATTAGAATTGATCATGGCTTGGTTGAAAAGTCAGTATTTTGGTGGTCATGCATTCTAATGTCTATATTTTCGAACTTGGTTGTAACAATCGTTGGATGTGAATAGATTACGCTATGTATACATTTGTACGTAATTACGTGATTGTGTTTACCTATCGTCCTACCATTAGCTTAAAACTAGTGTTAGTGGTTGTAAAATAACTTTTTTTATTGATGTATATTTATTTGTAAGGTAACCGATTAAGTTAATGTAAATAAACTTAAGAAGACTATTTTTGTGTTAAAATGTCTGCAAAAGACGGTCAGTACTTGGGGCCCTGGTGGCCCAGTAGTATAAGCGCCACTTTCGACGGGGGAGGTCGGGTGTTCGAACCCGGATCAGGGTAAAAATTTTTCTATGAAAAAAAGTGTAGAAAAGGTAAGTGAAACAACCCATAAGCAAAAATAAGGGATTAAGAGAACACATAGACGTATAAACATAAAGCGGAGCATAAAACTGACAGAAATAAGAAAATAATGCGGCAAAAGATAAAAGTACGTAAAGGCGCCAAATTGTAAACGTGCTTTTTGTTTTGAGAGAAAAAGAGATGAACGTAAAGATGAAACATAACTTCAAACTTTAGCGTTGAATCCTTAGATTACTTTTTTCTAAATTATAAAAAAATAAACGAAAATATGTAATTTATCTCTAAAAAATTTTAGTTAACAGAATTTGTTTAGTAAAGTCCCGAAAAACATTGTTAATAAAAATTATGGCCATTGTGAATCTAGTAGAATTTGCACACGTCCACTATTTTTGAATAGAAAATACACAAATTTGGTGATTTTTGAAGAAATTATGTCCATTTTCGGTCAAAAACGTGCTGAAAGTCACAAAAATTATAAAATTGTAAAATCAACTTATACGCCCGGAATCTTTTGATGCAATCTGATGAAAAATTAGCGAATTAAATTGAAAAAAAGTGGAAGAAAATGTTTTCTCGGGCTAATTCGCCGACTTTTGAACTGAAGGTATTTGCATTTTAGGTGAATTATTGCAATTATATAGTTTGTAATGTTGATTTATTTAAAAAGTTTGTGTTAAAATATCTGCAAAAGACGGTCAGTACCTAGGGCCCTGGTGGCCCAGTGGTATAAGCGCCACTTACGACGGGGGAGGTCGGGTGTTCGAACCCGGATCAGGGCAACAATTTTTCTGAGAAAAAAAGTGTAGAAAAGGTAAGTGAAACAACCCATAAGCAAAAATAAGGGATTAAGAGAACACATAGACGTATAAACATAAAGCGGAGCATAAAACAGACAGAAAAAGAAAATAATGCGGCAAAAGGTAAAAGTACGTAAAGGCGCCAAATTGTAAACGTAAGAGAACATCCGTCATTAATAAATCCGGTGAAAGCAAATCGAATATTTTTTGTAATATCTCACCGAGTACCAAAATATTTTGATCATAGAGCTATAAATAAAATGTAAATAACTTAAAACATCGCCTTTTCAACGATTGTGAAACACACACAAATCTTGCACAAAAAATTACATCATTAAAATGTAAAATAATCTGCCATACTAAATCAATAATGAAATTTATGTAACGATTTAACTTCTTGCGGTTATTAGAATACGATGCATGAACACGCAAAATTATAGCTGTTTTAGTTAATAAAATATTTTTAATTGGAATACGTCCAATTTTGCCTTAGGTTTTGTTTCCCATCGTGAAATAAGCCCAGTTTTTGTGCAACTTGTAGATTGTTATCATTTCTTATTAATTAATCCAGAGGATTCGTAGACTTCGTATGTTGAAAATTTACGTTATATTAAAGGAATTTTTTCCAAAAGCTTGGGGCTTGTTTGTTGTGAAACATATTAACCTTAGAATACAATACCTTTATAAATTTTCCGTTTAACTGCAGGCGACATGTGTATGTGTCTGCAAATTATGGTATTTTGGGTCAGACTCAAACACCAAATAATGCAAAACTTCTTTATTTCGTTATCAAATAGAGGTATAAACATGACAGCAATAATTAGATAATACTTTGAAACTAGTCTAAATACTTAAATATGGCATTTAATAAATACACAAATCCAAGATAAAATGAATGAAAATCACGCCCATCGCAAATTTCATTCACCTTATGCAAATCGTTATCCATATTCGTTTCGTTATCGACGTGTGAAGGTGAAGAGGTACAATATACATATTTTACAAACTATGATAGTCCCACGACTATTAAGGTACTTTTAGTACTTGATAAGATGCCAACGTTTGGAAATGAAATGAATTTTTGACAATGATATCACAAATGATACAAACAACATCAGCATCTCCACCAAGCCTCAATTTTCTATTCTATCTATGGTGCTTTAATACTGATACCCCCCGTTGCCGCCGCCGCCGCTGGGGTAGCCGCCGTTGGCGTAGCCGCCCCCGATTCCGTTGCTCACTTGCTCGTAGGAGATTTTGGGTTTGTAGCCTTCGTTGTCTGCGATGTATTCGACGGTCTGGCGCCTGCCGTCAGGCAAGAGCACGTAGTATTTGCCTTGGGCGACGTCTCCTTGGCGCGACTCCTGGTGCCCGAAGTCGTTGCCGGACTGGGCGTCTTGGACGTGGTACTCGAAGTTGTAGTTGGCCGGTTCCTTGGAAAAGAGCGCTTGAGCAACTTTGTGACGATGTTTATCATTTGGCTGTGGCGCAATTATGAGGTCTTGATTTTATAGGAATTAGGCGGATGGAATACTAATATAACGTGTTGGATTGAATTATTGCCAAAAGAAAGTGTTACGCAATGTGTGGAATGCACTTTTAACTATAAATTATTTTGTGGAATTATTTATTCGACGGTAGTGTTTCCTGGATTGGGAGATATTGGGTGTTTGCGAAATTGTGCGTAATGTAATTGATCTCCGAACGATTTATTATTAGGGATTTACATATTTAGATAAATAATGATTTTCGAAACGCATCAATAATTTAAAAAATTACTGATACGAAAAACTGGAAGAATGGATTGCTTGCTTAAGTTATTATCTGGTTATTTATGTATTAATAAATTAGTAATTGTTTTGTAGATTTATTTTAGAGTAATAATCGATTTTTATGTAATTATTAGATATTGTGTCGATAAATTAATGTTAACAAATTAATTAATTATTTATTTTTTAATTAAATTATCCATCTTTTTTTATAGCAGTTTTTTTCATTTCAGAAGACAGCCGGAAGCTAAATATGTTATGTGTATTAAATCTTTCTAATTTTTTCTACAAAACAAATGGCCTTTATCTGTAAAAATAGTGAATTGACAATGACTTCTTAGGACTGAAAGGATTTTTTTGATTTTCTCAAAATATTTTTCAAAAAGACCTCCGACTGAAAAATAGGTGTTTAATGAATAGCACGTTATCTCATGTTAGCTTAGAGTTTCTCAGAACGGGTGGGCGACCATTTTATTTTTTTTAATATGAATATTTATTATAATTACAAATTTCTAACAAAATTCAATGTGTACTGAAATGCCAAATTATTACGCCGAAAAATTATTGTGCAATTAACATAAAGAGTAAAAAAATGTGCATGACAAACAATGGTTACAAACGACAAAATATGAACAATAGAATAATACAAACTGATGACAAAAAACATAATAAATTAACGACGGTATTAATTTAAAATAATGAAATATTATTAACTTTTGAAACCGTATTTTTTCAAAAAGTAAAAAAATGCACTAATTATTAAACAACTACAATAAACAAATAAATAAAAATCATTTCAATGAGAACGATTCTTATTTTATTACTTATTACATTTTTACTGGAGTGCCTTATTGTCTTAATTCTGTCGAGCATTATGTTTTATTATTATTATTTTATTAACTTATTCTGTCATTTGTTCTTCTTTTCGTCGTTTTAAAACCTCGTATTTGTCGTAGGTTTAATTATTTTTAACGTGCAGACGCTGGCGTAAATATAAGATACATAGTTGTGAATTTAGATCATTTTATACAAAATATATTTTACAACTTTTAAGCACTCAAGCAACAGGATTTTTTATTTTCTTTTATTTTTTATTTTATTTGTTGTTTATACTTTCAAATGTTAGTAAATTCAATTTATTTTTTTATTTTTTTTACTTCACGTAAGAAATCAGTTCGACTCTTAAATTCCAAAAATTTATAAATTTTTTTAAATGTAATATAATATGAAAGATATTACTTGAAAACCTTAGTGTTTAATTAGTTTTGATATAGAAATATGTATCAGGATTATAATCTTAAGTTTAAAAAATATTTTTGCAAAGAAAATAATACAGGTAATGATTTATTCTTATATAATGTCGATCTTAAGATAACTTGGATTTTTGAATATTCATCTTTTTAATATTGGTGAACATCTGTGATGTTCAATAATTTACAAAGGAATTTTTGGTGAAATAATCCACTTCCGAAAAGCGAAAATTCTAGACACAAAACAAAGGCAAAATGATATAGAGATTCTAATTAGAGTAAGAATACAAATGATTAAAATTTAAAATATAATAACAATAATGCAAAAATGTATTGACATAGAAACAAGGGAAAACTCGTTGATGGTTTCGTAATCACTAATCAGTAAAGATCTACTAAAACAATTTTTACACAATAATGTGGGCTAATTTCAATTTTTAAACGCATATTTTTTTCTTGAACAATTTTTTTTGTTTTCTGTAACAATTTTATCGAAATCTGTGTAAGACAAAATTAAAAATAATATTTAATTTGTTTATTACCAGTGAACTTAAGTGTTAATTAATTTATTTTTTTTAATCATCAGGTCGAAATATCAAAATTTTAAGATAAAAGCATTTACAAGAAATTAAGACAAGATTTTTTGATCGGAAATTAATAAAAAAATTAAATGTGTAATTTGCGGTCTACAAATTATACTACTACTCGTACATTTTGTTGCTATTTTGGAATTTTCATAAAGTATTTAATCGTTGTAAGTCAAATAAATTAAAGAAACAAAAGGTAAGACTATGGTGTACTTATTTATACCAATTTTTTGATTTTTTTTATTTGATTAGGCGTTGTTTTATTGATTATTAGTTATTATAATAATTTAATTAGGCAATTAATTTATTATTATTAAAGTTTTATTAATTTTACTTAATTAAAAATGTAAATCGCTTTTGCATAAAAATAAATTCCAAAATACAAGTATGTACGAATACCTAATCTAATAAATAAATAATGATTTTTATTATATACTTACCATTTAAAAATCATAATAAAATAATAAAAAAAATTGCGTTTAGTTTATAAATAAGGACAAGACTCATTAAAACAAGATTTCTTCTCCTAATAATGGAAACTAACATTGCATCACGGTTCTACTATTTAATTAATTTCTGCCAATTTTCCGTTTCATTCAACTCGTACGAATTACCTGAACTTACAAAAAATAAATACAGTATGTTTTTTTAATTATGTTAATTTTCTTTGAAGTATGAAAAAAAACGATTAAGTTAAGTTAAAGAAAATAGTTAAATAGCTTACGGATTGGTCATCGTATCCACCACCTCCATAACCACCGCCGTTTCCTCCATACCCTCCATTCCCCCCCTGCCCTGGAGGCAAGTAATTACCCCCGGGTCTTGGGGCCCCATACTGATTATTGGGCCTCACAATGGCCGTGGTTTGGGCCGGAGCCCCGTATTGGTTCGACGGGGGTGAGAACGGTCTTGGGGGCCCATACTGGTTATTAGGGGGTCCGTATTGGTTACTGGGGAGGTACTGACTGCTCGGCACTGGGGGCTCGGCCAAAACAAGCGCCGCAGTAGCGAAAAAGACAAGAGCCACCTGTACCCAAAAAAATAGTATTAACCACCACCGGCAAAAAAATCACTGTCACTGCCACCTTGCCTACCTTCATAGTTATAGTTGCACAAAAACTAAAACTAAAGTGTTTGCTTAAAGATGATTTGGGATGGTCTGGCTGTGCGAATCTTCGCTTTTGCTTTTATACCAAAGCTGAGATAGTGGGTGTAATCACAAATATTTTACTTTCATCCCAAAACCTTGCTACAGTACCATCACTACGAAAAAGCACCCTACCATCTAATCTCTTCCCCTCTAGACACCTTTCGGTGCTGAAACAAACGGAGGCCGAGATGCGCCAATTCTTTTACGATTCGATAAGTCATCTCTTGCGTATTCGTAGGCGATTGCATTGAAGTGGTTCAGTGAATCGTCTCGGTGCAAGGTTTTAAGACCGAGTTAATCTCAATCTGGAGTGAATTGTTTGCAATTAATCTGATTTTTCCAAACGAGATGGAATCTTCTTCGGCAATTATTTCAGCAGAACTGGACATTATGTTAATTCAACTAATAAAAAAGAGAGACAAGCCGTAATGTGTGAGCATCGCATAACGTACCTAAATGAGTTTTACTTGCACGAGAAGCCACTTAGATCGTGAACAATTAGTATGATAATTTGAGTGGATTATATAAGTTCTTCCAATTTGGATTTTTGCTCGTTGCATCCACGAGTGTTCGTTCAATTGAGTGAAACCTAATTTTAACTAGAATTCAATATAAATCACTGAAAGTTGCCGATATTTTTTATTAAGTTTAGACGTAACTAACGACGTGCGTTTAAGTTTTTATGAGGTAAATATTCCGGTAAGCAAGACTTAATTTACTAAACTGCACATACTTTCTCATAAAAGCAGTGGGCAGAGTTACGAACCTTATAATTTTGCTATTTAATGAGCTATTTTGTTATGTAGCTTACACTAAATTATGGTAAAATTGTTGTTTCCAAAGCTGAAGCATTCATTATCAAGTTTAGTATTTTTTATTTTCTTCAGGAGTTCTTTCAGGAGAGTACAATGGAACTTTACCCGAAATTTGCTATAAGTCAAGTCATATTTTTGGAAGTGTTTTTTTTTTATTTAATAATTTTCGACAATTTCCTAATGTCTAATCAAAAGTTAAAATTAGTTAAGTTCTTTTCAATTTTGTATAGATCATGGGTAAACTTATAATAAAAGCATAAATTTTTTGTGGACATGCAAATTAAGCTCTTCTGCTTCAAATAAACTAATTTTTTTAATTTTTATTTTCCAATTTGCCGTTTTTATAATAAAAAATGTTTTGTGTGTTGTTTTTATGCTAATTTTGATAATTTTAGAAATTCTTTTTTAACTAATAATCTTTCGTCATTTTGAGACATTGTTGCAAAAATTTGAGAGTTGAAGTTTGGCCAAGTTCAGCAAATCTTAGTAATGAGTTTAATAATTTAATTTAAAAAAGACACTGGTTTTAAAGCAATATTTCTGAATTAGAAGTCATTTTTAGAGCAAGATATTTACCAAAAAAATTCTGTTAAAAATTATTTATTAACTAACTCTAAAAGTAAATATTCTTTTGAATAGCACTGAAGTTTTTTTGAAAAAAGTTTTGTTGGTCTTGTTTCTTAGATCTTTTACCTACAATGCTGTTGTCGATTATATTCAAAAGCTGAGTCAACTTATTTAATAAACAAATAAAGATAAAATTTTTATTTGACTTCAGTAATTATTATTTTGCTATATTTGTTTTTATTTTATTATTGTTTTTAGTGTTATGATCTTTATATTTTTTTAATAGTTTGCAATACACATATCTACCACTTTTCTTTTAGTATTATTTAAAAATTATATTATTTTGTTATATTAATAGTATATTTTGTAATTTCTTATCGCATTAACTTCTTATATTTTTTTTGGTTTATCTTTGAAAATTATGCTTTGTTACTGTTTTGTAAAATATATTTTCAGTTTTTGAGCATTTTTCATACATATTTTGCTCAAATTTTAAGCTTATTTTAGTGCTTATTTCCGTCAATTTTTTGCTAAAAATTTTAAACTTTAAACATGAGGGTTCAAAGTCTTTGTGATAAACAGAAAAACAATTAATAGTCGGAAATTTAATAAATCTGATGTCCAAAAAACGTGTTTCTTAATGAAATAGCGTGAGGTTCAAAAAATAATACACTTAAATTAAATCCAAAATAACAGGATACAAACAATTATCCAATAAAAATGTATAATGATTTATAAAAAAAGTAGATTATGTCGTTTTACAATAGGTTAAAAAATGTACTTCAAAATTTATTAATAAAAGACTGTTATTAAAAATACATGAAAATTTTAAAGGTATTCAAAAAGTTATACAAAAAATTCAAAAGAGGAGAGAGACAGCTAAACAGACTCAAAAAAGCTGTCACTATGACAAATTTGATTTTAACTGAAGTTGGAACTCGAGAACAGTTATTTATTAAGGTTGGAGAAAAACAAGTATCTACAGATATTTTTTTTTTAGATTCTGTTTCAAACCTTTGGCATAAACTGTCATTTTTCATAATTATTTATTTTCTTCTAATTGGTGCGTTTTTTTAGCACTAAACAGACTAAAATTCAATATATTTTTTTAAAGCCTTCTTTTTCAAAAAATTTGAAATGTACTTTTAACTCGAAATGATTTCGCATTTAGGAAATTCGGCTTCAGGTGTAACTTAATCACAATTTCAAAGAATTATTTGCATGTCGGACAAATGATGAGCAATGATAAGACGTAAAAGTCGGTTGCAAAATGCTCGCTGTGTGATGGATGTGTAACAGCGTTGTCCAAGTCTTGTAATATTGATAAAACGCTGACAATTCCAACAACTCGAAAAAAGCGGAATACACGTGTGCCGCTGTTAGTTGACTATATAAGGGAAATAAATTACGGGACGGATGAGAAACTTTTAGGCATGGAGGCATCACGATAGCAGACTTCAAACAATTTTAATGTTATTTGCATAAACCTCAAATTACGCAAGTGAAGCGTATGCAAACTCTCAGTTCCATTCGCAGATTACAAACAATTTGAGAACACTCGGGAAGCATCCGCTTCAAGTCTTAGAAAAATGCCTGGCATTATAAATAATAAGTTACGTAAGTGATTTTTAGCCTTCGAGAGTTGCACTTTTCCAGGATAATATTTCAAAATTATAACAAACTCACTTGGGCAAGACAGTGCAATAGCATCATGATTAATTTCACGTATCTTACAACTTTATACTCAATTTAGAGGATTGACAAAACATTTTGTTCCACTTAATAGATCAGTGTGTCAAGATTTCCCAAGACGTTACTGCATACCTATCTCCTTTTTAATATTATCCATTTAAGTCAAAATTAATTTCACTGAAAAAATTGTGGAACAGAGCACACGCTCGCCATTTTTCCGACAAATATTCTATTATACAGGGTGTCTCAGCTAAGACTTTCGAGCTTAATATCTCAGTTATTTGTCAACGGATTGTTATAAAATTTAGAATGCACATATTTTAGGAGGTGGTCTTCCAACTAGGGGCAAAAAATGACCTTAAGTTAAAATATGCAATTTTTAGACACATTTCTTTAATTTAAAATTAAGCCAAATTACTGTTGGTCACACAAAAAATAACCAAATCGCTCGGCTGATCCAAAAAAAAATTAAATTTTGTTGTTAAAAACCTAATCCAAATTTTGATAGTAATTTGGGCAGTTACCTTTTGAAACAATTGATGAAGCATTTCTATGCGGCATTTTGTGTACCACTGAAAAAAACTGTCAAAAGTCTGCGCGCTGTCAGAAAAGTAGAATTGTTTTAATTTGGCGAAATTACTTTAAAAACCAACAACAGTGAAATTTCTGTGTTGTTGAAAAAGGAATCAATATTCGCCTATGGAAAGTGTTGGACTTTTTGTGAAATGTTATTTATGAAATTTGAAGTTTAAAAAATCGTCAATAATTTGAAGACACAGTAAGCGTACCCAAGGACAAAACACGTCACTGGAAACGAAGCAATAGCTGTAATTCAAGCTTTTGAAGAGAATCCAATCAGCAGTGTACCAGACATTTCTAAAGTCCTGAATGTTCAAGTGTCTAGAATTTTTCAGTAGTTGTTCAGTCTTTTAGTCCTTTTTGAAAGAATTAAAGCATCCAGTGCCAAAAGTAAGTTAAAAATTTTGTTTCTTAACTTTGTATGGGTGAGAGAGAATTGTGAAATGTCCCTTGCGTGACAGTTACGTTTCTGCGAGTAGGAGTGACCAAAATTCAAAGGTAGTGCTCATTTGTCTCATAGAGATCTACGCATTTGCATCTGTACCCACGTTTAACAGTTTGTTTCTCATTTTTCTCGCGAAACAGACGTCTTCCACGAACGAGTTTTTTCTGACAACATTTTTCACTGACGATAAATTTTTTAATACAAGTCTTAAAAGGCTTAACATTTTTAAAAGGCATATAAAATTACGTTTTTAAGACTTGAGTTGTTGCATTAATTGGATTTTAATCTTTATCTTCTAAACTATTTGCCTTTTAAATTTCATAGCAATCCGTTGACAAATATCTGAGATATCTGGCTCGAAAGTCTTAGCTGAGACACCCTATTTTTATGTAAACGTGGGTTGCATTTTGCGTCATTTTTGCCTTGCAATTGCTTTAGAAACAACTGGAATGGTCTCAACTAAATCAGATTGCGCAGAAATGGGCACAGTTTCGTTAGAAATAATAAATCAGCGTAGGTGCACACAATGGTACATAACATGCAAATACGAAGATGTGAATTGTTCATTAACTCCAAAGACGTGTGTATTACGATTAGTATTTAGAAATAATTGCCATTAATTAAAGTTCTTTGTAGCTGACTTGCTTACATAATTTTATTTTATGTAAACTTGCTCATTGTTGAAAACAAAGAATTACTGTTGAAAATGACCCACACTTCCGTATTATTACAGTGTTTGAAATTAATACCTATGGTGAGAACACTGCTACAACAAAATTGTCAATTAGCCAGGAGGTAGTTTATAGTTATG
Organism: Tribolium castaneum; assembly: GCF_031307605.1. Lineage (NCBI taxonomy): Eukaryota > Metazoa > Arthropoda > Insecta > Coleoptera > Tenebrionidae > Tribolium > Tribolium castaneum. The sequence continues at coordinate 34,165,931 of NC_087394.1, forward strand.
ATCGAATATCTCACGGTAATAATAAGCTGTTAGCATCATTGTTAAGAAATGAAGACATCTGACTGACGCTACTTGTTACACGTTACAAATTTATTCGAAAAATTACACAAATTGCCCGAAATGATTTACGATTTTAAATTACAAGAGAGATCACGAGCGTAAAGTTCGTTGTCTTGAAATGTGCAAAATTGTTAAGGCAAGGTTATAGCTTTTGGATCAAACTTTTGTTACTCAACCAGTGCAAAATGGGGCCTTAATCCGCCATAATTTACCATAAATGACACGCCACTTGAATCAATTCAAACAGTAATTAATTTGTTGAACAATGAACTTTTTAACCGAAGTTAAAATCGAGATTGAATTACGTTTAGAGCAGCAGGTCAAGTGGCAGAGCCAAGCCTAAAATATGCAACATTTATGGCTACCAGAAGTACCAACACGACACTGAATTTAATTTTATCTCATGGATTGACAATAAATCACGCAATAAATTTAACATCATTATTTGCAAATGAATTTGTCAATCGTTCAGGAAGAAATTGTCAGTTGAGTTAATTGAATAAATTTCAATATAATGAATGTTGCAAGGTGTTTGTTAGATATTAACTATAACAAAATGAATCACAGTTGGTGCAAGCGCCCATTAAAAGCCAACAAATATAGAAGAACAAATTCCTGTTGTAAAAATCTGATACCATCAGTGCCAAATGTGGTATGTTCACGGATGCAGTTTTCATCATTGCCATTAGTCACTCATGTTGTTGCACTTTAACACAATAAAGTGCCGACACGTTATAAATATGTGCATATAAATAACATAACTTGGGTGGCAAGAAATTGCTAGTAGTTAGAAACATATCTGATTGCATAATTTAACTATATTTTATGCAAAAATGTTAATTATTTTAACGATAAATTTTGCTCTAATTAAACTCAGATTAAATTTATTGGCTTATTATATCTAGATGAGGTGCGTTCATCTTAGAGTTAATAAAATTAAAGTCAAGTTTAACGTGCCATTACGGTGTTTTATTACTTGGGACAGGGACAACCAGAGGGGAAGTTTATTATAATTATTGATGAATGATGTACTAGGTGGGGCAACCTAAGAAAATCGAAATTTCTAATTAAATAAAAAATATTGCATTTTACACGCCTGACTGTACGTTCAAAAGGTATCTCCCTTAATTTTTTGGTAATTTTTCACTTACAGATAAAAAAATAATTAAAAAAAGTAATTTTCGACCAAAAATTCAAATTCTTAATTTTATACTAAACCACACGTATTCACTTCAGATAATTGTTTACGAAATTAGCGTAGAAAAATACCAATCAGATTTTGAATTAAACGCACTTTTACATTTTAACTTTAAAAATTATTTTTATTTATGAGCTGCTACTTGTGGCGTCGTAAATTTAGGTGACAATGTCAACTGTAATTGGGGTAAGATTGTAAAAGATTTCATTGGGATATTTCAATGCAGGCATCAATTTTCTTACAAGACTGTAAATAAGGGGCTTCAAAAAGGTCGGCTACTGGTAACTGATTCCTTTGTTGGCAAGTTATACCATCTTCTAATAAATCACGCGTCTAGTTTGCGTCTAAATAAAAAAGACCGATTATTTCACCAACCAAGTAAAAATTTATAATTCTGATACCAGCGTTCGATGGGCTAGCAGGTAAGGATTCATTTGGTCTAAAAACTTTGTAGTCAAACTAACAGTTAGAGCCCAAAAACTCACAAAACTAGTACGACTTTATTTATTAACAAAAAAATTTAATAAAAATCTAGAATGATCTTTAGCAATGTACAGGCTGGTGTGTAAAATTTCAGGATTTTTATTTCATTAGAAGTCGCGATACAAAAGCTATTTATTAATTTTTTTTAATATCTCAATACTGAATCCTAGATTATAAACACTATTTTGCCCATAGCAACGTGTTTTAAATTAAAATGTTCCAACAAAAAAAATTGAACAACACTCATACGACCCTACGCTTTCGTATGACTATTTATACTAATTGGCGAGAGAATTTTATTTTGTTAATAAAATTTTAATGTAGTTTTCGCTGTCTAGGAGCGCAACCGTTCCAATTAACAACCAGGTAAATATTATTGCATTTATGGAGCTGATCCAATCTGTTTTTCTGGTTTCACAAAGATCGATAATGAGTGAAGCAATGTGATTTGTAAGTTGAATAAATTAATAGGAAGGTACGGTTAATATGTAATGTAAGATTGCCTCAAATGAAAGTCATCTTCGTAGTTTGGAGCTTATAAACAATTATGGCTTGAGCAATGCCGTACTAAGGGCAAATTAAATAATCACATTGTAGTAATTAGTGATTTTTAGTGGCATTATTTATTGCTCCAATTACAACAGAGCATCCTTGGGTGGTAAATTTCTTTAAGCGGTCGTGATGAGACTTTCATTGCTGCAAATATGGAGTGTAAAAAGTCCGTTTCATTTCTCCCGTGTTTGCATGCCCGGATCATAAGACGCAACAACACGACCTAGATGTTTTCAGGAATAATTCACATTTTACGATTTATTTAATGAAGCTGTACCTTGATCTGCTTATGAAACTGTTGCAATTTATCATGAAATCTCTTTTCTTGTGCCAAAGGTGTGAAGGCTCAGATCCATCCTAACGAAGGTAAAAACCATTTAAAACATTTGTTGGTAATGAGGTTTCACTCAGCGAAAATAAGCCGACTTAATTAAGTGCGTTTGTGTTTAGGCGAGACCTGTAATTGCCAATTGGCCAATTTCCCGATACACTTCACACAAGTGAATAACAATGACATCTCCGAACGTCTGTCATGTCTTTCCTAATCGCGCTTCGCCTTGGAATGTCTTCAGGATGCGAGAACGTTGCACTGATTTCTCCCAATTGTCCTTGCCATCAAAGTCCATCAAAACAGCATTTTTCTCGCGGCATTTCCGTCCAACTAATTGCCACAAACTCACAAATGTATGTAATGGAACAATCGTGACTAAAATCAGTGTCGACGTTTGTCGCAACCGTTTGATTTTATTAACTTATCATTTACAAATTACTACAAATACTTGGTTCACGTTTTTTGCCTTGATCTTTGCTTTAATCTGCTATGTGTATCAGACAAATGTCACATTGAAATGTGTGTAAAGTATGTGCTTGTCCTCAATTCTTACGTGTGCAACAATGGAATGGTGATAATAGTGGGGCCCACCCACAAATATTCATTCCCCTTTGATCTTTCGAATAATTGGGGAAGTCGCCAATGACAGTGACGGAAATAAGTCACTTGTTCTTTAATACAACTGTCTCAGCTAAGACTTTCGAGTTTAGCTTAATATCTCCGTTATTTGTTAACGGATTGTTATGAAATTTTAAAACACATTTCTTTTATATAAAATTAAGCCAAATTACTGTTGGATTATTAAACCCCGAAAAATAAATGGCCACACAAGAAATTAACCAAATCGCTCGGCTGATCCAAGAAAAAAATTAAATTTTGTTGTTAAAAACTTAATCCAAATTTTGATAGTAATTTGGGCAGTTACCTTTTGAAACAATTAGTGAAGCATTTCTATGCGGCATTTTGTGTACCACTGAAAAAAACTGTCAAAAGTCTGCGCGCTGTCAGAAAAGTAGAATTGTTTTAATTTGGCGAAATTACTTTAAAAACCATCAACAGTGAAATTTCTGTGTTGTTGAAAAAGGAATCAATATTCGCCTATGGAAAGTGTTGGACTTTTTGTGAAATGTTATTTATGAAATTTAAAGTTCAAAGAATCGTCAATAATTTGAAGACACAGGAAGCGTACCTAAGGACAAAACACGTCACTGGAAACGAAGCAATAGCTGTAATTCAAGCTTTTGATGAGAATCCAATCAGCAGTGTACCAAACATTTCCAAAGTCCTGAATGTTCAAGTGTCTAGAATTTTTCAGTAGTTGTTCAGTCTTTTAGTCCTTTTTGAAAGAATTAAAGCATCCAGTACCAAAAGTAAGTCAAAAATATTGTTTCTTAACTTTGTATGGGTGAGAGATAATTGTGAAATGTCCCTTGCGTGACAGTTACGTTTCTGCGAGTAGGATTGACCAAAATTCCATGGTAGTGCTCATTTGTCTCATAGAGATCTACGCTTTTGCATCTGTACCCACTTTTAACAGTTTGTTTCTCATTTTTCTCGCGAAACAAACGTCTTCTACGAACGATTTTTTTCTGACAGCATTTTTCACTGACGATAAATTTTTTAATATAAGTCTTAAAAGACTTAACATTTTAAAAAGGCATGTAAAAATTACGTTTTTAAGACTTGAGTTGTTGCATTTATTGGATTTTAATCTTTATCTTCTAAACTATCTGCATTTTAAATTTCTTAAAAATCCGTTGACAAATATCCGCGATATCAGGCTCGAAAGTCTTAGCTGAGACACCTTATATAACTTATATTATTATATATTATATATTATATATTATATATTATATATTATATATTATATATTATATATTATATATTATATATTATATATTATATATTATATATTATATATTATATATTATATATTATATATTATATATTATATATTAAGACAGCCTGCAGAGGTGAGCGGCCGTAGCAATAATTTAACGACCTGGAATACAAAGAGCAAAAATGGATAAAATCTCCGTCTTTATGGGAGATCCAAGGATTTATCTTTTCATAAAAGGGATATTGCATATGCAGTGTTAGTCAGACTCGTAAAGTCTGTTTTATGGCTGGAACATGCCGATAGAAAGGTTTTAAATAATGCAATTATCTTTCCTGTTGAGCTTTTCCCAATTGAAATCTTTTTTGCAAAATTATAGTCGTAAGCAAATTTCGTGCAAAATATACGATGCAATTAAATAGATTACCGATTGATCAATATTATTAGATCATCTTTATCCGAGGCAACCTTGGGCGAAACTCAAATAATGGCAGATCGAATTTGAAGAGTAAAGTAACACTCAATTCCTTAATCGTCTGTTACAACTTTCAGAATAATTAAACAGGCGATTGTTTTAATATGTTAAAAAGGTCAAGTTTATAATTTCAAGTTCGTGGAGATTCACGCTTTTGACTTCATAAATTAACAAATTTAATCCAATTCTCAAATTTTTACGATTTCGTAACTGTTATACATTCGAGAGTAAAACAATGAGGCACTTGCAAAATCGCAAAGCTCTCCTGCATTATGTATCGGCTTCTTTCGTTTTGACAATGATGATTTTTAAGGGAAATAGTTTCGAAACGTTGTACACACAAACCGCTTAATAATTACCTTAATAACTTTTAAACGTAACTGGATTTCATTTAATTTATTGCCTTATATTTTTAAAGACTTAATAACCAACCGTGCAATATTGAACTACAAAAATAAGTACTTTCACTTGTAAATTCGCTAGTGATGCTACACATTACGTAGGAGATATGTAACAACGAGGTCATCTATTACCTTATTATTTCGCTCTTAGCTCGAACAGTGAACTGCCAGGCACTAAATCCAGCAAATCAAATTGGAAAAATTGTTCTTTTGTGTAAAGTCGTGTTTAATGACCGTCTTGACTGTTTCAGTGATGTAATTGCAAATTTTTCTAATACTGCACCTTGCTCTTCCATTTTCGAGCATTTGTAGAAATAAATCAATCCAATGACTTTATTCTTGCATCAGATTAGAAAAATACCCAAGTCACTAACACTTACCCTACAAGGTAAGCTAACTCATGCCATTAAATCTTAAAATAATAGGTATTTAATTATGTTTTACTGCATTCTCATTTAAATATTCACACCCACATGCGACTTATTGCAAATCGGATACCAGAACTAATGAAGTACAAATAAGAATGTGGTACATTTTGCCGATGGCTAGACGCATCACCCACCAAATCGAGGGTTTCTCAAAATGGTTACACTAGATCACAGGAAACATTAATCATTTAAAGGTGGACTTTAGCATTTGTACAAATAATTAGCATAAACGTTCTATGTAATTAATTTTTTGAATGGAAGTGCATTTTTTAATTTAAATGGGGCGTAGGATTCACACAATGTGGGTTTTCTCGCGGCAAAGCAATCACACATAAAACCCTAACAATTACAGTAAAACCTCTCAACAACGGACAGAGAATCTATAATTATCCGTTGTGGAGAGATGTCCGCTAATGAGAAAGGGATATTTTTAAATAAATAATTTTAAGCATTTTTTCTATAAACTACCCACCAAGTAGATTACAATTTAAAACAGCAGCAAAAATATATTTTACAAAAAAATTATTACAAGTTCGCAGAATTCATGAATTAGTGAAGAATGTATGTTACATGAATTAAATATGTTTTGTATAGGTTTAGGTGGATTTAATTATTTAAATTTTTTGAATTAAATTTTATATTTTAGTTGTAGGTACAATCTGTTTTTAAATGATTCTCATCTAGCCGTCTATGAATTTCTCGTGTAAAATTGGAAATGCCGCTTTATAGACCTGTGAATTTTACAATTGACAGAGAATTCAATTGAGCAGAGCGGCACAATTTTTTTACCTGTAAACCAATTTCAAAGTTAACTAGATGAGAATCATTTAAAATCACATTGCATATTATAACTAAAATTTTTTTCAAAATAAAATTACAAGTATTTAAAAAGGAAATAAATAGATTGTTCATCAAATTTTGTTTGTTTTTTGTAGCCGTGTTTTTTATAATAATTTTTTACATGATACATAATTTCAGCTATTTTTTAAAACGTTCAAAATATTTAGACAACATGTGTTTTTTCTGTGGCTCTAAGACAAGTTTTCTCTTGATCAATCTTATCTCCTTAAATTTTTTACACACTCATCGATAATTTTGGATTTTCGGTATAAAATTTTTCGTTTATTTATGGTAATTGGGGATTTTTTTTGGCCGTGTCCGCTGTACAGAGCGTCTGTTGTAGAGAGATTTTTTTACATTATTTTCTAATGCTTTTGTTACGTTGCTACAAAAATGTCCGTTATTTGGAACTAAATATCAAGCAGAAAAAATCGAGGAGAAAAAAATAATTTTAATAGAGGGTTAACAATAATTTGGTAATAAAAGTGACGCAACAATCTTATTAGAATCATCACAGGATGTTGCATAAATAATTAACTTAATACAAGCACGTTTCCAATCACATTTTCTGATAGATGCCGGTTTTTTTTAAATAATTATTACTTTCCCATAAATCATGGCTTACTCTAATTTTAAATGACTTTGTCCAGACAGGTGATTGAGCAAAAAGGAAGCAATAAAATAATGATAGCCTGAACTAAAAATTAAGTACAATAAACTTAAATAAATACAAATGGAAATGGGCTTATTATTATTGTATTGGCATTAACCAATGATTGTGGAATTGCACAAAATTAATCAATGAAAGTTGTTTAGGTCAGTAGCGAGGTCAGAAATATTCTTCCTTATTGGCCAGATTTCAAAGTGACAATAACTTACAAATGTTTACTATGTTTGCAATTTATACGTCTTGTGCAATTCGAGATTACTGGCAATTTTGTTAATGTATTAATGGTGTTTTAATACGAATTATTTAACCAACGGTGTATGAGAAACTTAAAAGACCATTTGGACAATCAAAAAATGTTGCATAAAGAAGAGCACTTAAATAATGATGTAACAACCTTAGGGAAAATTTCGTCTTAACATCCAAATTATTAGCATGACTCAATTAACTAAATCTTTTGTTCCCTCCGAAATTCAAAATCGTGTGCACTTATTGATTTTTTCCAGACAATTTGCGCCTCAAAACCGCTCAAGCAGAGCAACTTGTTCCAAATTTTTCAACACAGCGAAACTAATTATTCGTGCATTAATCAACAAGACCCATAAATTACGGTCTTTAAAACTGTATTATTCCCGCAACTGCGGCTAATAAAATTATTGTAATGATCGTTTATTGCGGCATTAAATAAACATTAAATAAGTTCTTACGTACGAAACTATGATTAGAGCTGCCATTAATTAATCACAATCTACAGCTCGCGCTTAAATAATGCACAAACTGACCGTTGGCATTCCAAAATGTTTATTTATGTATAAATTAGGCATAAATCTGAATTTTGATAAATATGAGAGAGTTATTGAATAGAATTTTCCTACGAAAAGTGTATTATTACGCACCCAGAGCGCTATTACGTCCCGACAGCGATAAATTTTAAATGCCTGTTTGTGATATAATAAGAGGCGTCCAAAAGTTTTAGTTAAAAGATGGGTTTCAATTTTCAGTCCAGAACCAACAAAATCCTTCGACGCTTGAGATACGTTGGCACGTGGTTTGAAAATGACTCGTACGATTTGTACTTCCTGTATGCAGTTTTGCTCAACATTTACTACAATTTGCATAACATTGCCCAAACGATGAATGTTTTCTACCACTTGGACGATATTGAAGAATGGTCATCGTCTGGACTGTTAACCCTAACAACCCTATTGACAAATTTCAAGGCTTATTGTGTCCTCACGAACAAAAAACGCATCCTGAAGCTTAATCAAATTCTAACACGGTCGGTTTTTCAGCCGAGAAGTGACCACCAGGTGAAAATGGCAACTGATAAGTTCAAAATATTCGACACTATGTATTCACTACATTCGAGTGGACCGACTTTAACCGTTGTGTTTTTTTCTCTCTACTCTCTGGCTGAATTAGAAAATAGAAAATTGCCATTTAACGCCTGGTATCCGTACGATTTTAAAAAAACACCCAACTTTGAATTGACTTATTTGTTCCAATTTACCGCCTGCATGGTTCAAGCCCTTATTCACGTAAACACCGACTCTTTGGCTTTCAATTTTATTGCGATTCTGGTCATACAACTCGACTTTTTGGCAGATAATTTAAGAAACATGTGCCAAAAGGCTGAAAGTATGGAACAAAGTCTCTTGGATTGTATTCGCCATCATAAGGAGATTCTGGCGTAAGTTTAACGTTAGTTCAAGACAGGTTTACCAAGATAATTTTGTAGTTGTCGTAATGAATTGTATCACATTTTGAATGTTAATTTATTCGGACAGTTTATATTAAGCACGACTGCTCTCTGTATGACTTTTCTTCAAATGACTGTTGTTAATCCGACAAGTACACATTTTATTGCCATTCTGGTTTACGGAATGGCGCTTTTGGTAGAACTGTTAATGTTCTGTTGGTGGGGAAATGAATTAATCATTAAAGTAAGAACAACAAAAACTTTAGTTCGAACAACCTTACCTAATAATTTTTGCTTTAATTATACCTGAACTGATTTAATTAACAAGTTATATTGCAATACAGGGTGTCCATTTTTCGAGCTCAGTTAAAGTTGCGCATTTTTTGTTTTTGAATTACTGAGAAAAATCAAAATTTTGTAATTTTTGTTTTAATTTTTTTAAGCAAAAAACAAAAGAACTAGACGTTGGACGACGTTGTTCAGACAGTTGTTTACAAGGAATCTAAATTTGTCTTCGTATTTTCCAAGGCTTTCTTGATATCACCACTCAACTTTGGTTTTTCTTATGGACGCCATATTTGAGATTTGTATTTTTTAAAAGTCTTTTTGTTCTTAATTATAGTGAAATGATCGAATTTTACATGATGATTGAAATTAAAAAAACGTTTTTTTTTGCAAAGAGTGTTTTGGAAAAAACGTCAAAAATGTTGCTTAACAAACTAAATTTTTATAGTTCTAATAAATACGTGAGCAGAATTTTTGTTTTGTTTTGCGAAAAATAAAATTCTAGCTTGTCATGTTGTTTAATCCAATTAAACCTACAAAATCTAGTATGTTTAGAAACAAAATTGTTGGCGTTGTTTCCAAAGCACTCTTCGCAAAAATGCTTTTTTCTCCAATTTGATTAGCATGTAAGATTTAATTATACCATGTAATACATCGTTGTAATCAGGAATAAAAACACATTTTAAGAATATATAAAAGGAGTATGGCTTCCATAAAAAAAAGTAGAGTTGAATGTTGTAACTCTGATATCAAGAACGTCTTGGAAAATACGATGACAGATTTAGATTCTTTGTAAAAAAGTGCCTAGAAAATGTCTTACTTAAAAATCTATAATTCTTTTAGTTTTCGCTTAAAAAAATAAAAACAAAAACTACAAATTTTCCTTTTTTCTCCAATAATTCATAAACTAAAAATGATATCAAATTTATCAAATATCAGCATAAAAATACCTAACTTTGCCCTAATTTAACCGACCCCGTTTTTCTTAAATATCTGCGATGCCAATAAAAAAAATGGACACTCTGTATGGTATTTCAGAGTCAATTAATACCCCAGGCAGCGTTTGAGAGCAACTGGATGGAGGGTTCGATTTTTTTTCAAAAAAATCTAGTCTTCTTCATTTGCCGGGCCCAAAAAGAAATGATGTTATATGCAGTTGGTTTTTTCAGAATTTCTTTAAACACTTTTATTCTTGTGAGTACAAGTGTGTCGGAAAATGTAGTTTATTAAGTTTTGCTTTTGCAGATTATTAAAAACTCTTATTCGTTTTATTGTGTGTTGAGTCACACTGGTGCCTCAAGGGTTAAATTATAATTGTGGTTCTCCAATATTTTATGGCCGTATTGACTAATGTTTCGTCATGAAATAACAATCAGTGTGATGTTAGTTTCCGTCGAAACAACTCGACAATCTCCATAAGATCAGTAGTCAAGTCTCTAAATGATACTTCACGTAGTTGATGATTGTTTCTGGTAATATCCACATCGTGTCTTCACTGTCTAACTGGAATGGTTTAAGCGTGAAACAACGATGAGCTTGAAATTTAGAAATTGCTAAGAAAATGCATCAATAAACCGCTTTTTGCATCATTTTATTTTCCCGTGTTTAACAAACACAACACGTAAATTTATAATTGGTAAACCGGTCTAAGGAATTTCATTTAATATTTATTACAGGCTTTATGCTTGTTATAAATACACTTGGACAAAAATTTTCTTAGAAAATTTCAATTTTCCTCAGGAATGCCGTGCGAATATTTCCATTGAAGAAATATGCAAGTTATTCAAATTTCAGCACCGTGTTAATCACTGTTTGATGTCTTTATTAGAACAAGCGGCAATTAAAGGACATTACGTAAGAATGTTTGGTATTAACCGCCGCTTTTGTTAAATTTTTAGTTATTTAATGCTAGAATAATTACGTATAATCAATTAAGAACAAGTACATGTGAGCAAATTGAAAGCGCTAATTATCATAGAATCTCAAATAGCTAAACGAATTCCAGGCAAATTATTCAAATTATTATTTACCAAAAACGGCACCGAAGAAGATAGAGTTGTTTATGCTAAATGGCGAAAGTAAAACTCCAGTTCCTGCCGACAAACATCTCGCAAAATCTTAATTAAAATCTACTCCCGATTGCAAAAAACACCACGGTGATGAGTTACGATTATTTTTTTAAATTAATGTATCAGTAGTAAATTCCTGTCTGCCAGCCATCAATTATCGTCAAATAATTACTGTTTGGCTTTGATCGCAAGAGCCTTCAATCTCTTACGCTTGGAAATTTCAGACCATGTAGATATTACTTTAGAGGAAGAATTGCACCTCTGAGTACGAATTTCGCAATAATCGTGTCTAGTGCAAAGTAGATTAGGTATTTTGTGTTTATCTAGGTCGGATCTAATTGACTGTAATTAATTAAAGATGTTATAAAAACCTTAGCTGAAATAAAACTTTCAATCATCGTGTGTCTATGACAAGCAATTTAATTGCAAATGACCATTAAATTGCCGCTTATAGTGCTAATAGTCTAAATTGTTGCTAATTAAGATTTTTTCATTCAAGATTGGGCTAAATATCAAACAATCATGTCATTGCCTTTCGTTTTACGCAAATTGTGTGTATCATGACTTACGTTAAACGTAGCACTATTGATTTATAGTCTAATTAAACTGAACAGATGTTATTTTAATACAAATTGTAGCTATTACAACTTTAACAAGATGCGTTATAAATCGAGGAAATGAACATCGTATTAATCATACGGCAGCTTCTTCAACAAATAATTAATTTTTACAACAAACAAATTCATTAATTTAACAACTTGTACTACATTTTTGTAAAAGAAGCCGCCGTAAAAACGTTCACTAAAGCCCAATATCCAACCATGGTAATGTAAAGATTACACAAATGAATGTATCTGCCTCGCTATGTGGTATTATGTTTGTTATTATGAATTACTTGTACGATAGGATTCACTTGAGTAAGAGGCGGTGATGCAACTATTTTGGTTTAAAGTGTTTCACTCGTGCATTCAAATGATTGTTGTTGGATGGATTCTAATAAAATTAACAAATCTTTAGTTAGACAACGATTACTTTAAAAAATGCGTTTTTGACGGAATGAATGAAAGGAATAAATAAATGGCTATTTAAATGTGGTGTTAAAAGCTTTAACCGCCGCTCTGTTTGATTTTTGCGATTAGGACATCAGCACTTGCTGTATTCCACTTTATCATTTTTAAACATAATGAAAAAAAATCATTATTTGAATTAATGAGAGGCTGTCTTTCCTGCAGATCATTTGCGTGAACAAAAAATTAATAAACTCTTGACCTGTAATTTACACATCAAGGTGTTTACATTGGACTACCATTTTCGTAAATTAATTACGTATAATAACGGAGTAGTGGAAAAAATCTCGTTCATTATACGAATTAAAAATATATTTCGAGTTTGCATAAATTTACATTTGTGTTTGTGGACATTAGGTATTCAAGTTAGTCTTAGGAAATAATTATATAAACAGTGTCTCATCCCATCTTGTAAGCATGAGTATGAGCTACATTATCTAGATTGCGGCCGAGGTCGTGTTTTTTTATTTGGTTACCTACTCTGTGTTTAGTAATGAGGGATTATTAAATGGTTGTCACTGTCATTGTCAACTTTTAATTGCAGACTGCAGTGAATGAGTTCACACAATAACAGCCAAAAAAATCATAAGACAACAGATAGCTAATGAACGTGGTGATTGCGACTCTGTACCTATGCACTCTGTTTGCTTTCTCTAATTAACGGTGGCATAATTTTGTGGTTTTGTTTCTAGGTAGGTAATCTCCGAAAAATAATTGCAATCAGATGGTATTCTTTGACACGCACACGGGTTAATTAATTAAAGACAGAAACACCATTAGATAAACTTTATTTTACAAAGTGTATTGATACAGTATATACAGCGTAAAAGTGTGCTAATAAAATGCAGAGGTATCTAAATGAAATTGTAATAAGTTAACAATAATAAATGAGGCAATTTCCTTAAAACGAAGCAGTCGTCATAGTGTACATGGAATGAAAAATGATTAAATGGTCTACATAAATTACTTTTTTTCTAAAATAAATAAAAAATTGCTTTAGCAGATTTTCAATTCATTGATCAGTTGTAGTAACCTTTCGGAAAATAATAATTCTGAACACTTAATACGGTCCTGATCCTCCGTTACCCCCTTGTGGGCCACCGGAAGGATATCCTCCATTCCCTCCTTGTGGACCTCCCGAGGTATATCCTCCATTCCCTCCTTGTGGACCTCCTGAAGGATATCCCCCATTCCCTCCTTGTGGACCTCCCGAGGGATATCCTCCATTCCCTCCTTGTGGGCCTCCTGAAGGATATCCTCCATTCCCTCCTTGTGGGCCTCCCGAGGGATATCCTCCATTCCCTCCTTGTGGGCCTCCTGAAGGATATCCTCCATTCCCTCCTTGTGGGCCTCCCGAGGGATATCCCCCATTACCTCCCTGAGGGCCCCCCGAGGGATACCCGCCGTTACCACCTTGTGGACCTCCAGAAGGGTATCCTCCGTTGCCGGCACCTCCAGGCCCGCCACTTGGGTAACCTCCATTGCCATTTCCTCCTGAAAAAATTATACACTTTGTAAAAATAAAGTTACGATGACTTTTCAAATTAGTTCAGCGTTTAGTAAGCTCTTGTTAGTGTGCAATGTGATAGCGAAACCCTCATCATTTTTTAAATCTAGCTACCTTCATAACTGATTTTTGGTTTATATCCTTCGGAATCCGCCTCATATTGCACTACTTGCTTCCTGCCATCCGGCAGCAGAACGTTGTACTCGCCTGTCGCTTTATCGCCATCTCGTGACTCCTGATGTCCAAAGTGTGTATTGTGCTCGTCGTCATCTACCTGATATTCGAATTCGTATTTGGCCGGTTCCTAAAAATGGAATTGTAAAAAATAAAACTACTTTAATGGGTTTTTCTTACTGTGCTTTCTTCTTCACCACCGTAACCACCATTACCCCCAGGACCTCCACTAGGGTAACCACCAGGTCCACCACTGGGGTACCCACCATTTCCACCCTGAGAAGGGGGGAGATACGAACCGCCCGGTCTTTGACCGTTATGACCTCCTCCATTTCCTTGTCCGTCATACAATCATTTTTCTATTGTAAAATTTTAATAAACTCACCATTACCATTTCCTCCTTGTCCAGGTGGACCATAGGTAGAACTTGGTCTTCCTCCATTCTGACCACCTCCAAAACCATTTCCTCCTTGTCCCGGAGGACCATATGTGGAACTAGGTTTGCCTCCATTTTGACCACCTCCAAAACCATTTCCCCCTTGTCCAGGTGGACCATATGTCGAGCTAGGTCTTCCTCCATTTTGACCACCTCCAAAACCATTTCCTCCTTGACCAGGTGGACCGTAGGTAGAACTTGGTCTACCACCATTCTGACCACCTCCAAAACCATTTCCTCCTTGACCGGGTGGACCGTAGGTAGAACTTGGTCTTCCTCCATTCTGACCACCTCCAAAACCATTTCCTCCTTGCCCAGGTGGACCGTAGGTTGAACTTGGTCTACCACCATTCTGGCCACCTCCAAAACCATTTCCTCCTTGACCAGGTGGACCGTAGGTCGAACTTGGTCTACCACCATTCTGACCACCTCCAAAACCATTTCCTCCTTGTCCAGGTGGACCGTAGGTAGAACTTGGTCTGCCACCATTTTGGCCACCTCCAAAACCATTTCCTCCTTGTCCCGGTGGACCATATGTCGAGCTAGGTCCACCCCCATTTTGACCACCACCTTGTCCTGGAGGACCGTATGTTACTCCAGGTCTTCCAGCGCCTCCATTTTGTCCAGGCGGTAAGTAGCTAGTACCAGGTCTTTGATCACTGTCAGGGTGTCTTCCACCAAAGCCCCCATTCCCCCCTTGAGAGGGTGGGTGCCCACCATTACCCCCACCACCTAGGGGAGTTCCCGGTTGAAAACCGGGAGGTCCATATGTTGAACTTGGGCCCCCATCTTTATTATTATAATGAATTATTTGTAAAATTTGGTTTAGTAAAAACTTACTTTGACTTGGTGGCAGATATGAGTTAACAGGAGGTTCGGCCCTTACTAAAGCGCTCCACGTCAAAACTAAGACTAAAAAGTGCTGAAACACCAAATTTAAATTTGGAAAAAGTAACATGGACAAGGGCTTACTTTATCCATTGTTAATTACCACACCACCTGCCGTTAAATGTAACCATAAGTCAGTGAAGCTACAAGACTAGTGACAAAGCAGTGTGGACTATTGAATGAAAATGGTGAAGAATCCTCCGTTTATATACCTATTAAGTCGTGATTCACAATCATGTATTTAGTGCATCATCGCAACGGATCCAATTCTGCAATTTTTAGTCTCCTGTCGTATTTTTGCCTTGGAATCAACTATCGTACTACGAAAGTGTCACACGACACACGCAACACCAAGCTTTAAAATGCTCGATACTGCATTCTCTCTGTGCAAATCCATTATTTATTCATTTAAAAGTGCATCTTTTTTCAGCGGCAACTTGCAATATACGGCATACGAGTACGTGTTGGATCTGTGTGTCTCTGTCCATGAAGATGCTGTAAACTTGTCATTGCAGCAAAGCGTGCAATTTACCATTGCGAGACGGATTTGCGAAAATGATGCTTTTGTCGGAATTTGAATTCAGAGCAAGGCTGGATGTTAATTGCCGATTTGCGGGATGATCCTAGTGATATTTCCTTACGCAAGTTTGCACTACATGTCTATAAACGCTACGCTGCGGATAATTTATGCAGTTGGCCAACATTAACAGCAAAAAGTGCAATCAAGCCATATATTGGACCACCTGCTATTAACACAAGTAGTTTAAATGAAACAAAAAGTGGAGGATTGAAAAGAAATTTGCATGCAACTTAAGTAATTTACTCGTAGGGCGAATGTTTAATCCGATAATTTGTCTATTAAGAGTTTGTTATTTTTAACATTGATTCAGGAAATTTTTACTTTCTTCCGTTTTACGATTCCCGTAGAGAAATTGCTTTTTATTTGCAAACTTAGATTCAGATTATGACCAGAAAAGATTATTGGTTATTTAGGACAGGGAGTAATTACGGCTAAACTAATTGAAAAAATGGAACTATTTTAATCCTTACCTATGCAAAATGATCCGGGAAATCGATTGGCATTGAGAAAATTGCCAAATTCCCAATAGTTTTTTGGTTATGATTTTTTTAAAAATTGTACCTATTTTTGCTTTTATTTGCAATTTTCTCGAAAACTATTAGTCGGAGAACAAAAGTCTTTTTTGAAAAGGATAGATAATTAAAAGAGCTTTCCAACGATAATACACTTTAGAGAATTTTCTCTAATAATTCGGGAGTTATTGCTTGACAAATGTTCCGAGTACCCAGAATCGACCAAATTTGCAACAAAAATTACAAAAATCAAAACTCTAAAAATCGAAGCAATTATTTTTTTTTCTACTTTTAACAATTCTAGAGGGATGTTAAGGCATATATAAGTCTAAAAAACTATAATACAACGAGTTTACAAAAAAAATTTTTTTCACTTTCTTGAAGGTAAGTGTATTACTCAGGAAATTTGAGCAAAAAAATTGAAAATTTTAAATCTCGTGAAAAGTTGGTATAATACAGAAATACAGACATGAAAAATGAACCGCTGAATTTAATGGAACAAACCGCATTGCTCTACGACTTTTAGTTTTTGAGTTATGAATTTTTTTAATGAATAAAATTTTTCACTATGACAAATGGCTACCCTAAATTAAAGCAAAAAATTTTAATTTTTTAATTCTTGTGAAAAATCGATATAATATGTAAAATGAGCCGTAGAATTCAATCGAACAAACCGCAATGCTCTACGACTTTTAGTTTTTTTTTATGAATTTTTTTAGTGAAAAACTTTGATCGCCTCTGTAGCCGGAACCGTTGCCTGGAGCGGCTCCGGGTCTGGTCGAAAAAATAGATAAAATTAAGCGCTATCAGATGGTTTTTTGTTCGTTTCTCTAAGTCTTACAGTTTCCGAGAAAAACGCAAAAAAAGGTTTTCATTTTCACTTTTTTTCAATTTTCAATCGCCAATTACGGCGAAACTATTAGAGATATCGAGAAACGGAAAAATGGAGAATAACCGGAATAAAAAACTCTACAAAATGGCATAGGACTCAAGGCGATATCTCGCAAAAAAATTTTCAATTTTCAAACGCCGATTACGGCCAAACTAAAAGAGCTAGGAGAAAACGCTTTTTTAGATAGGAAAGAGCACATCAAAATCTATAAGATAGAATAGGTTTCATTTGATTTTGAGACACTTTAAAAATTGACCGATTTTAAGGGGGGGTGTTAACTTTTTTTAATTTTTTTTTATTTTCTTATTTACGGCTAAACTATTTTAAAAAGTGGAACTGTTTTGATCCATACCTATGCAAAATGATCCGGGGAATCGATTGGCATCGAGAAAATTGTCAAATTCTCAATAGTTTTTTTGTTATGAATTTTTTAAAATTTTACTAATTTTTGCATTTAGCAGCAGTTTGCTCGAAAACTATTAGTCGGAGAACAATAATCTTTTTTGAAAAAAATAGATAATTTAAAGAGCTTTCCAACGATAATACACTTCATGGGGTTATCTCTAATAGATCCGGAGCTATTGCTCGAGAAATGTTCCGGGTACCCAAAACCGACAAAAACTGCGACGAAAATTGAAAAAATCAAACATCAAAAAATCGAACATTTGTACTTTTTGTGGACTTTTAACAACTTTTGTAGGTTGTTAAGACATGTAGAAGTCCATAAAAATTTGCTGGAGTTAGTTTAAAAAAATTTTTTTTTCACCTCTTTGAAGGTAAGTAAGTGTATTACTCAGGAAATTTGAGCAAAAAAATTGAATAATTTAAATTGCGTGAAAAATTAGTATAATAGAGAAAAAAAGCCGCTGAATCCAATAGAACAAACCGCACTGCTCTACGACTATTAGTTTTCGAGTTATAAATTTTTTTAATGAATAAAATTTTTCACTATGACAAATGGCTACCCTAAATTTAGGCAAAAAATTTTAAATTTTTAATTTTTGTGAAAAATCGATATAATATGTAAAATGAGCCGTAGAATTCAATCGAACAAACCGCAATGCTCTACGACTTTTAGTTTTTTTTTATGAATTTTTTTAGTGAAAAACTTTGATCGCCTCTGTAGCCGGAACCGTTGCCCGGAGCGGCTCCGGGTTTAATCGAAAAAATAAACAAATTTAAGCGCTATCAGATGATTTTTTCGTTTGTTGCTCTAAGTCTCCGAAACAAACGCAAAAAAAGGTTGCCATTTTCACTTTTTTTCTATTTTCAATCACCGGTTATGGCCAAACTAAAAGAGCTAGGAGAAAAGCTTTTTTCTATCGGAAAGTAGGGATTCAGAGAAGTTTGTGAGCTCGTGCCATGGATGACGTTGAGCCAAAGCAGGAAATTCTCGGATGCTCGGCATAATATGCATTTGGATCATTTACGTAAACCTCTTCAAGATAGGAATCTCTTTTCATGGAGCTGGAGCGTAATAGCGTTACTGTTTGTGGCGGACGCGGTCGTGCCTGAAAGCGAGAGTCTTCGCTGATAGCAGATCTATATTTCACAAAGTTTTGTACCCAGTTTATCCACCGATATTCGTTGACAGATTATGCAATTTTAATTGATTCAGTAATGATAGGCTTAATTAATTTGACTCTTTATACGGGTTTTGGAACGTTGTTAATTACAACGGTTAATTAAGAGACAGTGATGAGCTAACAAGCCTTTATTTATGTGACATTTGAAAATATTTTAATTTGCTCCAGTCCGCTTCTGTAAATTATACCAATTGTTTTTGTAATTAATTTAGCAGCATTTTGCAATGAAATTGAAGAATGTAAGCTAGATTGTAACCGATTTTCGTGTCGCTCGAGGTTCGAATAAAATAAATCCACTTTGTACTTATCTTCTTTTTCGCATCCTTAATTTTGCCATTTCACAATCGAGTGAATTTATCGTGGACACGCACTATTGGTACTAACAGAATTTTTCAGTGATTTTAATTGATTTAATTATAAACATCTGCTTCAGACTCACGGGAGAAACATCCACCAACAAGGGCAAAAATTGCACATTGTTACACTTTCCGTATAAGTCTCATCTCATAAATGGAACAAAACGGACTCGAGCAATTTGTTCTTACTACTGTATTGCCCTTGATGTGTTTAATATTTTAATTTGAACAAATAATCGTAACATCTTTTATGTCGGACATAAAACATGTCAAGACTGAAGACACAGTTCTTCCATTACACTTGCAAGATTAATTCATTGCAATGAGTAACAAATAGAAAAAAAATGTTTTGTTCATTCAACTTGACCTCCAGTTTTGCCCCAGATTTTCGACCATCCTAGATCAATAAATAAAGCGTTACGATGGTTAAATAACTATAATAACTTCGTGGTTGCTTGACCTGATAATTTATAAATTAATTCAAATCGTCTGAATCGTGAGCTATTTTGCCGTAAATGTTCAAAGATCGTACTTTCGTGCTGGAGATCATTTAAATTATGCGGCAAAATAGGCAATATTTTACCTGTTATAATTACTTCTGTTGACTTTGAAGGCTTGCCAGCGTCATATAAAGCAGATGAAGCGTACAACTGTTGCGTTATTATCAAAAGGATTAAATTGGTTTAGATGT
Source organism: Tribolium castaneum (assembly GCF_031307605.1). NCBI lineage: Eukaryota > Metazoa > Arthropoda > Insecta > Coleoptera > Tenebrionidae > Tribolium > Tribolium castaneum. Next base: position 34,185,945 of record NC_087394.1, read on the forward strand.
GAGCGGAAAGTTATAACAATTATAATAATTATTGCGATAATGGACTCTTTATAGTGTGACAAGGTAAAGTCACTTCAACAATACGACAAATTGTGAATCAACAGTTCCAGTAATTGAAGAGATTTATAATAAAATCTTAATTAAGGTTCAACAAATATGTAACTGCACACGAAATTTTCTCTTTTATGTGCTACAATTTTTTTTAAGAAGAAAAAATATAAGTCCCTCAGGTGGCAAATTTTAATGCTAGTTTTACGAAATTTTGAGATAAATAGTTATAATTATCTATTCTAGGTTTTACTAAAACTTCAGACAACAAAAATATAAATAAACAGCAATAAAAAAGAAACCACAATTAACAAAAAAATGGTACTTTTTTTTGCTTTTGTATTTTTCCTTTGATTTCCTCATGATTTCTTCAAATTTTTCCTGAATAGTTTTTTCTGATTTTCTTATAAAGTTTCTTATAATTTTCTCAATTTCGTATCAACATTTCGAAGAATACCTAACCTGTGCACAAAATTGACAAATTACTTGAAATTATAGGAAATTTTTAGGGTCTCAGGAAAAATAAAAAAATATTAAGAAAAATCAAAGAAGACATAGAAGAAATCCAGAAAAAACAGTATAATTATTTTTCGAAATTTGATTATTTTTATTTTGGAATAATTAATTTTGTTGCTCATCGTCTGTTTTGTAATTAATTACTAATTAAATTAGATGTTTAGGAATGAAGACAAAATTTATGGCAAATTATTTATTATCGACGTTTCGTCACTTTTTTGGGACTTCCTTAAGGCAATAAATAAAGAACCATTCGTGAAGTGTGACGGAGAACCATTTTGTTATTAAATATTTTGAAATCATATTTTACTATTTTGAAGAACAGCTAATTAAGTCTATCTTTGGTGTTTCTAAATTAAAAAAAAATTTGTAAATCAATAATTTTTACGTTTGTCCAAATAAAATGCTTCAGTTTTCTACTTATTTAATTAAAATCCCATTAATTTTATATTGATCAATGTCAAGTTGATCGCAAATTAAAATTATTGAATACATTTAAATCTTTTGTAAACCGGCTTTAAATGGAAGAGAATTAGATTCTACATATATCTATGTTTAATAAATTTAAGTGAAGGCTACAGAAAAAAACAAAGAAAATATTTTTTTTAATTTAAACTAATAATGTAATGTAGCAAGAAAATTATTAATTTATTTTATATTTTCACTTATAACAAAATTTTAAACAAAATTTGTCATTTGTTCAACAAAAAATAGTATATGTAATTAAAAAAAAAATAAATACTTAAATAAACACTGAAAAAATGTCAATATGCAGAATGAAATTTTCCTTCATCCAGTAAAAAAGATATTAAAAAAAATTGTAAACACCAAGATAAAAATCTAAGCCTACTTTTTCCAGATACATAAATACGATTTCAAGATTTTTTAAAGGATGTTTTGAAGAGAAAAAAAATTAAGACTGCTAAATTTAGGTGTAGGGAGAGCTAATGAAAACTGTTTTCATAGAATAACTCAAGTAATCCAAAAACATAATAATATACAGCTTTCTCAGTGAGCTTTCTATTGAAAACTACAAAGTTGATACCTCTTTGAAAATATTTTCGTTGAAGAGGAGATGGTGGATTTATGACTAGAAAGAAATTTTTAAATAATATTATATTTGAACTTACAATACATATAAATTTTAAACTCGTAATGTGGGGTTTAGACAGAACTGCTTATAGAGTAAAGCATTTCTAAGAAGAATTTTTTTATCTCATCTTTAAGACCAGTTAGTGTATCTTAAAAAGAAGAGAAAATAAAAATACTAATTTTTTTCTCAGAAGTTTTTGATTGATTTTTGAGCTCCAAACTTTTGATAGAGTTCCCTGAAAGGCCGCCGCACGTCCTTTCCCAAAACTTGGAAGTGCTAGACCTTACCAAACCGATAAACCGAGCCAAGTTCACACCAATGCATTCATTATTACACAATACCGCATTCATTCACACACCATCCGAACTAATTGTTTCCTGTAAAACTACCATCAGACAGCGCCAAATGACGCCGCCAACATTCAATAAACCTTGCATTTCGCCAAACACACCTACACTGCATTTCATTATTTACCTCTTCTTAT